>NC_083711.1:47500000-48125000 GCF_033118175.1 Dama dama | reverse complement strand
TGTTTACCGTAAGGGGATATCAGTTAATCCTTCCAAGTAATAAAGAAGCAGTCTTAGGCATTAACTGCTGTGGAAAGCGAGATTATTCTTGGAAAAGAAATAATTCATAGTTTGAAAAATTTTTCCTAAAACCTAGCCTATCTGTGCTATATAAAAGAATGCTTTTCAGACACTTTTGAGAACAATAACCAAGTTTTGCATTATGCTGTCAGAACTTCCAATAAATAACAATAGGACTTAGGACAGTACTTGCGTAATACCAGTACTTATTAAAATAAGCCCTTTTTTTATATCACTCTGGGTATGAGCCTCATCAGGCCATGATACAAAGTATCTCCATGATAGGAGATAAAAATTCTTGCTAATAGCAACAAAGACCAAGTTGAAATAAACCCTAACCTATCAAAACTTCTAATTTATAACATAAAAGATCATATTAAGGCAGAACTTAAGCCTGTTAAGACTTTATGATTCAAACTCAGGATTCTACTACCTCCAACAGATATTAATTTGATTTTACTATTAATTTTCCTAGTAATTGCAGATTCAGTATTTTTATATCTCTTTTACTAATGAAAGGCTATCTTTTAGTTAAAATACATTTGACATACGACACTGTCTAAGTTAAGGTATACAAAATGCTGACCTGACACCTTTATATACAGTGGCAACACGTGCACCTCTAGCATGTCACACAAGTACCATTTCTTTTTTTGTGGAACAAATAATTAAGATCTAGTTTCTTTGCATAAGTTTGGTGATTATAATACAATATTGCTGTCCACATTCACTATATTATGCATTAGGTACTCCAGGACTTATTTACCTACTAGTTGCAAGTCTGTACCCTTAAGTAACAGAATTTGTTTAAAAAAAAAAAAGTCTCTATTTAGACTCTTACTACCCTGACCTACTCCTTCATACATTCTCAAATATTTGCTGTAGCGATTCTGTTATCCTGAATTACCAGATTATCTGCAGTTGAAAACATCAGCTTATTTCTTATTCCATTCAGTCAATGTTTTTCCATCAGCTAATACTTTCAAGTAATTAAAAAATGAGAACAAAACAAAAAAGCAAACAGTAAGAAGAGTTTACAGTGAAAAATACCCCTCCTACTCTTGTCTCCCAGTCTTAACTACCCCTCCTTCTCCATAAAAACAAATCATGTGGGCAGTTTTTCACTCATCTTTACAAAAGTATTTTTTACAAATTCAAGCTAATTGGGGCTCGTATTTGTAAATACAAGCTGGTGGCTCAGACAGTAAAGAATCTACCTGCAATGCAGGAGACCTGGGTTGGATCCCTGTCTTGGGAAGATCCCCTGGAGGAGGGCATGGCAACCCACTCCAGTATTCTTGCCTGGAGAATCCCATGGACAGAGGAGCATGGTGGGTTACAGTCCATGGGGGCTGCAAAGAGTCGGACACGACTAAGCACAGCACAAGACATCCATTTTAAGTCTTCTCCTGAATATTGTCTCATTGCAACTGCCTACTATATTTGTCTTTATCTATCTGTTCTGCTGGCCTTGGCTTTTCTGAAAACAGTGAATGACTGAAAAGAAGGTGTACCCAATAACTAATTTGGTCACTCCAAATCAGCTCCAGTGATCATATAATTTCCTCTGAAAAGTAGGGTCAAAGGAATTAATAAATTAAAATCTTACCCATAAATCCTCCACTGGCAATGCTCACATATTCTTTGTTTTTCTAAAGTGGAAAATAAAATTTAAATTACTTCAAAATGCAACTCAATTAAAATTTCTTATGGTTCTATAAGCATTGACAAATGTAATAAAAGGTTATATACTAAACTTCTGGATATTTTTTACATTTTAGACTTTGGCACAGAGAAGTACACACATTTACCTTGTATAGTGTAAGATCTGGCGCTTGCAGAGGAACAAGGGGACAACTTCGTGGTTACTAGTGAGACTGTACTACAGTCCCAACGGTGCAAGAAGTCAAACTAAAATCAGCTACACTGTATTTTCAGATGTAATGAAAATGGTTTAAAAGCTTTCAAAAATATTTTGGGTTCTTTATGAAAAAGGAAATACAAAAGCAAGTAACACAGCTAATTATGAAGAAATGACAGCATGTCAACATTTTACAAACTATTAAAAGTCAATGAATCTAAGTAATGATAAAGACACCCGAACGGTATCCGGGCAGTATTCACTGCCTGAGGAAGTACACACTATCCAAGACCTCCTGTCGCCCCTCAAAAATCAGTTACCGAGACTCCAGGGCTAATCACTAGCTTACGGGAAACACCAGGGGTGGAACCTGATAAACACCACAATGTGAATGCATCAGTAAAATCCAGATTGTGGGAAACTGTAAGACAAAGTAACCAGTTTTTCCAAACAAACAGATGTAAGGAAAAAAAAATTGGAAACAGAGCCAGTAAAAAGAGACATAAAAGATATTAACCAAGTGCAATGTCTTGTTTTAGATATTGAGAAAATTAGGAAACTTGAATACTCATTAGATTTTTTATAATCAAGTGTAATAGTTATAATGTGATTATATCTTCAGAAAGAATTTACAATTGAATTCTCCCTACTTTTGAATTTGTTTAATTTTCCATGTTAAAAATTGGGGAGGGGGAGGGATTTCTAAAACCACATCAAGAACTCAAATTATTAAAAGAAGTCCACAATATTCCATATTCTTGCCATCTGACACCCTTTGTAATATATAGCTTGTTTCAGAGCATTTTTAGAACAGGTCAATTAAACTTATAAGAAAAATGAATTTGAGTCCCTATTTCTGTTATTCTGTTTAAAGTACTAAAATATCTTTACTCCAGTAAAGCATAAAATTATCTTATAATCCCTCTCCCAAATACTTTGTTCCCTTTCTGACTTTGTGTTTCAAGGGTTGTCCTTTCGACTGATTTTCTCAAACCAGATTCCCACTGAAGTGGATACAAATTGAGTGGCCTATGTCTCCTGTCTTCCTGATGCCATAGTTCAGGGTCACACAAAATAAGGACTGTAGTATATAAACTCCAAGAAATAACTAATAAACAACTATTTTTATAAAGCAAGAGCTGTTACTGAGTGAGGCTGTGTATAAAAGGTAGATGGACAGGGTGCATGAAATCAGTGATACAAATTAGTTGTGCTAAAGACAACACTGAAACACAAAAAGTAAAGGTGGTTAAGTGTAGACATGTACATGTATATTTATTCGATTTCAAAGTGAAGATATTAAAATGAATTATATAGCAACTGTAAAAAGTATTAACGCATGAATAGGCACAGAGAACAAACAAAAGCATAATCCAGAAATGGACCCTGACGCATTGAAGAATTCAGTCTATTAAAGAGGTGGTATTTCAAACTGATAGCACAACTGGTTAGCTATTTGGGGAATTTTTTTTTTTTAGTCCTACCTCATTTCTTACAGAAAAATAATTCTAGATGGTCCAGAAGATTTAAATATAAAAAATAAATCATAAAAGCATGTGAGAAAAAAATGAGGGAGAAGACTTCTTGGCAAGACACAAAACCAATAAAGTGTTTAAAAGAAAAAAAAGATAAATTTAACAAGGTAGACAACAGCACAAAACTGTCTAGGAGAATTTCTTAAAGGTGACAGCAAAAACCAAGGAAAAACTGAAGTAACCTGTCAGCATACCTGTAAAAAGTGTGCAAGGACCATGTTCATATACATGTCTTCTTCCTCTCTGCCGCTGCCCATGAAACAGAGGTGCTCCCCACCAGCGATGGAGCCAGACTCAATGGACTGCTTCTGTGCTTCCAGCAGGGATTTCACAGACTGTGCAAACTCGGATGGATTCTGGAGCATCTGGACAATTGAAAAAATTTACTGTGGCAAGCTTGTGTTTTCTATACATCTGCAAAACTTGAAATATTTTCCCGGGGGGCTAGGGAGAGAACAATGTTTATATTCCCACCATGAAAATTTAAAAAAAAAAAAGGCTTTTTTTTTGGCCGCGCTACACAGCTTGTGGGATCTTAGTTACCTGACCAGAGACTGAACCCAGGCAGTGAAAGCTCTTAAGTCTTAACCACTGAATAGCCAGGGAATTCCCAAAATAAAGGCTCTTATAAATAAAATCCCCGGATAAAATAAATGTGTATAAATGTATCTATAATACATCAGAAAACAAAAGCTGCCAATTCATGGAAAGATTAAATTATGCAAAAAAAAAAGGGGGAAAAAATGGTTTTGCTGTTTGTTTTATAAGTGTCAGTATCTTTAGGGTATCATGACAAGGAAAGTTTAACAATGAGTGAAAGGGTCAGTGACAAAAACAATCCATTGAAACAAGCTATATTTTTTAGTCTCCACTTACGTGGCAAACCATGTTATTTCTTAGAGGACAGTTAGAAATAGTGGAAGCATTTATCAGAACTTATTCTAAGTACTAGAGATATGACGATGAAAAAATTCATTTCTTACCCTCAAGAAAATAAGCTTGCCAATAAATACAAAAATTTGTTAAAACTGTTTTAATAAAAAGCACAGTGAAAATCCAAAAGAAAAATGGACAAACCACAGAAAAGCACTTTATAATAAAAAATATACAAATTAACAGCACACTCAAAAACATATGTGCAACATCACTAGTAATGACCACTGTTTTCCACCCACCACTCTTGTAAGATAGAAAATTCGTGATGTCCAATAATGCTTACGTATGAAAACAATCATTCTCACTTACAGTTGTAAAGTATAAGTACATACAGCCTTTTTAAAGGGCAATATGGCAGACTCTACTAACAATTCTATATATCCACATTCTGTATGCCCACATTCTATAGTCTATATTCTATAACTCTCACCCCAACAATTTTACTTTTAGGAGTGTATTTTACAGAAATATTTGCACAAGTCCACAAATGTTAACTACATTAACTAAATGTTAACTACAGCATTGTTTTATTACAAGAAAACTGAAAACATTCTAACTGTACATCAGTCAGGTGATAAATTGTGGTATATCTATACCAGGGACCACTATACAGCCATTAAAAGAAATGTACTAAAATGAAAAGATCTCCTAAGAAACTGTTAAGTGAAAAATCAAGTGGACAAAAAAAAGTGAATAAGAAATATGTAAATATATGTTAAAGGTCTGGATGATTAAACAAGCTGACAATAATTGTTAACTCTTGAGATACTCTCTCAGCTTTTTAAGAATAATCAAAGTTATTCACAAATGACTTGAATAATAAGCATAAGAGATGGACCATCTAGGTCCTCCAGGGCTTCCCAGGTGGCTCAGAGGTAAAAAGCCTGTCTGCCAAGCAGGAGACATGGGTCTGATTTCTGGGTAGGGAAGATTCCCTGGAGAAGGAAATGGCAACTGGCTCCAGCATTCTTGCCTGGGAAATCCCAGGGAAGGATAAGCCTGGCAGGTTATATAGTCCATGGGGTCACAAAAGAGTCGGACATGACTTAGCAACTAAACAACAACACATCTAAGTCCTCCAAGATGAATAAAGGATGAGAAAGTCACAGAATTTACATTCAGGATGCAAACAAGCTAGAATCACCTTCTTCACCTATAGCACCCCAAACTCTCTGGGTTGTTTTACCTCCATTTTCCAGGAGCTTCCTCCTGACGCCACTGAGGCCTTTCCACAGGCCCTTTCAACCTCAGCGTCAACTTTTTCAGGTAAGTTAGGGACAAAGTTACTCCTCTTACTGTCTTCCCCATTCCTGAGGCTCTAAAAACTCCAGAAGAGCTTAAATGATGTCAGTCCCAGTCTTACCAAACGCTCTTAGCATCTCTGACAATAATTATCTACATCTATTCCTTTAATCCAAGTGATCCTAGGACAGTAATTTTAACAACTGAGGCCCTATATGCCAGAGACTACCCTTATTACATATTACTTTATTATATGCACAAGTACTCATGATAGAAGGAGGCTTACAGTAAAAACTTTTAGACTAACTACCCAATCATAGCAAGAGCTAATATTCACAGAGTACCTACCAAGTGCAAGGCACTGTGCTGAGTGCTGCATGAGGCAGCTCACAGTAAGGAGTTTAGAATCTACTGACGTAACAATGGCAAGCAACAGGAAACCATACTTAACAGGGCTCTCATCCACCCTTTATGATGCCAAGGGGGTGTCCGCGGTTAAAAGGAAACCTGAGAGCAACACTTAAATCAGGGCAGAGACTCCCTCTTTAAGCAGAAAGAAAAGCATCCCCAAATCTGGTACATGTATATTTATTCATGGATTAAAGGAAAAAATCCATTTTCTCCTTATTTTTTCGAATGTTAAATCACATTTATACTAACCAGATCTGAATCTAGATGGAAAGCAGTCGATAAATGCCCAGCATTATACTGCTCTGCAGGACGGCAGTCCACCACAAAGAACCGGACTCCTTCCTAAAAGGGAAACATTTGATATAATAAAATTTGCCAGAAGGAGCACATTTTACACAATATAATATTAATGATTAACCAAAAAGGGGGGAACAAATGGATTAAAAAATGGATCTCACATATAGTTAGGAAGTCCCATACAGTATAGACTCAAGAAAATATCCTTAAGATCTTAAAAGAGTTGTATTCATTTTAAACAGTAGTTAAAACAGCTTGTATATACTATCCTTGATAAAAAGTCTTAAAATATATAGCAGGAAGAATGTTAGTTTGGGCTATAAAACTAATTTGAATTTACTAACTTAATGTGCATCATGTTAAACACTTTCAAAAACACTATACATAAACACAGATGTAGATACAATTCCTATTTCTGAAAATAAGCCCACAAACTTATCAACAAGGCAATTCACATAAGGATTAAATAAATGTCTTCTGGGGTGACAGCAGGTTCTCCAATGCCAATCTGAACTGGACACGTTCACATGGGTCTCTTTAAACTGGATTACAAGTTTTTTTTTAAATAATGGTTCTAATGAGAAAACCACACACAACTCTTGTTTTAAAAATATCTATTGTAAAAGGCCTATCTTCCCATGTTCTTTCCTCTTCTGTCTTTGAAATACATCCCACCTTTCATATATACACACATAATTAACTGCTGCACTATTAGAAATAAAGAACTTATATTGAAAAAACTGGCTCATCAGATTTTCATAAATACAACAGAGAAAAAATTATGGTCCTTAATTATCCTCAAGAATTATCCTCAATTCTCCTTTGTAAATGCCTTTTGGCATTAAACCATGTAATTCAATTATCTATATAAGTGTCTAGAATTTAACTATGAAATAGTAAATTCACCCTTTCAAGTACTTTATATAACATTCAGTTGCCCTGTTAAAACATGAAATACGATTTGGCAATTTACAAAAACTAGTGTCAAAAATAATGAGTTGTTTGACAAATAAAATAACAGACAAGCTGGCAGTTTAAAAATGAGCACAGGGACAGAAGATTTAACACATCAATCATTCAAAAAAAGCAAAACAACTACATTGTTATAATAAATGAATTTTGTGATAATCCAGGGAGGAGACATTGATTCCTTGCATTTAAAGGGGATCATCCTTTAACGAACAGTAGGCTTTTTTAATTTACCCCTTGAAGCTGATTTGCTTGAAGGATCTCTGACACTGAGATGGCCAGGCAAAGAGCCTGACTCAGATCTGCATCGTCGTCCTTAATTCCCAACAAAGTACTGCCAAACAGATGGTGATTATCCTGTGTGAAGAGGAATTTTTAAAACTTTAAGAAGAAAAAAGTAAAATCAAACTTCCCTCCTAAAACGATTCTCAGCAGACCAAGATAAAAGGTAAAATAATTATATAACATCTTTGAGTCATGTGATTTAACTTATTATATCAAATCTTCTAGGCTAAAAGCTACAAAAATGCTACATACAAAGCCCGTGTTTGAGTTCACACAAAATGAAAGACTAAGAAAAAAATAACACATTCTACACAGCTATTTTCTATACTATTACATACATTTAAATAGCAAATTTTTAAATGGTTACTCACAACATTTTACACTTTAATATTGAATAAAAATTGAAATATGGCATAAATTATGTAATATGCTGCTAATAAAACCTGCTCTAATTAGCAATTGCTAGTGCAGTTTATTTACTATGTCTGAAGAATAAAAACTATTCTCTTAAAAGGCTGGAAAGTAAAGGATAAGACGTCTTTTTCATCTAGTATCATAACCACTACCTTGCCATCTAACTTAGTCAACATTGTTTGAACTGAGATAATCTATATAAGGCAATTATTAAAATAACTGAAATTAGTCCTGAAAAACAAATCTCTTTTATAATTAGTTTTGAGGGAAATGTTCTTAAAAAGTTTCCATCATCTGCCTCCTGGACACACTATACTGAACATAATTTAATCTCATCTTAATATTTCAGGGACATGATAACTTCCAACTAACAATCATGATTACAGAATGCCTTAAAAATCAAAAAAAGACAATAATGTTCTCATGAGCACTTGAGGTCACAATTTGTTTATAAATGGTACTTCCGTGCTTCCTCCATTACTAGCTTTAGAATCGATAGAGTTTTAGTTTCTAGAAGTTCACAGCGCTTGGACTTCTAATCTGATGTCATTTCTCTTGAAAGCACTTGACTGATTGAGAAGTTCAAGGTCTCCATGGAGCTTAAGTGACCCTTTTTTTGCATAAAAGACAGCTCAGCATCATTAAAAGTTGGAGTTTTAACTTTAACTCCAGATAAAGAAGGCATAATGATACCTCCTCAATCAGATTTCTGTAACACAATGTTTGAAGTCAAGGAAGCATTAATTTAAAAAATACCTTATAGTCAATTTTCTTATGATCAGAAATAATAATCAGAGGAGAGGTAAAATGGCTCCTAGCATATTTGTATACTACCTTTTTAAAATGTCTATTCCTCTACTAAGCAGAATATTTACAGTGAAAAAAATCACACAAAACTGTAATACATAGAAAGAATGACAACCTAGAGTATTTTAACTGAAGTGGATACAACATAAACATAAAACAATGCACAAAATGTGAAATACTGAAGTAGGTCATTTCCTGTCCGATACCTTCCTAAATGAAGCTGGTGTTTTACTGCAATAATACTGAGCCAGAGAGAAAAGGTCTTCTATATCTTCTAGATTCAAACTGGATGGAGTATTTTCCAAGAACTCTGAAATAGGATTATAAATAAATTATAATATTTTCAAAAAATTTTGCTTGTAAAGTATACAACAATAAACATTATTTATATATCAAAGTTGGTTTATCTTCAACATTATAGTTTTATAAATGGAATTTCAACAGTGATGCACAGAAAACTGCTTGAAGAGATGTGGATTTTCCCCAGAGGAGCTGAAACTCTAAATATAATCCTGTTATTAGTGACTGATGGTGTCTGGCAATCAAATCAAATTCATTAACCTTGATTGGAATACTGTGATTTACTTAACAAACACAAATGCATGGGCCTCTGCAAATAAAAAATAACCAAGAAATGGTTATTTCTTAAGGAACTTCAATGACTTAAGGAACTTCAACTAAATCTGTGTGGGCTGGAGTGGGGAGAACCCAAAAGGAGGATCAACGTTTCAACAATGAAGATACTTACAAGAGTCGGGTATTCAAAGGAAAATTAAGGAAAGAAGGGAAAGGGAGAGAGAGAGAGGAGACCAGTTTATTTAAACATTGAAATCAAAGAAATAGTGTACAGAAAAGAACTGAATGAGTGAAAAAAACATGTAAGGGATGAATGAGGGTAGCAAATCAGGGGAGACCATCTTTAAGGCCTGTATGTGGACAGTGTGTAAGATTTGAAGGGAACCTCAGAGCACTTCTAGACTAATCTTCTAAATTCACATAACTGATGAGAAAACTTGAGTTTTAGAAAATTAAGTGACTTGAAAAATGTCTTCTCCACATTAAGTGATACTTACGGATAACTTCTTCTTTGCTGTCAGACTCCTGCCCTAAAATGACTTCTCTGTAAAAGAGAATCACATGAATTTGAGTTAAATATTAAGACAGCACCCTGAGAACAGAGAGGAGAAAAAGCCAGCCAACTTCATACTTACTTTGCATTAACAAGGATTATTAACATTAAGAAATAAATAAAAAATGGATCCGCCTGTTGTAGATATCCATCCCATATTGTCTGAGTGACTTCAGTGGAACAGTAACAGGCAAAAAGGCTTCCAAGCTGTAATCAGGAAATGAAATGAGAAATATAAACCACTGGAAATGACTTGCTCTTTTTAAAGTATTAAGGCGAATGCCTAAGTAACATTAGAACAAACTGTCCGTACCTGATATTTAACGTGGACCCTAATTTTACTCTATGTAAGCCAAAGGAAAGACTATGTGGATTCAAGGCACAATGAAGCCCCTGACTAGCTGTGTGCCTTAGGGTGTGTCACTTAACCTCACGAGCTTTACATTTCTACTTCTTTTTTTGTTTTTTTAAAGGATTATTACCCATGCTCTACCACTGCTGTGGTGAAGAGAAAGATAACTAACCCTTAATATCTAAAGTAACTTAAGTTAGCACGTATCTGCCACAGCATAATAACTAGCGTAATTAACGATGAGCTCTATAAGGTAACTACTATAGTACTTAACTCACTAAGTAACTGTGAAGGTCAAGCATGGTAATTTCAGTTAAGAGCACCAAATGAAATTCTAACAACAATTTAAAGGCCAAATGTGCCCCAAGCTTACTTGTACATAATTTGAAACAAATGAGACAACAGTGATGTCCTGCAAAACGTTTCAAGAGCTCTATGGTTTTCTACGTCAATTAAAGAATTGTTAACATATGTAAGTTTCTCTAGGGCCCAACTGTGTTTTAAATTCATGAATTTAGGGATATTTTTAGATTATTCCATTTTTCTTAGATACAGGAACAATTCCATCTAGAGGTTTAAATTTAAAACATTTTTAATGAATAAAGGAAACTAACAAGAACACATACATTTAGTGAATACTTTGTGCCAGGTACTAAATCACTGCCACATATCTTTCATTAAATGTCTCTTATTTTAAATATTCTCATGACAGCCTTTCAAAGTAGACATTTTCCTCCCTGTATTATAGGTAGGAAAATAAACCTGTATGAAATAACCTTCCTAACATCATCAGAGCTCGTGAGTGGTGATACCTGGGCTAAAAAAAAAAGGCCTGAGACTGCATAGCTGATGTAACTGCTGTTACAGTTGACCACAAAACTTTTAAAGTACAATACATAATGCTTCTAATGTTTTTTGTAGTTGTTTAAAATTTACTATTAGAAATCAGGAAGACGCAAATACAGACAGACAAGGTACGGTCAACATTGACCTCACTTAGCCAAACTAAAGCTACCTCCGCATCATCCTCAGAGATGAGTTCTCAAATCACAGGAACTGGTTTTGCTTTATCTCATGACTGGAAAATAAAGATTCCATTCCACAGACAAGATACTGGAAGCAAGAATGAACTACGTGGGAAACTGACAAAGAGAAACTGGTTGCTTCCAAAACCAGTTAAAACCTACAACCAGCACTGAGTACTAACCCAGAGTTCTGACCACAGAAATGGCATTTCTCAGGCATGATGTGACCAGAAAGACGTCTGTGAAAATATTCAAATTCTTAAAAGAAAACTTCTTACTTCGATACAAATAAGTAGATTTAATAGCAACATATGAATCTCAGAAAACCTACTATTTTATTATTTTTACTCAAAGTGACAAGACTGTAGCCATGAAGGAATGAAAGAGCAGGCGGCTACAGCTTGAGGTTTAGTATGCCAGAGCTGAAACCAGTTAGGGTCTCTAGTCAGCATCTCCTGATTGTGTCCTCATCCCATCACCCTCTGAGACAGATCCTATTATTAGTCCCATTTTACAGATGAAGAAATCAAAGTTCAGAGGCTAAGTGTATTAAATAACACAGTTAATAAATGGCAGAAATGGAATCCTTTCTGAAGAAAAGTTAGGTAAGACATCATCAAGAAACATGTTAAAATTCTTGAATATACATGTGTTTTCTTCTGGAACCTAAACACTTTTAAAAAGATCTTCAAGCTACCCTATAACAGCAGTTCTCAAAGTGTGGTCTGAGGAGCCTTGGACATCTCCAAGAGTATTTACAGGGGCCTTTGTGAGACCAAAGCTGTTTTCATACTAACACTCAGATTCTGCCCTTTTCATACTCATTCTCCTACAAACGAACAACAGAATTTGCCAAAGGCTACACGAAATATGGTATCATCACGGGCTGAATAAAGAGACAGATATGAGAATGCACAAGTTGCCTGTGATCTAACCAAACATCAATGAGGTTTGCAAATTTAAAAATGCTACTATTCTTTCTTTTTGGGAAATAGTTCATTTTCATTTAAAATATTTATGTTAACATGTATTGGATTTATCACTACTTTTAAATGATTACCTAAAATTTCTTAATTTCTAATCAATGTGATCCACATGAATTATGGATCCTCAAAAAATGTTGCATGTAAGAGGTCCTGAGACCAAAAGGCTTGAGAACCACAGACCTAAAATAATAAAACTTACCATTTAAAATATAAATATAGAATGACAGAGTACTGAGATGTATTTTATATTTTTTTATATCAATCATTTGATAATCTTAAGTTATTTTCTTCGTGACTGTAGATCAATTCTCAAACACACCATCAACAATTTAATCACATGGTTTTAAAGTGAACTGATAAATACCATATATATATTTACATATATTTCTAAAACAACAAAGGCTAAACTTCATATTAAATAATTTAAACTAAAGGAAGAGCAAAAAAAAAAAAAACAATCTTTGAAGTGCTGAAAATTTTAATCCTTTGCCTTAAATAATAATGGTCCATAATTTAGCACTTTTCTTTTTCTTTGGGGAGGGAACTAACTATAGTTTCACAGAAAGCTATTTTTCATTAAGTGTTCCTACTTTCACTTTATTACCCAGTTGAGTGCATAGGAGTCTGGAGTAATTTTCTTTGTATCAAGAAAAGAACAAAGCTCAGGCTCATGGTATTGGATGAGTAATCGGAAAAGATGAAATGGTCTCCCCTTCAGGGAACAATCCCTAAAAGACAAGAGAAGCAAAGTTTCTTGCATTAATAGGTCAAAAATGATCGCATCAGTAACCAGTACTCGTGCAATACCCTCCTCCCCTCCTTACCCCAGAACATCCAACGTAAGAGCGTTCACGGCAAGCATAGCTGACACAAGCGGAGCAGACCTCTCTTGCTTACACCTAACATACCAGACCTGACAGGAAGAAGGGGCACGTCTACAGCCAACTCTAGGAAGATTCTCTCCAGGTGAGCCCAGGCAGCACTCAGGAGAAAGGACTACAGGGACCAATGAAAACAGAGGGACCACTCAGGTTGTTTTGATAAGCTTTGGATCCCAAAGGGAGATCTGGGGAGCCCTGAGGAAGTCCAGCTCCCTTATTTTTCTGCCAAATAAGAAAGATCTCCCAGGAAGGCTTCGGGTTAGGGCCATAGTTAATGTACTCAATTAGGAATCCTTCAGCAAAGGTCCAAGTCTGAAATGGCCACAGACAAACATTCCAAAAGAGTGGACCCAGAGCCGTGACTGAAGTGGCCTGAGTACCAGAAGCTCAGAGAAAATCCCAGGAGGTGCCAAACACTGACCTTACTGAGTAATTATACTACTTCTTGCCTTGTTCCCTGGTGTCTAATAAATCTGTCTAATAAATCATTAAAAATGTACACAGCTCAAATTGCAGGCCATCTTAATAAAAGTCAATATTTACTGAGGAAATATCATGTGCCAGACACTACAATAGACAGTTTACAATGTTATCTCATTTTATTTTTACAAGCAACTCTATGAAAGATACTAATATCACCCTCCATTTACAGATGAGAAAACTGAGGCTTTGCTGTGGTCAAGCAACTCAACCAAGGTCACGTAGCTAAGAAGCTACGTGTGAGAGCACTAAGACTTGTACACAGAGACTGGGCATTAACCATTACGCCACGCTACCCTTCCATGTATGGAATTTAACGTCTGAACTAGTGGTATTTTGGTAGACGTAGTCTTTAAAAAGCAAATTGTAAAAAAAAAACACCGAAGTAAGGTGAAAGATTTCATGTAAAAACATCATGTAAAAACATTAATGAAAAGCACTGATAAAGAATGTTTCAAAATGCTATTCAAATAGGAATAATGAAAAATAATCTCTGCAAAACGAGGATCTAGGGTCAATGCCAGGATTTGGTATGACCATTCACCTACCATTTTTAATACTGCAGGTAACAGGGAAGTTTTGAAGAAAAGGCCCTAACTTGCTAATTCAGATGCCCAAAGATAGAATTGTATTCATACTGACAAGACCACCTCCTCCTTTATCTGAACACTCTCCCCACTCTACAAGGGCAAGGCAGTAGATTGCTAAAACAGAACACACAGACACAGTGGTAAGAAGACTAGGGACACACACAGTAAGGACAATTGCCTAGTCTGTGGGTCTCATCCTCGGAAGAAGTGGGACATCTCAGGGGATCAGCCACTGCAACAGCATCTGTTCATTTAATAGCTATGCGCTCAAAGTTACTCTCTACTGCAGAGCACTGTGCCTGATAGAATCCCACTCATGTTACATCTGACTGTCTAGTAAGATATACTATATAGTGGAGTTGTTTGAGCAGCCTTCGTGGGGCTGGGCCCTATGCAGGGGTAGTAACACTGACTCTGGCTGGAGTACTGTGTTACACGTGGCATTCACGGAAATAGTAACTGGAATCACCTGACAAGGTATGTTACAGCCCAGTGTAAACCTCTACTAGTAAACCTCTACAATGTAGCCTTTACTAGTAACTACCACCGCCACCATCCTGTAGAGACAAAGCCGGAATATCAAGTCCCTTGCTATCACTAGTTCTGTTACACTGAGAAGGGGTAAAAATATAAGCAGTTGAGAGACTTAGTATAACACAGTCGCTCAGGCGAGTCCGACTCTTTGCGACCCTATGGACTGCAGCCCACCAGGCTCCTCCGTCCACGGGATTTTCCCAACAGGAATACTGGAGTGGGCTGCCATTTCCTCCTCCATTAGTATAACAGAATGACTCCCAAATGTGAATTCTAGCTGCTGCTTTACCATGAGCATAGCCCTGAATTCTGGCATCTCTAGGTTTGCTTTCCTTACATGAAGCTGTATCGCTTCAAGGTTGCACCAAGGTTCTCCACTCTTGTATGTATTAGAATTGCCTGGGAATTTAAAAATCAACATGGCTCTACACAGTCTACTTATATTTGAAACATCAAGGGTCAGTATGTTTTAAAAGTTCTTTGACTGAACAGACATTTCTCCAAAGAGGACATACAAACTGCATCTAGGCACATGAAAAAAATGCTCAAAATCATTACCTGTCAGGGAAATGCAAACAAAAACCATGAGATACCACTTCACACTCAGTCTGGCCATAATTAAAAAAAAAAAAAATGTTGGCAAGAATCTATAGAAACTGGGATCTTTTTATTCACTGCTGGTGGGATTGTAAAATGCTGCAATTGTGGAGAAGTCTGGCAATTCCTCAAAAGGTTAAACCTAGATTTACCATATGATCCTAGGTACATATCCTAGGTACATATCCCTAAGCAATGTCCACACAAATATCTGTACAAAAATGATCATAGTTGCATTATTCATAACAGTCAAAAAGTGAAAACAATCCAAATGTCCAGCAACTATTACATGAGTAAATACAATGTGCTATTTTATTTCATTGTACATACAATGAAATGTTACTCAGCAATAAAAAGAAATAAAGTAATGGTATTAATATATGATGTAATACATACAGATGAATCTTTAAAAGACAATGCTAAGTGAACAGAAGTAGTCACAAAAGACCACATATTATAAGACTCTATTTATATGAAATACCCAAAATAGGCAAATCCACAGAGAAAGATGAGTGGCTGCCTAGGGCTGAGAGTGCTGGGGGAAAATGGAGTTGACTGCTATTGAGTTCAGGGTTTCTTATGGGGGTGACAGAAACATTCTAAAAAGGATTGTAGCTATGGCTGCACAATTCTGTGACTATACTAAAAGCCATGGAATTGTATATATTAAAAGGATGAATTTTATATTATGTGAATGATATCTAAAACTATAAAAGAAAAAGAAAACAAAAACAAAAAAAAGTTGTTTAGTTGATTCTAATAAGCAACCAGGGTGGAGAAACTTGTAAGTTAAAGCACAAGTGTCCAATCAAACTTAGGTTCAAATCCTGACTTAGTCATACGCTGGAAATATAATGCTGAAAAAGTCATTTAAAGTCTGTCTTTGTTTCAGTTTCTGTAGTTGTAAATCAGAGATATCTACCTTATAGTGGTCACTGTTAAGTGAGAAAATACAAAAAGCACCCACAGCTAACATAGTGCTTTTCACACAAAAAGCAGGGGGAAAAATGGTATTCATTTAACTATCAAGCTCTAGAATCGCAGTCCTCTTACCTTAGGTGCATACTGCAATCAACCAAGAAGTTCTAAATCTAAACAAACATCAATGCATGGCTGGCCCCTTCAAAGACCTGATTTAATTAGTCAGGTATGTAAAAGGGCATCAGGATTTTTTAACCCCATCCCCAATGACTCTCCAGTACTCTTGCCTGGAGAATCCCATGGATGGAGGAGCCTGGTAGGCTGCAGCCCATGGGGTCGCGAAGAGTCGGACACGACTGAGAGACTTCACTTCACTTCCAATGACTCCAATGTGTATCCGAGGTTCACTGCACAGCCCAACCACTGCCCTAGATTATGTTAAAAGTGCCTTTCGGCACTAAAATTCTGACTACCTGATCCATACCTGAGAACTACAAGAATTCTTTCTGAATTCCACCCCTCCTCCTACCTGCCTCCCTTCTTCCCCACACCTCTTCCATCCCCCCAAAACAACCCACACATCTGTCTAGACTCAATTTAAGTGTCACTTTCCCAGAGAAGACCTTCCTGACCACCAGGCTAAGTCAGGTCACCCCCACTGTACATTCCCACAGCACTCTGTATTTCACCTTCCTAACACTCTGCACTTCCAGTTACTTCTTCAACATCTGTATTTCTAGGACTATATTCCAGGCCGTAACCCCAGCACCTCAATGAAGATAGGAGCACTCCAAAACTTTTACTTAGACACTATAATGTTATTTTTATAAGTAAAGAAATCAAGATAGAGATATCATCCAAAAAGTATGAAAAGTTATACTGCACACGTAAACTCTAGAAGCACAAATTCTTAACTAAAGAATGCTTTAAAAAATATTTGTAACCACAAAAATAAAGTCAAATAACAACTATGGTACAAAATTACTATGATTAAAAATTACTTGAACCTTTTACTTTACCATCAAAATATACCTAACAACTTTACTTGAAAACAAACTAGAACTTCCTTCATTTTACAGCTATAATAAAAAATCATGTCTTACCTGGGAATGTACTTATTCATGATCGCATAAAAGCAGTTGTATAAATCGCTGCGTGGCAGCTGAAGATGCACCAATGGTTTGAGGAGATGTATCCAGCTAAGGGTTGAGCTATACTTAATGTTACGGGATTTACAATAAAAGGTAATTACAGATTCAATATCCAAAAGTAATTGTGCTGCCTTCTCTTCTGGCACTGAAAGCTGATCTAAAAAATAAGAGTCAAAATTACCAAGGGGCTGCTAGACGCTCAGTTATTGGACAAAATACTTGCTTACAAAATATATAATATGATCTTACTGCATTTAGAGCATGTCAAGGAAAAAATAAAACTATATAAAAGTATATTTTTCCTTATACCTATTCATATTCACTAGCTATTCAGGATTTATTAGCCTAATACTAGACCTACATACATGTTTCATATATGTATACATCATATGTGTGTGTACATGAAAGTAGTGAAAAGTGAAAGTGTTAGTCACTCAGTCATGTTCGACTCTATGCAACCTATGGACTGTAGCCCACCAGGTTTCTATGTCTCTGGGATTCTCCAGGCAAGAATACTGGTATGGGTAGCCATTCCCTTCCTCAAGGGATCTTCCCGACCCAGGAATAGAACCTGGGTCTCCTGCATTGCGGGCAATTACCATCTGAACCACCAGGGAAGAGGGGTGTGTGTGGGGGGGTGGGGTGTGTGTGTGTGTGTAAAAGAATGACAATGTGAAGCAGGAAAGTAGGCATCACCCACATTCCTGGAAAGCAAAAAAGCATTTTCCAAATAACAGATTATAAGGATTATCCTCTACCCAGGACGGGCAGCGGCCACTACGGCTTTGTTGAAGGGAGGGAAAGTGATTCATTCTCCACCACTAAATTCCCTTTCCTTTGCCTAGCAATAATGTTTCTGTTGAGGTTAGCCCATAAAAAAGTCTATTTAGCCAATAATCTAACTAAAAAATGACAGAGAAACAAAAAGACACCCATGGACTATAGATGAATTAAAAAAGAGAAATATAGACCAAAATAATTTAGTCTTCAAAAGACAGTGTGGGGGATTTGAAACCTATTCACCCATGATCTATAACACCTTTTCTATAACAGATCATGACTTATGACTTACAGAGAAACTTTTGGAACAGCTCCTTTTAATCTGAGGGCTGTATACAATCATACAGATTGTCAATAACACAAAAAACAATTTAAAAATACTAAAAATCAGACTCTCTTTCTTAAATGTTGACATTAATTCATAAGAATTTCCAAAGAGATGTTCTAAAACTATGCCCTTTCAATATATTCCTAATTCAAGAAATCCCCAATTATAACAAGTTCATTCTACTAAACAGTGACTCCTCCATCCAAAAATTATTATTTGCAGAATTTATCACTGTTTGAAAACAATTATTAAACTTACCAATGAACTCCACACAATCTTTGTGAATAGTGTTCTGTTCTGGCAGGTCTAAAATACCATCCCATGATGCCAAACTATCACCTTTTCCTGCAACATTTAGAGCAATCTGGAAGAAAGACAAAAAAAAGCAACTGGCTCCTTATGTTATTTCTCACTCTTGAAAAATATGTTATAATAATAATAGAAGCCTGGATATAGGGATAATAATGTATACTTCAAAAATTACAAAGTAAAATGTCTATATCAAATTTTACTACTTTATGTTAAACCAGTGAATAAAACGAATTACACAAAGTATTTACATAATATTTTATGTAAAGCAAACATTATTAATGCTATAGAATGAACCTTTGTGTCCCCTCCCCCAAATTCATTTATGTTGAACAAATTCCCGATGTTTTGGTATTTACAGGTGGGGCCTGTGAGAGGTGATTAAGTCTTGAGGGTAGAGCACTACATGAATGGGACTGGCCTCCTTATACAGAAGACCCTACTTAGCTCCCTTGTTCCCTCAATCGTGTGAGAACACATTAAAGAATTACAATTCTTTTTAATAGTGTTATGGTTATTTTTAAAGTCTTAGACTTTCATACTAAATATTTTAGTGCCCTGCCAAGGATTTGCTTTAAAATAATACAGTGTGTGGGGTGGGGAGAAAAGGATAGAATTCTAATCAAATAAGATCAGCCAAATGTTCAGTTCAGTCACTCTGTCGTGTCCATCTCTTTGCGACCCCATGGACTGCAGCACGCCAGCCTTCCATATCCATCACCAACTCCCAGAGCTTGCTCAAACTCATGTCCATTGAGTCAGTGATGCCATCCAACCATCTCATCCTCTGTCATCCCCTTCTCCTCCTGCCTTCAATCTTTCCCAGCATCAGGGTCTTTCTAAGGAGTCAATTCTTTGCATCAGGTGGCCAACGTATTGGAGGTTGTCAACATGGCCAAACGTTGACAATAGTTACAACTCAGTGACGGGTACATGGGGGTTCACTAAACAAGTCTCCAAGTTTTTACATGAGTTTTAAATTTCTGTAACATTTAGAATACTAAGCACAGGTGTAATTCCATTTCTGTTACATATATATGTGCAGAGGGGAAAAAATAAGATGTGACACTGAGATATTACTATGTGTTTTACCTGTAAGTGGTAGATAACAGATGATTTTTTTATGTTATCCTTTGCTTATATGTTTTAACAATGGGAACTACTTTTTTAATAGTAACAAAATCTTAATTTAAAATTAAAAAATGATAATACACATGTACTAGAGAACAGCTGAAGCAGAAAACAGAGCAAAGGAAAATCTCCTGTAATTCTAACACCTGAAGACTATTTCCTCTCCCACCTTTTTAATTTTCTTTTAAATATAGCTGAGATAATTCCATATCTGCAATTATATATCCTATTTTACTCACTGGTTGCATTTTCCCATTTCACTGAATAATCTGCATAAACATAAATTCTAATGGTTACAAAAGGAAGCACTGCCTTTCAAAACCTAAATTATTAAATATACCAAACACTACAGAAACACAGGCTTCCCTGGTGGTTCAGACGGTAAAGAATCTGCCCACAATGAAGGGAGACCCAGGTTCAATCCCTGGATCAGAAAGATCCCCTGGAGAAGGAAATGGCAACCCACTCCAGTATTCTTGCCTGGGAAATCTCAAGGACAGAGGAGCCTGGCGGGCTACAGTCCATGGGGTCTCAAAGTGTCAGACACTAAAACTTTCCACTTGCACAGGAACACACACTTTAGCAAGCTGCTCTATTTTATACATTTTCTAAATGTGGAATGCACGTAACATTATAAAGTCCTCTGCAACTATGACAGCTGAAAACCAAAATCCTAAAACATTGTTCTGAAGTGATCACATTCTACCTGTTTTACTTTCCAGTTACCTTCCAAACTTTAGCCCTCAGACCAGCAGGCAGCGGCCTCCCTTGAATTATATTTCTCAAAGTTTCAAGATCACAGCCTCCTGCTTCCAGAGCTTCTTCAAGATCTTTTTCCCTGAAAAACAAGTCCTCTTTATTAAGACAAATTTTTGGTTTTTTTCCTTCCTCAGTACTTCCTCAATAAATATTGGCCTATTAAAGGTTAGCCTGCAATGCAGGAGATGCAGGTTCGATCCCTGGGCTGGGAAGATCCCCTGGAGAAGGAAATGGCATCCCACTCCAGTATTTTTGCCTGGAGAATCCCATGGACAGAGGAGACTGGGGGCTACCTTCCACAGTGTTGCAAAGAGTTGGACATGACTGAGCGACAGGACATACCAAGAAAAAAAGGTTCTCAGGAGCCAAAATGCAGTATCAAAGCATATACTGCATTTTGTTTTCTTGAAAGGAAATCTCAGGTTTCAAATGGTCAATCTACTTATTTTACACTTAGTTCTAGCAAGCTTAGTTATCTGTTTTCTAAGATTAAAGAAATTTAAAAAGAGTAAACAGGACAAACAGTATTAAGAATTCACAGTAACAGTAATATTCATAATAGTGATAATGACCAATACTTTCTGTAGGACTACCCTTGTGCCAGGCACTGTCCCAAACATTTCGCATGTGTGGTTTATTTTTTTAAAATTCTTGCAATAACCCTATGAAGTAGGTTATATTACAGGTCCCAGTTTACAGATGCAAAAACGGAGGTGAAGGGAGGTTGTGTAGCTTATAGTTAAACATCCAGTAACAGAAGAGCCAGGATACAAATTTTAACAGCCTAGTTCTAGAATTTACGCTCTTAACATTATGCTCAGATAGAGGCAGGGAAGAGAAGCCATAAAATTGGGTCAAGAATTCAAGGTATGGGAATACTAGTACAAAACTATACAGATGTCATGCCCAGAACAGTGCCTGGCTTATAGTGAACAGTCAATAAATGTTAGAGGAACAAAAAAATACTCTAAAGTCATCCCTGTATTGATCATATATCAAAGCAAGCTAATACCACATCAGGTACATTATCAAGTAAATCATCAAGCAGTTACTATGTTTAAGGAGAAAGTTCAGTTCAGTTCAGTCGCTCAGTCGTGTCTGACTCTTTGCAGCCCCGTGAACTGCAGCACGCCAGGCCTCCCTGTCCATCACCAACTCCCGGAGTCCACCCAAACCCATATCCATTGAGCCGGTGATGCCATCCAACTATCTCATCCTCTGTCATCCCCTTCTCCTCCTGCCCTCAATCTTTCCCAGCATCAGGGTCTTTTCCAATGAGTCAGCTCTTCGCATCAGGTGGCCAAAGTATTGGAGTTTCAGCTTCAGCATCAGTCCTTCCAATGAACACCCAGGACTGACATCCTTTAGGATGGACCGGTTGGATCTCCTTGCAGACCAAGGGACTCTCAAGAGTCTTCTCCAACACCACAGTTCAAAGCATCAATTCTTTGGCGCTCAGCTTTCTTTATAGTCCAACTCTTACATCCATACATGACCACTGGAAAAACCATAGCCTTGACTAGACAGACCTTTGTTGGCTAAGTAATGTCTCTGCTCTTTAATATGCTGTCTAGGTTGGTCATAACTTTCCTTCCAAGGAGTGTCTTTTAATTTCATGGCTGCAGTCACCATCTGCAGTGATTTTGGAGCCCCCCCCAATAAAGTCTGCCACTGTTTCCCCATCTATTTGCCATGAATTGATGGGACCAGATGCCATGATCTTAGTTTTCTGAATGTTGAGCTTTAAGCCAACTTTTTCACTCTCCTCTTTCACCTTCATCAAGAGGCTCTTTAGTTCTTCTTCACTTTCTGCCATAAGGGTGGTGTCATCTGCATATCTGAGGTTATTGATATTTCTCCTGGCAATCTTGGTTCCAGCTTGTGCTTCATCCAGCCCAGTGTTTCTCATGATGTACTCTGCATATAAGTTAAATAAGCAGGGTGACAATATACAGCCCTATGTATTCCTTTTCCTATTTGGAACCAGTCTGTTGTTTCATGTCCAGCTCTAACTGTTGCTTAAGGAGAAAAGCACAAAATAAATTTTATTTTCATTTATATATGGTCAAAATTTGTAAAATTATTTGTAAGTTGAAATAATAACTTAAAAACCTTCACAAGGGTATGGGTTATTTTTTAGCTGGGAAATAACTACTTAAAATAGCTAATTCCCTCAGAGTTCTCAAAAGCTATGGTTCCAGTCATTATTTATAATTTTAGTATACAATGCATAAGAAATGTGTAAATAAAAATCCCTGAGCCAGGCAATTTCTAAAATTCTTTGGAGCAGGCTAAAAGGGAAAGCATTCCACTAGGATCAGGAAACCAGGATTCTGTCACATGTTTCTGGTTCTTGAAGAAAATAAATTACACCCATTACATATTCTCTCAGTAAGATAACATAAATCTCCTCTATTCATAGGATTCCAAGAATATTAGTTTAAATATATAACTTTCTTAAAGTGCTGTCCCATTAATGGAAAGGAAGTAAATGAAAATGTAATCACTTGGGATCATATCTGACAGAAAAGCTGGGATCAAATCGGAAAGGTTTTAACAAAGCTACTATAAATTCGTATGTTTAAGAATGTAACTAGTAACCACACAAGAAACATTTCATTCTTTTGCTATTTGGTCACCAAAGTGTTGGACCATAAAATGAAAGAAAGAGACTTCAGTCTACAGTTGAGAAATAATAAAGGTCTATAATTGATACAGACTGGGCTTCATCTATTCTGTTTGGCCAAAGTGTATGAGACAACCTGTCAGAATCTGAAGGACTGTTTGTAACTATTAAACAGAGAAAATTTAGTGGCATCTTTGATGAATAAATACAATTAATTTTAAATGATTAAATGTGTAAGTGAGCTGAAAATACCATTTAATGAGATGAAATTATTTTTTATCAAATTAATGAAGAACTAAATTTTTTTTCATTTTTCAGTGCTAAATCTTTGGTTTCTTTTTAAACTTTGCCAAATTCCCTACTACTGCAGACAACAAAGTCAGTACTTTGGGGCAAAATGTCCAATCCTCAATATACTTGATGATAATAATAATGCACAAGCACCTCTCTGTTGATACAGCCGCTAGTGGATTCTCTGATGCTGTCCCCAGGGAACCACAAATGTGGTTTCCTGGAGCACAACCATAAGCAAGAAACCAGAAAATGCTCCACTGTAAGTAGTCAGAGGCACTTCTCACAAACTAAATAATTAAAAGTAATGTTATCTTCTGAACAAGGAGTTCAAAGGCTCAGTTATCAGAACTTCAACATTACAAATGTGCTTATAAATGTAGTAAAAAAGCTGAAACCAGTGAAGCTAAATAATTCATGTAAGAGTCAATTTCCTATCAAGAGACAGTATTTAGCTCTCAGAATTTTCCTTCCCCCAGAGCAAGTTTCTTCTCGTTTTTGAACAAGCAATACGTATCATTCAAATAAAAAACGCATGTCTGGTGGAGTATGACTGAGTGGGCTGTGCTTTTTAAAGTCTTCTTTGATTATGGTGGCTTCCCACTATCCTTATAAGCTAAACGTTGACAGAAATGTCCTAGACAGTCTGACAGACCTTAACAATAGACAAGAACAGGCCATGTTTAATTGTCTTAGTAAATATAAAAAACAACTGTCGTCTTTGCTCAGAAGGTCTAATCAAACATTTGCGGTTGCAAAGCAGCAGGAATGTATGTCTTCCTGCCTCTGTGACCCTGAAACTATAACATTTGTTTGCGTAATAGTTTAGGGCTTCCCAGATGGCGCTTGTGCTAAAGCAGGAGACAGAGGAGACATGGACTCAACTCCTGGGTCGGGAAGGTCCCTTGGAGGAGGGTAAGGCAACCCACTCCAGTATACTGTCGATGATCTATCAATGATATATTTTTGAAATTTAAATAAAATCTAACAAAATTTCTCCGGAGTTGACGCTCTGTAGCAAAATCACCCAATCTAATAAGCATTGTAACCCAAGCTGCTTTAGAATTATAGCAAGGCAAACAGTATATGATAAACTTTGAAGGAAGTTAAAAGATGTAAAAATATTTGGTTCTATTTTTGAGCATGGAAGAAAATTAATTTTGGTGAAGGGGTGTCCTCCCCATGTCCTCCTTCCTGTGTAAGGAGTTAAAAGTAGAGGGTGAAAGGTGGCACAGATTTGTTAGAAGAATTTTCATGTGGCTTCATCAGTATTAATTCCATGGCCTAAGACTTCAAGCACATTCTTAACGCCCTGAAGTTCACTCCTTTGCCTTTCTAACACATTCAGAAAGCTGCAAACTCCTAACACTGGGTTATTCTGACCAGCCTTCTCTGCCTTCTCTGTTCCCATACTTTGCTCTAGAGCGACTTCGTCAGGAAACAGAGACAACTTCATGATGCTATCCTAGATTCAGCACCATTTATTTCTTTTAGGCATCAATCTACCTGAAAATCTCCTATCCACCACTTTCTTCAGACTCCCCCACCCAGTCACTTTACTCCAGGTGACTTTATTTCTGATTCCAAAGAGAAAATACAGGCCAGCAGGCTTCTCTTCCCTTTGATCTCAGCCACTCTCCAAAATAAAAATAAGTAACTGATCTTTATCCCAGACATCATTTCTTTCTTTTCTATATGCACAGATGTCTAGGGATTCTTTCTCCAGTCTAACACTGATAACTTCACTTATCTCCCTGACCCACCATGCCCACCCCACCCTGACTCCTCTGGAGCCATGGGCCACCAGTTATCCCCTCTCTTCTATCTTCCACTTTCTCTTTTGCCATTGCTCTTTCCTCTGAGCTAAAATGTCAAGGATTGCTATCAGAAACAGCATCAATAACAAGCACAAAAACTCCTCCAAACTTTCCTCTCCTTCCACACTCCTGGCTGTTCCTTTCCCAGCAAAGCTTTTTGAAAGTGTTCTTGACAACATGTCACCACTTCTCCCTCATCTTCCACTCACCTCCTCCTCTTACACACCCAATCATTCCTCTTCCTTCTGTAATGCCACAACTCCAGGGGGACCACTCTCCCTATGCTACTTCGAATGATCAAATCTTTACCTTGATTTGACCTTCCCAACACATCAGACTACTTTTCTCCGAAAAAAAAAAAAAAAAAAAAAGATACACAACAAGCCAATAAGCACCCAAAAGGCACACGTCATCATTAGCCATTCAAGTGTCAAGGGTGTCAAGTGATGTCACTCAGTTGTGTCCGACTCTTCGCGACCCCATCAACTGTAGCCTACCAGGATCCTAGGTCCATGGGATTTTCCAAGCAAGAATACTGGAGTGGGTTGCCATTTCCTTCTCCAGGGCATCTTCCCGACTCAGGGATTGAACCTGGGTCTCCTGCATTGCAGGCAGAGGCTTTACCCTCTAACCCACCAGGGAAGCGTTAGCCATTAGGGAAACTCAAATCAAAACCACAATGAGGGACTTCCTTGGTGGTCCAGTGGTTAAGAACTCATCTGCCAATGCAGAAGATACAGGTCAGTCCCTGGTCTGGCAAGATCCCGCATGCCCTGGAGCAACCAACCCAGTGCTCTAGAACCCAGAAGTCACAACTACTGACCCTGTGCACGCTAGTGCCACGGTCTGCAGCAAGAGACGTGACCACAATCAGAAGCCCACACACCACACAGCTACAGAGAAGCCCCAGCAAGGAAATGAAGATCCAGCACAGCCAATAATAAACAAATTAAAAAAATGTTTTTTAATCCACAGTGAAAACAACAACAAAAAAACAACCCACAATGAGACACCACTTCACACTCATAAGGACGGCTAGTATCAAAAGGTCCTAATGGAAACTGGAAGCATCATACATTGCTGGTAGCAATGTAAAATGGTACAGTTATTTGTGAAACTGGTTTGACAGGTCCTCAAAATGTTAAACATACATTTTTAACGTGTTGATACAGCCACTATTAGATTCTTTGATGCGGCCCCCAAGGGAACCACAAATGTGGTTTCCAGGAGCACAACCGTAAGCAAGAAACCAGAAAATGCTCACTGAAGTAGTCAGAGGCACTTCTCACAAACTAAATAGTTAAAAGTATGACCCTCCCATAATTAAAAACATGACCCAGCAGTTCTACTCCTAGGCTTGCAGTATACCAAAGAGAATACAAAACATACACCAAAAACTCGTACATGAGTCACAACAAGGTACTACATAACAAATTCGTTAGAATAGCTAATACCCAAAAAAGGGGAGGAGGGCAAGAATGTGGAGAAATTAGAATTCCTGTGCACTGCTAGTGGAAATGATGCAAAATGGTGCAGTCAACTGTGGAAAAGTTTGGCGGTTCTTTAAAAAGTTACACAGAATTACCATATAATGTAGCAATTCCACTTCAGGGGGATATGCCCAAAAGAAATGAAAGCAAGAACTAAAACAGGTATTTGTACATCCATGTTCACAGAAATATTATTCACAAAACAGCCAAAAAGTGGGAACAACCCAAACAATCATCAATGTATGAATGGATGAGTAAAATGTGATATATATAGACAATGCAATCAGTCTTAAAAAGGAAGGAAATTCTGACACATGCTACAACATGAATGAACTCTGAAGACAAATGCTAAGGGGGTGGGGGGGCAGAAGTCACAAAAGGGCAAACAGTGTATGATTCCACTCACATAAGGTACCGAAAAAAGGGAAATTCAAAGAGACAGAAAGTAGAACAGAGGGTACCAGAGGCTGGAGGTAGGAGGCAATGGGGAACTATTGCTTATTAGGTAGAGAGTTCTTGTTTGGGATGATGAAAAATTCTGGAAATGGACAGTGGTGATGGCTGCACAACACTGTAAACGTACTTAATGTCACTTGATTGCACCTGTTAAAATGGTAAATTTTATGTTATGTATGTTTTACCACATTAAAAAAGGCAACAACAAAAAACTTTTAAAGAATATCTGTCATTAGTTCTATGTATTGTTCATAATAGCCAAAAAGCAGAAGCTAATTTGTAACCTAATTTGTATGTATTATTCATAAAAGCCAAAAAGTAGAAGCATCATCATCTGATGAATAAATGTGTACTCATACTGGAATACTAAGCAGTAAAAAGGAATGAAGTGCTGACAACATGCAATGCATGAGTGAACCTTGCGAATTATGCTCAGTGAAAGAAAACAGACACAAAGGCCACAAGCGGTAAGATTTCATTTACATGAAATGCCTAAAATAGGCAGATGTGTACACACAGAAGGTTCATCATTAGGACCTGAAGTGACAGGGGAATAAGAGGGATACTAATGGGTATGGGGTTTCTTTGGGGTTAATGAAAGTACTCTAAACTTAGATCATGGGTGATGACTGCCTAACTCTGGAAATATACTAAAACCACTGAACTGTACACTTGAAACATGTATTTCATGATTCATAAATTACATCTCATTAAAAATGTAACAAAAGAGTAACAGAAAAGGTTTAGAGGCTCTTTAATTTAGGGCTTTAAGAGGAAGCTTGTGTGTCTTCATTTACCATTTCAATGACGCGAGCACATCACCATGAAGGGTCCAAACCACATACCTTAGGGTTGCTGAGGGAAAGAGTTTGCCTTGCCTCTTTAACTTCTCAAATTGATACTACTTGTTAAATAACTACCAGTGTGGGAAAGAAACAGACTCCCAAACAGTTGCCATGGCAGCTCAATGGCAAAAGCATCAAGAACCGGGACTATAATGGCTTAGAGACAGTGTGGTACAGAGAAAATTGTACAAAGCTTAAAGTCAGAAAAGGTGACATCAGATTCCACACACCTGTAACAGCTGTGTGACCTAAGATACAGACTCAGTTTCTTCTATAAAGCGGCGTAGAATCAGATACCACGTAATCAAAAGAGGTGGAGAGAATTTACACAGCACACGAATTATCTTCTTTTCTACTAGAAGATCACTCCCACTCTCTGCTTTCTATTTCATCTTAATAACTACACCTTACCTGACTGACTCTTTTCCAACTTTCTTGCTCAGTCTTGTACAAGACGCCAAAGGCAGAGAAGATTCACTGTTTCCCCAAAAAGAAGAGTGTCAGACAGCGAGTCGCAGCTCACATGAACCACTGCTGGGAACATGTGTCACAACTCAGGAGGCACAAAGGAAACACTAGTGAAATGTGGAAAAAACTAAAATTAGAGGAGAAGAGCGAACATGAGTGTAGGAATCCTAAGTCACTCTTCATTTAGTCAAGATTAGATCTTCAAAGACAAAATAAGCATTCAAGAAACGTGGGTTTTGTTTTTTTCTATAGATAACATACATATGAAGTAGCTCTAGAATCAGGCAGTCATTCCCAGCAACTTATCACACAGCCTGTATGATTTCCTATGGCCTATTCAACTTCAGAATAGACTCTTGTCACCCAAGCTTACTGAGATAAGTTGCTAAAACACTTAAAGTAGAATACTTTCTAGGTTGGAAACCAGTTGTCTTAATTCTCAGTCTATCAAGTAAATAATGTCAGCTTTATTAGCTTTCAAAATTCTTTAAAATCTAACCCTTTTCTATTATTATTTTAAAAATCAAAGATTATAGTAGTTCAAAAAAAAACCACTTAGGACCTAGAATGTATACAGTCACCTAAGCTTAAATGCAGAGTACAGAGAAACCAGAGAAAACCCAAATGACAAATTTTAAAAATAAATTAGTTTTGTGTCCAAACTGGTCAAGATCTAAGATACATTATTATTTGATTAAAATAAAAAGACAAAAACTGCATTACTGGGGAAATCAATAAAAGCCAACACTTGCTGTGTAGACACCTTAAGTATGTTATTTCTACTGCACAGGATATCGTTCAAACCTCTGACTGCCGGCAGGACTACAGTCGTCCCTTGGTGTGTTTAGAATGGAAGCCTCTATGAGCACAGGTTAAGCAATGTGAGGCCAGCTTCTCCATGCATACATGGCACAAGCTTCTGATCAGTTATTTAAAACTAAAGAAACAGCCAGCTAACTAGTTGGGAGCATCAGCAAACTGTGTAACAGTGGGAAGCTGCACATGCTGAGTTGTGGCTGCAAGACTGAACTTGTGCCATCGCACTTCTGGCCGCTTCCTAATGCCCAGGTCATGAGACACCAGCACCAAAGCTCCGTCTGAACTTATTCTGCGTGACATTTGTTAGAAGTGAAAATGAGAGAGCTTTGTTACAGATTCAACTGTACAGTAGATATG
Organism: Dama dama; assembly: GCF_033118175.1. NCBI lineage: Eukaryota > Metazoa > Chordata > Mammalia > Artiodactyla > Cervidae > Dama > Dama dama. Next base: position 48,095,061 of record NC_083711.1, on the reverse strand, counting down.
GATGGAGTTGACCATAATGTGTAATATGCAACATGTTTTTAACTACCAGTCCCAAACGACCAAAGCATTCCCAGAACAAACAGTATGACGATACGTTTGGAAATGGCCATGACACCTCACAGTCCATGAGAGCAAAATGTGTTAATTGCGAAATCTTGAATTTATCTGGATTCTTGTCAGAGTCAGCCACACTTGTTACAGTATTTTTAAAAACGTATATTTGTTAAAATATACAGATGGGGAAAAACACCACTCCACCAGCTTGAAAGAAGAAACAGTGAAACTGTTATCAGGATCACATCTACCAAAGCAGTTTCAGGAGATTCCCCTATCAAAGACTGTAATCCTCTGCAGAATTTAACCAGGAGCGGGCTTCCCTGGTGGCTCAGACGGTAAAGCGTCTGCCTACAATGCAGGAGACCTGGGTTCCATCCCTGGGTCGGGAAGATCCCCTGGAGAAGGAAATGGCAACCCACTCCAGTATTCTTGCCTGGAAAATCCCATGGACTGAGGATCCTGGTAGGCTACAGTCCATGGGGTTGCAAAGAGTCGGACACTTCACTCACTCACTCACTCACTCACTCACTCAGCCAAATAAAGAAAGTACTAAATCTAGTCCTCCCTGTTTGAGAGGGCAAGCATACATGATAGCTGCAATATTTCAGCACTGTGTTGCTCTGTAAACTGCTAAAATTAACTACAGTACAAATGGACCAGATGCTTTAAATTTTCATACGCTTATTTTTGACCCATAATCCATGTAGATCAAATTGCACCAATGGTGTACCAATGGTGCCCCTTCCTCTGCTAAGAATAAACTCAGGAATTTTTGTGCAAGCATTAAAAGAAAAAAGTGCAATGCGTTTACTGTAAGACTTGGCTCACAAAAAGGAGGACTCTCTCTCCACTACTGAGAAGTTAACTTTAGAGAGTGTTCTAAATCCTTTTCCTCTTCTATGCTTCCTCAAAGCAAAACGTCCCCAACACTCTGTTCTTTTCTATACACATAAGGTGATTTTCTAGCACATTTAGTGCACAAAGAAATGCATCACAGTCTCTCCCCAGCCCAACAACCAAAGCACTAGTTTATCTGTAAACTAAAAATAGTGTACCTCTTTTGTCTCAGAGAAAGAACGGGAAGAAAACAGCACAAGTCCACACAGAACAGCACTTTACCTGTTTCTCACACAAATTTCCACTTTACTCAAACCAGAATGAGAGAAGGACACAAGTGTCCCATTGTTCACTGCAGCACTGTTTACAATAATTAGAACATGGAAGCAACCTAGATGTCCATCAACACATGAATGGATAAGGAAGTTGTGGTACATACACACGATAGAATATTACTCAGCCATGAAAAGGGACACATGTGAGTCAGTTCTAACGAGGTGGATAAGCCTAAAGCCTATTATACAGAGTGAAGGGAGTCACAGAAAGACAAATATCGTACACTAATGCATACATACAGAACCTAGAAAAATGATACTGAGCAATTTATTTGCAGGGCAGCAGTGGAGAAACAGACATGGAGAATAGACTTATGGACATGGGGAGAGGGGAGGTGAGCAGTAGGTGAGGGTGAGATGTACGGAGAGAGGAACATGGAAACTTACATTACCACATGTAAAACAGACAGCCAACGGGAATTTGCTGTCTGGCTCAGAAAACCCAACAGGGGTTCCAGGTCAACCTAGAAGGGTAGGATGGGGAGGGAGACGGGAGGCGGTTCAAAAGGGAGGGGACATACGTGTACCAATGGGTGACTCACGCTGAGGTCTGACAGAAAACAACAACATTCTGTAAAGCAATTCTCCTTCAATTAAAAAATAAATAAAAAGAAAAAAAAAACTGGAATGAGAAAAGACAGACCACCAATATTCCTTTTCATGAAACCACTATTTTGGAAGATAAAGGAACAGTTACTGCAAACGAGGTGACAATATTTTACAACATTTAGGCAGCTCTTCCCAAAGATATTTTACCAATGGTGATCAGAGATGGGCAAAGAAACACATAATGGATTTCTTTTTTTAAACCTGAATTCCATCTATCAGTGATAACTTATTCAATAAAAAAGGAACTCAATTTATTTTCATGTCAGTGGTTAGATCTAAATGGAATCTACAAAATAAGTTCAAGAATGTTTGGTATTCAACTGCTCATAAGATGAATACATCCTTCTATGTGTCACTTTTATGCCTCAAAACAGAGACTGGAAACTAATTAAAGGAGGATAGTGACCACAAGGAAGCTATTTTAAAAGCAAATTCTTATTTCCCTAACATCATTGAACATAAACAACAAAAAAATTACTGAGGTGATAGTAATTAAAACTATATAATTATTTATATGTTCTAATTAAATATCACTATTGAGTTCTCACAGACTAAATAAGTAAATAAAAATAAACAATAATTTTATTTCCAAATGACATAGATACATATATATTACTTATATATGCACATATACATAATATATAATTACACACATACATTTAGTTATATAAAATATTAGATATATAATCTAGATGATATTTGTAACAACAGTATCTCAAGACAAAAAAAACTAATCTAGTTAAGTGATTTTTGGCAAGAGGCATGAGAACAGATTATGAAAACCAAAAAGATAGGAAGTGATAGTATGTAACACTCTGTATCACATCCCACCACAACAATCATGAATTATCCCTTCTTGTGGATGCAAGAAAGACAATGTGGCACACAGCCTATGCATATCCTTACAGCCTTATAGGTTCCACAGATAATACACACATGTGATCAACAGAGCACATCTTTAAATACTGTATGTTCAAAACACATGGGTGATTGAATATAAGATTAGCATATTTCTAACTGGGTTCTCTCTAGCTGTCTGTTAAAGTATCTGCGAACTATACATGGTATATGCAATCAACTTGAGAAAGAAAGGGCTTAAAGAGCCATGAGTTTAAGTCCCAGATTTTCCACTAACTGGGTCTACTGTCTAAACTCCCTATCCCTATCTTCTCATCCTTAACAAGGAAAGGACAGTAACTCATAATTTCCCTTTCTCATAGAATTGTTCTAAGAGCCAAAATGAGATAGTATATATAAGCATTATACAAAGGGTAAAGTTCTATGCAAACATATAGTATTTTCTTACATGTTTCCTTCTTACAAAATCATTAAATACCACCACAGCAACTAGCTTTATGTAACAACTGCTTTAAGGTAAGAAAACGCACACATTACAGCATCGGTTTGGAATGAAAAATCCAACAAAATGCTGTGTCAGCTTAAAGACAAGAAAAAACTCCTTCAATCTTCAAGAAGAAGGAAGATGTGAAACAAATTATTTAATTAGTCATCCTTTTCTCAACTCAGGTGAAAAAGGTGAGACAGACCCTTAAAAATAAATATACATTAAATTTCAGGAAATAGGTTTTCTTCTAATTGGCTCTTACTGCTCTTGCATTCCCAACAAACAACAATTTGCTCTTATGAACTTAATATATGGGGCTGATTTGTTTTCTGTATGTAATTCTCAATATCTAAGTAAGTCACTGCAAGCACTGCCCCTTTCCAAGTTGTATAATCCTATTCTACTCTGCTAGAGTATGTAATTTTCAATATCACATGTACTTCGTTATCTTCAAAAGATATCTTTAAGTATTATTCCCAGGGATAAAATGATGAAAAAATTGAAGTGCCAAAGCAAATCAGAACAATGCACCGTTCTGGTTTTAAATGTTTCAATTTTCTTTTAAACACTACAGAGCAGCTTGAATATAACCAGTATTTAGTTAATGTTAGCTGAATTAATTAAGAATGCTTTGCTAACCTCTGTTTTGCTTTTTAATTAATGGAGTGGGAGGATTGGACTGCCTTTGATTTATATCAAGCAGAATCCACATTTCACCATAAGCAGCAGAAATGACTTGCCAGGCATACTTTATCAATTCTGCTCAGAAGACACCTACTCATGAGTTGGCTGTGTATCGGAGCACACTTCATTAGTGCACAACTACTTGAATTGCCTCACTGTACTTAGATAGGAATGCATCTGCACTCCTAGCAGTGAGTACAAATACATGGGAATAAATTAACTGCATACATTTCTTTAGCATGCAAAAACCAATTACTAACTCTTACCTGTGGATATTAAAACATCCACAGGAACAAGTGAATTCTTATTTAGGAATTGCCTCCAAAATCAGTAAAACCTGAATTATAACAGCATTCATATAAATAGCATAAACAGAATAAGTCTTCATAATTTCTAACTTCTGTCTGCCCTCACAAAAGCAAACAGTTATCAACTTAAAAACTCCTAATTCAAACCAATACTGTTCACTTTCTCTTCATTTTATGTAAGATAATATCTAGTCTTCCCAGAACTTCACGCTATCAATATTCTAAGCAACAGGGTTCATTCTCTTTCATATTAAATGTATTTCTTTATTGATTATATCATTCTGAAATTGCTACTACTTAATCCCTGAGTGATCATTTAAATCTCTATTTTGATGCTTATGAAATGGAAAGCACTGAGAATACTATTTACAAAGTCCACAAAACTTCAAAAAAGACCTCATTATTCTCAACAATTCCTATTCACATCTCACATGAACAACAACAGAAGCCTCTTTATGAAACTGATATTTCTACAATTTTAACAAAAGTTTAGCAACAATTTAAGAAAAGCTGTACAAAAAATTTAACTTAGCAAACTCAAAATATCAACAGTTGTTGCACACTGTGTTCACCGAAAAAAATCTTTTAATCAAGACTTTAGATTTTAAGGAATTATTTCAGAAAGAAAGCCTCAGAAAATGAAAGCCACAATCGCAAACCTGGTTTCTTCGATACCCAGAAGAAGAATGACCAAACATCGAACTAATACAATAATTTAATACAATACTTAACTTACAATACAATACAATAATTTAATACAATACTTAACTACAATAATTTAACACTTCTTTTATTTTCAAATCTGTAGCTTATATTATTTAATTAAATTTAAGTCATTTCAAGCTGTAAACAATTTTCAAGGATTTCTCCATGCTCTCTGAGTTTACGTGGCTGCAATTTCAGAAAGTTTGAGAGCTGAGGCAGTTTCTGATAACCCTAGATTTCCATAACAAAATGAGTATTACACCAGCAAACAATAACACAGCTTACAAAAACCCTGGAGTCAGAAAATTTGTATGAAATGACATCTTGGTATATTACTGCACATGATTTTACAAAACTCTGTATCTTCAGACAATAGCCATTTGCGCCACCTGCCATCAGCACTGCCCTTGAGAAGTTCTCAATCTAACGAACAGTAACAGGACTTCCCTGGTTTTGTCGTGGATAAGAACCCACCTGCCAATGCAGGGGACATGGGTTCGGGCCCTGGTCCAAGAAGATGTCACATGACACAGAGCAACTAAGCCCGAGAACCCCCAAGCACCGAGAGCCTGTGCTCCGCGGCAAGAGAAGTCACCGCGATGAGAAGCCCAGGCGTCGCAACAAAGAGTGGTGCCCGCTTGCCACAACTGGACAAAGTTCTCCCAAAGCAACGACAAAGAAATAAATAAAATACAGAACAGTGATAAGACATGTAATCAGATTAAAACTAAAGGATAATTATGTAATACATACAGAATAACATGTTAGATGATACAAAATAACATAGTAAAGACAGAAAAATTTCCCTGACCAACTCATTGGAGATATACATCACCTCAAACTATGAACCAGAAATGGCATCACCCAGTAGCTGGTCAGTCAGAAATATGGAATTCCAGGTCCCAAGCAAATCTGCTGAATCAGAATCTGAATTTTAACAAGCTCTCCAGGTAATCCCAGTGCACATTTAAATTCTGAAAAGCACTGATCCAGAACATAACTAAAAACCAGTAAATAAGTAAAAGTAACATCTTGTACTTGTAAGTTCTTCAGGCCCCATCCTGAGCCTCTTTACAAATGAACAGATAATTTAACAAGTTCAGCTACGGAGTTTCACAGCCCAGGATCAAACAGGGAGACACCACTGACAGCAAAGAATACAGGAAAAACTATGAAACGAAAACTCAGAGAGGGATGGCTACAGGGGGCCATTCAAACAGCAACAGTCTACCCTTTCTGCCTAGATAGGCCTTAAAGGTCTCAATGCATCACAGACATATAACAGTAAATGATGTTCTTAAACCTGCCTCCTCTAACTAGACCACAAATTCCTTAAGGACAGGGACCTAGTTTTATTCTTATACACTCACATTTGTAAACTGAATGACCCTAAATATGTCACAGCATTTTTTTTTTTTTTTAAAGAATAAAGCTGCTCCAGTGTATACAACAAGCACTCTTAAGGACAGAGGCTTTACTGAATTTGTGGCTCCAAATGCAAATGTGTTTTCTGACTCTATTCAAATTCACTTCGAGGGGATCAGTGAGTGGAATGAGTAGAGAAAAAGGATAAAGATTAGAAGAGAATGGAGGGAGAATAAAAATCAGAGAACATTCGGGGTTCTTCCACCCATGAAAATGAAAAGAGCAAAAATGGGAAGCTTCACCAAAGAAACAGCAAGGCTGCTGCTGCTGCTGCTGCTAAGTCGCTTCAGTCGTGTCCAACTCTATGCAACCCCATAGACGGCAGCCCACTAGGCTCCTCTGTCCCTGGGATTCTCCAGGCAAGAACACTGGAGTGGGTTGCCATTTCCTTCTCCAATGCATGAAAGTGAAAAGTGAAAGTGAAGTCGCTCAACAGCAAGGCTAGAAGATAACAAATGCTACCACGAGCAACCATTCACTCCACGGTCCTTGCCTCTCTGAACCAGACACATGCTCACAATCCTCCTAACCTAGGAACTGCTCAAAGACACCTTATCCCTAGAAATACTTTCCCTCCTGGCCTTCAGTCAGTTGATGACAGACAGTTTACAACAAATTCACTCTTCCAAAACAGCAAACTTTATGACATTCTAGTCATTACTCTCCAAACAAATCATCAATTTTCTTGTCTATGTCCTTGCTCATGCTATTATTTCATTCAGAGACCTTTCTGCTCTGTTAATCTGACCCTGCACCTTAGCTGCCAGTCACGTGTGGCTATTTAACATTTGAAACATGGCTAGACCGGACTGAGATGTACAGTAAGTGTAAAATACACATCGAATTTTGAAGACCTGGTACAAAAAAGACGTGAAAGTATTGTTTGTTTGTTTTTAACAATGATTACACGTTGAAATGTTTTGGATATATTCAATTAAAGAAGATAATAATTAACATTATTTTCACCTGTTTATTTTTAGTTTTTAACATGGCTACTAGAAAATTTGAAATTACGTATGTGGTTCACATTGCATTTCTATTGGACAGCACTGGTCTAAATCCTACTCATTCTTCAAGGGCTAATTCAAACACCCCCACCCCCATACAGCTTTCCCCAATGACTCCAAGCAGACGTGGTTTCTGTCTCCCAGAACTTTCACAACACTTTTATTAATACGTGCAAAGAACTAGGGCAATTTTATCTTCTTACCGAGTGTACCTGTTACAGCTCCCCAACTCCAAGATAAACCAATTGAGAAAAGAAAGTACATCTTGGTAAGTTTTCATCTTACACCTTGCACATCAATAATACATATATTGATGCTAAGGTGATGCCTGATGTCTGCTAAGTGAGAGCTGAATTTTTCAATTAATATTACTATATTATCTATCCCTTTCAACGATATCCATTTCTTTCAGAGGGATTAAACTACATGTCTACAAATGTCCTGGATTATTATTATTAGACAAATGGAGTGCTAGTGAGCTATACATATATGATGAACAGGCAAATTCAAAACTATCTAATACCTGTGGTAAATGCACTTAGATCAATTGTAAAAATTCGACAAGCCTCTAAAGATTCCACTTTTTTAAATCATGTTATCCCTAAAAGTGTATTATGAAGATCAACTATTTCAAAAATAAGGGATTTTCTCAGAGATTAACAACACTGGGTGACTAAAACCTACCAAAAATTGTCAGAAGTCCTCCCCACAACCCTGACTGTAAATCAGGTAAGGCGCAAAGGCTCGGGGACACCAACAGGGGTGTCCTACACCGCATCCAAAGCTCTGAAATCGTGCTGTGAGCAAAGTGGCAGGAAGGAAAAAGATGTGTAAAAGAGACGAAAGGTACAAACTGTAGGAATGAGAAATGAAAACTAGGACTGAAAATGTCTCAGTTATGTGGGAGGGAGTCATCCCTAGGTGTATCGCTCAACCTCTGAACAACGGCAGTCATTTCAAATGGTCTTTTCTTCAAATAGTATTCCAGTGCCTGAGATCAGCCCCGCGAAACTTCCTTCCTGACCAGCCTACTCTGACTCCCCGGGCCAGGGACTCCGGCCAAACCCAGCCCCGAAGCCATCCTTCTCCAGCACATTTTGGAAGCCGGCGGATGAAGCTGGAAGGCCGAACGGAGGCCCGGCACCTGGACGAGACCCCTCTCCCTCCGAGTCTGGCTTCAGCCCCTAGGGCAGGACCGAGTGGCGGAGGGGAACCCGGCAGGCAGAGGGGGCGGGGCAGGGCTCCGGGCTTCGAGCACCGGTCTTCCAGTTCCAGGCCGGCGCCTGCCGGGGCCGCGGGGACGGGCAGGGTGGTGACAACGCGGAAAAGAAGGGCAGTGCGAGGCAGCCCGGGGCTTCCACTCACCAGCCTTCGTCGCCCGACGTCGGCAGTGGCAGGACCTCTTCTCCTTCCGCCATTGCTGTTGACGTCCACGTCACTTTGCCGAAAAGTGGACCCGGCGCCGAGACCGACTCATACCCAACGTCGTAAAAGGTCCTCGGAAGTCTGGGACCAAGCTTCTGGAGAGAGAAAGGAAGAGGGAGGAGGCGAGGGATGGGAGGAACGCGACGTCACGACGTCCCGAGGGCGAGAGGCAGCTTGGTGGAGGAGACTTGGAGAGCCGCTGCCCTTCCAAAGACTACACGTCCCAGGATGCCGCGGGCCCTGGGCCGGGCGCGGTGGGCGGGGTTTAGCGAGAGTGCGGGTCCCAGTAAGAGGCCCTTGTGAGCGTCCCTTTTTGGCGTCCAGTTAGCGTCTTCTTTGCGTCTTAGCGTCCTGCTTAAAGTCGTATTTGACAGTTTTAAGTAGTGGAGGGAGGAGTGGAGAGGAAATGTCACAGGGAAGGTGGAGCGGTCAAAAGTGCAAATGGAGGCCACATACTTTATGTCTGAATGCTTTAAAAGTTGTTGTTTAAAGCTAAACAGTAAAGGAGATATGTTCTAGGCTCCCATCTTTATAAACATATTTCATATATAAACATGGAAGTGAAAGTGAAAAGTGGTCCAGTCCTATTCGACTCTTTGCCACCCCATGGACTGCAGCCCACCAGGATCCTCTGTCCATGGAATACTCCAGGCAAGAATACTAGAGTGGGTTGCCATTCCCTTCTCCAGAGGATCTTCTCTACACGGGGATCGAACCCTGGTCTCCTGCATTGCAGGCGGATTCTTTACCGCCTGAGCCACCAAGGCTAGAATGATAAATTTGGACTTGACATTGCATGTTTATAAACATATTTCATTTGTAAACACAGAAAGTCAAGTCCAAATTTAGAATCTAGAACTCTGGAGTTCCAAGCAGAGAGAGCTGCCACGTTTTATATCTTCCCACCCTACTTCCCCTTTACTCCCCGTTGGTGGCCACCTCTGCCTGCACATCCAAGCTCGGTTCCCACCATCACCACCAAAGCAGGGGCTTTTTGTTCCACTTTGACCATCCATGGGCTTCGGGGTGGGCAGAGGCTCCGGAGGATGGACCTAGGGAAATGCTTCTCCCAACCCTGGACACAGTACTGATGTAGTAGAACCACATGTAACAATACGGATAAATCTGGAAAATATGATGTTAAATGAACAAGAGTAGGTAAAGTGTGGTGTCATTTATATTTGATTTTAAAAATAGGCAGTACAATATATTTTTTATTCATAGATACATGTCTGCTTTTTTAAAGAATGTAGCAGAATGATACACAGAACAATTGGAATGGCAGTTCTCAAACATAAACACGGACAGCCTGTAGTTAAAGCAGTGAAAACCGATGTTATTCAGAAGCTACTGGCAGTAGGGGAAAGGGCTGACCTCCATTCTGATTTTTGCAGAAGTGATTAGGGGTTTTAAAGGGAGAATGAGGGAGCAGGGAGAGCTGGACTCAGAGTCAGACAAGTGAAAAATCACAAAGCATCGTTCAGTGTCATTGTGATTAAACCCGCAGTGTCTGCTAGCTGGCAATTTTCAAGGTTAGGATTCTTCCCTCCCACAGAGACTGGGAGACAGAGACCCTGTTCTTCTCGATGATTACATTTCAAAGGAATGGCTCTCAGGCCTTGAGAAGGACACTTCTAAGTTGTAGAGATACAGATTCACAATTGTGAGTCTTTTCTCTCTCCAAGAGAGATCAGCAGCCTAACATCAGGTGTTGACTTGATCAAACAGTAAATTCTCCTGGCAGCCATCGCACTTCCTCAGTCAGGCATTTTAATGGGGTTCAGTGGGAGCCCAGGTCATCCTAGGGACACAGCCTTAAGTTGCTAAAAAATGATGCTAGCGTTTAATCAGGTCTCTAGTGCAATGGTTTGGACAGAGCTGTTAAGTTCTGTGGTTCTCACAGTTCCATTTGTGGGAGGAGAGAAAATGGCTTCAATTATATTTTTAATATTTTGTTTCTAAAGAGCTGAGAAGAGGCTATGTAGGTATTCTGTATTCTTTATAGAGTCTATACTTGGTATCTAAAATGTTTCATAGTTTTTAAAACTATTTGATTAAATAAGCTCTTTCACTTCTAAGCAAAAACATGTTCATTCTCTTCCCCAAAGGAAAGATAACACAGAGCCACATTATTGCATCCACTTCTAAGCCCAGGATGTCTGCATGATGATCAGTCCTATGGGGAAATTTCTCTTAATGTGGAATGAGAGTCTAGATGACAGCTATCAAAAAGAATAAAAGGCATGGATTCGGGTCAAATTACCATCCCGATATGCAGGATCTCTACTGGGTCTCTTCAGTTGTCGTCAGTGGGTTTTCAGAAGCTTTTCTAAAATGTTTTTTAAAACTGTGAAGCCAGTGACATGACAAACAGTTGCTCATCAGTTAAGGTGACCCTAACCCTCAACTGTAATTCATCTTGAGAGTAATTAAGCCAGTGACTGCTTTATACTCCATGTGGTAAAAATATTATTCCACTAAAAATATATCACCTGACATTTTCAAGCATTTTTTTCATTCTGTAGAAGATGAAACTCCCAATTTCCATCCTCTTTAATAGGGCCAGGGTCAGCTCCACGGGTGTGTAGTCTGTGCAACAGCACAGGACTCCATGCCATCTGGAAATTCTTTTTTTTAATTTTATTTATGTATTGATTGATTGATTTTTTGGCTGTGCTGGGTCTTCGTTGCTGTGTGGGCTTTTCTGTAGTGGTGAGTGGGGGCTACTCTCTAGTTGCCATGTACACACTTCTCATTGCAGAGGCTTATTGCAGAGCATGGGCTCTAGGACAAGCAGGATTCAGTAGTTGCAACTCCCCGACTCCAGAGCATAGGTGGCTCATGGGCTTAGTTGCTCTGAGGCACGTGCAGTCTTCCCAGATCAGGACTCAAACCCATGTCTCCTGCATTGGCATGTGGATTCTTTACCACTGAACCATCAGGGAAGCCCCGGAAATTCTTAATAATTTTGGAACAGGAGGCCCCTCATTTTCATTTTGCACTAGGCACCCCCACAAATTATGTAGCCATTCCCAATAGGATCAATATGACATTGATATATACCCCATGGGGACAAGATTTCAATAGAAATTATTTAGTGATGTATCTTCTGAAGTGTTTATATCATCTGTTCCTTACTAATCAAACCTTTCAGTGTCATACCGAGTACTCACTCTGAATTCATGATATCCACCAAGATGACATCCTCTTCCTCCCGTGGTAATTCTAGGAATCTGGTTGTTAGCTAAAGTCTTTGAAACTTGGTATGCCTTTGGTTCCTCTTGCTTGAACATGTTGCACTGGTCACACTACATTCATCTACATACTACAGTGTTTGCTTGTGTTTGACTTGTGGATATCCAGGTTGCTGAATCCTCCAAGGGAGGCTTCAAAGGTCCATGAACTGAGAACTTCCGGATGTTCAAGCTGGATTTAGAAAAGGCAGAGGAAACAGAGATCAAATTGCCAACATCCGCTGGATCGTAGGAAAAACAGTTCCAGAAAAACATCTGCTTTATTGATGATTTATATGATGATTTATTGATGCCAGAGCCTCTGACTGTGTGGGTCACAGCACACTGTGGGAAAGTCTTCAGGAGACGGGAATACCAGACCACCTGACCTGCCTCCTGAGAAACCTGTATGCAGGTCAGGAAGCAACAGTTAGAACTGGACATGGAACAACAGACTGGTTCCAAATAGGAAAAGGAGTACGTCAAGGCTGTATATTGTCACCCTGCTTATTTAACTTACATGCAGAGTATATCATGAGAAATGCAGGGCTGGATGAAGCACAAGCTGGAATCAAGATTGCTGGGAGAAATATCAATAACCTCAGATATGCAGATGACACCACCCTTATGGCAGAAAGTGAAGAGGAACTAAAGAACCTCTTGATGAAGGTGAAAGAGGAGAGTAAAAAAGCTGGCTTAAAACTCAACATTCAAAAAAACGAAGATCATGGCAAATAGATTGCCCTTCATGGCAAATAGATTGGGAAACAATGGAAACAATGACAGAGTTTATTTTCTTGGGCTCCAAAATCACTGCAGATGGTGACCACAGCCATGAAATTAAAACACCCTTTCTCAGTGGAGGAAAAGCTATAACCAACCTAGACGGCATACTAAAAAGCAGAGACAATACTTTGCTAACAAAGTCCATCTAGTCAAAGCTATGGTTTTTCCAGTAGTCATGTATGGATGTGAGAGTTGGACCATAAAGAAAGCTGAGTACTGAAGAATCGATGCTTTTGAACTGTGGTGTTGGAGAAGACTCTTGAGAGTCCCTAGGACTGCAAGGAGATCAAACCAGTCAAAAAAAAACAACAGTCCTGAATATTTATTGGAAGGACTGATGCTGAAGCTGAAGCTCCAATACTTTGGCTACCTGATGCAAAGAGCTGACTCATTGGAAAAGACCTTGATGCTGGGAAAGATTGAAGGCAGGAGGAGAAGCATCAACGACTTGATGGACATGAGTTTGAGCAAGCCCTGGGAGTTGGTGATGGACACGGAAGCCTGGTGTGCTGCAGTCCATGGGATCGCAGAGTCAGACAGGACTGAGCTACTGAACTGAACTGAACTGAGTTATTGCAGATCTTGGTGGTGGTTGAGTCTTCTGCCCATAAGCCCTTTTTCCTTTTTCTCTTGCTCTGGATCAGGGTCATCCACGCTTCCTCTTAACCTTGTCTTGTCTTCTGAAAGGACAAACACCACATTCGGTTGTTGATCTCCAGTCTGCTAAGTTAGTCTTTTAACTCATGAGTTAGAGAAAATGAGAAAATTCATTTTCATGAGTTTTCTGATCTTTCCTCTTGATCTGGATCCAGTTTATCTACATTTTCCCCAACATGCCTCACTTCCTGAGATGACAACAATATTACTATGCCCAGAGAACATTCTCTAGCTGGCTACAAGTTTTTATGCTTGTAACTTTCCTAGTATTTTTGTGCTTTTAAAAAAATCTCAAAGTCCGACCTTTCACCTGGATGGTGAACTTAAAAGATATATAAGCATGAGGTTACAGTAAAATTTGTTAAATTCCAGTAGTAAATCTCTGCTTAAATTTTTTTTCAAGAGCTAGAGAAGATTTTATTATGAAATTATCTAAATGTATTTTCTTACATTACTCTTTTCTCCTAATTATAAGAAGATCCATCAATGATACTAAGAGCTCTCTCAGCTTTTATACATCTTCGGTATCCTTCTGGAACAGAAGGAGTTGGAATTTCTTTTTCCATAGACCTGCTAATGCTAATAGTGGTGACCACCTGGTACACAATGGAGCCATTCCAAGATATTTCTTCAAGAAATGCATATCCAGTCATCCACATAGAGTGTATTATCTGCCCGTGCTTCACAGTTATTTATATTTTCATCCCCAAATAGGAAAGGGTAGTATTATTCTATATTATCCTTGGATAAAACCAAATTCATAAAGGGAAAATTAAAGTTTGTTGTTTTGAATGAAACATGCCAAATGGTTTTACCATTTTTGGTAAAAACCAAAAATATGTTTAATCTCTTATTGGTGTTCTGTGCCATATAATTATGTAATTCCTATTGTAGTAGATGTACATAAGTCATATTATGACACATAGTCTATTCTCAATACATACTTGTGAAATGAACTGAAGAATGTTTTTAAAGTATTTTGGAATGGATGAAGTCATTCGCCAATATAGAAACAGCTGGTTGGGACTAGAGGCAGGTGAGGATTATTACCTCATCTGTGTGGTCAATTTTTATGTTAGGGGTAATAGTGTTTATTTCAGCTTTCATTATAGTATTATCATAGCATTTCTTTTAAAAGGGTAGACAGAAGCAGTCATAGCTCTTGATCTTTTATTCCTTCTCAAGCAATCTTTTCTAAATTCTCATGCATTCTTAGGTGAAGATGAACACCTAGTAATGTGTATTAATTTATTGCTACATAAAAAATTATCCCCAAACTCAACGTCTCCAAACTGTAAGCATTTATTTATCATGATTCCTGTGGGTCAGGAATTTAGAAGCCACTTAGCTAGATGTTCTGACTCAGGGTCTCTTGAGGTTATAACCAAAATATTGGCCAGGGTTGCAGTCATGCAATCATCTGAAGGTCTCCCTGGGCTAAAGAGTCTGCTTGGACAGTGGCTCACTCACATGCCTGACAAGTTGGTGTTGGCTGTTGGCAGGATTCCTATGGTGCTCTCCAAATGAGCCTTTCCATGGGCTACTTGACTGTCCTTTCAACATGGAGGCTGGCTTCCCCTAGAGCGAGAGTTAAGAGAGACCAAGATCAAAGTGGCAGCATTTTTTTTAATTACCCAGACTCAAAAGTCACACTCTATCATTTCTGCCATATCATTGGTTACCCAGGTCTGCCCTATTCAGTGTGGGAGGAAACTACAAAAAGGCTTGAAGACTCAAAGGCAAGAATTATTTACGGCAATCCCGGAGGCTAGATGCCACTTGAGGTAACATTAGACCCTACAGATTCTTCATTGTCCAATCAACTTACCCCTGAGATTCCTGCCTATATTATCTCAGCTCTCCTCAAGTTCTGCCTCGTCTGAACTTGTGAAGGACTAGCAGCAGGCTGTCTTATCTGGGCATTGGTTCATACAGTATTTTGTATTCTTTAACTCTGAGAATGACAACTAGTTTTGAGTTCTTTTGTGTCCTCCACTACACCAAATGCAGAGCTGAAAGTGTAGATGGCGTCCAAAAGTTCCTGTTGAATAATAAAAGATTGATTTTTGTTCCTTCACGTATCATGTGAGAGTTTCAGAATTCTGAACTTTCCCAGGAATTTTCCTTATCTTACAAGGACAAATCTTTCCACAATTTTCAAAATTACTTTAGTTATTTGTAATTTTAAAACCCCATCAGGAACAGCATTCCAAGACTCTTTAAACTACTGAAGCCTAACATTTAATTTAATGATGAACAAAACCAAGTTAATTCCCTTCCACAGATGACAAGTGTACAGTTGGCAGCAATTTCAACATCTGCTTTTAATTCATTTAAAAGTGTTGAGAAAACAGTGATTAAAAAAAAAAGAGCTGGAAACTATAATATTTCTCCATTATCCTTCTAGTAGTTGTTTTTGCTAATTGAAGTTGACTCTTAATAGGCTATATGGATGGACTCAAAGTAAACATTTGGACAGGGATTGACCCATTCTTGGGTTTGGAATGGTTATGCTTTAAAGTGGGAGCCTGTTTTACTCTTTCCTCTTTCCAAATTTGTTCCCAGATGTTCCAGATAAAAGGCTTTCATTAGGCTTGAGACACTGCTGGTTAGAAACAGAGATAGTAAACAATATGTTAGCTGAAATAAGCCTTTATTTTAAAGACAACTTCCTGCTTTTTGTGAGTCCACACATTCACAATATGTAAACAATATCCTTAGATAATTACTGTGCTTTTCTTTATGTATCATCTGTCTCCATTCTCCTCATACACTTATACTCACCCTTCCTTTTGGGCATACGTCTTTTCAAATAAAAGAGTTAGCAAGTAACCACCTAAGGTAACTGGATGACATTGCATTATAAATGCTTTTAACAATATGTGTAAAAATACAGGTATGTGTCACAATGTTTATGAATATGTTATTTGTAGACTGATTTCTCTAATATCCATGCTAACTTGTATAGCTTATCTCACTCCTGGGCATATACCCGGACAAAACTATAATTCAAAACTATATAGGCGCGCCTATGTTCATAGCAGCACTGTTCACAATTGCCAAAATATGGAAACAATCTAAATGTCCATCAGCAGATCAATGGAGAAAGAAGATGTGGTACATACACACAGGGCAACACTACGGGCTAAGTTGCTTCAGTTGTGTCTGACGCTCTGTGACCCCATGGACTGTAGCCCACCAGGCTCCTCTGTCCATGGGATTCTCCAGGCAACAGTGCTGGAGTGGGTTGCCATGCCCTTCTCCAGGGGATCTTCCCAATGCAGGGATCAAACCCGTGTCTCCTGCAGCTTCTGCATTGCAGGTGGACTCTTTACCACTGAGCCACCAGGGGATACTACTCAGCTATAAAAAAGAATGAAATGATGTCACCTGCAGCAGAGGTTATCATACTGAGTGAAGTCAGACAGAGAAAGACAAATACCATATGATATCACTCGTGTGGAATCTAAAATGTGGCACAAATGAGACCTCCCTGGTGGTGCAACGGATAAGACGCCCCCTTGCAACGCAGAAGACACCAGTTCGCCTCGGGCTCTATGCTCCACAACTGGAAAAGCCACTGCGCGGGGAAGCCCATACACTGCAACAAACAGCCTCTGCTCCGTGCAGCAACAGAAAGCCTGCGGGCAGCAACAGCACCACAAGGGAAAGTCGCTCCGTCTTGTCCAGCTCTTTGCGACCTCACGGACTGTGCAGTCCATAGAATTCTCCAGGCCAGAATACTGGAGTGGGTAGCCTTTCTCTTCTCCAGGGGAATCTTCCCAACCCGGGGATCGAACCCAGCTCTTCCGCATTGCAGACGGATTCTTTACCAGCTGAGCCACAAAGGAAGCCCAACAGCCACAGCCAAGATAAATAAATAAATCTTTTAAAAATATGAATAAAATATGGCACAAATGAACCTATCTACAAAGCAGACTCAGTGACACAGAGCTCAGACTTGTGCCTGCCCCGGAGGAGGAGGGCAGGGAGAGCGGATGTGGAGCTGGTAGGTGCAAAACGCTACGTTTAGTAGGGTTAAACAGCAAGCTCCTACCGTACAGCAAGGGAACCATATCCAATCTCCAGGGTAAACCGTAATGGAAAAAGAATATTTTTAAAAAAGAAAGTGTGTTATATGGATAACTGACGGAGAAGGCAATGGCAACCCACTCCAGTACTCTTGCCTGGAAAATCCCATGGACGGAGGAGCCTGGTAGGCTGCAGTCCACGGGGTCGTGAAGAGTCAGACACGACTTCACTTTCACTTTTCACTTTCACGCACTGGAGATGGAAATGGCAGCCCACTCCAGTGTTCTTGCCTGGAGAATCCCAGGGACGGGGGAGCCTGGTGGGCTGCAGTCCATGGGGTCATGCAGAGTCGGACCCGACGGAAGCGACTCAGCAGCAGCAGCAGCATGTATAACTGAGTCACTTTGCTGCCCAGCAGAGATTGGCTTAACACTGAAGTCAACTCTACTACAATTTTAAAAATGAAGAAAATAAAGAAAAGAGAAACCGTGCAGCTTATCATTGTCATTTCTACATTCCAAATTCACACAAGAATTTAAAAATTAAGTAAAAAGAATTCTTAGGATGGAATGAATGTGAACATTACCACAGAAAACAAAAGCATTTAAAACATTTAGATGAAGGATTTCTTCTTTATAATTTTGCTCATACTTTGTTCTGGACAATATCAGCTACTTCTCTGTTGTTAATTACCATCTGTAACCTGATAACTCCTAGGTCTGTATTTCCAACGCAGGCCTTTTATAGTTTGCATCGTAAATCTAGCCATCTACTGGAGCGTGCACTTGGATGACCCACAGACACTCCAAACTCAGTATTTCTAAACCTAAATTCATTATGTCTACCTGCTCCCCAGTCCATATCATTTCTATAGAGGTAAATGGTTTCATTACATTTATTTATCTACTCATCTAAGCCAGAAACTTGGAAATTCTTCTAGCTTTCTTCCCTTCTTCCTTCCCATGGGTCATCATGGGCCTATGCATATTTTCCTCCCTAGATAGTTTTCAAGTCAGGTAGTTCTTCACCAGGTTTTCCTCTTGTTTTTGCTCCTCATTATGTTTTATATGAACGGATTCCTTAATTAGTTTCCAAACTTCTTCCACTGTCTTCCCCAGTCAACACAGACTCTATATCCAGTGTTCATACTGACAGTCCTCAGATATGCTTAGCAACTTTTATCCTGTCATTTTTAATCACTTGAATATCTTTATACAGTTTTCAGTCTGTCTCCTCCACCACTTCAGACCAGCCCCCAACTTACACATTTGTCATTTGCTTGGTCCTCAGAGGTATTTGAATTTGTGCCCTTTGCTGCATTTTCTAAAATGGAAATCTACCTAAAATCCTTCAATTGCTCATTATCCCCTACAGAGGATGTCTAATGTTCTAATGTTCTTTATCATGGAAGCAGTACTCTCAGAACCGCAAGTGTTTTCCCTTCTTCCCTTTCAACATGTGCTTCAGCCATTCTATGTTTACAGGCCCCCAACATGTCTTGCTGCTCCATGACTTTATGTCTTTGTTAAAACTTCCTTCCTCCACTTTGTTATGTCTAACTTCCTTCAACTGGTTACACTTAGCCATATGGTTTGAGCAACACTTTCTTTGTAACCCTCTCTCTCAAGCAGAATTATTCACCCCTGCCTTTTGCCTTTTGAACTTCCTTCAACTGGTTACACTTAGCCTTATGGTTTGAGCAACACTTTCTTTGTAACCCTCTCTCAAGCAGAATTATTCACCCCTGCCTTTTGCCTTTCACTTCCCCTTAAATATACCTCAAATTCTAGATGCTTATGTATTTGTTTCTCTGCTAGACATGACATCCTTAGGACCAGCTTAATATGTCTTTACACTGCTAGTGCCTAGCATAGTATTTTATACATAGCTGTAATCTGTTGTATGAGTAAATGGATGAATGGATTGTGTGTGTGTGTGTGTGTGTGTGTGTGTAACATTGTTACTGCAAACACTTAAAGAGCATTTACTATGTGTTAGGCATTGTTCTGATTTCCCAGGTGGCACAGTAGTAAAGAATGCAGGTTCAATCCATGGGTTTAGAAGATACTCTGGAGAAGGAAATGGCAACCTGATCTAGTATTCTTGCCTGGAAAATTCCATGGACAGAGGAGCCTGGTACAGTCCATGAGATTGCAAAAGACAAGAAGCCCAGAAGTGAGTGACTGAGCACACACACATACACTCACACAGAGGATTGTTCTAAGCACTGCTAACTCATTTTATCCTCCCAACAACCTTATGAATTACTAATGAATAAATATGAAACCTGATACAAGTTAGATCAAATAGGCGAGTACTTTCTATTACAATTTAAGAAGCATTTCTTTAGAAGTAGAAATGATTGTCATGTTTGTATGAAATTTAAAAAAATAAGTTAATGAAGACACACAAAAGATGAAGAAGAGGCAGGCCATTACATCAGGGTCCTTATATATCACAAGTAGGTGCCGTTGCTCAATTGGATGTTCCTGCTTCTGCTTAATGAAATCTTTCCTGGGAGAGGCAAAAGTCTTGTGTCATCATTTTTAACCTGAAGAAAAACAATTTCTCCTTGCCATAAAAACTTTTATTATTTTTTTAAATCATCAATTTGTATAAAGCACTTGGTGACAAACTATCAGCAGAGACAAAGCCTGCATTCACAGATAATGATAATGCTTAAATTTTATCTAGTCACAGTCTTGACAATGTCCTACCAAGCTCTATATAATCTGCAGCTCCAGTGGTCCTTCCATCTAGAAAGCTCTTTCCCCAGATATGTTTATGGCTCACTGGGTGGACAGTGCCTAGGTAGGCAGAGATAGATACAGAAAAGAACTTCAGGGAGGAACTGACGCCATTAAATGCAGAAAAGCCCTAGGCATGTCGGCCGGTGACAGGAGAGACAGCTCAGCCAGGGTCTGGCAGGAATGAAGAGTAACTGAAAGTTCTCAGATCAGAGAGGACTCTGTGACCCAAGGAGAGCTTTACAAAGATGTCCAGGGGACTGGGCTCAGGTGGACTGAAGGTAAAAGAGATCAGAGAGAGATAGGGCGGTCAGCCCGGAGCTGATGAGATCCTAAACTGGGATATGAGCCACAGAGCCACAAGAAAAGTGATGAGTGAGAAAGACTGCGGGAAGAGAAAGATGATGAGAGACCGAGTTCCTGATCAGATATGAGAGACAAGAGAAGCGGGGGTGTGGTTCAGATGCCAGTGGCCACAGCAGGACCAGAGCCCTCAGGGGGGATCCGTTGGGGATGGAGGTTTGATGGAATTCCGGTATATTAGGCAGCAGGAAATAACGCTGTGGCCCAAAACGTGGGTTAGGTCTAAGGATACAAATTCTGTGAAATTCTGATTCTGGTTCTTTCTGTAGGATGAGAGGTAACGAATCAAGAGACAGAGAAGGAAATGGGCACTCTCACGGGCCACTATGGGAGGTGAACTGATGCAGTGTTTTAGGTTAGAGCTTGGAAATACTCATCAATGTCTAAAATATGCATACCCTAAATATTCTCTGTAGAATTTATCTTATAGAGATATTTGTCCAGTTGAACAAGAGTATGGACAAGGATGGACTTTCCAGGTGGTGCTTGTGGTAAAGAACCTGCCTGCCAATGCAGGAGACACAAGAGACATGGGTTCAGTCCCTGGGTTGACAAGATTCCTTGGAGAAGGGCATGGCGACCCACTCCAGTATTCTTGCCTGAAGAATCCCATGGACAGAGGAGACTGATGATCTACAGTTTCAGGTTGCAAAGAGTCAGACACAACTGAAGCCTCTTAGCACGCATGCATATACAAGGATGCTCATTGATGTATTGTCTGGCTTGTGATGGCAAAAAAAAAAATGAGTCAACCAAATTGTCCATCATCAGATGGTACCTGTATATGAGAAATACCATGTTGTTGCTAAACAAAATGAGGTAAAGCTTTGTATAATGATACAGAAAGATGTCTATGATATATTAAGTTGGGGAAAAAGAAGCAAGTTGTAAGTTGTAGATATGTTAAATAACTAGGTGTGAGAAATCTTTTTTCTTTTTATGATGTGGACCATGTTTAAAGTCTTTATTGAATTTGTTTCAATATTGTTTCCACTGTACGCTTTGGTTTTTTTACCTCGAGGCATGTGAGATCTTAGCTCCCCAACCAGGGATCAAACCTGCACCCCCTGCATAAGAAGGCGAGGTCAAACACTGAACCACCAGAGAAGTCCTGGGAGGAATCTTTTCACAGTGAATATGTACATCATATTATCACCACATACACTACTTTTCCATGTACATTTTAAATATCTTTCCATTTTACTTGTCAATTATAGCTCAATAAAGCTAAAAGATTAATTAAAAAAAAAAAAAAAAAACCCTCTTAAAATCCCCACCCCGGCCACTGACAGAACAGTTCACTGGTGTCTGTTCTGGTTCTACCTAGCCTTGAAAAGCTGGGTCCAAGAGCAAGTCACTTCTCCGTCCCCCAGGAATCGTGTTAACCATTTTATTTATTTTTAAGTAAAACAAAAAGGGTGGCGAAAAAGCAAGTTGCAAAATGATGTGTCTAGTGCAATTCTACTTCTCAAAAAAACAGTGAGATATGTGTTTGGACATGCAGCTAGGAAGGTCTGAGAGAATATGTGGAACTGTTAACTGTGACAATTCAGGTTGGGCACGACTTGAGGGGGCACTGACCTTCCACAGCTATAAATTGTTAGACTTTCTTCCACTAACCATGCATGATGCTTGTAATAAGAATAGGAGTTTGGAATGTCAGGAAAACCACTTTCAGACTTTGTTAAGGTGATTTAGTCGCTGGCACTAAAGGTGAGATAAAAGTAGGTCGGAGCAAAGCAGGAAAAGGTGAGATGAACTGACTGCACGAGGTACACGGGGTGTACGTATGAAAACAAGAGGACAGGGCCCTACCCGTCTAGCCTCCGCTCCCAGCACCTTCCCCACCCCTCACACCTGCCTCCTCTGTTCCTGGGCTAAGCCTTTCAACACATGGCCTCTGCACATTCCGTCTCTGCCTTGAAAACACCCCCAAGCCCCGAACACACACAGCCTCCAACATGCACACACCTTGCTCTTACTTCACATCCCAGCTCAGCTGTCACTTCCTCCAGAGAAGTGATAGGATAGGGCAGGCTTTCAGAATATAATAGCAGGCCCCTTTGTTACATGAGTTCTTGGATATGTCACACATGATTTGAATGTGGAAACGAGAAATTTACAATGGGAAAAGAGAAGGAAGGCAGAGAGTGCCTTCCTTTAATAGGATTCATGTTTTGAAAGCTTTCTTCTTCTTTCAAAAGATCCACAGTATTTTTTGGATAATAAAGCAGAATCCACATAAACGTAGATCTGTATTATTTACTCTGCCTGCTTCTCTTACTTTTAAGTGTGTTTGTGGTTCTTCTTAGATATTTCCTATGGAGGGCAGCAAGAGAACCCAGAAATTGTTAGTAGATTGTTAGTTCCTTCAGCGTCATTTACAATTTCTCTTTGGACAAGTTCTGTGGTTGTTTATTGAGCACTTTAGCATGCATGAATATTAACTTCTATTTGAGACCCTGGGTGGAAATGACCTCATCTGTCTCCCATATTCCTATTTATACCTGTTCTACTCTCTTATGCAGTGCAAGTTCAGCCCATCACTGTGATTGTCAATCTTCTGAGCAGTGGAATAACCTGAAGGGAAAGGGAAAGTGTGTTTTTTCAATCTCACTTGACTCTTTACGATCCCGTGGACTGTCTCTGTCCATGGAATTCTCTGGGCAAGAATTCTGGAGTGGGTAGCCATTCCCTTCTCCAGGAGATCTTCCTGACCGAGGAGCTGAACATGCGTCTCTTGCGTTGCAGGCAGATTCTTTACCATCTGAACCACAAGGGGAGCCCAAGGAGCTTTTAAAAGTGTGGGAATATACCCGCAGGGATTCTGACCCTGCTGGTTTAGGGCCAGACCCAAGCATAAGGGTGTTCTGAAAGTTCCTTGGGTGATGCTAATGTGCAATCAGCATTAAGTACCATTGGCCAAGATTAATCTTGAAACAGAAACTCTGCTTGGAGAACTGCAGAACACCAGACTCCTGGAAATCAAAGCCTGGGTGGTTGCAGTGCCCTTGTCTCTTAGATGGTGTCTGAGTTGCTTTGTTCACAAAGGTAGAGGCTGAAGGCAGATGTCACAAAAGGGGACGGCTGAAGCATCACCCTGAATCAAGGCTGAGGATTTTGGACCCTCGCACTTGCTTGTAGGAAATAGCTTGATCACTTGGACAGCCGGAGTAGGGGCAGGTGCTCATGGACCAGCAGACTAAACGCTCCTGGGGACCTTTACTAACTTTCAGGTTCTGTTCTCTGTCACTCATGTGTCTCAAAGACTTTCAGAACTAGCAAGTATGCTTTCAGGAGTTTAATGCATGGGGCACCCGAGGCCCTGGAAGGTTTATGTTGAAGAATATTCTTCAGCGCAGCAGTCCAGCTCCCAGGACTGCTGACTCCCAAACGCCAGAGGTTATCACCAGTTGTCCTGCCTGAAGCAGGGCTTGAGTCCTAGTCCTGGCCCAGCCGCTGAGCACATAGATGGCCGCTTAAATCACCTCTTCACTCAGGGCGAAACGTTCCCTCGGATGAGGTCAGTTAAACCGGATCCAAATGCCCTTCAGCGTGAACAAGGGACGCTAGGGGGCACTCGTGTAACTCCAATGGGGAGCGGTTGGCCCGTGTTGTCTGCCAGGCTCCTGCCCCTGAGAAGACCCGAAGACATGCTAAATGTAACTTGGGAAATGATGCAGTTTTATGAGGACTTCTTGGGCCTCCTTTCATCAAGAAGTTTTGAATCGGTGAATGTCTGTTGTGTTTTACCAGCTACTTTTTACTAATGCACTTCAGATTTCATAGTCCTCTCCTTTGCATCACCTCAAGTTTTTAAATGCCGTAGAGAAAACCATTTGCCATGGCTGAGCTGCACATACGTGCTTGTGTGACGTAAAAGCACATGCTAGGACCTTAACAAGGGCCAGGTTCTCCCTGTCATGTGCCAGCACACTAGTGACTTCTAGGACAGAGACTCCCTGTCCCAGCACTGAACTTCAAGCCAATGGGATTCTTCCCTGCAATGAGTTGCTGCTGGACAGGGAGACCCAGACGCGGCTTTTGTTTGAAGCCTTGCTCCCCACCGCCGGATTGTTCTCATGTTTCCAAGATGTTCATTCTGGTCCAGGTTCATTTCAAGTATGCTGTCTGGCTCAGCTTGAGTTCAGGCCTTGAGCTTCATGATCAGGATATTAACTCAAAGGGGATGCTTTCTTCACTGACAAAAGTCACCTAAAACATCTTTCAGATGCTTCTTCATGCAAGGACCAGAGTGATAGCATCCAAGGATAAAAGTGAAAGTGTTAGTTGCTCAGTCATATCCAACTCTTTGCAACCCCATGGACTGTAGGAACAACAGACTGGTTCCAAATAGGAAGAGGGGTACATCCAAGCTGTATATTGTCACCCTGCTTATTCAACTTATATGCAGAGCACATCATGAGAAACGCTGGGCTGGAGGAAGCACAAGCTGGAATCAAGATTGCTGGGAGAAATATCAATAACCCCACATATGCAGATGACACCACCCTTATGGCAGAAAGTAAAGAAGAACTAAAGAGCCTCTTGATGAAAGTGAAAGAGGAGAGTGGAAAAAGTTGGCTTAAAACTCAACATTCAGAAAACTAAGATCATGGCATCCAGTCCCATCACTTCACGGCAAATAGATGGGGAAACAGTGGAAACAGTGACAAACTTTATTTTTGGGGGCTCCAAAATCACTGCAGATGGTGATTGCATCCATGAAATTAAAAGATGCTTACTCCTTGGAAGGAAAGTTATGACCAACCTAAACAGCATATTAAAAAGCAGAGACTACTTTGTCAACAAAAGTCCATCTAGTCACGGCTATGGTTTTTCCAGTGGTCATATATGGATGTGAGAGTTGGACTATAAAGAAAGCTGAGCGCCAAAGAATTGGTGCCTTTGAACTGTGGTGTTGAAGAAGCCTCTTGAGAGTCCCTTGGACTGCAAGGAGATCCAACCAGTCCATCCTAAAGGAGATCAGTCCTGAGTGTTCACTGGAAGGACTGATGTTGAAGCTAAAACTCCAATACTCTGGCCACCTGATGCAAAGAGGAGACTCATTTGAAAAGACCCTGATGCTGGGAAAGATTGAGGGCGGGAGGAGAAGGGGAAAACAGAGGATGAGACGGTTGGATGGGATCACCGACTCAATGGACATGAGTTTGGGTGAACCCCGGGAGTTGGTGATGGACAGGGAGGCCTGGCGTGCTGTGGTTCATGGGGTCGCAAAGAGTCGGACACGACTGAGAGACTGAACTGAACTGAACTGGACTGTAGGCTGCCAGGCTCCCTCTGTCCATGGGATTTCCTAAGCAAGAACACTGGAGTGGGTTGCCATTTCCTTCTCCAATCCAAGGGTATAGCAACAAAAACAAACATAGAGGAACTAAGTTTGGCATCCAAACCTGTGAGATCTGAGAAGAGATTCAAGAAGTTTCATACTGTTGATTCATGTTGGAAGTAATAGATAGATTTCAGTGACTTCACCATTAATATAAGGAATCTTGGACTTGCATGAATGTCCTGGGTGAAGTGTAGTCACGACTTCGCGATGTAGCATGGTGGTAGAGTCAGAGTAAGGGAGTGAAGGTACACATGTATGCACACTGGTAGACTGTAAAGATCTAAAGCTAAAATACTAAAAGCAGTGGTGTTACGGTAACTTTTACTGTCATCTGTATACATTTCTGTATTTCTCAAATTTCACTTAATGAAATTGTTTTTGCATTTTATTATTTTGAAGTTCAAGAGAAAAAAGAGGGAAAGAGAAAAGAATGATCAAGCAGGTTTCAGCAAAGAAACTGCTATTTGTAACTTACCTTGTTTGTGGTTTTAAAAAAAAAGCTAATAATAGTATGATTTCAAAAGAGATTGTACTATTTCGCTAGGATGTAGAAATTACTTGACTCTGGTGTGATCCACTGACAGTGAAGTAACACCTGAAAGTCTCACATTAACATTACAATTTTCCTAAACATACATGAAAGAAACTGTTAAAATGAATGCAAGTATTTAGAGTAATTTATAATTCTCCTCTTGTTTAGACAATACATACTATGTTAAGTGTGAGACTGTTTTCAACCATGATGTTTTACTTTTCAACTTTATGCTAATTCTACAAAGCTTGGCAGATCCCCAATTGTGACTTCTTTTAGGACTTTTTGTTACCACTCATTATTCTGCTTAACATCCCCCAAGATAAAGAGCACCAAACTTGGAAATGATTTGGAGCACGGTTCTAATCCAGCTTTGGTACAACCCAGCAGTGTAAGCACAGTCAGCTTACTTAAGTGTCCTGGGTTTCAGTTTTTCCATTTGTAACGTGAAGCATGGTTCTTCTTACTATCTCTACCACCTCAGTTATTATAGGGATAAAATAAGATAATGGACGTGATAGGACTCAAAATTCTATAGTGAGTTCTTTTTTAAGCAGATGGTGAGATAAAGTTAGGAGTAAAAAAGGTTTTCTGAGCGTGTGACCCTCGCAAAAGGAAAGGGGAGTGAGCAGGATTGAGGCGGGGAGCGGTCAGAGTGCAATGCTGTCTCAGCAGCCCAACAGAGAGCACAGAGCTCTGACGGCCAGTTCCAAGAGTCCGTGTTGGATGGGAATGGCCAGTTCTTACACCACTGCCTCGCTCAGTCATGGCCTCGGGGGCTAATCTCATGAAGAGAGTGACTTCAGCTCCAACACAGAGCAGGTTATGGAAGGAGCAAACAGCTAGAGGCTGTCAGCTAACCACACTTTTTGAAGCTGAATAGCAAGTCCTTTCTGGAAAGGAGGATGTGAGCAATAGATTTCACGTCTGCCACACTGGGCCCTAATACGATTCTACTTGGGGTGACCACTTGAGACAGGTGATCATGATATGTCAAGATTATGAGTTCCCTTCCTCTGACCACAGACGTCTGTCCTTTGATACTGCCCACCCCTTCTCTGAGCAGTGAGCACACCCCTCCACCTTCTGTGGCCCCTCTCCATCTTCCCCTCCCTATCTCGACAGTCATCTCCTTCTGATTTCCCTGACCTCTCTAGCAAGGCTCACCAGCCTGTACTCAAGGGTCTGGCATTTTTAATGTTGCCTTCTCTTGCTCCTCTCAACCCTTTGATTGTCTCTCCTGCTTGCCAGACTGATTTCTAATTCTGAGTCACCCCACAGTCTTCTGTCCTCTGAAACTTGAGTGCCAAAACTTACTGGAAAAATTCATGTAGGGAATTCCCTAGAGATCCAGTGGTTAGGACTCCAAGCTTCCACTGTCCGGGGCCAAGTTCCATCCCTCGTTGTCAGGGAACTAAGATCCCACAAGCTGCATGGTGCAGCCAAAAACAAACAAAAATAATTCATGTAAATCTACTGAGTGGTAAAATATACTTCAATGACAGCCAAGTTCACCAACACATGTACTGTACAATCCTTTTATCCAGGTCTAGTTGTCTTCCACACAGTCGAAGGCTTTGGCGTAAACTGCAAGGAGATCCAACCAGTCCATCCTAAAGGATGTCAGTCCTGGGTGTTCATTGGAAGGACTGATGCTGAAGCTGAAACTCCAATACTTTGGCCACCTTATGAGAAGAGTTGACTCATTGGAAAAGACCCTGATGCTGGGAGGGATTGGGGGCAGGAGGAGAAGGGGACGACAGAGGATGAGATGGCTGGATGGCATCACCAACTCAATGGACATGGGTTTGAGTAAACTCTGGGAGTTGGTGATGGACAGGGAGGCCTGGCGTGCTGCAATTCATGAGGTCGCAGAGTCGGACAAGGCTGAGCGACCAAACTGGACTGAACTGACTGAGTTGTCTTCCGGTTCCATTTATACCATGGGATCTTCCTGTGGACCAGGGATGGAAACCTGTGTCCCCTGCATTGGCAGGCAGATTCTTAACCGCTGGACAACCAGGGAAGTCCCTATATGGTGACTCTTGCGGGTTGAGCTATGACCTGTACTATCTTGACTCTTGTTCATCACCCAGAACAGTGCCATAAGCTTATCTGGCACTAAATATAATTGCTGAAAGAATAGTAGAATGAAGAAAAACAACTAAAGTTGTTTTGCTATATGCTTATTACAAGTTAAGGACAATGTCAAGTAATTTATGGATGTCACCTCAGTCTGCACAGGACTCCCATTTTGTAGGTTTTATAGATTTGTTTGTTGCCCATCTCGTGCCACTAATATAAATTCCTTGGGGGCACATAACAAGTCTGATTTGTTTCTTTGAGCTCCACTTTCCAGGTGATGCCTGACACAAAGATGATGCTCAATAAAAGTTAGATGAGGGCTCAGATAAGTGACAGGATGACAAATGAAGGGTCAGTGCTAGGACTCTGCTCAACATCAAAGCCTGTATGCTGTGTGCCATGGCACATGGCTCTGTCTGTTTTAAGTGTTGTCAACTGCCCAAAGCTTCACAGTTTCATGACCAAATATGAATCAGAAGAAAACGATCCTCCGTACCATACTTCAGTCAAAATGGTGACAGAAATTATAGTTGTCACTTGCTTTATTTACTTCTAAAGAATGCACTTAATGACATAGGAAGGATAATGGGCCAGCTCATGAATTTTCTGTTTCTACCTCAAACATCTGACTGTAATTGTTTCTTTACCTTGGTCTGAGGTCATCCATGACTCAGTGCATGTTTGGGTATCATTTGGGAGCCATTTGAATTCATAAGTCTTCTATTTCTTACCACGAGAATAAGAGTGGACAATATTTGCATATGCTAACCTTAGTGAGAAAATTATAAAGAATGAGTTAAACAAGATGGTACTTAGCAGATAGTGATAATTAAGTTCTTAATTAATCTTTCTGCCAGAATTTGGCTTTTAGTCAACCATTTGATAATAGTGCACATAATGTGGCAAGTACCAGAAAGATGGTTCTAGACAGCTCATGGATCCTAAAAGTATGCAAATCTTTGAACCGATTGTTGGAAATTGAACTACAATAGAGGTGAGATTCTAGAATTCCATTCTTACTACTACTTATAATGGAACCAAACAACCGTGAACGCATTTTAGAGATTACTGAGGCCTTCATTAATAAAACATTTTATGAACATTTTCGTGTAAATACCAACTATTTTTAAATCTTATGATTCCATAATGAAAATGTTTTCCTAAACAATTTGGACCACTCCATAATAGTTCTAGTGGTTTCCCTATTAAGTACCTTTCAAAAAATAGCCCCAACATGTCTTTTTTAAATAGACGAGTATTAACCAAATAGAAGCATGCATTGAAAGTTTCTGCTAAAGCAATGAAACCAAAATAGTCTATAGAATAAGGAACTCAAACTAAATGACCACTAAGGTTGCGTTTAGTCATGGGGAAAAGAAATCTATGGCTGTAACCCTGAAAAAGTTTAGTCAATGCTAAAACCTGAATACGATTCACATACTCTGTTATTCACGCCTTACATGATAAATTCTTGCCCATTTAACTCAAATCTGAAGGGAAGTTAGCAACTCTATATGAATTCATCCATTTGCTTTTATTAACTCAGCATTCTATCTACGTGTTTAATAAAATGGTCATAACCTAACAAGAATTTCCAGTTAAAGGAAGAGGCATTTTCAGAAATGTTTTTTCCTTATGTTTTTAGCAAAAGTGATGACATATTTTCAAAATCCAGTTTTATGTTCCACAGTTATAATTTTGTGCCATATTTCCATATAAAAAGAGCTGATATTGCAGTACCTCTTCCGATAATAGCTTACATTCCTATCACACTTTACAGTTTAATACATTTATGTTTTATTTATTTATTTTTTGGCACTGAGACAGGATCTCAGTTCCTTGACCAAGAACGAAACCCAGGCCTTGGCAATGAAAGCGTGAAATCCTAACACTAGGCGAGCAGGGAACTCCCCAAATTTATTTTTTCAGTTTTTAAATTTCCTATCACATTCACCACATTAGCTCCTCTAAACCTTCTCATCACTCCTTAGGCACCCAGTCTCCTTGACCCCTCATCTCCACCTTTGATCCTCTCGGTGACCCTGAAGAGAGGGCTTGGCAGGTATTCTCAGCCAGAAATGAGCAAACCAAACCTCAAGGAATCAAAGAAGCTACCTTGTGGATGATGATGCCTTAGATTACAATTTATATTGCATCCGTGAAGTTAATTTGAATAAAGTCTTGAATGAAAAATAGTCATTTGGACAACTCAAAATGGCTAAAACCATTCTAGGAAAGTTGACAATTGACAGATCCGTTTCAAGACCATTTGCCCACCCACAAGGATCCACAGGGACTTGTAAACTGAACTCACTGTCTCCTGACGTGTATTCTTCCTGCTATAATGTAGTCGGATTGCTCAGATGGATTTGAGTTTAGACACTACTGACTCCCTAACTCTGAGACAAGTTGGATGGATGGAACATAACTAAACAAATGTTTGTTGAATTAATAAGTGGACTTAAATTCTTTTTTTTTTTCATTTATTTTTATTAGTTGGAGGCTAATTACTTCACAACATTTCAGTGGGTTTTGTCATACATTGACATGAATCAGCCATGGAGTTACATGTATTCCCCATCCCGATCCCCCCTCCCACCTCCCTCTCCACCCGATTCCTCTGGGTCTTCCCAGTGCACCAGGTCCGAGCACTTGTCTCATGCATCCAACCTGGGCTGTTGATCTGTTTCACTATAGATAATATACATGCTGTTCTTTCGAAACATCCCACCCTCACCTTCTCCCACAGAGTCCAGAAGTGTGTTCTGTACATCTATGTCTCTTTTTCTGTTTTGCATATAGGGTTATCATTACCATCTTTCTAAATTCCATTTATATGTGTTAGTAAGCTGTAATGTTCTTTATCTTTCTGGCTTACTTCACTCTGTATAATGGGCTCCAGTTTCATCCATCTCATTAGAACTGATTCAAATGAATTCTTTTTAACGGCTGAGTAATATTCCATGGTGCATATGTACCACAGCTTCCTTATCCATTCATCTGCTGATGGGCATCTAGGTTGCTTCCATGTCCTGGCTATTATAAACGGTGCTGCGATGAACATTGGGGTGCACGTGTCTCTTTGGACTTAAATTTTCAATAAGCCCTCATTTTTTATTAGCTGTTTCTTTGGTACAACTATTTTGGAAAACAATAAAACAACATATAGCCAGAACCATAGGAATATCTGTGTGATACTGTTTGATTCAGGAATTCTACACCAAAAAATTTTTCATAAAGAAAAAATCCTATAGGAGTAGCATCCTTGAAGGTATTCTCAAGATTATTAATCATAGGCAAAATACCAAAACAGCCTCAAAGCCCAGGATACAGTATCTATGAAGGATATGATTTCTGGCTGCTAAGCATGTTTCTTCCCTATCACTTCTTCATCCCTTTCAAACATAAAGGGAGACACAGGACCCAAAGTGACCAATCAAATTGTCCCATTTCCACAGCGCACAGTGATTGCTTTAGGGATGAGCCAATAAAAGTCCTTTCCTAGGAATTTTCCTTTAGAATTAGTTAGGAAGACATTCTTTTGCTTCTATTGTCAAGGATTGGAAAAATACAACTCCACATTGCCAGCCACATGGGGAAATTTCGGCTGGCTGCGGCAAAATCAAGCAAGGCCAGTACACAAGCAGACCCAAGAGGTGAAGAGAGACACTCAGCTGGCACATTCCTGAAAACATAATTTGAGTCCTGAATCCTAACATCTCTCCCACTCATGTCTACTCCAGTTACATAGGCCATTAAGTCTCTATTTTTGTTTAAGCTGGGTTTCTGTCACTTACAATTAAGAGCCCTGATTACTACATCCACACAAAGGAATGCTATGTAGCCTTTAAAATAGCAATTTTGCAGACACATGAGAAAATGTTTACAGCAAATGTTAAGTGGTAGTAACAGAAGACAAAATAGTAGGTGTGTATGTATGAGTATACAGGAAAGAGGTGGATGTGTTAACAGTGCTTACTCCTGAGTGAGAGTGAGAAGGAGTAGAATTTTCCTCTACTTTTATATGCTTCTACTACTTAAAAATATTTCAGTGAACATGTGTAATATTGCTACTGTCACTTAAAAAGAAAAAAAGTACCATGGGACTACCATGTTGTAAATACACTTAAACCACCTGAAAGATAATATGAAAATAGTAATTGGGCTAAAAAAATGTGAGATTTTAGTTGTTTAAATTTTTCAAAAACATCTTGGAGATGACTTTACTTATTTATTGGCTTTTCAGTAAGAAAATAAACATTTTAAAGAATAAAATGAATAAACTCTTTCATGTGATAACTTGAAAGATTAACACTAACAAAGGAGACGCGTAATCCCTTCTATTGGGAATTTGTTTATAAATTTTAATTCTATTTCACATTAACATTTTACTCTATAAGGCTTGTGGGGACATTCAGTGCTAGATTGTTGATTTTCCTACCATTTACTTGCCACTTTCTCCTAGTTCATTTTGATGGTTGTATAATTGTAAAATTTGTCCAAGTTAATTTTATACCAAGACTGGTTGTGGAGGAAATCATCTTTTCTTTTGCTTTATTTTAGTATTAGCCCTGATAGTTAATTCCAGGTACTATATCTCAGCTCTCCACTGCTTAGTTTTTCTCACATGGAAAATGAGAACATCAGGTGTACACTTTTGTATATGAAATAAAGATTTTACCTGATGATGTGACTGGTTGTTTGGTTTAGAAAAAAAATTTACTAGTCAACGATTTTAGATGGTTACTTCTTTTGGTAAATTTAGAATAATAAGCTTCTATATACTTTATTTTTACCTCTACTAAGAGAAGTGAAATATGTCTTTACTCATTTTTTTCTACCTGAATATTGGGATGTATGAGATGTTGGTATATAATTAGTAACATGTGATTCTGAAGCACCAATTCCTACTGAGAGGGAAAAAAAAAAACATAATTAAGACAAGGCATAACATTTCTTCACCTTCAATACAATAAAGCACTGTTTTAGCCCTGGTCCACAAAGTAAAAAGTAATTTATGTAGTTTTAAAAGGTTATTTATCTTCTCTTTACCTCATTTTTCTTCGGTTATAATATAGAGACATAATAATAGCTT
This sequence comes from Dama dama, assembly GCF_033118175.1. Classification (NCBI taxonomy): domain Eukaryota; kingdom Metazoa; phylum Chordata; class Mammalia; order Artiodactyla; family Cervidae; genus Dama; species Dama dama. The sequence continues at coordinate 48,061,441 of NC_083711.1, read as the reverse complement.
CCTTGACAACTTCCTAGGGTTTGTGTATCTACTGAGATTATAAACGAAATATTATTAGAGTATATTACAGAGAAAAGAGCACACTTTAGAAGTGTACAGCTTGATAAATTTTTACCAACTGAGCATGCTCACGTGATAAACATATGAGAAACAGAATACCACCATAACCCAGAAATATCACCCACTCCCCTTCAACTCACTGCTGCTGCTAAGTTACTTCAGTCGTGTCCGACTCTGTGCGACCCCACAGAACGCAGCCCACCAGGCTCCTCTGTCCACGGAGTTCTCTAGGCAAGAACACTGGAGTGGGCTGCCATTTCCTTCTCCTCTTCGAGTCACTAGTCCCTTCCAAAAGAGTGTTCACTACCCTGCTCTAATACTACGGATTTTGCTTGTGCTTGAACGTCATATAAAAGGACTCACATGGTTGGTTGTCTGTTTTAAAGAGAGCAGTCTGTACATGTCCATCCCAAACGCCCTGACTATCCCTCCCTCTCATATTCCCCTGCACCCACAACCATAAGTTCATTCTCTAAGTCTGTGAGCCTCTTTCTGTTTTGTAAGTAAGTTCGTTTACATCACAAGGGCCTACTGTGAACTCCGTTTAATGTTATGTGGCAGCCTGGACGGTAAGGGAGACTGGGAGAGAATGGATACATGTATGGCTGGGTCCCTTCGCTATCAACCTGAAACTATCACATTGTTAATTGGCTATATCCCAACATAGAATTAAAAGTTTTTTAAAAAAGGACTCATATAGTATGTACTTCTACATCTAACTAGTTTCACTCAACATTCGTTTATGAGGTTCATCCTTACTGTTTATGGATAATTCCGCTTCCTTGTTGTATAGTGACATTTTATGAAAGTATATACCACTATTTATTTATACGCTTCTCTGCTGATAGGCATTTGGATAGAGTTTACTCCTGGCTTTATGAATGGGAGAACAAATGTTTGTTTCTGTTGGGTATATACCTAAAAATGAGATTTCTTGGTCATAGCTTATATGTCTGTTGGATTTCAGTAGATACTGCCAAGCAATTGTTCAAAATAGTTGACCCAGTCAACCTCCCCCACAAACAATATATGAAACATTTGGTTGCTGCACATCTTTGAGAACACTTGGGATTTTCTCTGTTGAGATTTTAATATATATAAAATAATTTCATAAGCCATAAATCTCCTCCAAATCCAAGATGTTTCCTAGTTTTATTGTACTTGCTTGCCTTGTTCCAAAGTAATTTAAGGTAAATTGAAGGTAACACTGTGTATTCCATTTCACTACTCTCAGCTTCTCTTTGGACTGTTACTGCCCTCTGGGGCAGTCTTAATTAAGCTATGTCTTTATTAATCTAAATAAAAGCAAGTCCAGTAACCAAACTGAATTACATTTCCCTAATTTTACTAGAATGTTTCTCAGAGATGCTAATTATGTCCCTCAGTTCTACAGGCAACAAAAACTAATTCTTTCCAATTTGCGAAAACTAGAAGGAACTCAACTTTACACCACAGGCTAGGAAAATTTAGCACACGGCAGATATACTCATGTAAATGCAAATCTAATTTCCTCTGCAAAGTTAGTACTTAAACACTAAGAACAGAATTCACCCCATTTCTTTAATGCCCACTACTCTGACTTTGTGGGCTCTTCTGAGTAATTCTGCCAGAGTTTCTTTTCAAGAATTAGAGCAATGTTGGCTGTGGAGAGGAAGGGGAAACCCTGTATTTAACAATGGTTATGGTTTTCACAGAACAAGAACGACTGCGGGTCTATTCTGTAATCTGACAAAAGTGCTCAAGCTCTGGGAAATCGAACAACCAATTGTAATCTTCCTCCTCATTTTTTGCAGTTGTTGGCCCTGACCTTCCTTCCTCACTGCCAGTCTTGCTTTAAATCAGTGAGGTCTGGCCAGTTCAGTTCAGTTGCTCAGTTGTGTCCGACTCTTTGCAAACCACCCTGTGGACTGCAGCCTGCCAAGCTTCCCTGTCCATCACCAACTCCTGGAGTGTACTCAAAATCATGTCCATTGAGTCAGTGATGTCATCCAATCATCTCAACCTCTGTCATCCCCTTCTCCTCCTGCCTTCAATCTTTCCCAGCATCAGGGTCTTTTCCAATGAGTCAGTTCTTGGCATCAGGTGGCCAAAGTATTAGAGTTTCAGCTTCAGCGTCAGTCCTTCCAATGAATATTTAGGAATGATTTCCTTTAGGATGGACTGGCTGGATCTCCCTGCAGTCCAAGGGACTCTCAAGAGTCTTCTCCAACACCACAGTTCAAAGGCACCAATTCTTTAGCACTCAGCTTTCTTTATAGTCCAACTCTCACATCCATACATGACCACTGGAAAAACTATAGCTTTGACTAGATAGACCTTTGTCAGCAAAGTAATGTCTCTGCTTTTTAATATGCTGTCTAGGTTGGTCATAACTTTTCTTCTAAGGAGCAAGCGTCTTTTCATTTCATGACTGTAGTCACCATCTGCAGTGATTTTGGAGCCCCCAAAAATAAACTCTCTCACTGTTTCCATTGTTTCCCCATCTATTTGCCATGAAGTGATGGGGCCGGATGTCAGGATCTTAGTTTTCTGAATGTTGAGCTTTAAGCCAACTTTTTCACTCTCCTCTTTCACTTTCATCAAAAGGCTCTTTAGTTCTTCTTCACCTTCTGCCATAAGGGTGGTGTCATTTGCATATCTGAGGTTATTGATATTTCTCCTGGCAATCCTGATTCCAGCTTGTGCTTCACCCAGCCAGGCATTTCACATTATGTACTCTGCATAGAAGTTAAATAAGCAGGGTAACAATATACAGCCTTGATGTACTCCTTTTCCTTTTTGGAACCAGTCTGTTGTTCCATGTCCAGTTCTAACTGTGGCTTCTTGACCTGCATCCAGATTTCTCAGGAGGCAAGTCAGGTGGCCTGGTATTCCCATCTCTTGAAGAATTTTCCACAGTTTGTTGTGATCCACACAGTCAAAGGCTTTGGCATAGTCAATAAAGCAGAAGTAGATATTTTTCTGGAACTCTCTTGCCTTTTCGATGATCCAGAGGATGTTGAAAATTTGATGTCTGGTTCCTCTGCCTTTTCTAAATCCAGCTTGAACATCTGGAAGTTCATGGTTCACATACTGTTGAAGCCTGGCTTGGAGAATTTTGAGCATTACTTTGCTAGCGTGTGAGATGAGTGCAATTGTGCAGTAGTTTGAACATTCTTTGGCATTGCCTTTCTTTGGGATTGGAATGAAAACTGACCTTTTCCAGTCCTGTGACCACTGCTGAGTTTTCCAAATTTGCTGGCATACTGAGTGCAGCACTTTCACAGCATCATCTTTCAGGATTTGAAATAGCTCAACTGGAATTCCATCACCTAAACCAGCTTTGTTCATAGTGATGCTTCCTAAGGTTAATTATCCTCATTTATGTAACAGTCACTCCAATGGAGAGTGTGACTCTATCCTGAGATGCTGTTTTAATTAGTGAATTAACAAAACATATACTTACAGACTGCATCCCATGTCCTTGACACTGAGAACTCAGGGGTAAATAAGAGTAAGGAAGATCGGTACCTACCTGGCTACATGTACTAAAAGCAACAATAAAGCATATGTAAACAGAAAAAGGACCTTATTTTATCACACAAGTGGATATGGGACACATGAGAAAGATCCTTCCTGCTCCCTCCTACGGCACTTTCATTTGCTTTGTTACCTCAGTTTCAGGTTACAGTAATTTATTCAAATAGGAAGCCACAATCTGGCAAATACATTAACTTAACATCAAGGATGGACAATGTTCATCTTTCATAGTCTTGTTCTTTATTTTGGGTTGTTTTGGTTTGTGTGTGTGTGTGTGTGTGTTTCTTGCTTTTGTTTTGTTTTTTTCTTTTTTTTGGCATCTTTCCTAGCTCTTCTTGGAAATCATTTATTACTCCTTGACTTGAAGCTTATGAGCTATTTTCCACTGGTCATTTCTGACTGATGCAGGCTCACAATCTTCTCCAAACAGCTGTTCATTGGCTTCCATCCGTATGTGTCCATCCCACCCTTTCCATCCCCAGGTCCCAAGTTCACAGACTTGTTACATATGTAAGAATTTAGTGGATAAAAATAAAAAAAAAAATAGAATGCCAACAGATTAGTAGAGTATACCGATTGGTAGACTGTGCCAATTGGTAGATTGTAGATTGGCATGGGGCCGACTAGCAGGTCATAAACCTTAATAAGCATAAGAATCTCTGGAGTGTTCTAAATGCATATTTCCAGGTCCCACTCCAAGCAACTCTGATTCAATAGTTTTTGACTCAGGAGTCCTCATTTAATAGTCAACAAAGTTGATTCTGATGGAGGTGGTTCTTGAACCTCATTTTAAGAAGCCCCACTTTTTTTTCCCACTTAACAAACACACAAATACTCCACAGAGAAGATGCAAATCTCTGCTTGGCTCCTTCTTTATGCATATAGGCATTGGGCGTGTTTGTGTGTGTCTATGCGTTCTCAGTTGTGTCCTGACTGCGACCCCCTGGACTGTAGCCCACCCGGCTCCTCTGTTCATTGGATTTCCCAGGCAAGAGTACTGGAGTGAGTTGCCATTTCCTACTCCAGGGGATCTTCTTGACCCAGGAATCAAACCTGTGTCTCTTGCTTGGCCAGGGGATTCTCAGCCCTCTTGTCAGCAGCTCTCTCGTGTTGTTTTTTTTTTAATACACTTGATTTTTTTTAGAAGAAGTTTCAGATTTATAGAAAAATCAAATAAAAGTACATAGAGTTCCCATGTGTGTGCACTAAGTCGCTTCAGTCGTGTCTGACTCTTTGTGACCTTATCGATTGTAGCCTGCCAGTCCATTGGATTATCCCAGCAAGAACTAGAGTGGGTTGCCATTTGCTCCTCCAGATGATCTTCCCGACCCACGCATGGAACTCTGTGTCTCTGGGATCTACAGGAAGCCCAGAGTTCCTATAGATCCCTTAAAAATCCTGTGTGTTCCCCTTATTCATCCTTCCCTTCACCAAATCTGTGATGACCACTGATCTTTTCACTGTTGGCATTTGGCATTGTCAATGCCTGGATTTTAGCCTTTCTAGGGGCTTCCCAGCTGGCACTAGTGGTAAAGAACTGGCCTGCCAATGCAGGAGACATAAGAGGCTCGGGTTCAATCCCTGGGTTGGGAAGATTCCTTGGAGAAAGTCATGGCAACCCACCCCAGTATTCTTGCCTGGAGAATCCCATAGACAGAGGAGCCTGGTGGGCTATAGTACATAGGGTCGCAAAGAGTCAGACATGACTGAAGTGACTTAGCATGTATGCAAGAGGTATGTAGTGCCATCTCATTGTTTTAATTTGCAATTCCCTAATGACATATGATGTTGAGTATCCTTTCATATGCTTATTTGCCATCTGTATATGTAACTGCTGCTGCTGCTGCTGCTAAGTCGCTTCAGTCATGTCTGACTCTGTGTGACCCCACAGATGGCAGCCCGCCAGGCTTCCTCTGTCCCTGGGATTTTCCAGGCAAGAACACTGGAGTGGGTTGCCATTTCCTTCTCCAATGCATGCATGCAAAGTCGCTTCAGTAGCATTTGACTCTGTGCCACCCCATGGACAGCAGTCCATGAGGCTCCTCTGTCCACGGGATTCTCAGGCAAGAGTACTGGAGTGGGTTGCCATTTCCTTCTCCAATGTAACTGCTAACACCATATAACTCCCATTCTGTTTAAATATCTCCCTTGGGATGATGTCTCTTAATTCTAATCCCAGAATGCTGTTGGCTTAAGGCTGTCTGTCCCCAATAGACACCTTGCTCTTTACATCCTCTTTACTCCTACATTTCATTGAAACAGAGGGCCCATGGATCTTTCAAACAATATACCAGTTCCTCTAGAGGCCTTGACTTGGGTTGCTGACAGAGAAATCTTTATTAAACCTTTAAAAATGATATTATTCAAGACACACGCAAGGGAAATGAATGATGAGAAGAGGAGGTACTATTGCAAAAGTGGTCCCAGGATATTAGGTTTATCACAAAATTCTTTCCATGAGTCAGTTCATCTTTTCCATTTTCATTTCAAGGAAGATATTTGACCCCTTGGAATTAGGAGTCTTCTCCTACTATAACCAAATCACTAAAGCCAATGAATATTCAAGTGAAATCTTGTCCAAATTTGGGGCTCCCCTGACCACAGAGGACCCTCTGCCTGAATTATTGCTCCTGAAACTCACACAGCTGTCTCTGGAGAGCACAGATGGAGGCCAAGTTTCTTGCATGACATGCAGTAAGTTTTCCAAGGAGGTGGTTGATCCCAGAAAACACACAGCTAATTCATAAGTAAGCAGCCACCTTGAGGATAACATATGATGAATTCAAGAGGTCAAGAACTGACCTTTGTCCATATGGGAAACTCACTGGTTTTAACTGAAGAAGCTTACATGAAGCTATAGGCTCTCTAAAACCCCTGATGATGTTCCTTTATGTTTTAGACAGAAAGAGGTCAAAGGTAAAGATCCTGAAATAGAAATTCTCCCTCTGCATTGGCTGGGAGACTCATGGCCCCTGAGCTGGCTTGAAGGAGGCTGGGGAGTCGGAAATGCATGCCTAATGCATGCTAGTCCTAATCCTAGGATTTAACTGTTATTTTCAGTTTAAAAGAGTCCAGCAGGTCTATATATTTTAATAGAAGAGAATTTTTCCAGTCTTAGAGTCTCTCTAGAAGCCAATAAATCATGTTAAAAGAGGCTGAGATTATCTGTCTTCCTTCATCCTAATGCCTCCACAAGATCGTGCATGACCTCATAGGACTGGTATGTGACAGATTCTATTCTGAGTCTTCCGATGAGTCCTTCATTTAGTCTTTCTTGAGAACCAGAGTTCAGAAAAAAATCTGCGCAACTGGAAGTCGCCCCCAGTCCCCTGGATCTTGCAGCCCCAGTTTCAAAGAGGTCAGTGTCTTCTTAGGGGCCATGTGGAGGCTCCGGCGTGTTCCCAGGAAAATGCATTCCTTGTACTAAGAACTTATCTACAGAGCATCTTAGATAGAGTTCTGTTTGGTGTTGTAGTGACATAAGATGTCTGTGGCTGAAGAACTTTTTGAGTTACTAAATAATGGACTGTTTTAATGAACCCAATAAACCCTAGTTAATAAAACTCTCCATTGATGTGGACAATATTCATTTCCAGTGAAACTAGCAAGACAGGACTCAAACAACAAGCATGCTGTCCTAACTTGCTGGAAGATAACTACAGCTGAAAACTACAGCCAGTTTTACTCCACCTTCCTTACTGATATTTGGCTTGATCAGATGCTTAGCACAAGTGCAAAAAGCCACTCAAAATGGCTTTTTGCCATCATTCTAAATTCCACGCAGGGCACACTGACTTTGAGATTTTTGTTTGTTTTGGTAGTAAAATACATATAACATAAAATTTACCCTTTTAACCATTCTTTAGTGTACAGTTCAGTGGCATTAAGTACACTCATACTGTTGCACAATCATCACCAGCCTCTATCTCCAGAACCACTTCATCTTCCCAAGATGAAACTTTGTACTCATTAAAGGACAACTTGCCACTCCCTTCTACCCCCAGCCTCTGGCAACCACTATGCTACTTTCTGCCTCTATTTGACGTAAGTACATCCAAAAAGTGGAATCGTACAATATTTGCCTTTTTGTGTCTGGCTTAGTGTTTTCACTTAGCATAATGTCCTCTAGATACATCCATGTTGTAGCGTGTGTTATAAAATTTCATCACTTTTTTTTTTTAAATTTCATCACTTTTAAAGGCTCAGATAAATACTATTGTATGTATATACATAAAAATATATATACACACACAGACACACACAGTGGACCCTTGAGCAACATGGAATTGAATTGTGCAGATCCACCTATATACAGATCTTTTTCACTAAATATGTACTACTATATTACATGATCTCTGGTTGACTGTTCCTTGGATCCTGAACTGCAGATGTAAAGTCATATGCAGATTTTGACTACTCCTAAGGTCAATGCCCATAAACCCTAAGTTTACAAGGATCAACTATATGTATGTGTCTGTCTGTCTGTCCACATATGTATATACATACACACGAAACAATATATTTTGTTTATTCATTTGTCTATTGATGGACACTTGAGTTGCTGCCACCTTTTGGCTCTTGTGAATAATGCTACTATGAACATATATCTAGTGTACAAATATCTGTTAGAGTTCTTGCTTGTTTGGGTACACACCCAGAAGTGGAATTGCTGGATCATTTTGTAATTCTATTTTTATGTTTTTTTGAAAGATCACCATACCTTTTCCCACAGCAGCTGCACCATTTTACATTACTACCAGCAATGGGTTCTACTTTCTTCACATCCTTGTCAACACTTGTAACTCTGCCTTTTTTTTTTTTGGACAATAACTATTTTATTGGATGTGAAGTGATATCTCATGGTTTTGATATGAATTTCCCAGTTGATTAGATATTGAGCATCCTTTCATGTGTTTAGTGGCCATTTGTACACTTTTAGAGATGTCTATTCAAGTCTTTTGCCCATTTAAAATTGGATTGTTGGTTTTTTGCTGTTGGGATGCATTTTTAAATTATATATTCTGGATATTAACCTAAGACATATGATTTTTTGTGACTCTTTTATCCCACTCTTGAGGCTCTGTTTTCACTCTGTCGATAGTGTGTTTTGATGTACAAATGCTCTTAAATTTGACAAAGTCCAACTCAACTATTTTTCTTCTCTTGACAGTGCTTTTGGTGTCATATTTAGGAAATCACTGCCAAACCCAATATCATAAAGCTTTTTTTATTATGTTTTCTTCTAAGTTTTAGCTGTAACATTTAAGTCTTTGATCCATTCTGAGTTAATATTTGTACATAATGTAAGGTAAGGGTCAAACATAACTTTTTTGCATTTGCATTTTTCTGCATTTTGAAATGCAGTTTCCCCAACATTATTTGTTAAAAAGACCATCTTTTCCCGATTAAATGGTCTTGGCACCCTTATAGAAAATTATTTGACCCTATTTATGAGAGTTTATTTCTGGGTTCTCTATTGCACTGCATTGTATATATGTCTGTCTTTATGGTAGTACCACACTGTTTTGATTGTCATAGAATTATAGTCAATTTTGAGATCAGGAATGTGAGCTCTCAAATGTTATTCTTTTTTTCCAAAGATTGTTTTGACTATTTCAGGTCACTTGATAAAATTCCATAATAGATTCAGGATTAATTTTCTATCTGAAAAAAGTGTTGAAATTTTGATGAATCTGTGGATCTTGTTGGGTAGTATTGACATCTTAACAATATTAAAACTTCTAATCTGTGAACATGGGATGTCTTTCCATTTATTGGTGCCTGTAATGTCTTTCAGGAATGTTTTGTAGTCTTCAAGTGTAATTAACCTCCTTGGTTAAGTTTACTGCCACGTATTTCATTTTTTTGATGCTGTAAGTTGAATTGCTTTCTTAATCTCCGTTTAGACTGTTCATTGCTAGTGTATAGAAGCAAAACTAATTTTTTTTAAAGCATGACTGGTGTGTGTCTCTGTGTGTGTGTGTATATGTGTATGTGTGTGTGTGTGTGTCTGTATACACATGTGCTTGTGTGTCTGAGTGTTTGGTGTGTATGTGTGTGGTGTTTGTGTCTGTATATATGTGTGCATGTCTGTCTGTGTGTGTGGTATGTGTGTGTCTGTGCTTGTGTGTATGTGTGTATGTAGTGTGTGTGGTATGTATGTGTGTGCATGTGTGTCTATGCTTGTATATGTGTGTGTGTGTGGTGTGTGTGGTATGTGTGTGTGCATGTGTGTGTGGTAAGTACGTGTGTGCATGTGCACGTGCATGGTATGTATGTGTGTGTGTGGTATGTATGTGTGTGCATGTGCACGTGCGTGGTATGTATGTGTGTGTGTGGTATGTATGTGTGTGCATGTGTGTCTATGCTTGTATATGCATGTGTGTGTGGTGTGTGTGGTGTGTGTGTGTGCATGTGTGTGTGGTATGTGTGTGCATGTGCACGTGCGTGGCATGTATGTGTGTGTGTGGTGTGTATGTGTGTGCATGTGTGTGTGGTAAGTATGTGTGTGCATGTGCACGTGTGTGGTGTGTATGTGTGTGTGTGGTATGTGTGTGTGTGTATGTGTGTCTATGCTTGTATATGTGTGTGTGTGTGGTGTGTGTGGTATGTGTGTATGTAGTGTGTGTGGCATGTGTGTGTGCATGTGTGTGTGGTAAGTACGTGTGTGCATGTGCACGTGCATGGTATGTATGTGTGTGTGGTATGTATGTGTGTGCATGTGTGTGTGGTATGTATGTGTGTGCATGTGTGTGTGGCAAGTATGTGTGTGCATGTGCACGTGCGTGGTATGTGTGTGTGTGTGTGGTATGTATGTGTGTGCATGTGTGTCTATGCTTGTATGTGCGTGTGTGTGTGGTATGTGTGTGTGCATGTGTGTGTGGTAAGTATGTGTGTGCGTGTGCACGTGCGTGGTATGTATGTGTGTGTGTGGTATGTATATGTGTGTGTGGTATGTGTGTGTGTGCATGTGTGTGTGTGTGCGTGTGTGTGTCTGCACTGCACAACATGTGGGATCTCAGTTACTTGACCAGGAATCAAACTCGTGCTTCCTGCGCTGGGAGTACAGAGTCCCCACCGCTGGAAGACCAGGAAAGCGCCTGCGTGCTGATTTTGTATTCTGCAACTTTGCTGAATTCTTTTATTGGTTCCAACAAGGTGTGTGTGTGTGTGTGTGTCTGTGTAATCTTTAGGGTTTCCTACATATAGGATCTTATAACTTGTAGACTGAGATAATTTTACTTCTTTTCCAATTTGAATGCCTTTTATTTCTTTTATCTTGCTTAACTACTCTAAACAGAGCTTCTAGTTCCACGTTGCCATGCCCTTCTCCAGGCGATCTTCATGACCCAGGGATCAAACCCCCGTTTCCTGCATTGGCAGGCAAGTTCTTTACCGCCAGTGATACCTGGGAAGCCATGATGTTGAGTAGAAGGGACAAAAGTGAGCATCCTTACCTTATTCCGGATCTTTGGCCATTGAATATGTTGGCTGTAAGTTTTTCATCTACGGCCTTTACTATGTTGAAGTAACCTTTTCTAATCCTAGTTTATTGAGTATTTTTATTAGGAAAGATGTTGAATTTTTTCAAGTGCCTTTTTTTCTACATCAGTTGAGATCATGGACCCTGAGATTCTGTAACAAGGGAAATGGCTTTTTTTCTTGCTCTACCACCCCCTGCCCCCAACTGGCAGAAGCCTCAGCAATTAAGAACTTGCAGCTTTATTTCTTGAAACCCTGTTCTCTTCCACATCTCCTAGTGAAGCCAACCACTGTCGTCAGTTACAGCAATCAGATCTAGGGATTCCCTTCCCTTACTGAGTTACTGTTTTTCTTAAGCTCAACAACAGCCAACTATAGCACATCCTCTTTCTTGTTCACAATTATATAAAACAGTAAATCAATTTGGACTTACTGATGAATGACTGGCTAGAAACTCTTTTTAATGGGATGAATTTAATTTGTAAATAATCACATAGTAATCATGTACAGTGTGGGGCAAGTATAGCCCTAGGAATAATCACAGGTACAGAGTCATGCAACTACCACCACAATCAGTATAGAGCTCATTCCCATTACCCTAAAAAGGCCCCTGCATTCTATTCTTTTATTATTATTCCCCTCCCTTGAATCACTATTTTTGTCTTTTTGAGAATGTCATATAGTGTAAAACATGTATTTGTGAAGGGAAGCTTAAATGTAACTGATGGCTTTGCTAGTAGCCATTATGAATAACAGAACAATACTAAACCATGAATCTGGTACCATCAACGTGGTAGGAGACAATAATCATAGATTCATATATTATATCAGCCTCAGAACTTCTATCAGTTTGCTAGGAAGTGTTAGCCAAATTATAAGACTAATGGTTAAGGACTGGTGCCAATCTTCTAGCAACTGAAACACAAGAAATAACAGAATGTAAGGTTACCATCTATGGCACATGGTCATTTCATGGGGACTGTTAACATGTTATCATCTACCCATGGACAGTGAGGAGGAAATTCACTAAGCTGAAAACTATAGACCTGCCCAAGAGATGATTTTCAACAAATTAGAGAGCAACTACCCTTTGTTTCCACTGCAGTGATCAGCAATATAATTTTCTGGTCAGATGAAACACATCTAGTGCAGTAATATGGAAATCACCACATTTTTATCTATTAGAGTGATTTTGGCTGCAAGTAATAGAATCTGAAAGTGGCTAAAAAAAATATCTCACATAAAAAGTCTCTAGAGATAGGTAGTTTTAAGACTGAATCAATGGTCTCAAAAATATGAGGAATCCAGCTCTTTAAAAAAAACCCACAAGATCATCTCAATAGATGCAGAAAAAGTATTTGACAAAATTCAACACCCATTCATGATAGAAACAAAATCTCACCAAAGTGGGTATAAAGGGAACATATCTCAAATAATAAAGGCCATTTACATTGACTCCACAGCCAACATAACACTCAAAGGTGAAAAGCTGAAAGCCTTCCCACTAATTGAAGAACAAGACAAGGATGCCGAGTCTCACCACTTCTACTCCACACAGTATGGGAAATTCTACCCACAGCAATCAGATGGGAAAAAAGAAATAAAAGGTATCCAAACTGGAAAGGAAAGAGACAAACTGCTACTATCTGAGGATGACATTAGCTTTGTCATCTGACCAGGTTTTTGTCTCAACACAAAAACCATTAGAACTAACAAATGAATTCAGTAAGATAGCGGGATATAAGATTAACATACAGAAATCTGTTGCATTTCTTTACACTAACAATGAAATACCAGAAAGACATGGTAAAGAAACAATCCCATTTAAAACTGTCAGGGAGTTCCCTGGTGGTCTAGTGGTTAGGATTCTGGGCTTTCACTGCCGTTCAGTCCCCAATTGGGGAACTGAGATCCTGCAAGTTGTGTGATGTGGCCTCCCCTCCAAAAAAAAAAGCCACCACCAGCATAAAAACCAAGAAACAAACAAAAAACACCTAGGAATAAACGTAACCAAGGAGGTGAAAGACCTAAACACTGAAAACTATAAACACTGATAAAGAAAACAGAATATGATTCAAAGAAATGGAAAGATATCCCATGCTCTTGGATTGGAAGAATTAATACTGTTAAAATGGCCATCCTACCCAAAGAAATCTACAGATTTATTTCAATCTCTATCAAAGTACCCATGACATTTTTCACAGCACTATAACAGCTAATTCTAAAATTTATATGGAACCACACAACATCCAGATTTGCTAAAGCAATCCTGAGCAAAAACAGCAAAGCTGGAGACATAACCCTTCCAGACTTTAGACAATTCTACAAAAGCTATAGTAATCAAAACAGCATGGTATTGGCACAAAAACAGAGATATAGATCAATGGAACAGAACAGAGAGCCCAGAAATAAACCCACAAACCTATGGTCAATTAATCTACAACAAGGGAGGTAAGAACACAATGGAGAAAACACAGTCTCTTTAACAAGTGGTATTGGGAAGCCTGGACACAACTGGTGTTGGAAATCAGCTACATTTAAATCAATGAATTTAGGATAGTCCCTCATATCACACACAAAAATAAACTCTAAATGGTTTAACTACCTAAGTATAAAGACACAGCACCGTAAAACTCCTAAAATAGAACATAGGCAAAACATTCTTGGACATAAACCAGAATATTTTCTTAGATCAGTCTCTTAAAGTACAAGAAATAAGAGCAAAAATAAACAAGTGGAAATCTAATCAAACTTAGAAGCCTTTGCACAGCCAAGCTTATTGTAAAAAAAACTTAAAAGCTTTTCAGTAGCCAGGATATGGAAACAGCCCAAGTGCTCATCAACAGATGACTGACTTAAGAAGGTGTGGTTATATATACAGTGGAATATTAGTGAGCCATTAAAAAGAATGAAATATTGCTATTTGCAGCAGGGTTGATGGACCTAGAAAATATTTATACTAAGTGAAGTAAGTCAGACAAAGACAAATATATAATATCAGTTATATGTGGAATTTAAAAAAAGTAATACAAATAAATCTACTTACAAAACAGAAACAGACTTACAGACATAGAAGATAATGTACGGTTATCAAAGATTATAATCTAGGAGTAGGGATTAACACAAACTACTATACATAAAACAGATAACCAACAAGGATTTACTGTGAAGCACAGGGAACTGTGCTCAAAGTCATATAATAACCTATAATGGAAAATAGTCTAAAAATATAGATGTATATATAATAATCACTTTGCTGTACCCCTGAAACAAATACAATCTTATAAATCAACTATTCTTCAATTAAAAATAATTTATAAAAAAAGAATCAAGCTCTTTCCATCCTTCATTCCACCATCCTCGGTATGAAAACTTTGCGCCCTCAGATCTTTTACCTCTTGCCACAGCTTCAGGCATCATGCGTTTATATGTAGGAAACAGGTGGTGGGTAGGTGACAAAAGAGCTCTTCCTTTCCCAGTTCCACCAAGAATCTTTCTCTTATGTCCCATAGTCAGAACTGGATCCCTTGGCTATTCCTACCCAAAGGCAAAGAATATCTCTAGTGGGCTTTGACGGGAGGGAAGAAGGGTAAGGGAAGTGATTCATGGGACGGTAACAGATCTGTCTCATCCCTTTGTTGTGAAGCTGAAATGCAGTAATGTAGGTAGCGATCCCCTGGACGTCTAATTGGGCCAGACACATCCTTAATTCTTTGTTTCATGTCCCCTCTTTCTCCCCCTTCAGGGGAGAGCTTATTTTTCAGCTTGAGAAGAAAGATGGAAATCCAAAAGATTTGCTCATCTTTTCTAAACCGAGGGACTGCTCGTCTCGTCCTCCCCAACCTACTTTGTGCAGTTCTGTGGCTCTCGTTTCCACAAACCATTTGGAATCTCCCCGACCTCTCAAGAAAGTCCCTGACCTCAAACTCAGGAATATATTTTTATGGTCAACCCATGGATGTTGATTATAAGAAAGAAACAGAGAAATCTTTATAAACAAAAAAGAGGAAAAAAAAAAAATCGGCAGAGTCTAAGCTATTTCTGCCATGTTAGCCTGCACTAAAAATCATCTGTTTCAGTGGAGTGAAGCTCTCTCCATAGAGAAAAGGGGCGAAAGGCACCCCCACGCCTGTCTGCACAGACCGCTGGCTCTGTGGGTGCTGCAAGACGTTTCTTAACCATCAGAGCAGTGACTTCAGTTTTTCCATTCCAACTGCGGTGAAAATGAATAAGAAAACTGGATCCTGTCTCTGGAAGCAGGAGACAGGCTCCACTCTAATCAGAAAAGGAAGATTCAGTGTAAGACAGTATTTCACTCCCCAGACTTTGAAGAGTTCCTACGTTTGTCAGTGTGGCCCTGAGTCATGTCGCTGAATGCCACAGGATTAGAACGGGGACACTGCTCAAGCCTGACCCTTTGCAGAAGTCCCCCTCCCCACCCCCCAACCCCCCCAACCTAAAGAAGCTTTGCTTGCTACTGGGTCATTGCAATCCAAATCTCATAATTTGACCTTCTTTCTTCTAATCGTTTACCAGATAGCTAGCTATTTTAAGGGAACTGTCGGGCCGGGCAGGGAGGAGTGTAGATAAAACATGGCTCATCCTACAATGCATTTATCTAAGAAGTGTCAAAGATACTGACACTGTAAACCAGTGCAAGGAGCATGAAGGTTTTTGAAACCTGGTTAGTAGAGATAAAGACTTCAAAGTGCTGCGCTTATTTGCCAAACTAAGGCTGATTTAGCTACAGACTCGTGAGCCAGTGCTGAGGAGTGGGACCCTGAGCTGAGAGCCTGAGTGACTCCTGGCAGCAAGAAAGGGGCATGGGCTTCCCCGTGTTGCACCCAGTAGAGAAGCCACAAGAAATCTGCTCTTCTGTCCTACCACTCGGGAATATCCAGAGACTGAAATGTTGACAACTGCAGGCTGCAGCGCGGTCCTGTGAAGGAAAACCACCAGCAGCTGTCTGAAGCTGGTTTTCCTTTATTAACATTTGGTTAATAAAGCCTCTACATGAAACAAGCCAGCTGAAAACCCAGGCTTCACAACAAAGGCTTTAGTGCAGGCTGGGAAGGATTATATTTTTTATCAACTTAAGAACACCTCTGTGTGCCCAGTGTGGACTTTGGGGTCCTGGGATCACACTGCAGGGGTGGGGGGCTGGTGCTATCCTGAGGGGGGCATAGTCCCTCTTCAGTCCTGGAGGCCAGATTGACATTTTAGCAAGCTACGTGAGACCCACATTAGGCGACTGTGGGATCCACGCTCAGCTGGGCGAATGGGTTTGGAAGGACAGAGAGACCCATGCGAGAAGAGTCCCTTGAGACCAGGGCCCCAGCTGGCTCACTTTGGTATCCTTGGCATCGTGGATTTGTCACATAAGGCAGGGGTTTATTGGTTAAATTTCCAATAAAGGTTAACTCTACACCTTTATTCCTTGGTGGCTCTGACGGTAAAGTATCTGCCTGCAATGTGGGAGACTCAGGTTCAGTCCCTGGGTTGGGAGTATCCCCTGGAGAAGGAATAGGCTACCCACTCCGGTTTACTTGGGCCTCCCTTGTGGCTCAGACGGTGAAGAATTCACCTGTAACGCGGGAGACTCAGGTTTGGCCCCTGGGTCAGTAAGATCCCCTGGAGTAGGAAATGGCAACACACTCCACTATTCTTTCCTAGAGAATTCCATAGACAGAGGAGCCTGGTGAGCTACAGTCCATGGGGTCACAAAGAGTCAGACACGACTGAGTGACTATCACTTTCACTTTGACTGGGCCATGGCGCCCAGATACTTGGCCAAACATTGTTCTGGATGCTTCTGGGAGGCTGTTTTTTAGAATTAATTATTTATTCACACTTTGGCTGTGCTGGATCTTTGTTGAAGCTTTCTCTAGTGGGCTTTCTCCAGTTGTGGAGCACAGGCTCCAGAGCACGCAGGCTCAGTAGATGCGGCAAGCATGTAAGGCTGCTTTTGGACGAGATTTATATTTAAATCAGATTAAAGCAGATTGCCCTCCATATGTGAGTGGGTCTCATGCAGCCAATGGAAAGCCTGTAGTACAAAGTGCTAACCTCCCCGGAACAAAGGGAATTCTCCAGCTGACAGACTTTGGGCTCCACTTGCAACACCAATTCCTGCTGGCATTCTAGCAGACGGTCTTCTGGCTTGAACTGTGACCATTTCTTAAGCATCCAGCCTGCTAGTCTCCCCCATCACATTTTGCATTTGCCAAGCCCCCACAATCATGCAAGCCATTTCCTGAAAAGAAATCTCCCTACACACACACACACACTCTCACACACATCTCCAATCTGTTTCTCTAGAGAACCTTGACTAACACAGCAGTTTATAAGCTGACAAACAAGACTGAGATGTAACAGATGTCTTCATGACTTTTTCCAATCAACATCATAACTGAGGAGTGTGGACTGAAGGGGCGAGAGCCCAGGGTCTGAAGTTGCTGGGTTTGGTTCCTGTGTGAGCTCTGTTCCTGCCTAGCTCTCTGGCCTGGATAGGTCACCTAAGCTCAAGAAACCACAATTGTTCAGAGAACCAGAGCATTGACAACCCATGGTATTAATATATTAGTTTTCTATCGCTACTATAACAAATTACCATACTTGTGCTAAAAACAGCATAAATTAATTTTCTTACAGTTCTAGAGGTCAGAGCTCTCAAATTTAGGTGTCAGTAGGACTTTTAACAGCTTGTGTCTCTTGCTTTTTTTCAGCTTCTAGAGGCTGCCTGCATTCTTTGGATCACAACCCCTTCTTTGTATCACCCCAACCTCTTGATTCCATAGACACATCCCCCCCCACTCCTCTGATCTCCTGCCTCACTTTTATGAGGACCCTTATGATTACATTAGGCCCACACAGATAATCCAGTACAGTCTCCCCATGTCAGTATCCTTAGCTTAATCACACCTGCAAACTGTCTTCTGGGCTTCCGAGGTGGCACAGTGGTAAAGAATCTGCCTGCCAATGCAGTAGATGCAAGAGATGCAGGTTCAATCCCTGGGTCGGGAAGATCCCACTCCAATATTCTTGCCCAGAAAATCCTATGGAAAAAAGCCTGCGCCTGGCAGGCTACAGCCCATGAGGTCACAAAGAGTTGGACACGACTGAGGGACTGAACACGCAGCCACACTAGTGTCTTCTGGGTACAAGGTCACACTCACAGGTCCCAGGGGTTCGGATGTGGGTATCTTTGCAGTGGGCATTACTCAGCCTACCACAACCTGGTCAAGCGAGGTCAGTGGTTGGTACCTGAAACCATTTTGGTTTGTTTGGAAAAGTACTTGACCGTTTGGTGAACATAGAAAGTTGCAGCAAAGAAATGCTTTCTTGGCTGCTAAAAAGACATCTCTGTATTGGTGCTACATTTCTAACAACGAAAATTCTGCTCTTAGGGTCATCATAGAGTGAAGCTTCCCCCAACCTCAAAAAATAAAAATAATACATAAACATGTTTTTTACAGTACAGCACACTGGTTATCTAGTTATGCGGATCCATCAAGTCTCCTGCCCTGGCAGCCTGACCAAGTACAGCTGATCCTCTAACAGCACGGGTTTGAAGGGCAAGTGTCTACTCCGACACGGATTTTTTTCAGTAAACACTTCAGTACTACATGATCCACAGCTGGTTGCATCCGTGGATGTATTGATAGAACAACAGGTATTAACGGCCAACTGTAAATTTATAGGTGGATTCTCGATGGCTTGGGGGTCCGCGCCACTAACCCCTGCACTGTTCAAGGGTCAGCTGCATGCCATTCAGTCTCCTTTTAAGTGGCCTTTAGCAGGACTTCAAATCTTTTAAGATGGACCCTAACAACTCCCTCAAAATGTGTAATTCAAGTATCATGAATCCGCGTCGCCACCCACATTCTACCTAGAGTGTCATTCCGATGTAAGTTTCAGAACCGTGTTGCACCCTCACATGCTGAGTACAGCTTTTGAGAGCATCAGTCACTTTCAGTACTTCCTTTTTGGCCTCATGGGTAGCTTTAGGGAAATTCCTGGACTTTCTTTTTGGTGTAGTGATGTATTTTGGGTGTTCTGAGGACTACTGCCATAACCTTTACTTGGCTTACTCTTAGTAAGAAAACTTCATTTTGACCCACAGAAAGTAGAGAACATTGAATAAATCCATTTTCAAAAATCATCCCGATTGTTCAATTCAGTGATCAAAAATTGTGGCTGGGGAGTCTATAATTTCAACCAGCCAGGGAAGGCACATGGTCTGAGCCTGACTGATGGTTAAAAGGACTCAGCTAATCTTGGGGCCCCAGCTTTACTTCCTCTCATCTGTGATGCTACCCTCCTAGGCATTCACCTATTTTCAGGCACAAGGGCTTCAAATAAATACCCGAGACTTGGTTTAGAACTCAAGGATGATTTATCCTCCGCATCCCAAGGACATTTTACTATACCTAACTATGCCTCCTCCTCTTCTTTCTCTTTACTTTGAAACTCTTATTATGTATGTCTGTGGAGGAGTACTTGGTCGGTCAGTCCAGCTCCCCTTGGTAGAAGACCCCATTTTGAGATCTTTGGCTCCATTACTTCACTGTCCACTTCTGTATTTTCTGTTTTTCTTTTTAATGCTTGACTTTACTACTGGAGGAAGAACGTTTTCCTTTCTTTCAGCTTCAGGTGAACTGCCATCATGGAAAAGAAGGCCAACAAAGTCACAGCTCCCGTCACCAGATAGGCGAGGCCTAAGAAAAGGCTGCTGCCTCCACTCCACGTCAGGGTGGAGAGAACAAGTGCTTTTTGTCCTTGGAACCTGCTTACGGGAAAGTCTAAGGAAAGAAAATTTGTTAAGGATCTGTCTCAGCACTTCTCAGCCCCACCTCGACACCTAATATTGCTGTTTTTGTAGGTGATAAATGGTTGACTATTCAATTTCATTTAGCCTAATCTTTACCAAGCAGTATGTTTTATCTTGCTGGAAAGAAACTAAGTGAAAACAAGCCTTCCCTCTACATGGTTGCAATCTACGAAAGAAACGGACACAAACGGATCTGAATGACTTACAGATAACTCAACAATATGAACAAATACAGTTAATTTACAAACCCAAGGAAATGAAAAGCCTATAGACAGATTGTGCAGCAAGCCTAAATTTGTGTTTGTGGATCAGGACACCCAGGGTAGGCTCAAGTCCTTTAGAGCCTAAGGTTTAAATTTGTACCTCAGGGAAAATTCTTTAAGAGGAGTGAAGAACAAAAAAGTAGTGAGAGAGATGGCAAAACATTTTTGGTGGTACAGTCAAGTTTTGAAAAGGCCAGCAACCCTCACTGCTAGGGAGAAAGTGTTTGAAGTGGCTTTGCTATCATTAGCATTTGAATTATGTCATTTTGATTATGCATGTGGCCTGAGGTTTTTAAACATCTGGTGCTTTTTGTAAACCGAACTAATAAACAAATAAAGGCTTCTCATAGCAACGGCATTTCCCAGCAAAGCTCTTAAAAGGCCTCAAATCACTTGGCAACATGCTATTTAAAGGCACAAAGAAACTAGTTAGGAAAGCTAGCTTGCTTTCTTTTCCATCAAAATTCCTCATGGTCCCCAGGTCCCTGGGCTCCTTGGGGGCAGGTCCTCAACGAGCCCTCTGATTCTTTCCTCTCCCAGCCCCCTGGTTTCATTAAGAGGGTCTTTTCCTCACACGGGGTCAGTGGGAGAACTAACTGCAGCTCAGGCTTAGTTCTCTGCATATTAGCCAGGCTGTTAGGCTGGATGGGTAATACTCACACTAGGGCTCAATGTAGGTGGTACAGGCATAGGGCTGAAGCTCAGGATTGAGGTTCTGAGCTCAAGATTTAGGTTGGAGAGTTGTCAGCATTAAAATGTGACTGTGAATAAACACATCCCAGGAGAGCGTGTTTCATGCAGAGAAGTGGTGTCTCCTTTGTTTGGAAGTGGACTCCCTCTTTCCATCAACCTTAAAATCACGCAGCGCCTTGTGAGGGCGACAGTACCCAGGGGGCTTTTCCCCCTGTGTCTTGATTGCTCCCCTAACTGCTTTACTGGTAGGGTCATCACAGAAAAGGCTGATAAGTACTAAAGGTCCAACTTGAAAGACTACTGTTGAGCAGCTTTCAATCTCAAATGTTCTAGGAGCGAGAGAGGGGTGCTGAAGTCCTGTTGCAAAGGTAATGTTCTGTAGCCTGGTCTCTGGTCTGTACACAGAGAGACATTTCCGACTTTCCTTTGCACAGGCTAGTGTTAGCGACCATGCTAAAGGCACAGCTGAGGGCAAACCGTACCCCGGGTCAGCAAACACGAGGAAGCAATGCGCTGAGAGGCAGAGATGGTGCCTCTTCCGTGGAGGCATCTCTGCCCAGGGAACATCCCCACTCCTCTGTCAGGGAGGAAACCTCTGCTCTACGACAGAAAAGGAGAAAAGATGGAGCAGGGAACTGGAACACAGGTCATCATTCACCGACCCAAGAATGTTTCAGGCAAACTCCTCGAGTGGTAAAGAAACAGAAGAGGTAGAGAGTTGGGTGTTCAGATCCTCTAGCCTGCTGGGGGTCCCGTGAAAAACTCCAGGGGCCCTGAGATGCCACGGGGCTGCTGATGCCTAATGGGCTGACATCTCAAAACTGTGTGCAAGTCCTGGAAAGACCTGTCTCCGGGAGAATTCTGCCTCAGAGAGAATCAGGAAGGGACTTGAAAACTAAGTCTGAAGACCAGAGTTAGTACAAATTATATTAAAAAAAAATTATATATATATATATATATATATATATATATATATATATATATAAAGATAGTGTTTGGTGTCATTTTGAAGTTAAGAACTTTTTGTTCTTAAGTCAAGAGTGACATTTATATTCTTAAAGTAACTGAGAACACTCAGAATCTCATATTCAAGTATGCCTCCGAATGTGGGCCACATGTCCACAACGGAGGCCTTGGCGCCTGCTAGCCAGTGTCGGACCAGCAGAGGAAGAGCAAGGCCTCCTCAGCGCAGAACTGGTGGTGCAGCTCACGTGGGCTGGAGGGACCCAAGCTGCTCTCTGAGTCCAGAGCTGCTGCCTTGGCCCATGAGACTTCCGCCTAAAATCAAAGGCTCTACCATCACTCTCAATTTTCACTGCTTTTAGTCCATATTCAAATCTACTTCTTCGTAATCCTCTCTATCTTTATTTCCAGGGTCCTCCATGTCATCCCATCCTACATAACAGGCTTTTCTCCTCATTGTTTTAGATCTCTAGGCCCAGTGTTACTCAATTTTTCTCCTGGGGAAGAAACAGTCCTTCCTTACTTACCCATACCTGCTTACCTAATGTTGCTACTGTTACTCCTTAAAAAAAGTGCACATTTGATTATATATAAAGTAGAGACAAATAGCTATGTGGTGATGGAGTGACAGTATTGTCTATAAGATAAATATGTATTTCTTTTACAGTGTATATAGATTTGATTGGAGAATAGAGAAGTATAGAATGAAATAGTTCAATAACTAGTATGCAGATGGACACTGGTTTTCCTTCCGCCCTGGAATAAAAGGATACTGTAGTTTATGATGAAACTATAGCTACCAGCAGGCAAGCCTTCGGTAAAATTGTCTATTCGATGGAGTCGGCGGTGCAGTTTCTTGAAAGTGGGAAAGGCGGCTGTCCGCATCCACACGATGAAGTCATCATTGATGAAGCCATTGTTCCTTGGGTCCTCTTCATCTAGTTCATAGACAGGCTTAGGCCAGTTTGGAGGCTTTGCAGTTCCTGTGGAAAGTTAATAATGGATGTGGTTGAGAAAAATCATCTACCGCCTTCAGTTTTTCTTAACATGTAGAGAATGAAACAACTTTCATATTCTTGAGGAATTGAAATTACACTTTTTTTTTTAAAGTATGTGTGTGTAAGCTACATGAATATGCAACCTTTAAAGACAACAACTATAGGGCTTCCCTGTTGGCTCAGGAATAAAGACTCTGCCTGCCAGAGCAGGAGACCCAGGTTGTATCCCTGATCTGGGACGATCCCACGTGCCAGGGAGCAACTTAAACCCATGTGCCACAACTACGGAAGCCCTCCTGCTCTAGAGCCTTGCTCTGCAACAAGAGAAGCCGCTGCGATGAAAAGCTCGTGCCCTGCATCTAGAGAGCAGGCCCTGCTTGATACAACTAGAGAGAAGCCCACTGGCAGCAATGAAGAGTTTGACTCAGTGCAGTCAAAAATAAAGAACTATATAAATAAAATAATAAAATTTTAAAAAGATAATAGTTATGAAGACTCTAAGGAAATGTCCGGGGCGGGGAATGCTGATGATACTGTTATGGGGTTAAAAAAAGCAGAATATCATGTTGTCTGTGTATTATACACCCAACTATGTGCTGTGCTGCGCTTAGTCACTCAGTTGGGCCCGACTCTTTGCGATCCCATGGACTGTAGCCCGCCAGGCTCCTCTGGCCATGGGGGTTCTCCAGGCAGGAACACTGGAGTGGGTTGCCATGCCCTCCTCCAGGAGATCTTCCCAACCCAGGGATTGAACCCAAGTCTCCTGCATTGAGGGTGGATTCTTTACCATCTGAACCACCAGGGAAGCCCATGTTCAACTATATTAAATGTAAAACAGCACATGGAAAAAATAGGTACAGCAAAATGATAATCGTGGTGGTTGGTACTCAATGAGAGCATCATGGGTAATGTACATTTTCTTTAACTTCACTGGTAATGTAGAGAACAAATTAAAACAAGATACCATTTCACCTCAAAATGGGCTAATATTTAATGAAAAAAAGAATGATAACCACTCATGAGGCAGTGGAAATGGGAATTCTTGTACAGAGCAGACAGATGCATGGATTAACGACATCTTCGGTTATCTAGGAACAAGCAGCAAAAGATCAAATGTATTTTGCATATATTTTAGCCCAGGAATTCTACTTCTAGGACCGCATTCTAAGGAAATGGCCATGGGAAGTGCATGAAGATTGTGTTACACAGATATTCCCTGCAGACCTGCGCCTAAGAGCGCAAAGTTGGAAGCAAGGAAGAGGAATCGGTAGAAGGGAGGAGGTGGAGAACAGAGGTGTGGCAAGTCTGTTCTGAAGCCAGGGAGCCTGGTGGGTCGGGAGCGGGCGCTCGGGGTGGAGGGCTGGCGCCTTGAGTCCAGCCTGTTGAGTTTACTCTTGTCCTCTACTTCCCGCTTTACAGTGGTGGCCATGTGTCTCTCCCACTGGACAGTAGACTCTTTTTTTTTTTTCCATTTATTTTTATTAGTTGGAGGCTAATTACTTTACTATATTGTAGTGGTTTTTGTCATACATTGACATGAATCAGCCTTGGATTTACATGTATTCCCCATCCTGATCCCCCCTCCCACCTCCCTCTCCACCCGATCCCTCTGGGTCTTCCCAGTGCACCAGGTCCGAGCACTTGCCTCATGCATCCAGCCTGGGCTGGTGATCTGTTTCACTATAGATAATATACATGTTTCGATGCTGTTCTCTCAAAACATCCCATCTTCGCCTTCTCCCACAGAGTCCAAAAGTCTGTTCTGTACATCAGTGTCTCTTTTTCTGTTTTGCATATAGGGTTATCATTACCATCTTTCTAAATCCCATATATATGCGTTAGTATATTGTATTGGTCTTTATCTTTCTGGCTTACTTCACTCTGTATAATGGGCTCCAGTTTCATCCATCTCATTAGAACTGATTCAAATGAATTCTTTTTAATGGCTGAGTAATATTCCATGGTGTATATGTACCACAGCTTCCTTATCCATTCGTCTGCTGATGGGCATCTACCTCTTTAACAAGTGGTGCTGGGAAAACTGGTCAACCACTTATAAAAGAATGAAACTAGAACACTTTCTAATACCATACACAAAAATAAACTCAAAATGGATTAAAGATCTAAATATAAGACCAGAAACTATAAAACTCCTAGAGGAGAACATAGGCAAAACACTCTCCAACATAAATCACAGCAGGATCTCCTATGACCCACCTCCCAGAATATTGGAAATAAAAGCAAAAGTAAACAATGGGACCTAATTAAACTTAAAAGCTTTTGCACAACAAAGGAAACTATAAGCAAGGTGGACAGTAGACTCTTGAGTTCAATGTCTTCCTCATTGTTGTTTCACTGGCATTTAGTCCAGTCCCTGGCACATGGTAGGTGTTCAATAAATGCCTGATAAAGGGATGAGCGATTATGATGAAAGTTGACAGAAGTTGATAATTAAAAAGCATTCTGAATTTTGATAGTCAACAAGAAGAAGTTGTTCAGTGAGCCTTTCACTTCTATAAAAATGGTTCTACTATTTGGAAGAAACCATTCTTTCTTAACTCTGACCACTGACTATCTTCTCTTAAAAGAAACACAAGTCTTATTTCTAAGCATGGGCTGTAGTGCTTATAAAGGCATGTGCTAAGTTTGGTTGGATTAATCTGCTGAAGTCTGTTTGTAGACTTATACTTCCTCTGGAAATAACCCTTTGCTGGAGAAACTTCCTCTCCAAAAACTGCGGAGATGTTGGCTCTCCTGAAGACCTCAATGGTTGTTGGTAGAAGAATTTTGATTGACACTGAAATTGTCTTTGGTGCCTGCATGTGGATGAGCTTCTCTGGTAGCTCAATGGTCAAGAATCCACCTGCAATGCAGGAGACTCAGGAAATGTGGGTTTAACCCCTGAGTCTGGAAGATCTCTTGGAGGAGGGCATGGCAACCCACTCCAGTATTCCTGCCTGGAGAATCCCCATGGCCAGAGGAGCCTGGCAGGCTACAGTCTATGGGGCTGCAGAGTCAGACGTGACTGAAGGGACTTAGCAGGCATGCCTGCACATGGACCACACACCCTCTTTACTTAGCCAGAGCTCATGCTCCAAGACAACGTGTCCTGTGGACCAATGACATCCAAATCACCAACGGAGTGAAAAATGCAGGTTCAAACATGCCTTTCCTTACCAACCTCCAATCCCACCCTGTCCCATGTCTCCAGAGAGTATGAGAAACATAGTATAGGGAGAACCAATTTCTTTCCTTTTCCAAGTTCAGCTGGGTCCTTGGTATCCCTCCATTCACTCCACAATAAGCATTTCTTGATTCCTCACTTGTATCAAGCACCAGGGATATAAAACTGTATGAGATCTAATCCTTTTCCTCCAGGAATTAACACACCAAGTGGTAATGACAAGCATTCAGACGGATAATTACAGTAAAGCATGGTGACTCCTACCACAGAAGTTAAGAACAAAGTGTGGTGGGAGATAGCCAAGGATGCTTTATGTTACCTGGCTGTGATTATGGTAAGACAAAACAATAGCATGTTGCCAAGTTCCTCTCTAGGAATTTAATTACAGATACAGTGACCATACCTGCCAGTTTGCCTAGGAGAGTCCCAGCTCATGTTTGTTGTCCATTATCTCATCTGATTTAGCATTTATCCCAAGCAAATAATGTAAATATAATTTCATCCTTCCTATTCTAGTCATGGTCTTAGCTAGTAGTGAGAGATACCTATGTATGGTGAACAAGAGTGCTTCCTTTAACATATTATTGATGGAAGATAACCAGAGGCTTTTCACAGCAAAACAACATATCCCCATGACCCTTGCCACTGTTTGGCAGGACAGCCAGTTAGACCACAGCCTCTGTTCTAATCTGTGTGATGTATTAATATGAAACTGCCAGGTTGCAAGTCATTGGGCTTAGTAGAAAAAAGTGGGATGTTGCAGTTTATGTTACACAGACATAGCGTGAAATACAGATAGTGTGAAAATATATAGTGTGAAAAAAATATACAAGGTGAGAATAGCATGAAAAACAGATCCTGAGCAGTCTTGCTGAGAGTAGCTGGGACTCTCTTGCAACAGCGTTATTTATTATATGGTGTAAAAATATAACTATTTTATTGTTCAGTATCCATTTTTTTATTTGCTAGTAAATTCTTTTAGCTGCGAAGAGCTAAAAAAAGAACACACAAGTTCAATGAAAAATTAAGTACAGTTTTTTCAAGGAAGTAGATGAATGTGATACTTGCAATGTTGGTTGACATTTACTCCCTACCACAGGAACCAGCATGATGTCAATGATCACGTGAAAATCAAAAGATATAAATCTGCTGAAGAATATCAGAATCTACTTCAAAAGTTTGCACTTATTTTTAAAAGAGTATATTCAAAACAGTGCTTTGCCTCATGCAGCTACAGAAAGTTCATTTATATACCATTATGTGAACATGACTTTTCATTTAGATCAAATAAGTTTCTGTCTAGGGTCATTTAAAAAATTTTTTTTTGTAATCAAAGGAAAGTTTTAATGTTTTGGCTTTCTAATCACATAAAGAACCTTGTAAATGGTTAAATGAAGCCAGTTTTACATCAGTCTTTCAGATGTATTCATCTCTGAATACATTGGTTTGATTTTATTGATTTGATTTTTCACAGAATCAAAGCAAAGATTTTCAATATTCAATACTGGAAGACAAAACTTCTGACACAGTTATAAATATTACTATAAATTCAGTTAAAATATTCAACAATCAAGTGTAAATTTTTTGGTTTTATAGTGATACTATAAATGCAAATTTGGTAGAGTACAGGCAGAGTAAATAAAACGTTCTTAGTAAATTAAGAAATTTATGGAGAGATGGGGCTTAAAGTTGGTTGTGAAACATAAATGATTAATAACTATATCCAAACAAGCTACCATATTTTGTTAATCAAGAGAGCTGTAATTACACAAATTTAAATATTTTTATATATTCACAGAGAAAATGAACTGCGAAGTTTTTACAATGACAAAGATGTTAAAGAAATGGTTCAGCATGGTAGTACTTGTAGTCTATCTTTGCTACACATCATCAATCAAAATTTTAGAAATCTTTGAGCTTTCAAAGAGCTATTTTCTACATCAAACAATGAGTCCTACAATTAGCCTGCACTTTTTCTTGGTAAATGAGCCCTCCAACTTTTGGTGAAATTTTATTCAAAATAGCTGAAAAGTTTTAGACAAAGTATTCTAAATGTGGAATGCCAGAAATCTTAGTATTTGAAGGTATAGTAAATTGTAATTATCAAAAATCAAGTTTGCAAACAAGAAGGTACTGAAATTTACCCCTATGAAAGCAAGGGAACAATTTAGCATATTATATAATGATGGTTCAAAATGTGTACAAGATTTAATTTTTAAATTCTATAACTGGGCTTTGGAAAATCTCAACTTATGTGAAAAATATTTTGATGGAGCTCCTATTTTAATAAGATCAAATTTTCTTCTCGATGAGACTTAAATGATATCCAGAAAGTCTAAGATTTCGTACCATCTAAAACTAGTAAAACATTTAAAAAATCATAGAAAACAAGTGAAGTTAAAAAAAAAGACCTATCCTATAAAAACACTTGGGTTGCAATACTAGCATATTCTAATACAAAAGAATTGGAAACGAGAATATCCTTCATTTAGTAAAATGACTGTGAGCGTAATAGGTATCTCAATACCTATAGATATTTTCTTAAAAAAAAAAAAAAATGGTCAAAGGAGAAGGATCAACTAGAGGTGCTACAGTTGAAAGTGATTAAGCATAAAATGCGCTTCAAAAAAGACTGCGGCTCAGACAGGACAGGGTCGGAAGAGGACCGCGGGCGGGGATCCGCGCGCCCGGAGCCGGGTGCGCGCAGTGGCGCGGCGGCTCTCCGCGCTCATTCTCCTGCCTCCTCAGCGGCGACCCAGCCTCAGAGGCCCTCGCTGGTGCAGCCCGGTCCCCCCTGCACGTGCGGCGGCCGCGAGCGAGCTTAACAGCAAGAAAAGATCCTCAGCACCAACCAGGCACCTGGTCCAGAGGAAGGGGGGAGAGTTGGTGATGCCCAGAAGGCTGAGGAGGAGGAGAGGTCTGACACTGATCTGGCGGCACCAGAAACGGAAGGTTTGCCTCGCTGTTGAGAACTTGAGGGCAAGTTCTGGCCATTGCAGAAAAGGAAAAAGGATCCCAGCTCCCAAATAACCAGCCTTACCCTTCCCTCTGCTCCCTTCTCTGCCCTCTCCACGGCTCTGACTCCCGGGAATCTGTGTCTCTTGGTCCCTCTAGCCGCTGGGTGAGGCATGTTCAATCCTTAGACATTATTTTCTCTGCCCCGTCAAGCCATCTCTGGCCCCTTAGCTGCAGAGGCACAAGGAACGTGTGTGTGTGGAACGTGTGTGTGTGGAACGTGTGTGTGTGGAACGTGTGTGTGTGGAACGTGTGTGTGTGTGTGTGTGTGTGCGCGCGCGCGCGCGCACTCACTCGCTCAGTCCTGGGACTCTCTGTGACCCCACGGGCTGTAGCCCGCCAGGCTCCTCTGTCCATGGGACTCTGCAAGGCAAGAATATTGGAGAAGGTTGCCATTTCCTCCTCCGGGGGGTCTTTCTGGCCCAGGGTCCATCAGGCATCTCCTGAGTCTCCTGCACCGGCTGGCGGATTCTATATCACTGAAGCACCAGGAAAGCCCGCAAGAAACGTGGGGAAGATGAACACAGGCATTCCTTTGTCTAAGGGTGGGCCGTTTTCTCCTGGAGATGTAGCTCCTACGCACGGTGCTTCTGCCTGCCCTTTGAGGCTGAAGAGCAAGAGGTTTTGAGGTTGAGAGAGGGACCCTTGGCAATGTGGGAGGGAGGGAAAAGCCTTCAGAGTAGGGGGTTTGAGGGTGGGGCATGGGCGCTGTTCCGCTAGTTACAACATTCTCATTGCAGATAGCATTCTTTCCCCTTCACGTCCCCTTAGTCCTCCTATGAACTAAGCCACAGTGGGACCTGGAGTCTTTGTTTCCCCTGCTGCTAAGTCACTTCAGCCGTGTCCGACCCTGTGCGACCCCCTAGACGGCAGCCCACCAGGCTCCCCCGTCCCTGGGGTTCTCCAGGCAGGAACCCTGGGGTGGGCTGCCATTTCCTTCTCCGCTCTTTCCCCTAGGCAGACCTAAATAGCTGCTTCCATGTTAATGCCTGATGAGGGACAAGGAGAAGCTCCCTTCATCGTCTAGCCTAGAACCGTAAGAAGCAGAAGTGAAAGAGGTTCAAGGAGCCACAGGCAGGGAAATGGGAAGACTTGGGAAGGAAAGGAAAACGGAGGAGGAGGAGATCTCTGGACACACGCCTCTACGGGTAGAGGCGCACTATGTGAGGGACTCCTGGGGCTTCGCTAGCCTGCCGACCTCTAACCCCTCGCGTCCAGCCGCGCCCAGAGGCCACACAAACCACGTGGGCCCGGTAGCTGCCACCCGCCCCGCTGTGGAGTCAGAGCCGAGCCGGGACAGCCGCTCCGTGTGACTCTAGCATGCGCGATGATTATGAAAACAAACCCAAACAGCCTCAAGTGGGGCCATCTGGGGAAAAAAAAGAAAAAGATTGTAGATAATTTTGTGAACTTTTTTTTTCCACAAAAATTCAAATTTTTCATTAGAAAAATACAGGGGCATGTAATTAAGACTTATATGGCCAAGAAACTGATTAAAGTATGTGACTCCATATCCAGAATAATTATTCTGTTATCTTTTAGCATTTAGGTAATATTTAAAGCATTTTTAAAGTTGGTTTAATGTACACAGATATATTCTTTTAACTTTTGAAAGAACTGCATTTTAGAAATAATTTATAATAGAATTATTTTATTGGCCCATCAATATGGTAATATCAACTTGTTGGTCAATAAACACCACTTTCTAATAAATATGTAACTTTAGTTATTCCTGTGACCCCTTTGACTCTCAAGAGTGCACTGGTTTGGACAGTAAATTATATGATCTCTCTAATTATAGATGAAGGAACAAGTTTCTTAAAACATTGCCTTTTTCCTGAAGGTAATATAGAAGGAACCAGGGTACCAATAATTTTGTGTTTCTGATAGGTATGTGATGGAGGTGCTCACAGGCAGGAAAAGTTAGAAACAAAGGTGATCAACAAAGAAGTAAAGAAGGAGGAATCATAAAATATCCCCCCACACATCAAAACCAAAGTTTCCATAGAGAGAGGGGAATACTGAGCTAACGTATGGATCTTACCTTCAAATGCATGAGAAAGATTTTGGTAAGTTGGATTCTGAAACTTGACGTACTTGTCTGTCCACCATGCAGTTGCAGTCCTTACCAGTGGGACTTTGATCTGTGTAGATGAATTAAAGTTGTACAAAAGAACAAAGGTGTCTGTGGGGAAATTAAAGACTGTATTAAGAGATTCAAGCAAGTGTTTTGCCACACTTGGAGGTGCACAGCCAGACACAGCTGAAAAAGCGGGGTTTGAGCAGACTCTCCGCATGCCTGCATGCCATAGATGCTGGAATCAGAAGACGATTCCTTTTCTTTCTAAGGCCCCGATTATTGAGAAATACTCTTAGGCTCCATTTAACTAATGTTTCCTGACTACTTCAAATCTCCGGTGAAGAACTTACTTGCCAAAGAATTATCATAAATCAGTGGATAATGTATACAAACATTAAAAAAAAAACACAAAAACCTGCCACTCAGCTGCAGGACTAATCCTCTGGACATTAGATTTTACACACTCACGAAAGGAAACATGCTGGAGACAGGAGAAGTCACCTACCATTGAACAGGCTGTTGGCAATTGCACCGCACGGAGCGATGGGGAGCCCTTCGTCAGAGGTTTTGAACGGAGCACAGTTTCTAACATCCTGGAGGAAGAATGATGCAGGATTACGTGATTTTGGTACACTCTTACAGTGCTGGAAGTGAAAACACTGGCGGTGTAAGCCAACCCACACTGATCCATTGGCATAGACTGAGGCTATGGACCTGTTGTTCCCAGGCTGCTGGCTCACCCAGACTAGAAAACGTTTGTGTTTTGAAGATATTTATGTGTGTATACATATGTGTGTAGTTTCTTTCCTCATTAACAGTACATAGCATACTGAATATGTCTGCAGGAAGAAATTTTACTTTCCTGGCTGTGCTAAATATCACGCTAAGCCTACACTGGAATACATTTTAAGAAGTTTTTCTTATTGGAGTATAATATATTCTAAAAACTATACAAATTGTGGGTCTACAGCTAGATGACAGACCACAGGGAAATCCATCTACCTAACTACCAGAATATATTTTTAAAAGAATGGCTGCTAAAAACTACTTGGTTATCCCTTTTATATAGTGTCAGTATAGAAAAGGTTTCCTTTAGCTTTTCTTGCCAGTATGTTGAATATCCTCTACCTAGAGTAAAGTTTTGTAATCTTAGGCCTGAAAGGATATTCAGTAAACCAAAGGCTTTTATTCAATCAAGTAGAGCCCAGTTTCCTTAAACTAGGCTGCCTGAAGGCCCCAGTTATAAAAAAAGACAGTGGTGGATACAGAGTGAACCAGACAGAGATAAACCACTCAAGGTTACTGTCAAAATGGTTGGTGCCTCCATCTACTAAAACGGGGAAGTTTAAAGAAAACTACAGAAATCAAGTGTGCAAAAATAATACTGAAATCTATTTGATATGTCAGTCATTCAAAGAAGCAAGCACTCTGCTGTTTGAAGCAGCTCCAATATGCCATCAACTTATTAACAGAAACAAATCCTGAATTGTGATTGAAAAGGTACTTGCAGATTTGCCCTTCTGACACACTCATTATCACCAAGACTTGGACAGTCCAGTATGTATCTGGCTTTAATATAAGATGTTGTTAAACTAAAAAATGGGTGATGCATCTCATTGGAGAAGACTCACATTCCTGTTCTGAGGAGGGAAAGGGCTCATTCTCAACAGCAGTTATCCTGAATACTCAGCCCCTTCAGTTCACAAAAGAATGAAATGAACATTTCTGTCTTTTCCATACGCTCTTTTAGACTGAAAGATCTATCTGGTTTAAAAAAAAAAACACAAAGTATTATACCAAATTTAATAAAGCCCTACCTTTACATCTGTACCCACCAGCTGGATATTACTTCTGGACAGAATATACCGATAGAGGTTCTGATAGAAGCCATACAATTTATAGTACAGATAAACATTACCCTGTGGAGGAGAACATCAAGATGTAAGAAGAAAGAAAAATAAATGGAAGTATTAATAAACATGGATGGGATTTGTTAAATTTAAGTAGTACCAAAAATATTGACTGGGAACTGAAAGCTTCCTTATTTCAAATAGAAACCCAAGAAATTGTTTTTAAAAATCAGTGTTGGTACCTCATTGTGGTTTTGATTTGCATTTCTCTGATAATGAGTGATGTTGAGCATCTTTTCATATGTTTGTTAGCCATCTGTATGTCTTCTTTAGAGATTACACATCAGTCAGGATGGCTGCTATCCAAAAGTCTACAAGCAATAAATGCTGGAGAGGGTGTGGAGAAAAGGGAACCCTCTTACACTGTTGGTGGGAATGCAAACTAGTACAGCCGCTATGGAAAACAGTGTGGAGATTCCTTAAAAAACTGGAACTAGAACTGCCATATGACCCAGCAATCCCACTTCTGGGCATACACACTGAGGAAACCAGATCTGAAAGAGACACATGCACCCCAATGTTCATCACAGCACTGTTTATAATAGCCAGGACATGGAAGCAACCTAGATGCCCATCAGCAGACGAATGGATAAGGAAGCTGTGGTACATATACACCATGGAATATTACTCAGCCATTAAAAAGGATTCATTGGAATCAGTTCTAATGAGATGGATGAAACTGGAGCCCATTATACAGAGTGAAGTAAGCCAGAAAAATAAAGAACATTACAGCATACTAATACATATATATGGGATTTAGAAAGATGGTAATGATAACCCTATATGCAAAACAGAAAAAGAGACACAGAAGTACAGAACAGACTTTTGGACTCTGTGGCAGAAGGTGAGGGTGGGATGTTTTGAGAGAACAGCATCGAAACATGTATATTATCTATAGTGAAACAGATCACCAGCCCAGGTTGGATGCATGAGACAAGTGCTCGGGCCTGGTGCACTGGGAAGACCCAGAGGGATCGGGTGGAGAGGGAGGTGGGAGGGGGGATCGGGATGGGGAATACATGTAAATCCATGGCTGATTCATGTCCATGTATGACAAAAACCACTACAATATAAGATAAATAAATAAAAAATAAAAAAATAAAAATCAGTGTTGGAAAATCCTAGTATATAGTATATACAGAATTATTAAAATGAATGAATAACTTATTTTTAATGTTTATATAAGGGTTACTACATTCCTGCCTTGAAAAAAAAATTTATAACTAGGCTTTGTATT
The DNA here is from genome assembly GCF_033118175.1 of Dama dama. Taxonomy (NCBI): domain Eukaryota; kingdom Metazoa; phylum Chordata; class Mammalia; order Artiodactyla; family Cervidae; genus Dama; species Dama dama. Next base: position 48,027,207 of record NC_083711.1, on the reverse strand, counting down.
CTCAATACATAAAATTTGATTCTTCAAATATTTTCCCAAAACACTAAGAAAGATGCTTTGCCTAGGGGTTGTGGTAAGCATCAAGTTCACATAGTTTCAAAGCAAATCCATGAAACATAATTTAAGTTGGAGCCACTAAGCATATTTAGGTGCATGTGCCCGCTGTCCACAGACATAAACCTGGCTCCAGGGCTGTGCCCACAGTCTATAGACCCGGCTCCAGGGCTGTGCCCACTGTCCAGAGACAAAAACCCGGCTTCAGGGCTGTGCCCACAGTCCATAGACCCGGCTTCAGGGCCGTGCCCACAGTCCACAGACATAAACCCGGCTCCAGGGTTGTCCTTTTATCTTAGGATCTAACACAGACCCGTGGCATGTAACACTTGACCAAGAAATGCTGACCCATTTGTTATGGACAAAAAGATGGAATAGCTCACTAATCTAGAAGAAAGATGATTTTCGTCTTAGCAATAAGTAGTCTTGGTGCCATGAGAGATATGCCTTTTCATGGATGCTGCCGCGAGACTGCCCACTTACAGGCTACCATCACGCTTCTTCCTCTGTGGTGACATACCACGGCCCTAAGGCTTCTCTAGGAGGGCTTGCTACTGATTTTACTAGCAGCACATATGATGCAAACGTAAATGTCCAGTGTAGCTACTTAATATACTATAGCCCTCCAGGCTCCTCTGTCCATGGAATTCTCCAGGCAAGAACACTGGAGTGGGTAGCCATTCCCCTCTCCAGGGGATCTTCTTGACCCAGAAGCCAAACCCAGTTCTCTTGCTTTGCAGGCAGAGTCTTTACCATCTGAGCCACCAGGGAAGCCCCAAGTAATATACTACCTATCTCCAAAATAAAAAAGGCGTGCATCTAAAACTATGAAGGTCTAAGTTTTTATTAAGTGGCTCCTAAATGTTAGGTGCTATATTCAGTGCTAGAAATACAACAGTATTCCCTTACAATTCCCTGAGCCAACTGATTCTCCTATGCTATGCAAATCTGCCCTTGCCCTAAGGACCTTTAAGAGGATGAGTATGGGAGATGGGATCTGGGACCCAGGGCAGGCTGAAAAGCAAGGTCATAGTAAGTGTGGCTAGTGACAGAAAACCACAAAGCCTGAAGAGCTTAGTCCCCGGTAAGAGAAAAGTCTCTGGGACACCGAGAAGGGGAGATGCCGGGCCCTGACAAAGAGGCAGTTTGCAACATCATAAACGGAGAGCATGGAAGAAGGCAAACAAGCTGGGCGTAGTGGTAATGATGGATTACGTTTCCTCACACAGAGAGGTAACCTCTACTGATGACCCATAACTACAGAAAATAGGAAGTCCATGGAATGGAACTTGCCATACATTTTCTTGGGAGCTAAGAAGAGAATTCTACTTACCCAAAGTTATATGTTCATATAAACATGACAAAATAAACAATGAACACTCACAGTTTAGAGACAGGAGTGTTTTTAATAAACTTTTTTCAGTGATCCTTTGTCCAAGATTTCACAAGGCCTCCTTGATTGTCATCTTTTTGATTAGTCCTGGAGGCAAATGCACTGCATGGTATTTCTTTCCTTTAGTGCCGGATTCCTAGTTCAAGGCCAAGAGCCTTGCATGGATTTGTCATCTAGCATGTGTAATGTGTGCGAACTGGCGAGGGGAAGACCCCGTGGTTGCCCTGAACAGTTTGGTTAGATTTTTATGAGAAAGACTCTGTCTGAAAGAAACGGTCAGCAGCTGGTAACACTTATTTGCCTTTAGGATTTCAAAGGACACAGACAGATGGGAAGTTGAAGCCTTTTAAGGTTTTATCTTTTGGATTTTTTTCTCCAAAAAAGCACTCTGAGCCCCAAAGAAGAAACCAATCCTGCTGACACCTTGATTTCAGACTTCTGATTTCTAGAATTATGAGCGAATAAATGTCTAATGTTTTAAGGATGAAAAAAAAAAAAGCAGCGCTAACTTTACTTTTGGGTGGTAGTAGCATGGTGAGTTGAGGAAGGCAAGAAAGGACACAATTGTAGACAGCTAGAATCTTGACCTCTAACAAAAGAACACAGATATGAAACTTCCCCGTGGACTTTATATACACATCACTTACAACCCAAGTACTGATTCTCCTATGCTATGCAAATTTGGCCTCGCCCTAAGGACCTTTAAGAGGATGAGTATGAAAGATGGGAACTGGGACCCAAGGCAGGCTGAAAATAAAGGTCATGGTACATGTGGCCAGTGATTCAGTAATTTCCCTATAATTTCCATCTGAATTACTCAAAAATTGATTAAAGATACAGTTGTATTCATACTATTACTGATGCCAACATGCTTTCATCTGGGATCAAGGGGGAAAGGGACCCATAGAACCAAAGCTTCCTAGAGCATAAAGCCATAACATTAAGCACTTCATCTTTTTTCCATTTGTTAAAATGTCAGCCTCTACCATGTATACTGTGCTATGCACTATGGAGGAAGCAAAGGTTCTTATGTTCACCCCATAACCATTAACTGAGAAACTACAGGTTGCCAGACGTAGTTATAGGTGAGTGCGCATGCTAAGTTGCTCAGTTGTGTCCAACTCTTTGCAACCCTATGCACCATAGCCCACCAGGCTCCTCTATTTATGAGATTCTCCAGGCAAGAATACTGGAGTGGGTTGCCATGGCCTCCTCCAGGGGATCTTCCTGACCCAGGAGTTGAACCCAATGTCTCCTGCATTGGCAGGTGGGTTCTTTACCTCTAGCACCACCTGGGAAGAACAGTTATAGGTGAGAGGCAGACAATAAACAATACATATAATAATCTGTTCGTTTATATAGTAAGTTCAAAGGTGATAGCATTGTGGAAAAAATGGAAATTACAGCGAGGTAATGGGAATCAGGAGTGCAGGGGCAGGGTGAGTAGACAGGCAGCAGTATGAAATAGGATGGCTAGCTGATACCTGAGCCAAGCAGGAGCGGAAGGCAGCAGGGGCGTGAGCCGAGGGGATGCCAGGCATGGGGATGAAGAGAACGCCTGACTTGTCCGAGGAACAAAGAGCCACTGTGGTCAGACAGTGGGTAGGGAAGAGAATGGAGAGAGGAGGTCAGAGAGGAAATAAGTAGTCAGATCATGTAAGGCCTTGGAAGGACTTGTGGTTTTTCATGGATTGGAAAGAGAAACCATTGCAGGGATTTTTGAGCAAAAGACTAATATGATAGGACTCAACGGTTTAAAAAGTTCAGTCCGGCTGTTATCCAAGATTTGGATATAACAGGGAGATCTGGTAGGAAGCTATGGCAGAAATCCAGGTAAGAGGTGAGTGTGGAGCTGAGAGGTGGGTGTGGAGCTGAGAGGTGGGTAGAGGTGAGCAGACTCTGGATATATTCCAAAGATAGAGCCAAGAGGATGGATTGGATGTGAGCTGTGAGAGGACGAAAGTAGTCAAGAATGACCCTGGGCTTTTAGCCTGAGCATCAGAAGGACAGCGTTGTGGCCAGCTGAGACTGAGAAGTCTGTAGGTTGGAATGGTATATTTTTGGGGTGGGGGGAGGGCATGGAATAGGTAAGGGGAAAAAGTGGATAGTCATTCAGTTTTAGAAACATTAAGCTTCAGATAGCTATGAGACACCTGAATGTTGACATCAGGAAGGCAGCTGGAAGTACAAGTGTGGATATTGGAAGAGATGTTTGGGATAGGGAGAGAAAAGAGAGCGCTGGTGATGGAAAGTGTTTAAATCTAGGAGGTAGATGATGTTTCCAAGGGAGTGCAGAGAAGAGAAGATAAGGACCAAGGCTGGAGCCTGGAAGCTCTCCACAGAGAGGGTCTGGGGAAAACAAGAGGAGCAGCAAAGGAACCAAAGGAGGGCAGTCAGGGAGCAAGGAGGAAGACCCAGGGAGTAAGATCTCTGAGAGAAGATGTGTCAAGAGGGCGTGACCACCCGTGTGCAGTGGGTGTGACAAGGCCCTGAGGACTGAGCCCTGGGTTCGTCCAGGAGGAAGTCACGGGTAAGTCTGCAGCTTCTCTGAGTGACAGAATGAGAGGAATTAGAAGTAGCCAGGACCTGTGACCGCAGCTGGGAAGGCTGAGTATGTAGTACAGAGACGAGTGGGTGTGTAGCCGTGGTGTGGCATGTCAAGCATGGTCCCTATCCTCAGGGAGGTTCCTGTGAATAGAGGGAGTACAGGATATTATACGGCTGATTGTAAGTCCATCAGAGGAGAGGAAACAGTGCTCCCAGAACACAAATGTGGGCAAATTCTTGCTGGAGGCATGAGTGAAAAGGAGGCTCAGAGAATATTGGGGGTGATATTAGAGGCTCAAAACTAGTGAGGTCTTACAAGCACAAGTGAGAGGGGAGACTTTCCAGGCAAAAGAACAGCAAGAACATAGAGAGTTATATCAAGGAAAAGCAAACTGGTCAGTTTGGCAGGAGTACAAGGTCTCTTGCAGAGATAAAGATGAAAAGGTAGTTGGTCCTCAGGTGTCGAAAAGCAATCTGAAAGACTGCACATTTTGAGGGGGTGCAGGGCATGGTCTACCGATTCTGCAGGTAACAATGGGAGACAAATAGGAGAAGCCAAAGGCTAGACGTGCAGTTAAGGATGCCGTGACACAAGACCAGGAGGGCCTGAACTCGGGTGATGCCAAGAAACTGGAGGGAGAAAGTGGTTGGGAGAGACACAAAATATAGACCGACGCTTACACATCAGAGGTGATGAAATGAGAAAGGAGCGGGCAGGGTGGAGTTAAGGAAGGAAATTTTGAGTCTTGGTGATGAGATCTTTCCCAGAAGTAAGGAGTCTTTCCCAGAAATAAGGAGGATTTTTTTCAGGAGATGATGCTGAGTCTGGTTTGGGAAGGAAGCAGGGCCTTGAGGATGGGATGGTCAGTGATCAGCTCAAGAGAGGTCCTGCCCACAAGGGAAGACCCCCACGCAGAGTCTCTCTGCAGGGGAAGGAGAGGGGATGAGGCAGTTTGGGGAGGAGGGCGCTGCCGGGGGAGAGGTGTGGAGTCCAGGGGACAGGATCTTTGAAAAGTTGAAGGAAATACATTTTCATTTGATCATATCTTTGCCACCTAGAAAGACTGGAGGCCCTGAAAAGGAGCCTCTTGATCTCCTAACTGCAGGGCGTGGAATCAAGGGACCGCCCTGGTGGCTGTGCTCCGAGGTTGTCCTATGTTTGCACCGAGGTCATGCTGCCCGTGGCTGGTCCCAGCCAGCGGCTCAGCAATAGCGATCCTGAGGCAAGGACTCTCTGCTGGCCTTGCTGAAATTTTCATAAGCATACACTGCATCTAAGACCTTCCTTCCCTCCTCCTTCCTATTCTCCCTGTCTCTCTACCCTCCTCTTCCTCTGTCCCTCCATCCTTCCTTCTCCCCATCCTGCTCCTTCCCCGAGGGGTGGGAGCTGTGTTGTGGTTCGACAGCTCTCCCAGCCTGCCCCGTATTTTCCTCAGTACATCTCTTGCATGTCTAATCCTGTCCTGGCATCTGGTTCTCAGGAGGACCTGGACTAACACAAGACTTTAATCAGCACAAGAGCAGGGACGGCTCTTAATATTTCTTCGGCATTTCTCACAGTGTCTGACAGCCAGGCCAAGAGTCGCCTTAGGGATTAGGCAACTGCATGCAAAGAATGACTTGGAGAGGGGCCCAAGGAGAGTCCCACCAGGTGTGTGACCCTTGACACTAACTCAGTGTGTGACCTTGGCCAAGTCACTTACCCTTTCACCCCATTAATTTTCTCACTATAAAACGAATGGCCAAATTCAGAGATTTCTATGGTCTCCTCCTGTGCTGCCATTTGCCATACAATCTGTTTGACTACAATCTGTTTGACTGATGTTAAGAATTATGTTACAAACTTGAGTAAGTAAAGATTGGAAATTTAGACACAAAGGAGAAGAATGAAGATTCCAAGGTGAAAAAAAAAATGGGTAAGGGAGAGAGTTGCACACAAACTCAATACTTTATAAGACCCGCCGCCAATCCCACCCTGCTTGACTTTTTTGTATTTTCAGTTTTGGAAAGCATTTGGTGGAGATCACAAACTCACTGCCGTGTGTTAATTAGGAACAGAGCAGCATAGAGCCAAATGAAGGCTCCTGAATCTCACCTCCATTTTCTGTGGAAGGTAAAAGGAAATAGAGCAGTTGCATTCTTTGTCAAAATTAGTGGCATCTTCTCGCAGTTTTGCACAACTTGCACATTTTTCTGTATAATTAATCTGTCAGACAGGGAAAAAGATAATTATTAATTAAAAAGGGATGTGAGTATATATCTTAAAATCCTGAGTCCACTCAAGTCACTAGGCTCGCTGGGTCAAGGGCATGCTGTCTGGGACACGAACCAGCTCCCTGGATGTGCAGGAGGAAGGGGCCTCCTTTCATTTTGGCACCCGGCAGTATTCTGCCATGTACTGGAGCTCAGGCTTTCTACTGCATGTCTAGCCTGTTGTGATGAAGTCACCATTAGGAAAGTATTAGCCAGTGACTCAGGAGAACTGGGCCCATGGCCCAGGTCGAATCAGCTTTCTGGGGAAGTCACTCCACTGGTTTTCCATGTTATCCTATGGAAAATACTTATACTAGTAAATTCTTCTGCATGATGTCTTGAGGAAGTTACTAAAAAATGACCAAACATAGAAACAGAAGTGTTTCAGAAATGTAGAGTTACTGATGTATGTGAAGCAATTGTTTTAAAAATGCCGTTATGTTCTGTAAAAGTTAAATTCTGTGCAAAATGGAATAAGTGGACTCTTTAAAAAAAAAAAAAAAAGGGTAGTGTGTCCCACATGGGCAGATCCTGTGAGCTCTGGCTCGATTCAGTGACGTGAAGATGGAGTTGCAAGGAGAGTTGGGAAAGGAGGCTGAGAGAAAGGCCATGGGGTCACGCACTTCCCTCTGCTCCAGGGAACACTCGTCTTGGGCACCCGGGGGTGGTGTGGGTGCTGAGGAGTAATTAGAAGAGTCTGGGGATGGGAGAGGAACAGGGGCTGGCTTTCTTCCCAGTAAGTTACCAATCAGATTGTAGATTCTTTGGGAGAGAAGACTAACAAGAAAGAGGGAATTTTGAATACTTGCAAGGCCATTGGGTGTTTGGAAGTCAAATGGGTAAAGTGTGAATACTAAATTAAAGATTAGCCAAAAGGCTACTTAGCTGTACTCCGTTGCTTATATATTCACTTAAATGATTCTTTAAGTATGCAGAAAAACTCGAACGATTATTTTTAAAAATACTGACACCTTTTCTGTTTGTGAAACTGCATTCTAATTTTTTAAAAGCAATAAAGAACAGGGCTGTATCTAATTGAGAGCTAGCGCACTGAACTGTGTTCATCCAGTCTCTGATCTTGAGTTAAACACTTAACCTCCAGGGCCCACATTTTGTTCATCAGCATCATTTTGGCTAGCAATGAATTGATTTGTGAGCTCACTGCAGCAGTATACATTCTACTTCACGGATTCTTGTGAGAGTTCTATAATGCCAAAACGGAAACAGTGTCTTTGTTGATGAATACATTTTTGAGTAGATGACATCCAATGTGCTTTCCGGCTCTAAAAATCTTATGAGGAAAACATATCACAAATCAACGTGTTTAATCTGCTCTGCTGTGTGAGTGCTTCCGTAAGCGTGTAGCTCTAAAATGACAGCAAAGATCATAGTCTGCTCCTCACAGAATTTTGGAGAGGCAGGAATTATCATTCTTGTTTAAAGTGAATTGCAAAAAGGGCCCTTTCTTGCTGTGCCTCAGGGCTCACTCATGAGAAGAGAAAAACCAGCTCAGGACTCTTCTACTAAGTGTGTGTTGACAACACTGGCCTGAGATACACGCTTCATCTCATCACCCATCATAATGAAACACTTTGATGTGCAACAGAGGACCACACTCCATGGGCGGCTTCTGGTTTTTCTGTATTAAAAACAAAACGTTTAGAAACAGTCCTAGCTGAACTGGCTGAAGAGAACAGTTGATTGAAAAATCCTCTTAAAATCATGATAAAACCACCCTGTTGAAACTTGTTTGCAGAGTGGCCTCGGCCAACCGTGGGGTGAGGTCCTCCTCTCACGCATAAGGTGACGTCATTCAGCAATGGCTGCCTTGTAATGGAGGCCGCACTTCATGGTGGGTGGGGATGGGTGCTCAGAAGGGAGGAAGCGGGAAGGACGTGGGAAGAGGAGGGGAAGAACGGGAAAGAAAGGGCTTGGTGAAGAGTAAAATGGAAAAGGAAACAGGATGCGCTCTTTGTGGGAATGAACATCAACCTTGCAAGCCAATTACTTTGCTGCCGCCTTCAACAAGGCAAGCTTACTTTCCTCCTCTCGTTTTGGCCTCTGCCACATGGGAGGGCCGGGTGGTTTATAAGATCGCACCGGAGGACTCGAGAGGACTTAGGGGCCCTGGGAAGACAGCCTGCCAGGAGGGGGAGGGGAGAGTAGGACATTTCAGGAGAAAGGCAACAGAGCAGGACGTGTGGGCAGGAGGAGCGGGACCGGAAACGGCATTGTTCTTCTCTGAAGTCCCACTGCTTGCCCAAATCCGTTCTTTTGCTAAGTGACTGCCTGTTATGCACTGGCAAGGTGCAAGGAAGGGGTTGTGGGTACAGCAAACTCGCCAGCCGCAGCTGAGCGCCCTCTTCCTGGCACCCACTGTCTTGCTTACTCTATCACCATGTGCTCACTGAAGGCAGGAATTGACTCTTACTTAGAGTTTACTCATCTGCACACCCAAAAGAACTCTGAGCACGTGCATACACTCATGGATGTTAAATCAGTGTTGCCAGACTTGGCCTCCGTGGTAATTTTGTCACTAGCCTATGGGGAGAGGGACTAGACGAGCTTTCCACGGCAGCCTTCGGAGTAGAGGTCATATGGTCTTGGTAATCTGCTCAGAGCTGATTGGCGTGAAGCATTTACTTAATTTATGAGACCAAATGTGGGCATGGCATCAGGCCAGACCTGAGCTCCCCTCCCCAGACCAGCTTCTGGGCTTCTCATTCTCCAATGGCTTGTTAGTCAAATTGGCAAAAGGCTTATGACTGAGGGGGTCACAGCTTAGCTTCAGCTTTTCTCACTCTGAGTAGAATCTGATTTATTTTAGTAAGAATCCTTTAGAGGCCAGAAAGATTTGCGATCTTTCCTTTCCTGGATTAAGACAATGATCTGAGGGAGTCTATTTGCAAAGGGAGAGGCAAACGCTTGAAAGTGGCACAAATTGGAAGACCTGTGTCTTTGGCTCTTCACACTTTTTATCAATATGATTCACAGGTGTCTGGCAGTCCTCTGGTCTTGCCTCTCCTCCCATCTCCACTAGTCGCTTGCTCAGGTACTCCGCCAGCATAAAAAGCTCCTGACTTTGCCAGGCCCCTGTAAACAAGTATGGCTGAACTGACCAGGTTGAGAGTGCCTGTCCTCAAGAGAGAGGAGGGATGAATACAGCACACAGCGGCTCTATCACCATCTGCAAAAGGGATGCTCCAGTCTTGTCTAGTTCCCTACAGAGGGGCTGAGTTCTCACACTAACCATTCTTTATAGTCCCAAAGCTAAAATCCTTAGAATGCATTAAAATGTCAGATGGGACAAACCTCTATTTCTCTGATGCTCTTTGCAGACAACAGAAGGATGACGCCCATGCCAAGGCAGAAGACCCCTGTGGCAAAAAAGCCAGAGAGGATCTCATTGGCTGAGAGCTGGAGCCGGAAGGCAGGCAGCTGCTGCTGCTTCATTGCAGAGTTGTCTGGCAATCTGGACTTGCAGTCCTGGGATTTCCTCTTCATTCTGGTCCTGCAGGTGACCCACATATACTTCTCAGACATTTATGACATTACTGCTCAAAGTAACACCACTTAATATTAAGAATTATGTGACTCTTCCTTTGTGGTGGCAAAGTACCTCTGCTTCCTAGAATGATGCCTTAATCAGACCTCTGTTCAGTAAGAGCGCGGCTCCCTTCAACCAGCCATGGCTTCGTACATTTTTCTTAGGTTCAAAAGCCTTGTGCTAAGTACCCTGCCTAGGAGGAATAGTCCCCAGCAGGTCAGTATAAACCCACATCTGGCGACACTGGGAAGCAGTTACAGCAGGCTATTTCCGGGATGTGGTGACTAATTCAAGGCAAGCCTTTCCTGAAAGGGGAAAATGGATTTATCTTTAAGAACTTGCCCAAATCCTTGGAGATTAATACAAAAAATAGAAGTGAGTGCAGTCAACTTTCAACAAATGTGACTGTCCATTAACATGAATATAAACTAAGTTGGGAAAATGCTCTCAGGTTATAGCTAACTTTGCTATTTGTGATAATGAGGGAGGGAGAAAGAAACAGGAATTGCAGAACACAGATGTCTAATCTCAGTAGTTTTCAACTCTCTCATACATAAGAAGGACTCTGGTAAGAAGGTGTAGATGAAAAACATCTCCTCCTAACCTTTCTCCAAGCACCTGCTTTGATGGAGCCCAAATGAGATAAGAGAAAGCAAGAGGAAAATAATCCTTTAAGTGTTCAATATTGTAATATGGTATCATTGTTTGATTTGGTTTTGCTTTTTCACATATTAGAAATCTACTAACATTATTTTCATTAGGCTATTAATAATTACTTCTTCAAGATGCATTTAAAATATAGAATTAGGATTTTCAAAAAATTAGGCAGCATGAGAATTTCTAATCTTTTTTATTAACATTAGGCAGAGAAGCTATGCTGGACTCTTTTTATATTAAAGAAGAAAATGACTTTGGCAAATCTACCTAGTTTAAAAGAAAACAGAACAAATGCAACTACTTACACTGGGATGTTTCCAATTCAGAGTCAAAGTTTCCGCTTGCAAGACTGGAAAAAAGCAGAACACCAATTGGAACTTTTCAGCAAGCCATTTGAATCTGGCTTGAGGGTAGTGATGAGTACGGCTGTTGGTATCTGATTTGTGTGAGGAGACAGTAGTGAACACTTCTAGTTCACACCTACTATTTGTTTTAATAAGTAAATGTGGTCAAGAACCTTAGTTCAGTAACAGCCTGTGAGATTAGATTAAGTGTGCAGAGTTGGCCTACAAAATATCAGATGTGTTTGCTATCTAGGTACTTGTTTCAACATTGGGTGAGATTACAGTAAACAGGTAACGTCTACCTGAGGGGTCATTACGATAACAAATCAAGAACAGTTTTTGTTACACTTTTTATAAAGCAACAAAACCAACCTAACCAAAATCCCAAAGGTGCTTCACAGGAGTACATTAGGATTGCCAGAGAAAGAGAATAGATCTATCACAAAGAATTGGCTCACAGGATCATGGAGGAGGTTGACAAGTCCAAAATCTGGAGAGCTGATGTTCCTCAAGTCTGAGTTTGAAGGCCAAAAGCTGCTGAAGAACCAGGAAATGGCGGCATGTCAGTTTGAAGGTCATCAGGCAGGAAGAGGTGACGCTTCAGTTGGAAGGCGGAATTCACTCTTGCTTGGGGGAGGGTCAGCCCCGCAAGGGTTTCCCTGAGCTATGTATAGCTTGGGCGAATTTTCATTCTGTGGAGGCTTTCTTTCTTTTTCCTCTAACTTGTGGAGTTTGATCCGGGGTCCCGCAGAATGGAACTTGCCCTCTTAGCCTTGGAATTCCTGTGTGTGGCCTCTAGCCCACAGAGGTGCACAAGCAGCAGGCGGCTGGTGGGAGGAAGCAGGTAATTTGCTGGAGTGTGATTTGCCATGCTGCTAGGCTCGTTTAAAATTTCACAAACTTGAATGTGGAATGCACTAGTGGCGTCTGCTTGCTTCATTTTCTCATTTGCTGTATATGCCTGACTGTCCAAACAGATAACCAGGGTGTCCTTAAGTGAGTATGGGAGATCTGGGTTTGCCTTCTGGTTCTGCTACTTAAACTAATGTGTCCTTTCTGAGATTCAGTTTCATCATCTAGAAAATACAAATACTAAGACATTTCTTCCAGAATTATTTTAATGACTAAATGATTAAATGTGACAGATTATACATATTTTTCTAAATATATTTTCTAAGGAATGACAACTATATGCAATGTGGGATCCTTGACTGGATCTTGGAATAGAAAAAGGACATCAGTGGGAAAACTGTTAAAAATCCAAATGAAGTCTGTAGTTTAGTTAGTTGTATTGTACCCATGTTGATTTCTTAGTTTTGATAACTGTACTATGTAATTATACAGGATGTTAACATGGGGGGATGCTGGGGGAAGGGAATATGGGAATTCTCTACACTATGTTTGCTACTTTTCTGTAACTATGAAATTATCTCAAAACAAAGAGCTAAACAGATGAATAGGGTAGTTGTAGTTATACTCTTGTCTTTTATTAGTTTATAAATTGCCACATGTACTTGCAGCTCTTCCCACCACTACACCCCCCACACTGGGACGAGGCATTGCAGTTGACAAATCTGTCCCACATGTGCCGTCTCATGAAATACTCAGCAATCCTGCAAGGTGGTATTCCCATTTCATAGCTGATGAAACGGAGGCTCAGAGAGGGAAGGGGCTTGCCTGAGGCTGCCCGGATGCTCTTTCCCTTTGTAAGAAAGCGCAGCCCTTAGCAGGTGTCCATTGCCGTGCATCACGACTCTGCACCCTGTTACCAGGCAACAGGTGCTGCTCACCCATTGGTCCGTGCCTCAGTGGGGCCCTGCCCACAAGCAACCAACCTTCAGTGGGTGACCATTAGGGAAGTGATTGAGCCGACAGTCAGCGGAGTGGTGGTCGTCAGGTAGAGTGAGGTGAGAGGCGAGTTCAGGCCTTCTCCGGGAGGCCCTCCAGTTCAGCCAGCCCTGGGCCAGTGGACAGACTGGGGGCTGTGTCCAGCAGGACTCCAGAGCCCTCCCCAGGGCCACTCATGGTCTGGAGGCTGTGGTGAACCTCTCCCCCACCCCTGTCTCTGCTACCGGATAGCAGTGGCCTTCTGCCGGTCGCAGTCTGAGGAACCTGGTCCCACCTGCCACGCCCGCCACCCCGTGTTTGGATGGCCTGAGGAGCCTGAGGGCCAGCTGGGTTGGATGTCTGGCTCCCTCAGCAATGACGGCTGGGCAGGGTGTGGGAACCTGGCTCTGAGGCAGCTGCCAACTAAGATCTGCCTCCTCTTAGCCAGGACCAAGACCCTGAAGGATGATAGCTATTCCTCGGGACCTTGCCCTTTCTTGTCAGAACAAAGAATAACATTTGTTTGGTAGAGATTTATAGGAACATCGTGACCTGATCATGACCTGACCTCAAGAACAAAGGATCTGACACCAAGAAGTCTGCAACAACTAACCACACTCGTCCCTCACCTTTCCTAGAAAAGGGCTTTGCTGGAAGCTTTCAGTAATTTTGGGGTTCTTAAGGGATAAGCTACCCATCTCCTTGCATGAACCTGTAATAAACCTGTATCTGTTCCAAACTCCCCTGTTTTAGTATCGTTTGGCCTCACTGTGCGTCGGGCATATGGACTTGTGATTTGGTAATACCGTCTCTTGTATAGTCACATCAGAGGCCAGCTGGTGAAAGAAAAACTCAGTCTCCTTAACAAAAATCACACACAAGCCAGTGATGCTTTATTACACAAGGGATTTGGCAAAGGACACATTCATTTGTAAAAGACTCCCCACCTAAGATTCCTAGTGAGCCATCTGGTGATACAGTCAACTTAATAAACAATAGCTGGTATTTACCAAGTGCTTACAATGGGCCAGGGCCATATAAATCCCACCAGGAAAACAGGACTTTTCATTAGGATCCAGATTTAGAAAAGGCCCAGCTTCAAAGATTCTGTCTTGCACAGACTGAGAAGTCCCATTTCCAGAAGTTCAAAAACCTCCTTTCTTATCTAAGGGAGGGAAAAGAAGAAAAAAAAAAAGTTTAAGATCAAGAGAGGATGAACTTGGTGAATAAATTCAACTATCTGGATCCCCTGGTATTTATGCAGCTGTTATGGCCAGAATCGGGAAGAGCAAAACCTGTATTTTATTCGGGTTTGAAATATTTACATAATTAAAGGAAGAGGAACTACGTAAGACATCAGTTTCATGTAGATGTCCTCTTGTTTGTAGCCCTTCAAAATAAACTCTCATAGAAAAAATCTTACACAATGGTGTTTCAAGATATCCAAAGTATGTTTAGACTATACACAGTATTTTAATACAGGGTAACTACTAATAATGACATCATCACAATAAAAATGAGTCTGGGTTAAAAGGGTTTTTGTGAATCCTATTTCTTCCTCATTATTATACTTAGAAAACTAGTGGTGGCTTACTCAGATTTAACATTATAAGCAAAATCATCAAATATGCCCTCATGTGCCTTACATCAAGTTGGTTAAACTGGTTTCAAGAAACCAGTCAGTTCAGGAGACTCTGTGTGTGTGTGTGTGTGTGTATGTGCAGGAAACTCAGACAATGGTTTTTAGCCTAACTCACTAATCAGTTAAAATCAGGTTTGGTCATTCTGAGGATATAGTTTTAGACAGCAAATTAATTCAGCATATTTGGACTGCAAGCTTCTTTGACAGTCACTGTCAAGATTTATTTCTGGCTGGTGACGGGCAGCCATGTTTGTTACTGCACAACCCTCTTCTCTCCAACCGCTACTTCTAAGCATCAGGCTAGATTGAAAGATTAGCCCCATGATAACATGGTGGGTGTCAAGTCAACTGTCACATTATGATGATAATGAATGACTTTCATAAATATATAATCAGCTAATGCTGGTCCCACAAAGGTATTCAATCAGTTTGTTAATTCACTGAGACATCAAAAAAATTTCCCCACTCCTCAAAACGTAAATTGCTCATTATGTAAGCAGGCTTTTGGGTATGTGGAGATGCAGGCAATGAGGCAAGTTTGTGCCCCTCACCTCCAAATGCACTTCTAAGGATAAAAAGGCAAAGATGATCATGTCTCTAAAACAAGGCACAGGGAAATACGCCAAGTCCTCCAGACCTGCCTGTTTCCCAAAGGTATAGATGTGGACCCCAGTGGGGCAGAGGCCATTGGGCATTTAATGAAGAACCAAAGCTGATTCCTATGAAACACATGGGAAGGATACAGTTATATGTAAGGGGTGAGATGGCCTCTATAATTGTAGTTACTTCAGAGTTAAAAGAAATCATTTCAAAGGCCAGAATGTGCTGGCTCCCCATGTCAAAGACTTTATTGCTGTGTTTGAACTCAAGTTCAAATTGAAAAAAAAAAAGATTAAAGGGAAGTGCTGGATTGCTGGTTACACTGTACCTCGGGAATGTCCATCATCCTTCTCAACTTCTGATCTCTCCAGTTCCAGTCAAAAATCAGAAACTTTAAGGGGTTCAAATGAAGGCCACCTGAAAGAGACAGAGAATTGCTACATTAAAAAACTCATGACACAAGCTTATTAAAAGGATTTTTTATTCCTTTGGTTGCTTTTTTTTTTGGCCTCATTTGTTCTTTTCTCCCCATCCCATCCCCCCAACACTGGCAACTAATCTCTGCACATTAAGTGCTGTCCCTGTCTGATGGAAAACAAATGCAGCACTCTGAGACTTGCTCTCCTTATAATCTTATCACTGATTCTCGGGGAAGCTGCTCTCGCTAAGCTTGTGAAATGCTCAAGGGATGGCAAAGAATCAATCCCAGGCCTCTATTTCACCAAGCCCCAGAGGGTGAAGTCTCATTCCGACAGGAATTTGGTAAGATGTATCCTACAGTTCATGAGTTTGAGTAAACTCCAGGTGTTGGTGATGGACAGGGAGGCCTGGCGTGCTGCAGTCCATGGGATGGCAAATAGTCAGACACGAGTGAGCAACTGAACAGAACTGATCCTACAGTTCAGGGCAGGGACCCCTCAGAGGAGTTGAATCCAGTAGAGTCTACCTGTCTCTGAAAAGGTGATTCAGCAGAAGGTTGAGGACAGGGTTGGGAGGTTAATTTCAGGCAGAAAAGAGAGTTAAGATGAATGAGCTCTAAAGTCTGCTGTCCTTTGAAAAGACTGGTAAATGACTCATTTCTACTGTCTTCCTTTCTATCTAGAGACAATATTGAAATGTGGGGTGGAAGGGGACCTCACAGGTTGTTCCTCAGAGGTCCCAGAATTGGGCAGTTAGCTTTTCCCCACTCCCCACGTTCTGCCCACTTCCCCCAAGCTGTCACACCTGGAAACATAAATAACAAAGCCTTCTTTTATCCCACAGCCCTTCCCCTCAATACTGGTTTATTTCAGTAATTTCCTCTTTCCCCAAAGACTTTTTCATGCTTCTTATAACTACATTGCCTCTTATTTAAGACTCTCTCTGTAAATTAAAAATGATATAAATGAAGAAAGACAATGGGTTAATAGTGTTCCCTTAAAAATAATTGACCTGATGGTGGGATAGCAAACAGGTACAGCTTCTCTGGAAGGCAACTGGACATGATGTAACATGAGCTTTAAAATGCTTGGAGTTTGATAAAATAATTCTTCCATTTCAATAAAACACCAGAAACTTAAGCACGGTTACTTAAAAAGATGATAAATGTGTACCCACTTACATGAGCAAAAAAATTAGAAACAACCCAAATATCCTGCCTTAATAGAACTGTTAAACACCCATATAACTTGGAATCAATATCCAAAATATATAAAGAACTGGTACAACTCCATGGCAAAAAAAAAAAAAAAAGAAGATGATTTGATTTAAAAATGGGTGTAGGAACTGAATAGATATTTTTTCCAAAGTAGACATCCAAATGGCCAACAGCTATATAAAAGGAGCTCAACATCACTAACCAACAGGGAAATGCAAATCAAATCCACAATGACCTATCACCTTTTACCTGTGAGAATGACTGTTACCTAAAGACAAGAGATAACACGTACAGGCATGGATGTGGAGAAAAAGAAACCCATGTGCACTTCTGGGGGGATTGTAAATTTGTGTAGCCATTATGGAAAACAGTATAGAGGTTTCTCTAAAAATTAAAAATAGGACCACCCTATGGCCCAGTAAATCCACTTCTGGGTATATATCCAAAGGAAATGAAATCATTATCTTGAAAAGATATCGTACCCCCATGTTCATTGCAAAATTACTGCTAATAGCTACCACACAGAAACAACCTAAGTGTCTACTCACTGACAAATGAATGGATAAAGAATGTCAATGTTAGGGAGGAGCCAAGATGGCGGAGGAGTAGGACGGGGAGACCACTTTCTCTCCTACAAATTCATCAAAAGAATAACTGAACGCAGAGCAAACTTCGCAAAACAACTTCTGATCACTAGCTGAGGTCATCTGGCGCCCAGAAAAAGCAGCCCATTGTCTTCGAAAGGAGGTAGGACAAAATATAAAGGATAAAAAGTGAGACAAAAGAGCTAAGGACGGAGATCCGTCCCGGGAAGGGAGTCTTAGGCGGCATTGCTTGGGGTAGGGTCCGGGCCTGAGTGCCCTGAGGACAATCGGAGGGAGCTTCTGTGAGTTGCCAACTTGAACTGTGGGAGAGCAAAAGAGAGAGAGAAAATTAACCGGCCCGAACACACTGCCGGCCGTTCGCAGAACAAAGGGACCGAGAAAATCCAGAGAAGAGCTCGCAGGCTGCGGACCGGCCCAGCCCCGCCGGAGGCAGGAGGCAGGGGGGAGGGGAAGGTCGCGGCGAGACACAGCGCGCAGGCACCCGACCGGCGCGGGCGGGGACTGGGGCTGGGGACGCGGAGGGCGGAAGGCGCGCGCCCGACTGGCGCCGGCGGAAACTGAGACTGGGTCCGCGGAAGGGAGGGGGCGCGCCACACCTGGGGAGAGTGCGCCCACCGAGCCCCTGGCTGCCTGGACCGCTCTGACGGGGAAGGCACAGAGAGCAGGCGCAGGTTTTCCTTCCGCGCTTTTGTGGAACACCCGAGGGCTGGAACCTCCCGCAGCGCGGGCGCGCTCCATATAGAACAGCCGGGAGCCTGAGCGGCGCAGACGGAGAGGGCAGCGTCGGCCCCTCCCTGCAGCGCCAGCCCCTCCCCGCGGCGCCAGCCCCTCCCCGCAGCGCCAGCCCCTCCCCGCAGAGCGACGGAACTAGCTACCTGAATAAGAGTCCACCTCCGCCCGCCTGTGTCAGGGCGGAAATGAGGCTCTGAAGAGACCTGCAAACAGAAGCCAAATAAACAAAGGGAACCGCTTCAGAAGGGGCTGGTGCAACAGATTAAAATCCCTGTAGAAAACACCAACTACACCAGAAGGGGCCTGTAGATATCGAGAAGTGTAAGCTGGAACGAGGAGCTATCTGAAACTGAGCTGAACCCACACTGACTGCAACAGCTCCAGAGAAACTCCTAGATATAATTTTACTTTTTTCTCTTTTTCTTTTTTTTCTTTTTTCTCTTTTATTTTCCTTTAAAATCCCCTATTACTCCCCCATTACCCCTTAACTTTCATTTCCATAGATTTTTACGATTTTTTTAATTAGGGAAAAAAATTTTTTTTTTCTTTCCTTTTCTCTTCTATTTTCTATTTTTCTTTTTCTCTTATTTCTTTTAAAGTCCTCTAGTACTCCTCTACTACTCCTTAATTTTCATTTTCAATACACTATAACCTTACAAAAAAAAAAAAAAAAAAGAAGAAAAGCCCTATTTTTAAACCGAAGATTATTCTCTCCCAATCTTGACTCTCTGTTTTCTACCTCAGAACACCTCTGTTTCCTCCTTTCCCCTTCTCTTCCCAATCCAATTCTGTGAATCTTTGTAGGTGACTGGGCTACGGAGAACACTCTGGGAACAGACAGCTGCGTAGATCTGTCTCTCTCCTCTTGAGTCCCCCTTTTTCTCCTCCTGCTCATCTCTATCTCCCTTCTCCCTCTCCTCTTCTTCATGTAACTCTGTGAACCTCTCTGGGTGTCCCTAACAGGGGGCAATCTTTTCATCATTAACCTAGAAGTTTTCTTATCAGTGCTGTATAGTTGGAGAAGTCCTGTGACTACAGGAAGAATAAAACTGAAATCCAGAGGCAGGAGACTTAAGCCCAAAACCTGAGAACACCAGAAAACTCCTGACTACATGAAACTTTAAGTAATAAGTGACCGTCAAAAAGCCTCCATACCTAGACTGAAACCAACCACCACCCAAGAGCCAATAAGTTTTAGAGCAAGACATACCACGCAAATTCTCCAGCAACGCAGGAACATAGCCCTGAACATCAACATACAGGCTGCCCAAGGTCATACCTAACACATAGACCCATCTCTAAACTCATTACTGGGCACTCCATTGCTCTCCAAAGAGAAGAAATCAAGTTCCACGCACCAGAACACTGACGCAAGCTTCCCTAACCAGGAAACCTTGACAAGCCAATCGTCCAACCCCACCCACTGGGTAAAACCTCCACAATAAAAAGGAACCACAGACCTCCAGAATACAGAAAGCCCACTCCAGACACAGCAATCTAAACAAGATGAAAAGGCAAAGAAATACCCAACAGGTAAAGGAACATGAAAAATGCCCACCAAGTCAAACAAAAGAGGAGGAGATAGGGAATCTACCTGAAAAAGAATTTAGAATAATGATAATAAAAATGATCCAAAATCTTGAAAACAAAATGGAGTTACAGATAAATAGCCTGGAAACAAAGATTGAAAAGATACAAGAAATGTTTAATAAAGACCTAGAAGAAATAAAAAAGAGTCAATTACAAATGAATAATGCAATGAATGAGATCAAAAACACTTTCGAGGGAACCAAGAGTAGAATAACGGAGGCAGAAGATAGGATAAGTGAGGTAGAAGATAAAATGGTGGAAATAAATGAAGCAGAGAGGAAAAAAGAAAAAAGGATCAAAGGAAATGAGGACAACCTCAGGGACCTCTGGGACAGTGTGAAATGCCCCAACATTCGAATCATAGGAGTTCCAGAAGAAGAAGACAGAAAGGCCATGAGAAAATACTCGAGGAGATAATAGCTGAAAACTTCCCTAAAATGGGGAAGGAAATAGCCACCCAAGTCCAAGAAACCCAGAGAGTCCCAAACAGGATAAACCCAAGGCGAAACACCCCAAGACACATATTAATCAAATTAACAAAGATCAAACACAAAGAACAAATATTAAAAGCAGCAAGGGAAAAATAACAAATAACACACAAAGGGATTCCCATAAGGATAACAGCTGATCTATCAATAGAAACCCTCCAGGCCAGAAGGGAATGGCAGGACGTACTGAAAGTAATGAAAGAGAATAACCTACAACCTAGATTACTGTATCCAGCAAGGATCTCATTCAGATATGAAGAAGAATTCAAAAGCTTTACAGATAAGCAAAAGCTGAGAGAATTCAGCACCACCAAACCAGCTCTTCAACAAATGCTAAAGGATCTTCTCTAGACAGGAAATGCAGAAAGGTTGTATAAATGTGAACCCAAAACAACAAAGTAAATGGCAACGGGACCACACCTATCAATAATTACCCTAAATGTAAATGGGTTGAATGCCCCAACCAAAAGACAAAGATTGGCTGAATGGATACAAAAACAAGACCCCTATATATGCTGTCTACAAGAGACCCACCTCAAAACAAGAGACACATACAGACTAAAAGTGAAGGGCTGGAAAAAAATATTTCATGCAAACGGAGACCAAAAGAAAGCAGGAGTTGCAATACTCATATCAGATAAAATAGACTTTCAAATAAAGGATGTGAAAAGAGACAAAGAAGGACACTACATAATGATCAAAGGATCAATCCAAGAAGAAGATATAACAATTATAAATATATATGCACCCAACATAGGAGCACTGCAATATGTACGGCAAACACTAACGAGTATGAAAGAGGAAATTAATAGTAACACAATAATAGTGGGAGACTTTAATACCCCACTCACAACTATGGATAGATCAACTAAACAGAAAATTAACAAGGAAACACAAACCTTAAATGACACAATGGACCAGCTAGACCTAATTGATATCTATAGAACATTTCACCCCAAAACAATCAACTTCACCTTTTTCTCAAGTGCACACGGAACCTTCTCCAGAATAGATCACATCCTGGGCCATAAATCTGGTCTTGGAAAATTCAAAAAAATTGAAATCATTTCAGTCATCTTTTCTGACCACACTGCAGTAAGATTAGATCTCAATTACAGGGAAAAAATTGTTAAAAATTCAAACATATGGAGGCTAAATAACACGCTTCTGAATAACCAACAAATCATAGAAGAAATCAAAATATGTATAGAAATGAATGAAAATGAAAACACAACAACCCAAAACCTATGGGACACTGTAAAAGCAGTGCTAAGGGGAAGGTTCATAGCATTACAGGCTTACATCAAGAAACAAGAAAAAAAACAAATAAATAACCTAACTCTACACCTAAAGCAATTAGAGAAGGAAGAAATGAAGAACCCCAGGGTTAGCAGAAGGAAAGAAATCTTAAAAATCAGGGCAGAAATAAATGCAATAGAAACTAAAGAGACCATAGCAAAAATCAACAAAGCTAAAAGCTGGTTTTTTGAAAAAATAAACAAAATTGACAAACCATTAGCAAGACTCATTAAGAAGCAAAGAGAGAAGAACCAAATTAACAAAATTAGAAATGAAAATGGAGAGATCACAACAGACAACCCTGAAATACAAAGGATCATAAGAGACTACTACCAGCAGCTCTATGCCAATAAAATGGACAACTTGGATGAAATGGACAAATTCTTAGAAAAGTATAACTTTCCAAAACTGAACCAGGAAGAAATAGAAGATCTTAACAGACCCATCACAAGCAAGGAAATCGAAACTGTCATCAAAAACCTTCCAGCAAACAAAAGCCCAGGACCAGATGGCTTCACAGCTGAATTCTACCAAAAATTTAGAGAAGAGCTAACACCTATCTTACTCAAACTCTTCCAGAAAATTGCAGAAGAAGGTAAACTTCCAAACTCATTCTATGAGGCCACCATCACCCTAATTCCAAAACCAGACAAAGATGCCACAAAAAAAGAAAACTACAGGCCAATATCACTGATGAACATAGATGCAAAAATCCTTAACAAAATTCTAGCAAACAGAATCCAACAACATATTAAAAATATCATACACCATGACCAAGTGGGCTTTATCCCAGGAATGCAAGGATTCTTTAATATCCGCAAATCAATCAATGTAATACACCACATTAACAAATTGAAAGATAAAAACCATATGATTATCTCAATAGATGCAGAGAAAGCCTTTGACAAAATACAACACTCATTTATGATTAAAACTCTCCAAAAAGCAGGAATAGAAGGAACATACCTCAACATAATAAAAGCTATATATGACAAACCCACAGCAAGCATCACCCTCAATGGTGAAAAATTGAAAGCATTTCCCCTGAAATCAGGAACAAGACAAGGGTGCCCACTCTCACCACTACTATTCAACATAGTGTTGGAAGTTTTGGCCACAGCAATCAGAGCAGAAAAAGAAGTAAAAGGAATCCAGATAGGAAAAGAAGAAGTGAAACTCTCACTGTTTGCAGATGACATGATCCTCTACATAAAAAACCCTAAAGACTCTACCAGAAAATTACTAGAGCTAATCAATGAATATAGTAAAGTTGCAGGATATAAAATTAACACACAGAAATCCCTTGCATTCCTATATACTAACAATGAAAAAACAGAAAGAGAAATTAAGGAAACAATACCATTCACCATTGCAACAAAAAGAATAAAATACTTAGGAGTATATCTACCTAAAGAAACAAAAGACCTATACATAGAAAACTATAAAACACTGATGAAAGAAATCAAAGAGGACACAAACAGATGGAGAAACATACCGTGTTCATGGATTGGAAGAATCAATATTGTCAAAATGGCTATTCTACCCAAAGCAATCTATAGATTCAATGCAATCCCTATCAAGCTACCAACGGTATTTTTCACAGAACTAGACCAAAGAATTTCACAATTTGTATGGAAATACAAAAAACCTCGAATAGCCAAAGTAATCTTGAGAAAGAAGAATGGAGCTGGAGGAATCAACCTGCCTGACTTCAGACTCTACTACAAAGCCACAGTCATCAAGACAGTATGGTACTGGCACAAAGACAGAAATATAGATCAATGGAACAGAATAGAAAGCCTAGAGATAAATCCACGAACCTATGGACACCTTATCTTTGACAAAGGAGGCAAGGATATACAATGGAAAAAAGACAACCTCTTTAACAAGTGGTGCTGGGAAAACTGGTCAACCACTTGTAAAAGAATGAAACTAGAACACTCGCTAACACCATACACAAAAATAAACTCAAAATGGATTAAAGATCTAAATGTAAGACCAGAAACTATAAAACTCCTAGAGGAGAACATAGGCAAAACACTCTCCGACATAAATCACAGCAAGATCCTCTATGACCCACCTCCCAGAATATTGGAAATATAAGCAAAACTAAACAAATGGGACCTAATGAAACTTAAAAGCTTTTGCACTACAAAGGAAACTATAAGTAAGGTGAAAAGACAGCCCTCAGACTGGGAGAAAATAATAGCAAATGAAGAAACAGACAAAGGATTAATCTCAAAAATATACAAGCAACTCCTGCAGCTCAATTCCAGAAAAATAAATGACCCAATCAAAAAATGGGCCAAAGAACTAAACAGACATTTCTCCAAAGAAGACATACAGATGGCTAACAAACACATGAAAAGATGCTCAACATCACTCATTATTAGAGAAATGCAAATCAAAACCACAATGAGGTACCATTACACGCCAGTCAGGATGGCTGCTATTCAAAAGTCTACAAGCAATAAATGCTGGAGAGGGTGTGGAGAAAAGGGAACCCTCTTACACTGTTGGTGGGAATGCAAACTATTACAGCTGCTATGGAAAACAGTGTGGAGATTTCTTAAAAAACTGGAAATAGAACTGCCATATGACCCAGCAATCCCACTTCTGGGCATACACACTGAGGAAACCAGATCTGAAAGAGACACGTGCACCCCAATGTTCATCGCAGCACTGTTTATAATAGCTAGGACATGGAAGCAACCTAGATGCCCATCAGCAGATGAATGGATAAGGAAGCTGTGGTACATATACACCATGGAATATTACTCAGCCATTAAAAAGAATTCATTTGAATCAGTTCTAATGAGATGGATGAAACTGGAGCCCCTTATACAGAGTGAAGTAAGCCAGAAAGATAAAGAACATTACAGCATACTAACACATATATATGGAATTTAGAAAGATGGTAACGATAACCCTATATGCAAAACAGAAAAAGAGACACAGAAATACAGAACAGACTTTTGAACTCTGTGGGAGAATGTGAGGGTGGGATATTTCAAAAGAACAGCATGTATACTATCTATGGTGAAACAGATCACCAGCCCAGGTGGGATGCATGAGACAAGTGCTCGGGCCTGGTGCACTGGGAAGACCCAGAGGAATCGGGTGGAGAGGGAGGTGGAAGGGGGGATTGGGATGGGGAATATGTGTAAATCTATAGCTGATTCATATCAATGTATGACAAAACCCACTGAAATGTTGTGAAGTAATTAGCCTCCAACTAATAAAAAATAAAAAAAAATAAATAAAAAAAGAAAGAGAAAAAAAAATAAATAAAAGATTACATACTTTCTATCCAAATTTTAGGAAGCATGAGTATTCTAAACTTCGAACAGAAAAAAGAAAAAGAAAATATTTCCTCTTGTAATAAAGAAAAATATAGTCTCCAAAATATTATTAAAAGGACTTTGCTTTTAATTGCAATATAGAAATACTGTTTAAAACTATTAATAATTTCATGATTATAAACTATACTTTATAATATGTTTTACTAACATAAACCTTAAGTGAAAAAGAAAAATAAAAAGTGGAAAACTTTCACAGCTAGAAAAAAAAAAAAAGAATATCAATGTTCTTTGTCACACACACACACACACACACACACACACACACACATTATTCAGCCATAAAAAGAAAACCCTGCCATTTGTGACAAGATGGGTGATCCTTGATGGCATTAAACTGAGTGCAATAGTCAGACAGAGAAAGACAAATACTGTATTATTTCACTTATATGTTGAGCCTAAAAAAAAAGAAACAAAACCAAAAAATGAACTCATAGCTATAGAGAATAGATTGATGGTGTTTGCCAGGGGTGAGAGGCAGGAAAAAAATAGCTGAAGGTGGTCAAAGGGTAAAAACTTCCAGTTACAAGATAAATAAGTGCTGGGAATGTAAAATACAGCATGGTGATTACAGTTAACAACACTACTCTGTACATGTGAACGTTGCTAAAGACAGTAGATCTTAAAAGTTCTCATGACAAGAAAAAAAAAAAAATTGTAACTATGTGAAGTGACTGATGTTAACCAAACTTACTGTAGTAATCATTTCACAGGTATCACATGTACCCATGATAAAAAAAATGGAACTATGTGAAGTGACTGGTGTCAATCTAACTTATTGTAGTAGTCATTTCACAGGTATCACATGTACCAATCATGCACACCTCGGTTGATACAATGATATATGTCAATTATATCTCTGCTAAACTGGAAAAAAGCTCAACAGGATATTATGCAGCCACTAAAAATGAAAAAATAAAACTATTTCATGACATGGAAAGTTCTCATGAGATACTGACATATTGAGTGCTGTAGTTAGTCATGTCCCACTCTTTGTGACCCCATGAACTGCAGCCCGCCAGTCTCCTCTGTCCAAGGGGATTCTCCAGGCAAGAATACTGGAGTGGGTTGCCATGCCCTCATCCAGGGCATCTTTCCAACCCAGGGATTGAACCCAGGTCTCCCACACTGCAGGTGGATTCTTTATTGTCTGAGCCACCAGGGAAGCATATTAAGTAGAGAAGACAATTATAAAGTTATGATATGCAGTATGATTTCCATTTGTAAAAAGATATAGACAAATGCATAGGAAAAAAGACTGAAAGATATATAATTAATACTAACTGATAAGTGGTATCTCTAAAGTAACTTATTTTTTTTCTGTATCTTTTTGCATTTTACAAAGGCTCTTATAATTAGAAAATCCCCTTATTAAATAAAACAATACAATTCTGTCTGTAAGTGTTATGGGATAGCTTTGACGTTTAGAAACTCTCCTTAATATAGCATATATATAAACATCTCAAGTCATAAACAGCTACATAAAATGTGTTATGTGCCATTTGAATTACTTTGTTAAATTTTCAGTTTTTAGAGTGATGGAATTGTTTCTCTTTAAACACTTTGTATATAGCCTAACATCTGTAGTCAATGAATATTAAACCATTGGTTCAGTCAGAATCAGAAGAGTTATTTTCCTTTTATAAAAAAATCAACAGCTCCTTAAATGATTTTTCCACTTCTTAGATGAAGTAAGCTTTCACAGTGAGTTTTCACAACTCTGTAGAACTCTAATTTCAACAATCTGGACAACTTTGTTTTCTCTGTCTCCCTCTCTTTTAAATATTAAATATGGAGAAAAGTGACCCTGTTGCCTGGGGTAGGGGGTGGGGCGGTGGTGGTGACACATACAAAGCATGTGGAATACAGCAAGGGAGAGGTGAGCCTGCGGCTAAGCGGCGGAGAACCATGGCGCATCCCTGGGCCCTCCGGCTG
Source organism: Dama dama (assembly GCF_033118175.1). NCBI lineage: Eukaryota > Metazoa > Chordata > Mammalia > Artiodactyla > Cervidae > Dama > Dama dama. Next base: position 48,000,699 of record NC_083711.1, on the reverse strand, counting down.
CCCCGCCAGTCTCTCCTGACTCCCTGTCTCCTGGATGGACTATGAGCACCTCTCATCTGCTCTTTCACTTTCAACACCCTCCTGGGGCCACAAGACAAAAATCCAGCCAATCACTGTGCAAGGCCTTCCTCCAAAATCTGACTTGCTTTTCAACGGAAGTACAGGCTACTACAGCCAGTAAAGTCTCCAACCAAGAAAGGCGGTCTCTTTAATAAAAGTAGTAACTAGTATTTGTTGAGTTCCTAAGGGGTGACGCTTACTGTGTTTAGCTTTTTACTGGCACAACGTATCCCTTGTTGTTCAGTCACTCGGTCGTGTCCCACTCTTTGCAACCCCAAGGACTGCAGCACACCAGGCTTTTCTGTCCTTCACCATCTCCTGCAGCTTGCTCAAACTCATGTCCACTGAGTCAGCGATGCCATCCAACCATCCTGTCCTGTCGTCCCCTTCTCCTCCTGCCTTCAATCTTTTCCAGCATCAGGGTCTTTTCTAAGGAGGTGGCTCTTCCCATCAGGTGACCAAAGTACTGGAGCTTCAGTCTCAGCATCAATCCTTCTAATGAATACTCAGGATTGATTTCCTTTGGGATGGAATGATTGGAACTCCCTGCAGTCCAAGGACTCTCAAGAGTCTTATCCAACACCACAGTTCAAAAGTATCAATTCTTCGTTGCTCAGCCTTCTTTATGGTCCAACTCTCACATCCATACATGACTACTAGAAAAATCATAGCTATGACTAGACGAAACTTTGTTGGCAAAGTAATGTCTCTGCTATCTAGCTAGGTCATAGCTTTTCTACCAAGGAGCAAGCGTCTTTTAATTTCATGGCTGCAGTCACCATCTGCAGTGATTTTGGAGGCCCCCCAAATAAAGTCTGCCACTGTTTCCACTGTTTCCCCATCTATTTGCCATGAAGTGATGGGACTGGATGCCATGATCTTAGTTTTTTGAATGTTGACTTTTAAGCCAACTTTTTCACTCTCCTCTTTCACTTTTACCAAGAGGCTCTTTAACTCTTCTTCGCTTTCTGCCATAAAGGTGGTGTCATCTGCATATCTGAGGTTATTGACATTTCTCCTGGCAATCTTGATTACATCTTGTGCTTCATCCAGCCTGGCATTTTGTATGATGTACTTGGCATGTAAGTTAAAACAGGGTGACAATATATAGCCTTGACATACCCCTTTCCCAGTTTGGAACCAGTCTGTTTTCCCAAGTCTGGTTCTAACTGTTGCTTCTTGACTAGCATACAGATTTCTCAGGAGGCAAGTAAGGTAGTCTGGTATTCCCATCTCTTTAAAAAATTTCCACAGTTTGTTGTGATCCACACAGTCAGAGGCTTTAGCATAGTCAATGAAGCAGAAGTAGATGTTTTTCTGGAATTCTCTTGCTTTTTCTATGATCCAACAGATGTTGGCAATTTGATCTCTGGTTCTTTTGCCTTTTCTATTTAAATTCAGCTTGAACATCTGGAAGTTCTTGGTTGAAATACTGTTGAAGCCTGGTTTGGGGAATTTTGAGCATGACTTTGCTAGCATGTGAAATGAGTGCAATTGTACAGTAGTGTGAACATTCTTTGGCACTGCCTTTCTTTGGGATTGGAATGAAACCTGACCTTTTCCAGTCCTGTGGCCACTGCTGAGTTTTCCATATTTGCTGGCATATTGACTGCAGCACTTTAACAGCATCATCTTTTAGGATGGCCTTTCCTGGTGTCTCAGCTGGCAAAGAATCTGCCTGCAATGCAGGAGACCTGGGTTCAATCCCTGGGTTGGGAAGATCCCCTGGAGAAGGGCACGGCTACCCCCTCCAGTATTCTGGCCTGGAGAATTCCATGGATTGTACAGATGCAAAGAGTCAGACACAACTGAGCGACCTTCACTTCTTTTAGGATTTGAAATAGCTCAGCTGGAATTCCATCACCTCCACAAGCTTTGTTCATAGTGATGCTTCCTAAAGCCTACTTGACTTCACACTCCAGGATATCTGGCTCTAGGTGAATGATCATACCTTCATGGCTATCTGGGTCATGAAGATCTTTTTTGTATATTTCTTCTGTGTATTCTTGCCACCTTTTCTTAATATCTTCTGCTTTTGTTAGGTCCATACCATTTCTGTCCTTTATTGTGCCTATCTTTGCATGAAATGTTCCCTTGGTATCTCTAATTTTCTTGAAGAGACCTCCAGTCTTTCCTATTCTATTGTTTTCCTTTATTTCTTTGCATTGTTCACTTAGGAAGGCTTTCTTATCTCTCCTTGCTATTCTTTGGAACTCTGCATTAAGATGGGTGTATCTTTCCTTTTCTCCTTTGCCTTTTGCATCTCTTCTTTTCTCAGCTATTTGTAAGGCCTCCTCAGGCAGCCATTTTGCCTTTTTGCATTTCTTTTTCTCGGGGGTGGTTTTGATCACCACTTCCTAAATAAAGTCATGAACCTCTGTCCACAGTTCTTCAGGCACTCTGTTTATCATATCTAATCCCTTGAATCTATTTGTCACATCGTAAGAGATTTGATTTAGGTTATTCCTTAATGGCCTAGTGGTTTTCCCTACTTTCTTTAACTGAAGTCTAATTTTGCAATAAGGTGAGTGCATTCACCATCTCTGTCATTCAGATAAAGAAATAGGTTCAGAAATGTTAAGAAAGTTGCCAAGTCACAGAGATGGTAGCTGCCAGACCTGGGATGTGCATCCAGAGGCTTCAGTCCCTAGCAGAGGCTCTTCTCGCTGACACTGTATTGCTTACATATTGCCTCCTCTGGATATAGACTGTGTATCTACCTGTCCACTTCTGATTCAGCTGTTCTCTCATTCCTGAATGCTTTTCTCACATCTCCATACTTCAAAGATCCTATCTGAATCCTATCCATACTTCAAATATCAGTTAAAGACTCCTTTCTCTATAAAGCCTTACTTGCAGATTCAGCCGCCGAAATAACCTCTCCTTCATTTCAACTCATACAGACTCAAGAGCTGGTTTGGCCCTTGGCACTTACTGCTGTCATCCCCATTCTATGTACATTCATCTCTTCAGCCAGATCAGGAGCTCTTTGAAGGGGAAAGGCTCTGGAATCAGGAAGGCCTAGAATGAGAGGGTCTTGGGAGGGGCTACGTAACCCTTCCAAGCTGCAGTTTCCTCTCTTAAGAAATAAGCATGCTAGCCTGCAAGGATGCTGTGTGAGACACAGATGTACATAACAGAATTTTGGACTCTGTCGGAGAAGGTGAGGGTGGGATGTTTCGAGAGAACAGCACCGAAACATGTATATTATCTACGGTGAAACAGATCACCAGCCCAGGCTGGATGCATGAGACAAGCGCTCGGGCCTGGTGCACTGGGAAGACCCAGAGGGATCGGCTGGAGAGGGAGGTGGGAGGGGGGATCGGGATGGGGAATACATGTAAATCCATGGCTGATTCATGTCAATGTATGGCAAAAACCATGACAATATTGTAATTAGCCTCCAACTAATAAAAATAAATGAAAAAAAAATGTGGACACATTTCTACTGTAAAAAAAAAATGAGATATGTAAGGGCGTTTAGCACAGCACTCAGGACAAGTAGGAATGCAAAAAGTATTTGTTTCCCTCTCCTTGTCTGGGTCTACCAAGATTGCCACTTGTAATTGCACAGACTTCTGCATACAGTGGGTTCGCTTATGCCTGGTTTTCATCTGGCGAGAAATATTAGTATTTTTAGCTCTTTTTTGCTTCCAGGTAAAAGACCATCTCTATACTGAGATACTATGTTGATGAACACATTACTTTTAGACACACAGAAATCAAGGAACAGCTCCAGACAGTTATAAAATAAAGTTTTGAGCAAGTCATTTGGAAATGAGCATTTAAAATAAATACTTTAATCTGTCTGGCAGGTAGAAAAATATACTAAGATCATCAGGAGGCCAAAAGGTTTTTAGGCTACTGGCTTTGAGAAAGTCATCAAACTATAAAATCCCACCAGTGGATGCTATCTGGAATACTTTCTGGGTAAAGTACTAAAAGGAAATGAGCTCGTGAGAAGTGTTCTAGAATACTTGAATTTCATCCACAGAAACTGCATTTTCTTTCAACATATTTTCTATACCAGCCCTCGACTGGAATGGGAGCCTTGGGGAGCCAAGACTCAATTAAGTGAGAGGGAAACACTCAACACAGTAGCTTACAAAGTCCAGAGGCTGCAAACTGGTGTAATAAACTGTGACTCCACCAACCTGCTTAAGGCAATTGGAATGTGAGTATTTAGATGGGCACCTACACTGTCGTTTGCAACAGTCCTTATCATTCCCCACTGCACTACAGCTGCTGGCTGATTTCTCGAGACTAAAGGCTGAGATTCCAACCCTGAATTAACTAAAAACACAGAGGTCTGGTGTCACTGCATCACAAACGTGGTTTCCCAGACTCACACAGGGTTAGGCGGACACTCAGCTCTGAGTAGGAGTATCACTACCTCTTTTCATACCTTGTTTGATGAGTTCTTTAATCCTCCCTGGGGTTCCTACACCCAGGTGTACTACACGCTTCTCCAGCAATTTTACCTGCTCCTGGACCTATTTCAACATGGAGGAGAAGAGAGAAAAGAAGAGTCATTGGAAAGTTCAACCACAGCCCAGTTTTAGAGCATTTAATCTAAAAGCTAAGAAAGTAAAACAGCACAAGGAGCTCCTCCTGTTTAGGGTCAACTTCCAGGGCAACGGTTAACATCAAGACAGAAGGGAACGTCTCCCTAGAAAACTGGTCAAGCCTCAGCTTCTGGACAGGAGTATCAGAGCACAGAGGACTGGCGACTGCTGTGGGGACAAAGGCAGGGAATGCAAAGAAACCCAGACTGGGTGTTAGATGTGTAAGGGAGGCACCAAGGAGCTAGCTAAGAAGCTAAGGTGAAGCGGCTGAAGTGAACAAACAGGTCTGAAGGGGCCCCCAAGGCATCACTTCCACTCTCACCAGGAACCACAGGCCCTTGCTTACCTTTATGTGTTTGGCAAATAATTTCATAACTTTGCTGTCTCCTTTGAATGCGGTCATTGACCTAATGAGAAGAAATAGATTGACTCATAAGAAAACTCACTCATTCAGGGCCATGCCAACTACTTATGTATTACACTTTGATTTATTTAAAAGCATATGCATATTTATGTGTGTATATATGTATATACATATGTGGATATACACACATACACAGAAATCCTGATTTTCAGCCCATCACTGGAACAAAAGTGGGGTGGCCTTTATTCAGGCCTGCATCTGGGTTGGCTTTTAACTTTCAGACACAAGGTTAACTTTACTTGGGTTTCCTTGATTACTGAAACATGTGCACTTGCCTTTTACTTGTATTAAAATGAAAACCACAGTCCCAATATGGTATCACTCATGCTAAAAGCTCATGATACTGAACCCAGATTTAATATTTGGTCTAACTACAGTTTCAACTTCTCTCAGAAATGTAATCTTAATCAACCAGTCTGAAATTTCTGGTCAAGCCCCAGCAAGGTAACCTGTTCTGTGAGCCTCTCCGACCCCCAAAGGAAGCTAAAACCTTGCTGCTTCCTCCCCCACCCCAAAAGATGTTTTGGCCTAAAAATAAGTCGTTCTGCTCTCCCCTTGCTCCACCATTTTTCCAAAAAACCTTCCACTGTGCACAACCCCTCAGAGTGCCCTTCTAGTAGCTAGATGGGATGCTGCCTGATCCACGAATTGTTGAAAAAGTCGATTTGATCTTTAATTTACTTGGTTGGATTTTGTTTTTTAACACCTTTAATAGAAAAGTTCTGTATTTTAGATCCCTGGCAGAGAATTTATCTTCAAACTCTGCAGTATAGTTCTCACCCAAAATTTGGCTGTGAGAATCTTAGCAGTGAGGTCAGCCTGTGCTACCCAGAGCCCAAGGCCATGTACAAAGGTCTGTGTGTGGCTGCCCAGAGGTCTCAGGGTGAGCGGGCTCGTGTCCTGCATTCAGAGGAGCCCCCCATTTTTACTGACTCTGCAGAGTGAACCTATCTGTAAAATTTTATATGTGGAAATGCTTCGGGTATAAATATCTAAAACTGGGTATAAAAGAACAATCTTCTAGTTGGTGTTTGGGATGAGAACGTGGGAGAATATTGCTTGGGATATTACTCTCCTTTATATATCACTATTATACTTGAGAAATATTACTGACCAGTGGGAATATATGAATTTACAAAGTAGTGACTCATTCTATACAAATTCTGTTACACTTGAGTCTGTACCTACATGTGAGCTTTCTCCGTGGCGAGGTTAACTAAGAAGACAATTTAGGGGACATATTTAATATAGCTTGTGGTTCTCAAGGGAACAGGTAATCTTACAAAATTTAGAATTATTCGATATTCACCTTTATGAATAGGGTTCATTGTGCCTGCTCAGAAGTCACCTTCTGCAAGTCACCTAACCTTGACATGGATCGGAATATTACTGAAGACACAGGAAAACACTGAGAGTTGGCTAGTGAGGTCCAACACCACAGTGCTCCCACGCCCTCAGAAAGGCATTTGTGTACGCAAACCAACGCGAAGACTTGTGTTTAAGAAGCCACCTTCAGGCCAACCCCTTTGTCACTAGTGTTTGAATCTGAAATAAGTTCTGCAGTGGTAGTTTTTCAAACACTGGAAAGTCAATGTGAACTCTTAACGATTTCAGAGCCAGCAAGCACAGCTGTCCAAAAGCAGTATGAGTCTTGAGGATCAATTATGTTTAGAGCAGAAAAAAGGAACACTTCTGTTTTACTGAGAGGGAATTTTACAATTTAATGTGAGTGCCAAGCAGGAAAGGATTTGAAGCACAATTAACAATCGTTAAAAACTACTTATGGTCAGATTACTTCATTTAGAAAAATAGAGGCTAAATAACTACCAAGAATCTACTTTGCACCTTAGTCTATTTGATCAAGTTCCTTTTTCTTCAGGACTTGGATTCTCCTTTGTTTTGTCTCTGGTCAAAGCTAAGCAAAAGCCTGGCCCCCGGAGAGGGTTGAGTCCCAGTAAACCCCGTTTTACTCTGACGGCTCTTCTTTGAATACTGAATGTTATTACAGATTCAGTGGAAGCCTGTTTGTTTATTCTACAAAAGCTACAGTAAGTGAAAAGGTATGTGAAAGCACTTAGTAAAATACCTACAAATTATCTATAAAATATAATTTTTATATTTAAATTTCTGGTCCATTTGGCATTTATCTTGGTATAAGAAGTGAGATGTGGATCCAAGTTAATTTTTTCAGATGGCTACCTGGTTGTTCCAACACCAATTATTAAAATCTATCTTTCCCTACTAACTTGTCACTTTTGCCACATTCTGTACATATACATACGGGTCTGCTTATGAATTTATAATTCTGCTCCACGGTTTTGACCTGTCATGCACATGCCAGTTCCATACTGTTGTGATCATTGAGACTTTGCAATATGGTTATTAATAAAACAATCTGATGGATACTATAGGCCTTCATTAGCATTCTCTTTTAGAATTTTCACAGCTATTATTTCTTCTATATTATATGAATTTAGAACTACTTTATCTAGTTTAAAAAACACCTTTATAGAAGTTTCATTGGAAATCTATGAAATGTGTAGGTTATTCTAGGTAAACATATATTTACATCAAATTTTCCAATTTAACAACATGGTTCACCTTTCTGTTTAAGATGTTCTGCATCCCTTGTGTAATATTTTCTTTATCTAAATTTTGAGAGGTTTATGAGTTGGTATTCTAGTTTTTCTTGTTATATGGTTTTAAATTAGATCTTTTCTTTCATTTATTTCTCCAAATAGGTTATTGCCTGTATAATCTCCCAGCTTTTACCCTTGCCCTCTACAAAGCGTAGAGGCTCACACAGGAGCCGAAGTGATCCTTTAGAATGATAATTCAGATCACATGACTCCTCTGCTCAAAATCCTCCAGTAGCACTCCATCTCAGGGCCTTTTGTACCTACTATGCCCTCTGCCTGGATCACTCTTCTTCCAGACATCTCCTTGGCATTCTCATTCACTGTGTTCAACTCTCTGTCCAAATGTCAGTCTCCTAAGAGAGGTCTTCTGCAATTATCCTTTTAAAAGCAGCCCCCATTCTCTTCTATTCTTCGGCCATGATTTGTTTTTTTCTTACATAACTTATCACCACTTGACATTATAGTACGTATTTTATTTGTTTATCATCTGTCTCCCTCACTGGAGAGTAAGTTCCATGAGAGAAGGGACTCTGTGTATTTCGTTCATTGCTACATTGCCAGCAAATAGAACATATCAGCTTGGCATATATCGGTTACTCAGAAAACATTCACGAAATAGAACAGGTGGAGCTCCCAACCAACCTAATGAGCTCCAGAGCTCGGATGGCAGAGCCACAGATAATCAGCATTAGGACTGATTTCTTCTCATTGTGGTTTTTCCGAAGTTTCACCCATTTGGGGCAGACTGAAAAGAGACCGTAAGAAAAACATTACCCTACATGTAGCAAAATAAGGCCTCCAAAGTTGAATATTCTCCAACTACTTCATTATTATTTAACATAATGAGCATTGTTTAGATACTATTCTCTGGTTATTCTAGATATTAAAATGGAACATCATTAATTTACACCACAATATAATATGCCAAGTAGCTAAATGCGACCAGTTTTAGGACTAAGCAAAAACAGTTTGTACCAAAAAAAAAAAAAAAAAAAGAAAGAAAGACAAAGAAAACTTAATAATCCAGTGAGACTGATTCTATTACTACCTGCATTTACATTGCTGTATTTGAGGCTAAGAAAGGCTTATGAACTCAAGTTGAGTGTCATCGGAATTGGTTAGAATTTGAAAAAAGAATGTTAAGTGTATCTAAACTAGTTCATTACTGGTTCACAATAAATGACTATCTAGCATGAATAATTTAATTATCACTGCCTACGTACAATTAAAAAGACAAAGTCAGACTGAGCAATAGCCATGGTCTGAGTTCTGAACATGGGAACAGAATTTCAGAATCTCAGAGTTTGGGTCAAGATTATAGTCCCACTTCCTTGTCTTTCAGATAACAAAATAGAATCCTGGAGGAGTCCTCAGTAACTTGTGCCAAGTCAAACATCAAATTGATGAGGTACTTGGGACGAGAACACTAATATAATTCTCTGGATTCCAAGTGCTGTACAACAAAAACAAGACCAAAACTCAAATCCCCCAAACCAGAGAAAAACAAGAAAAAATTAAAGTAAATAAAAATTAATATCAAGATGGACCTAAAAAACATTAATTTAAAATCCACTTAGGATGGAAACTTCATTTTAAATTTGAGGTTTTAAAAGTTTTTATTTTAAAGAGACAGCCCTCATGTTTTAATGGAAATAACAATTTGATGAATAGTTTTTTAAAAAATGAGTTTACTTACCTTCTTTTAGATATGATGAAAGACTGTGAGTTAAATCATTGGCCTTGAGGAAGCAGGAGTCTAAGAAATATGAGAAGCATACTTTGTAGGGGATTTTTGCAAACACACACTCGAAACATTAAATGTGAATGATGTATTCTTGAATAGTTTGTACAAAATTAGTGAGTTGAGGACTCATTTATTTTAAAGTGTTGTCTAGCATTTAAAACAACAGCAGCACCAACAATAAGACTTTTAACTGTCCATCATTTTTTAGAGTAGTGAAATAGAAGCTTGTTGTATCATTCAATGGATTAATGAAACATTTTTATTTTCAAATCCATGGAAATAGGCAATACACAAAGGTAAACCTGAAATAGCTCACGGATCTTTGTGGAGACGCCCAGCATAGACGCCCAGTCAGCATAGACATGCAAATTACTATAAGAGGAGATAACATTTTACATACACATTAGAATGGCAATTGTTAAAAAGATGTACAATCTACCAAGTGTTGCTGAGAAGGTAGGATGATGGAAATTCTTGTGAGCTACAGGTGGAAGTGTAAAGTGGTACTGCTATGCTGGACAGTAATAAAATTAAGGTGCATATACCCTATAAACCCAGGATTACATTCCTGGAGTGTAACGGAAAGAAAGCAACATTTATATGGAAAGAAATTCCCGTGTAGTCTATAAAGACACACTCAAAACATTCATACAAGTATTATTTGTGATGCTGGAGAACTAGAAGCAACCTAAACATCCATATAGGAGAAAATGCATGAGCATTAAGTGGTAGATGAAATGATTGGAATAGTATGTAGCATTTTAGAAGCAATGAACTACATGTACATAAAGCTATACCGGCATCCTGAAAAAGGGTTAAGGGGGGGAAGGAGAATGAGAGGCTCAGCACAACTTCATTTAAATAAATTGTAAGATGCTTCCACATGCAACAACATGACATATGCATATTTAAAAACTAACAGTAACCCATTAGAGTTGATGCCTATGGAGAAAGGAAGTTGGAGTGTGGGTGGGGAAGAGCAGGAATAATATATCAAAATACAACATTAACACAACACAGCACAACAACACAATGAAAGACAATGAAACAAACTGCAATAAAACATAGGGGCCTTGATCAACCAATGATGATCATGGTCTAGCAATTAAGTAGTATTATTAACTCTGTACCTAAACAGGAACAATATTTTATTACTCATATCCATATAAGTAACATATGCCCCTTTCTGAGACTCTTCTGATAACCTATGGCATGTCCCTCCTTCAAATAACAGAGACGACCTCTCTGTCTTGGTCCTGACAGTGTAGTGATGGGCCTTTTCTCTAAAACCTTCCTATGATGTTTTCCTACACTGTGACTCAGAATGGCCTAATTTCTTAACTAAAAATGAAAACCTGTTCCTTTTGGCTACAACAGTCTTCTTTTAACATATTTTAAATATTTTCCCCTAAGTCAGTCATGATCACATATTCTTATCTAACTATATTATTGAACTCTAGTGATGATATAATATAAACTCACTATGGAACTCAAGTGACTCCTTAAAGATTTCTTCTGACTTTGGACTCTCTGCAATTCTAACAAAGAACTAGAAGGGGAAATTGACTCTGAGTCACAGTGAAATCAAACTTCAGTTAAACCTTGAAGAGACAGAGGAGTCAGGAGGAGCCGCTGTGCTTAGAAGAGCCGTCTCTAATTGCTCCTGGGGTTTCTGAGCTCAGTAAGTAGCAAACTTCAGGACTCAGTCATGTGGAAATGAGTTCCTTCAATTCTCTACAGGGCATTTCTTTTGGAAAAGGAACAGACAGGGGAACTGGTGTCTCCAATCCAGTGTGCATTAAAAAAAAACAACCATGCACACATCATTTTATAAAAGAATTATAAAAATTCAGGGAACGGACTGTTTTTCAGCTTCTCAAGTCTCCAGAAAGTATACAGTGGTAATGGAAAAAGGAAATCAAGCTGCCTTTGACTTTTTCCAAAAGCGGTGTTAGATATTCCTGCTGCTGCTGCTAAGTCGCATCAGTCGTGTCCGACTCTGTGTGAGCGCATAGACGACAGCCCACCAGGCTCCTCTGTCCCTGGGATTCTCCAGGCAAGAATACTGGAGTGGGTTGTCATTTCCTTCTCCAATGCATGAAAGTGAAGTCGCTCAGTTGTGTCCGACTCTTAGCGACCCCATGGACTGTAGCCTACCAGGCTCCTCTGTCCGTGGGATTCTCCAGGCAAGGATACTGGAGTGGGTTGCCATTGCCTTAGCTTATCTGAAGCAGTGGTGCCCGACCTTTTGTGGTTTGATTTTATGACATCTTTCTTCTTCAGTCTCGGAACAAAAGAGTAATAGATTATGTCATTATTTTGAAATTAATTAAAATTGGTTTTAAAAAGAATTTTCCAATATTTTTAACTTAATTATAAATATTCTAAGATAGTAGATCTCATATAATAGTAGATTTAAGAATCATACAGGGTGAGGTGTCAGCCTTGCTAAAAAGTGTAGAATTTTGTTCATCTCTTTAGACAGTTTACTTGAGAAAGTCTTGGTTGGAAGCTAAAATACTACCCTAAAAGCAGGACGATAACTAGACATCCACGATGAGGGCAACAACAAAACTAAAATGTTATTAAAGCTAAAGTTCTTGTCTATAAAGGATGAGTAAATTAATCATCTATACTTTTAAATGTGTGCTTTATTTTTATTTAACTTCTATCCTTATTAAAGATTCTTATTCATTGAAAAATCTGCCCCCAAAACACACCCAATACCTTTGCAGTAAAAAAATTTACAAATCTATTAGATTGAACAAATACCATCTAGCATCTTAATGAAGAAATTACCCAACAGTTAAAACAATAAGGTTCAGGAAAGGAGTACCAGCACACGGAAAATACGTTCATTGGAGGGAAGAACAACAGGAAGCCTGGTCGTACCTGGGAGGGCTAGTTCTTCTAGTTCAATCACGGAGCGACTGGTGCTGTAATAGTCCTTCATCAGCTGCTGGAGGTCTTCAGGTGTCCCTGGTTTTGGCTCTGATTTTGCAAGAATATCAGTAATTTTCTTCTGATGAGAAAGAAGTAAAAATGGGAAGACAGATTTTTAGAGCGGCATTTGGCTGAGGATAGGTTGATTCCTCTGGCATTTAAACTGTAAATAGGTTCTGGTGATGGCCAAGAGTGAACGGGAGTGCTAATAAATACACTAGAGAAAACTTGAAAGATACTTTTTAGACATAACTACTGCTTTGAAAAGTGAATGATCTAAAAGACTCCTTGCTCTATGATTTCTAGGAGAACTAAAAATTTTGCAGGAGTCTATAATTGGTACTATTTTCTGTTAAAAGTCAGTAAGTGTTGATTTTATTTTGTGATTCTTTCACTTGTGTTATATACAGAGCTTGCAGTCAGTATGATACTATTTCTTTAAAAACTGTTACTGATATTTGCATTATGCCCAGGTACGTGGTCAGTTTCTGTAAATGATCCTTGTGGGTTTTTTTTTCTTTTTTAGAATTTTTATTTATTTTACTATTGATTTATTTACTTTGGCCATGCTGGGTTCTCAGTGTTGCACAGGCTTTTCTCTGGTTGCAGCAAGCAGGGCCTACTCTGAGTTGGGGTGTGCTGGCCCCTCACTGTGGTGACTGCTCTTTCTGCGGGGTGTGGCCTAGGGTGCTCGGGCCTCAGCACGTGAGCGGAGCCGCTGCGGCCCCGGGCTCCGGAGCACAGACTCCACAGCTGTGGCACACAGGCTTAGTTGCTTTGGACATGTGAGATCCTCCTGGATCAGGGATCGAACCCATGTCTCCTGAACTGGCAGGCGATTCTTTAATCCCTGAGCCACCTTGGGCTTCCCTGGTGGCTGAGATGGTAAAGAATCTGCCTGCAATGCGGGAGACCTGGGTTTGATCCCTGGGTTGAGAAGATCCCCTGGAGAAGGGAATGGCTACCCAATCCAGTATTCTTGCCTGGAGAATTCCACGGACAGAGGAGCCTGGTGGGCTATAGTGCACTGGGTCGCAAAGAGTCAGACACGACTGAGCAACTACGACTTTCACCCAGGAAGCCCTAAAAGCCCTAAACCTTGTTGCTTATGGAAACCCCTTTCTAAGCTTCAGACAATGTGTATTTCTGGGAGAGTAGAGTTTGAGAATTTCTTGAGTTACCTGGTTATTAAGGCACTGAGTTTCAGTTTGGCCTTCTGGGATTAAAGTAAGAGCTGCAGAAGTAATCTCAGCAAAGGAGCATGCTGAAAAAGGGCGCTTAAGACCCTCAGTGCTCAAGTCTTGGCAGAGACATCTCGAACTGGCCCCAGGAAAAGCAGAACAGGAAAGGCTCTACAGCATCTATTTTGATTTGAATTTATTTGTGTAGCATATACTAAATGCCTGCAATGTACTCGGAACACAAATTGTTCACTTAACTTTCATCATGAAGTTCCCTTCTTATATCTTTCTAATATTTCACCAAAAATTCAGAAAGAGCCCTTCCTTGCCTCTTTTTTTGCCTCTACACCACATTTTTCCCCCTCCGTCCATACTATCTTCTGTTTCATACCACTGCCAAGAACAAAGTTCTGTCAAATGAATTAACTTTTTACAAAAAAAAAAAAAAAATGTCATCAGTGGGCACATTTCAGCCAGACCTCAGCCAAGGCTAAACTATCTAGCTATAGTTCTGACCTTGAGCCCCAAGAACGTAACACTCTTGAGGCCATTAGTGTACAAACTATCAAAGAGAAGTTAAAGTCATTTCTTTAAGGACTTGCCAAACCTCAGCCAATTTGGCATCTCCCATCTTCCTATTTGGCCATATGCAGGCAAGGAAAACACATGCACACACACTCTCAGTTTTCTAAAAGCTTGCTGTTAAGTAATTGGTTTGAGTCCATCTTCTTTCCTCTAATCCCAAGCATATTTCCTCTGCTGACTACAGCAGTAGACCCTTCTTGGCAGGGAGAGAATTACACTGCTGTTTTCACAACAGTGGTAGAAGGTCAAAGCTAACCACACTTTCTTCAAGGCTGAGCCATAAGAAAGTCTGTATAGGAGCAACAGAGTTTCCCATATGTTCACAGGCAAGTCTGAAAATGCAAGGGGAGTCTTTTGCTTTAAATTATGGTTCAAACTTAAGAGTCAGAAATGCCTTATACTTATATTACTTTCATCTGCTTAATCTTTTCTTATTAATACTCTAAGATATAAGATTTTTTAAAAATGAAATGGTTAAGAAAAGAAGGTTGGTAAATTTCTCTTCTTGGATAAATCCAGAGGGGCCAGAGGGCAGGACAGCTCTGGGCCCCTTCTAGAATTAGAAACCTATGTCTGACTTCTAACCACAGTGAAAACACAGGGTAACAAAGATGCCTGGTAATCCACATGACTGAAATAGGAATTCGAAGAATTTATTTTTAGCTCCAGCAGAAACAATTATTACTCGTGACCTTAAGAGAGTCACCAAACCTCAATGAGTTTTACAACTTTTGTATCTCTGAAGTGGGGATTACAACAACTGCCTCACCAAAGTACACTATATAACAGTGTGATGGGAACCATGCAGAGCCACACCATTGTAAAAAATAATTAATATTACCTTTTTCCTCTTCCTGGTCTTGGCGGCATCTTCATTTGTTTCCTTCGGTTGTATCAAGAAACATTCTTTAGGCTATAAAGAAATGTAAATGAGAAAACTTCATCTTAGCATGATGAGCCATTCCTTGGTGGCTCATCTGGTAAAGAATCTGCCTGCAATGTGGGAGACCTGCATTCGATTCCTGGGTGAGGAAGATCCCCTGGAGAAGGCCAGTATTCTGGCCTGGATTTCTGGAGAATTCCATGGACTGTATAGTCCATGGAGTCGCAAAGAGTCAGACACGACTTCACTTAGCATGATGAGGTGTCAACTAACGGTATGAATCCCGAAGTTCCTATTGTCATGCATGTATTCTTCAGAATGTCTTGTTAATACGGACAAAGAAATGTTGCAACATCCACTGTAGGCTATTATGCAGGGGCTGGCTGAGAGAATTTGTAAAAGTGAGAAAGTGCAGATGACCTAAGACAGGAAAATCTATGAACAAAGGTCAAAATGTGTGACTGAGTGAATATATGTTTTGAGGTGGTGGTGCAGGGTATTAAAAGTGGAAGACAGTGGCCAGGTTTGTAAAATACAGGCAGAAAGAGAGATGGTTAAAATTAACATATAGTAAAAATAAAAGTCTTTGACTAGCATGACTGGTGTGGTCTATGAACTAGCAATGTGTGAGACTGTATTTCCAAGTCACTGACTTATCATTTTGTTATCCATTCCTTTCCTCTTCTCAATAGGCATAGAAAATCTGAAGGATATATTTTCTTACATCTTTATAAAACCAGCTGCACCAAATGCCTTATCTATAGTGACTGCAAAATGAATGTTTCTGCTAATGGTCTGACAAAAGTCTCAGCACCATGGCATCTTGAGTAATTGATTTTGCCTGTTGCCTTGACCCCTGGAGTACCCTATACAGTTTAGTGCTATTTTTACCCTAAGGGTTTTTTTTTTAAGTGTAGAAAAACAGGAAATTTGGGCTAAGACTTTGATTTATAAAATGGAATGCTTCAAATTCCATATTTATTAATCATAAGCAGTTGTATAAAATGTTTCCTGTGTTGGAACTTTCATGCAACATTTTCAAACCCGTTGCCAAGTAAGATATAAAATGTATGTGAAAACTTATTCTGAGTTTTTTCTTCATTGAGTTTCCATTCCAACTAGAGAGTACTCAGTTTGAGCTGGTAAACTACTAACTAAAGCAATTTTGTCTCCACTGGTTCTGTTTAAAATGATTACAGATGAAGCTTTCTATTAAAGTTTTCAGACAGTCTGAAGATTAAGAATGCCTAGGGCCTGAAGCCAGAGAAATATAATGCTATATAATTTCTTCAAGACATGGGGCCAGGACCAGCAGTTTCTAGACTCTATTTCAGTGATAGAGAAGTAGATTCAAATGGGAATCTTGAAATATCAGCTGCTTCTTAGTTAAAACAAAAACCCTGTAAAGTACAAATGCATCATAGCTAAAGAAACAAAGATATTATGATCTCTCTTATGTAGAAAGTTAAACTGTCTTGTGGATGCAGATACACTCTAATTTGATGCCAATTAGAACCGGGGCCAAGGTTCTAATATGTTACAGAAGCTGCCAGACAGTCCTAAGAGTCCAGTTACAGATCAGGTCAACATCAGCTCATGCTCCTATGGCAAAGCCTGCATACAATTAGTAGATCCCTAGGTGCCTCAAGGCATGCTGCAGTATCTTGTCACCAGTAGCAAAGTTTTGGGGCAGCATATGTAGAATCTATTTCGTTTCCCTATTTAGCAAATGGAGGTGCTCTCTGAGTGTATGTTCAATGTGTGGAATTGTATTCAAGCCAGGTTTACAAAGCCAATTAAACACAACAGAAATTAAATGTGGAATTGAGCTCAGTTATAAGGACATGGATTCTCCAATTCTGAAAGGAAAACAAAATCAAAAACAACAATTCTGAATCATGCAAAGGAAATAAAAACAGGCTTGACAATTGCTTTTGTAAGATTCTGTATATTAGGTTCAAATTCTTACATCATCTTAAGGGAAATACAGTATGATATTTATTTTCTGGGAGCAGTCACTTTAGCTGAGTGCAGCAGGATGCTAAGGAGGATGCAAATTTATGGGGTCAATTTCCATAGAAGTAAGATGACTTTATGAAGAAATACAAATCCCACAGTACTGAAACTTCTTAAACTTTGCTAACTGGCTTACCAATGCTGATGTTTCCCCTCAGAGAGACTAGGTAAGAAAATGAGGAAGCATCATAGCAGGCCAGCTAGCCACTGATAGAATCAATTCCAACAGCATCTGTCTTTGGCAGGTAATAAGCAACATCATCTGCATATCTGAGGTTATTGATATTTCTCCCAGCAATCTTGATTTCAGCTTGTGCTTCTTCAAGGAGATCCAACCAGTCCATCCTAAAGGAGATCAGTCCTGGGTGTTCATTGGAAGGACTGATGCTGAAGCTGAAACTCCAATACTTTGGCCACCTCATGCGAAGAGCTGACACATTGGAAAAGACCCTGATGCTGGGAGGGATTGGGGGCAGGAGGAGAAGGGGACGACAAGAGGATGAGATGGCTGGATGGCATCACCGACTCGATGGACATGAGTTTGAGTAAACTCCAGGAGTTTGTGATGGACAGGGTGGCCTGGCGTGCTGCGATTCATGGGGTCGCAAAGAGTCGGACACAACTGAGCGACTGAACTGAACTGAACTGAACTGAAGTCAAGTCATTTCTTTATGCAGTGATTTTTTAAAATATGTACCTGGAGTATGAAGTTAAAGATTTAGAAGAATCACCATTTGCTCCAAAACATTTAACAAGAAAACGTATTAAGCATTTAAAATTTAGAAAAGCAATTAATTGGGGGTACGCTTTCAACTACTTAAAGTGTCAAAAATTATATTCTTTAAGAATGAGGCTTCTGGTTTTAACCATGGCAAATCATTTTTCAAAACATTACTAAAATGAAAATGAAGAAAACTGAAAAGATATAAATCTATAAGGACCAAGAAACCAGAAGAGAGGACAACAGTAGTGGAGAGATTTCAACAATTTTTTGAAAAATGGAAAGTGGTTTAAACTGGATGGACACTCTTTAGCAGAGGGAGAGAGACAGTGAGGCCCTGGGTTTCTAGAGAGGCGGCAGATAGCAATAAGTCTGTCTGTTTCACCTACTGGGCCCTGAAATGGTTGAGTAGTGAGTGGTAAAGGGTACTACTGAGGGGAAAGGGCTTGAAATAAAAAGAGACTGGATGAAAGTTTACACTTAAAATGATTTGCCTCCTTCCTACTCCTGAAGAAGGAATTCATAGGGCCTGGATTCCATCTCAGGCCTGTCTGTGCTGATCGTGCGCGGCCACCTCTCCAGTGGACTCTGAACTCTGTGCTTAGCGCCTGTGGGAATGACAATGGAAGGATAAGGCCCCCCCCTCTGGGCAGGGGAATCTTGAAGAACAGACACTAATCACCCCTGCCTCCGGACACCATCTATCAGAATGTAAGCACAGGCTTATCAGTTATTAACTATTTGGAATGTAACTGCGGGCTTATTGATTATTGACTGTTTGAACACATAACACGTGAATAATGGGGTTATTGTAGTTGTATTTACCCTTCCTTTGTTTATGTAAGTCTCAAGGGAATTGGGGTAGTGGGTTTGGACACATGGGGTATAAAAGATTTTCACAAATGCTGGTCGGGGTGCTTGGCTAAGAGGAGACTCTGCCTTGGGCCCGCCGGTGTAATAAACTGCACTCCACTATCTGCATTGTCCTTCTGAGTGAGTTTGTTTCCTGGAAGGCGTGGCTATAACACTCCCATCTGGCTCTATCTTCTGTCCAGGTAGCCAAGCAATTATCCTATTACTGCTTCCTCTCATCTTGCTCTTCCTGACAGAAGACTGGAGATTTATGCTCTGGAGAGAATAAGAAGACCAAGAAGTCTAGCACAGGGGAGACAGGGTGGAGACTGAGACTCATCTCCTTTTCTTGTCCCTCTTTCAGGGTGTCTCAAGCCAGGTTATACAGTACAGGCAGGACACTACTGAATTCTTCTCTGGAAAAATAAAATAACCTAAGACAAATGCTACAAGAGAGTGACTTTGGGGGTTCCATAGTAAAAGTCCTGCTTTCTTATCATATCACCCTACCAAGAACTCTACTAATTGACAAGCCCCACTTACGTACAAAAGTTTTCCATCAACTTTTTAGCGTATCTCTCTTTAATATGACTAGACAGCTAAAGTTCATCAGACATCTAAGGAAAGTCTCTAACATGAGAGCAAATAAACAAAAAGAAAAAAGAACCCCGAGGAAACAAATTACAATACTATTCTTAGAAGTACAATTACAAACAAAATGATTACAAATTATTCTAAACAATTACAATTAGTATTCACAGAGAGATGAGGGAAGAATTTCCAGCTATGAAACAAAAACAGGATGATATCCACATGGGAAAAAAATCATAAAAAAATTAAACATTAAAACAAATAAGAAAGTTGGAATAAAAATACAGGAGGAAGGCTTAAAGAAAAGTAGAAAAATCTTCCAGAAAGATGAAAAATAATAAGAAAAAAATAGTAACAAAATTAGAGAATCAGCTTAAGAGAGTCAACATGACAACAAAAGGTATTATAGAAAGTAAGAGTCATATAAAACAGTGGGAAAGAAGTGATAAATAAGAAAAACTTTCCAGAACAGAAAGAAACTTTCTACAACATGAAACTCCAAATTCAAAGTCCATTAAGTATATAGTACAATGGATAAGAAAAATACCCACACTAAAGAAAATTACTGTAAAATTTCAGAACATCATGGACAAACAAAAGACTCTAAGAACTTCAAAAGAAAAACAGTAACATAATAATAAAAAGTTCAAAGAAAAGAATAGTGTCAGACCTTGCAACAACAGTAATGAAAGCCAGAACTCAGTGGGACAAAGCCTTCAAAATTATGGGGAAAATTTATCTACAAATTAGATTTTTTTTTTTATACCCAGAAAAACTATCAGTCAAGTTAAGAGGAAAATGTTTAGATCTCAGTAAACACTCTCAGATATTTAAGGTCTCAAAAAATTTAC
The DNA here is from genome assembly GCF_033118175.1 of Dama dama. Classification (NCBI taxonomy): domain Eukaryota; kingdom Metazoa; phylum Chordata; class Mammalia; order Artiodactyla; family Cervidae; genus Dama; species Dama dama. Next base: position 47,980,644 of record NC_083711.1, on the reverse strand, counting down.
TTCCTATTTGCAGGTACTAGAGGCTCTATTCCAGCACAATAAAGGGCTAAATCAAGAAAGAGGATGATATAGGATTCAGTAAATAGAGAGACCAATCCAGATGACAACTGAGGAAATAGCAAAGAGAAGTCTCAGTTGCTCTGCAAGTCTAGAAAATAACCAACTCCAAGTGGAAAGAAAGTGTGGAAATGCATAGGAAAGAATAATAACTGTTCTACTTGAGCATATGGAAAATATTATTTATGGGCATGTGGAAGAGATGTTGTAACATATGGGAGCAATTAACAATAGGAACACAGCAAGTCAGGCAAATGAAGAAATGAGGTAATTATTAATGCCATGAAAATAAACAGTTGTATAAGAAAGTAGAGATGATTACAGCTTCTCTTTTTCTCAGCATTGAACAGTGTTTCCATGGTCATAATAATCAGAGAGTGACAACTGTTCTAACCAAAATGTAATATTGTGTTGGCAGAGGAGGCAGCAGCTGGAGAGGGAATAGGGCACAGACGACAGGATTACGTCCTTGTATGCCACCTCAGGAAGATAAGGTCAAAAATTGGTAAGTCAACAAACTGCAGTATAAAATATAAGGTAGCAAATAAGAAAAACAGCTAAAGACTGAGAGTGGTTGCCACTCAGGAAAGACTTAGATAAGAGAAGGGAAGAGGGCTGCTGTTTTTCCACTAAAAACCTTTAATAGTGTTCGATTATTGCCTTGGTAAAAAGATAAAAGTTAAATTGTCATTTTATAACAAAAACAAGCATGTTCACTGTAAAAATTAAGACAAGTTAGGGACCTCCTCGTGGCCTGGTGATTAGGAATCTGCCTGCCGATGTGGGGGACGTGGGTTCGATCCCTGGTCCGGGAAGACTCCACGTGTCGTGGGGCAGCTAAGCCTGTGTGTCATGAGTGAGCCCTCAGCTCTGGAGACTGTGCCCCGAACAACAGACGCCACTTCGATGGGAAGCCCACACACCCTGGCTAGAGAGAGCCTATGTGCAGCAATGAGGACCCAGCACACCCCAAAATAAATAAAATAAGTGAGTAAATAAATAAAATATTTAAAAAAAAGCAACTTAGAACTGCTTATTTGGTTTGGTCAAAAGTTATTCAATATACACTCACTGAAATGTTTAAATTAAAAGATTGATAACTCCAAAAGTTGATAAGAGGATAAGGCAAGTAAAACTGATACACTGACAGTGGAAGTGGAAAAATGGAACTCTCATTTTTGAGAAAAATTCTAGCAGTTTGTACAAAACTAAATATGATCCAGCAGTTCTATTCCTATGTGTTTACTCAAGAGAAATAAAGATTTATGTTAACAAAAAGGCTTGTATATGAATGTTGATTGCAGATTTATTCATAATAGACCCTAACAAGAAATAGTCACAGGCTTCCATTAGCAGAAGAATGGATAATAAATTGTGACACATTCATGTAATTGAATATTATTTAGTGTTATGGACTGAATTGTGACCCCCCCATAATTTATATGCTGAAGCCCTAATCCCTAATGTGACCATATTTGGAGATAGGGCCTTTAAAGAGGCAATTAAAGAGATCATAAAGATGAGGTCATAATCCAGTAGGACTTGTGTCTTTGTAGGAGGAGGAAAAGACACCAGGAATGTACATACACAGAGAAAGACCATATGAGGACACAGTGAAAAGGCAGCCATTTACAAGCCAAGGAGAAAAGCATCAGGAGAAACTACACCTGTCAATACCTTGATCATGGACTTCCATCTTCCAAAATTGTGAGAAGTCAATTTCGGTTGTTTACACCACCCAGGCACTTGGTTATGTCAGCACTACAGACTAATACACTCAGCAAAACAAAAAAGAAAGAGAAAACAAAAAAAGACCACCATCATCAACACAGATGAATCTGAATAATACTATGCTGAATAAAAGACGTCGAGAGCAAAAGAGTGTACCCTGTATGATTTAATTTGTGTGAAATTCTAGAAAAAGGAAAACTGATTTTGGGGGGAAAACATCAGAACAATGGTTGCCTCAGGGGCAAGCAGTTTTGAAGAGGACATTCAACATTTCTGTATTTTTTTGTATGTTAACTTTACTTTAAAAGGGAAAAAAAGAACTTAAAAAATTTTATTTATTTATAAATATTTTAATAATATTTATATTAAATATTAAAATAATTATTTTCAATACTTATTTTAAAGTAAATATTGAACTTTAAAAAGTAATATGCATGCTGAAGCATCTGAGCAGGCTGTACTGATTTTGCAAATTACTTTGAAATGTATCAAAAATAAGGTGATAGATGGATAGTATCTGAGCACATTGTTCAAAACTTTTGGACAGAGACACAATCACATAAGAAATCTTGAAAGGGAATTCCCTGGCAGTTCAGTGGTTAGGACTCTGTACTTTAACTTCTGAGGGCCCAGGTTTGATACCTGGTCAAGGAACTAGGGGAGAAGGAAATGGCAACCCACTCCAGTACTCTTGCCTGGAAAAATCCCATGGACGGAGGAGCCTGGTAGGCTACAGTTCATCGGGTCGCAAAGAGTTGGACACGACTGAGCGACTTCACTTTCATGCATTGGAGAAGGAAATGGCAACCCACTCCAGTGTTCTTGCCTGGAGAATCCCAGGGATGGGGGAGCCTGGTGGGCTGCCGTCTATGGGGTCGCAGAGAGTCGGACACGACTGAAGTGACTTAGCAGCAGCAGCAGCAGCAGCAAGGAACTAGGATCCCACAAGCTCCACACTGCAGCCAAATTAACAAACAAACAGAAGTCTTTAAAGAAATTAAAGGTGTGCCTTGGCGATTCTCTCAAACACCAGTCTAGGAAGCTTGAGGGGTCTTGTCCAGTAATTGTCTCAGCTGTGGCCCAAGGTATAGAAGGCTTTATCGAGTCTCTTTCTGTTTTGTAAGTTCATTTGTATCATTTCTTTTTAGATTCCACATATAAGGGATGCCATATGGTATTCCTCCTTCTCTGTCTGACTTATTTCACTCAGTATGACACTCTCTAGGTCTATTCATGTTGCTGCAAATGACATTATTTCATTCTTTTTAATGGCAGAGTAATATTCCATTGCATAGCACATGGAACTCTACTCAATGTTATGTGCCAGCCTGGATGGGAGTCGGGTTTAGGGGGGAATGCACACATGTATACGTATGGTTGGGTCCCTTTGCCGTCCACCTGAAACTACAAACATTGTTAATTGGCTATATCCCAATACAAAATGGGCTTCCCTTGTGGCTCAGCTGATAAAGAGTCTGCCTGTAATGTGGGAGACCTGGGATTGATCCCTGGGTTGGGAAGATCCCCTGGAGAAGGGAAAGGCTACCAACTCCAGTATTCTGGCCTAGAGAATTCCATGGACCATATAGTCCATGGGGTCACAAAGAGTTGGACATGACTGAGCTAATTTCACTTCACTTTGATACTAAATAAAAAGGTTAAAGTTTGAAAAAAAAGATGGTTTATCTGGAAAAGATTTGTGGGTGTGACTTCTGCCTAATGGAGTAAATCCCCAGAAGAATCACAGGAAACCCACAAAATTCCTAAAGGAGTTATACATTCAGAAACTGAGAGGATCAGAGATGAACCCTCAGATTTCTATTGTCAAGAAGCAAGCTGAAAGCTGCTTAGTTGCAAATACATGTTGCCTTTCTTGTCTTTTTTTTTTTAAAGAGAGGATGACTCAAAGGACATAACAAGAACCCAAAGAGCAGAGCCAAGAACCATGAGACCCTGAGCCTTAAGACTTAATCAAGAAACTCCCAACACTGTCTGAATGCTGTGGACCAATGACTCTTTGCTCCTCTGGTTTGAACAGAAATGTCTATAAAGTCATCCAGTGTTTGTCTCGCTGCTTGATGTTGGATACATAGAGGTTAGATAACTTGTCTCTTTAGTTACACAGGTTGAGAAGAAATATACTCAAAGAGCTATACTTAAGGGACTAAATCCAAGGAAACTCAGCTGCACATGGACTTGAATACAATGAAATTCTGGGCACTGAACGCACGCTGTAAAGGCGTGAGATTTTTGCAAGCCTTGGGAGGGGTGAACATATTCTGCTCATGTAGTAGTAGCAGTGTTAGTCACTCAGTCGTGTCCAACTCTTTCCGACCCCGTGGACTGCAGTCCGCCAGGCTTCTCTGTCCATGGGATTCTCCAAGCAAGAATACTGGAGTGGGTTGCCATGCCCTCCTCCAGGGTATCTTCCCGACCCAGGGATTGAACCCAGGTCTCCTGCATGTAGGCAGATTCTTTACCATCTGAGCTGAGCTACAGGGAAGAACCATTCTGCATATGGGAGGGATGTAAATCACTAGGGGTCAGAGGGCAGACTGTAGCCAGACCCCAGGAAATGAGCAGTGAACATTATATCCTGGAATTTATCCCCTCCTTTTAAATATGGATCGGATTTACTGGTCTACTTCTAACAGCATATGGAGGAAGTCATGTGATGTCTGTTCTGGGTGAGTCTGAGATTAGTTCTGGTTTCAGTCTTGAATGATCTTGCTCATTCCCTCATGGGTCATTGGGCCTGGAGGAAGCCAGGGGCAATATTTTGAGGCAGCCCTAAGGAGAGGCTCACTTGATGAGGAAGTTCAGTGCAGTTCAGTCGCTCAGTCGTGTCCAATTCTGTGTGACCCCATGGACTGCAGCACGCCAGGCCTCCCTGTCCATTACCAACTCCCAGAGTTTACCCAAACTCATGTCCATTGAGTTGGTGATGCCATCCAACCATCTCATCCTCTGTCGTTCCCTTCTCCTCCCACCTTCAATCTTTCCCAGCATCAGAGTCTTTTCAAATGAGTCAGGTCTTCGCATCAGGTGGCCAAAGTACTGCAGTTTCAGCTTCAACATCAGTCCTTCCAGTGAACACCCAGGACTGATCTCCTTTAGGAGAGACTGGTTGGATCTCCTTGCAGTCCAAGGGACTCTCAAGAGTCTTCTTCAGCACCACAGTTCTTTGGCACTCAGCTTTCTTCACAGTCCAACTTTGACATCCATATATGACCACTGGAAAAACCAAAGCCTTGACTAGACAGACCTTTGTTGGCAAAGTAATGTCTCTGCTTTTTAATAGGCTGTCTAGGCTGGTCATAATTTTCCTTCCAAGGAGTGAGCGTCTTTTAATTCCATGGCTGCAGTCACCATCTGTATTAATTGTGGAGCCCCCCAAAATAAAGTCTGCCACTGTTTCCCCATCTATTTGCCATGAAGTGATGGGGCTGGATGCCATGATCTTAGTTTGCTGAATGTTGAGTTTTAAGCCAACTTTTTCACTCTCTGCTTTCACTTTCATCAAAAGGCTCTTTAGTTCTTCTTCACTTTCTGCCATAAGGGTGGTGTCATCTGCATATCTGAGGTTACTGATAGTTCTCCTGGCAATCTTGATTCCAGCTTGGGCTTTATCCAGCCCAGCATTTCTCATGATGTACTCTGCATATAAGTTAAATAAGCAGGGTGACAATATACAGCCTTGACGTACTCCTTTCCCGATTTGGAACCAGTCTGTTGTTCCATGTCGAGTTCTAACTGTTGCTTCCTGTTGCATACAGGCTTCTCAAGGTGCAGGTCAGGTAGTCTGGTATTCCCATCTTTCAGAATTTTCCACAGTTTATTGTGATCCACACAGTCAAAGGCTTTGGTGTAGTCAATAAAGCAGAAATAGATGTTTTTCTGGAACTCTCTTGCTTTTTCGATGATCCAGCAGATGATGGCAATTTGATCTCTGGTTCCTCTACCTTTTCTAAAACCAGCTTGAACATCTGGAAGTCCATGGTTCACGTATTGCTGAAGCCTGGCTTGGAGAATTTTGGGCATTACTTTGCCAGAGTGTGAGATGAGTGCAATTGTGTGGTAGTTTGAATGTTCTAGGGCATTGACTTTCTTTGGGATTGGAATGAAAACTGACCTTTTCCAGTCCTGTGGCCACTGCTGAGTTTTCCAAATTTGTTGGCATATTGAGTGCAGCATTTTCATAGCATCATCTTATAGAATCTGAGATAGCTCAACTGGAATTCCATCACCTCCACTAGCTTTGTTCATAGTGATGCTTCCTAAGGCCCACCTGACTCACATTTCAGGATGTCTGGCTCTAGGTGACTGATCACACCATTGTTGTTATCTGGGTCATGAAGATTTTTTTTGTATAGTTCTTCTGTGTATTCTTGCTACCTCTTCTTAATACCTTCTGCTTCTTTTACGTCCATCCCTGGAGAAGGAAATGGCAACCCACACCAGTACTCTTGCCTGGAAAATTCCATGGACAGAGGAGCCTTGTAGGCTATAGTACATGGGGTCACAAAGAGTCAGACATGACTGAGCAACTTCACTCACTCTGTTAGGTCCATACCATTTCTGTCCTTTATCGAACCCATCTTTGCATGAAATGTTCCCCTGGTATCTCTAATTTTCTTGAAGAGATCTCTAGTCTTTCCTATTCTATTGTTTTCCTCTGTTTCTTTGCACTGATCACTGAGGGAGGCTTTCTTATCCCTCTTTGCTATTCTTTGGAACTCTGCATTCACATGGGTATATCTTTCCTTTTCTCCTTTGCTTTTTGCTTCTCTTCTTTTCACAGCTATTTGTTTTTTTTTTTTTTGTTTTTTTTTTACTTTCCATAGTTCACTTTATTGTGATCAGTTTAGATATTGTATTGTTTTCAATATTTTCATTATATGAAATCTACCATGTGTCAGAGATGATTTAATCTAATTAAGAACTGCTAGCAGGACTTCTACATTTATAGTAATTCAGAATTAGTAAGGAAAACAGTTTATCATGGTCTAGTTTTATATTAAGACGCTCAGGTTGAAAGAGTGGTCTAAAAAGCAAAGCTAACCAAAAAACAGAATTTTCACAGCTATTTGTAAGGCCTCCTCAGACAGCCATTTTGCTTTTTTGCATTTCTTTTTCTTGGGGATTGCCTTGACTCCTTTCTCCTGTACAATGTCATGCACCTCTGTCTATAGTTTATCAGGCACTCTGTCTATCAGATCTAGTCCCTTAAATCTATTTCTCACTTTCACTGTATAATCGTTATGGATTTGATTTAGGTCATACCTGAATGGCCTAGTGGTTTTCCCTACTTTCTTTGATTTAAGTCTGAATATGGCAATAAGGAGTTCATGATCTGAGCCACAGTCAGCTCCTGGTCTTGTTTTTGCTGATTGTATAGAGCTTCCCCATCTTTGGCTGCAAAGAATATAATCAGTCTGATTTTGGTGTTGACCAACTGGTGATGTCCATGTGTAGAGTCTCCTCTTGTGTTGTTGGAAGAGGGTGTTTGCTATGACCAGTGCGTTCTCTTGGCAGAACTCTTATTAGCCTTTGCCCTGCTTCATTCTGTACCCCAAGGCCAAATTTGCCTGTTACTCCAGGTTTTTCTTGACTTCCTACTTTTGCATTCCAGTCCCCTATAATGAAAAAGACATCTTCTTTGGGTGTTAGTTCTAAAAGGTCTTGTAGGTCTTCACAGAGCCACTCAACTTCAGCTTCTTCAGCATTACTGGTTGGGGCATAGACTTGGATTACTGTGAATCTGTTGTTTTTGAGATTGCATCCAAGTACTGCATTTCAGACTTTTTTGTTGACTATGATGGCTACTCCATTTCCTCTAAGGGATTCTTGCCCACAGTAGTAGATATAATGGTCATTTGAGTTAAATTCACCCATTCCAGTCCATTTTAGTTCGCTGATTCCTAAAATGTCAACATTCACTCTTGCCATCTCCTGTTTGACCACTTCCAATTTGCCTTGATTCAGGGACCTAACATTCCAGGTTCCTATGCAATATTGTTCTTTACAGCATCGGACCTTGTTTCCATCACCAGTCACATCTACAACGGGGTGTTGTTTTTGCTTTGGCTCCATCCCTTCATTCTTTCTGGAGTTATTTCTCCACTGATCTCCAGTACGATATTGGGCACCTACTGACCTGGGGAGTTCATCTTTCAGTGTCCTAACTTTTTGCCTTTTCATACTGTTCATGGGGTTCTCAAGGCAAGAATACTGAAGTGGTTTGTCAGTGGTCCAGTGGACCACATTTTGTCAGAACTCTCCATCATGACCCGTCCATCTTGGGTGGCCCTACACGGAATGGCTCATAGTTTCATTGAGTTAGACAAGGCTATAGTCCATGTGATTAGATTGGTTAGTTTTCTGTGATTGTGGTTTTTAGTCTGTTTGCCCTCTGATGGAGGATAAGGAAGTGAGGCCTGCCAACAGCCACCTGAATGAGTGTTGAGGAGGATTCTTCACAATGGAGCCACTAACCCTCAGCTCATAACCTGATTGACGATTGATGAGATATAGGTAACAGAAGCTGAGATCAGGAATCTTTTCTGTTTTAAGCTACTAACTTTGGAGGTAATTTGTTATGCAACAAGAGATTACTACTAAGAGAGACAGAATTGAGACACCATATGGAAAGGAAGAAGGTAAATCAGAGAGTGGACAGGACACAGTCCTCTTTTTTCTTCATCAAGAATAATACTGAAGTTAAAGAGCAGGAGAGATATGAAATGATCACTGTGAAAATAATTAGTAAAAAAATGCTGCAGTGAGAAAGGTAAGTAAGAGGGGAAAGTGATAAGTACTCTTGCTGAAGATTCTTTTATGATCCAAGGAGATAAACAAAAAGCTAGTTCAAGAAAAAAGAAGTTCAGTGTGGTCTCTGAGGGGGAGAGGATGGGTCATGGAACCATTAAAAGGCTACTGACATCATGGAGGCATCAATGAAAAGTCACGAAATCCCTCATAAGGGATTACATTCTGGGAACCATAATTACAAAGTCACTAGGGCAGGCTCTGAAATGACTGATGTTTAGGAGGAAAGAGGGTGATGCAATCTCTAGAAGTAGGGGAGTTCATGATTTATTTTGGAAGCAGTATTTGGAAAAAAAAAAAAAAAAACAGAACTCTTGGCAAATCTTTATACTCACATTATTAAGGAGGCCAAGGATGATTATTCAGATGTAAAATGGTTGCTAGAGATGATGTAGTTGTAAGGGTAAAAAACTTTTATAAAGTTATAAATCTGCTGCTTGAAAAACTGGACAGATGGGAGATGTAGACTCAGTAAGAGAAATGCAGGCCCAGCTAAGGCAAAGGAGGAAACGCCATCCAACTGGACACATACTCTCACCTGGTGATATTAAAGTCTAAACGCACAGTACAGCTAGCAGCATAAGGCCAGGCAGCTGCTATGCAAGTTTAACAAAACAAAACAAACACAGAAAAAACCTTAAAGAACAGCAAACAAGCGAATTTGAAAAAACATTCAAAACTTAAATATAGCAAAAAATAATTTCTTTTATTTTTCTTTTTTATCCAGCAAAAAAAAGTATAATTACTGTTAGAAAACAAATACTTGGTTATATGTGCCAAATGCACCTATGGCTGAGCTAGGTTACTACAGCAGACACAAACGAAATGCTGGTCCCTAAGGTGCTTATGGACTAGTTGGAGACTCAGCCTTTATGTGCATAAGCAACTCGAGAAGGACTCAAGAAAGCAGTCAGCCAGACGAAAAGGTGGTCCTTGGGGTGGTGAGATGAGTTCCAGAGGGAGCAGAGCATCAGGAGACAGGACGGGGAGGCCAGAGAGGAGCTCGAGGGACTGTGTGGTATTCGGGCCGGAAGAGGGAAGATTCCCAGCTCTAACATCAAGGTCGGGGACCCTTCAAGGAGGGGCTGATGACAGGACAAGGGTCAGGGAGCTGATGCCTCACAGCTGGGACATGGGGGGTTGAGATGGGAAGAGTGGTAAGAAAACTGGGATTCCAGGCTAGTCATTCATGCCTCCTTTTCACAAATGAGTGTCAGTTCAGTGAAGGTTCTGTGCCAGGGGCAGTGGAGATGCACAGAGGTGTACAGCCTGGTGGGGAGACCAGGGAGTGAGATGGATAACACTTAAATGAGGCAGAGGGCACAAGGAGATCCCTGTGTGAATTCTGATCAGGGCAGTAAAGACAGGCCTGGGCGAGTGATTAGGGCACTGTGTCTACCTAGGACCTTGATTCTTTAAAGCAATTTGTTAGCAAAAGAAATCAGAGCAGGTTGAAAGAGGTTAAAGTGAACAGTAAAATCTTAACTTTTTGTGATTTTTTTTTTCCCTTAGCAGAAAATACCAATGGTATGTAACCAACAAAGCACTTGATGACACAGTTAACCTAATTTTTCCAAGCTGAACGAGGAAGGACAGGTGGAAAGGGAACTGGAGCAGTGTCATCCTCAGGGGGTGCCTTGAAGGCAGTCAAATGGGTCATGACTCCTGGTACCCCTCACTCTGAGCTTCAGGTTCTTGGTCAAATGGGATCTCCCTGCCCTCCCAGGGCAGCTGTGATGATTGTGAGTCATGACCTTACACAGCGCCTGTGCTGAGTGCTCAACCAATTGTTTTATTAGTGTTGAAACTTGGGTTGCTGAAAGATAGGTGAACGCTCACGGCAATTAAGAATGTGTTTAACTTTTTCTTCCTCAATTTTTCTCTTTTCTTCCTGTGGTTCCCTGTCATTTATCTAACTTGATCATGGGAAAAGAAGACTCAAGGAGGAAGAAGGTAAAAAATAGGTGGATATACAGCAAGGCGAAGGCTCTGCCAATAAAAAGACAGTAAAGATTCATACCTGAGTGAGTTTATTAATGCAAATTTATTCTTTCACCAAAGAGCCCAGAAAAAGTGAGGTGCAATCAAAAAGAAAATCACAGGAGAAAGTAAGGAAAAAGAAAGTCAATGGCTACAAAGGATACTGGGAAACAAGTTCTGCAGGGAGTCATCTATTAGAGGCAGAGGTTAAAGAAGGCACGACTATGGTGTGGTCAGTGAAGTAAGTTAAGATAAAAATAAAACCCCATCTTGGTGAGATCAATTGAAAAGCTAAAGATGTTAACCTGTAGGTCTTAGAAAGAATGATTAAAACTGAAATTTATATAGGACCTCGGAGTTAAATATTTAATGGCTGGAGAGAAAACCAAGATGGATTATACATTAACTATGTAAATTTTTCGGCATCCCCCGCCCCACAAAGAGAAAATAAAAGACCTGAAGTATATTTCACTATAATATTTATCACTTCGGTGTTTACTCTCTGCCAACCACTATTTAAAGAGCTTAATAAGTATTAATCATTCAATCCCCAGAGCAACTCTGTGAAGAAAATACAATTAACACCATTTTACCAATAGAGAGATGAGGCACAGAGAGTTTAACTTGCCCAAGGAATCACAGCTTGCAGGTAACCACAATGCAAAAACTGCTTCCCACAATTATCCTAAGCCTGGTCACAAACTTTGGGTAGAGTCACCCTCTAGTGGAATGAGTTTAGGGCCACCTACAATAAGAACGGGCTTCCCTGGTGGCTCAGTGGTAAAGAATCTGCCTCCCAAAGCAGGAAACTCGGGTTTGATCCCTGGGTTGGGAAGATCTCCCAGAGAAGGAAAGAGCAACCCACTCCAGTATTCTTGCCCAGGAAGTCCCAAGAACAGAGGGACCTGGTGGGCTACAGTCCAGAGGGTCGCAAAGAGTAGGATATGATTTAGTGAATTCACAACAATGAATAAGATCACAAGTCATTTCTGAGAAGGAGATGGTGACTTTGGACTGACAGTAGGTAGTCCTTTAAAAATCACACATGGTTACCAATTCGGTTGGAGGGACACATAAGGTGAAAAAGCTGCAAATGAATGTGAGTGGCCAATAAAAAGAATGAAAAGGCAATAAAAGACCATAAGTCCAAGAAGCAAAGTCTATCAGATTCCCACTTGTGGTAATATGAAGGTGGAGAATCTCTGATAAGAATTCACACAACAGACATGATGCTAGGCAGTCATGAGGCCCTGAGAGCCTCCTCACAGCATGGTTTGGCCCTATGATCATATGCATTGATTGTGGGGCTCATCTTGCCTATATTTATGCTATTTGTCTCCTCCTAGGAACTATACCCAAAAGAATAAGGTGTGGTCTTTGGTAAAAATATACTACAAGAATCTGAGATATCATTATTGTACAATACATTTCTCTTATAAACAAACAAACAAACAAAAAAAAAACATTAGAGGGAAAACAGACCTTGCTGGTCTGTAATTAATGAAGCCTGACTCTTTCAAAGGCAGAGAAGGTACAAGCTTCCCTCAAAGCCCACCCACAACTGGCACTGCAACAGAGGGAACACTGCAGAAGGGAAGAAGAGGCTGATTGCAGAGCCAACAACTGTGACTCTCACCGGTTTGATTTTCTTGGACAGGGCAGGACCTGGAGCTGTGTCCTGCTGCGCCATTTCTGTGTCTCCTCCCCCTTCATCATCTGATGCTCCTAGGAAACATAAAGATTAAAAATTAGAGAAGCGCCTTGCTCTTTCTCCCATTTCTAGTGTAATCTTGGTACCATCTTTTCAGAAGGCTCTGTCCCTTGACGCGATAATTTCACCTCTAAGAAGCTGAATTTGAGAAAATGATCCAAAATGAAGATGGCGATTGAAGAACCAAGGTGGCAGCGTTACCTATAAAACTACACAAATGAAGATTATTCAGATCTAAAACTGAGACTGTTTAATTAAGGAACACACACTGAGTTACTCTCCATTTTCAGGTGGAAAAGTTGTTGCTTGGAGGGATAAGGTAATTTGCCCTAGGTCACACACCTGGGGACCCAGATCTCTCTGAGTCCAAAGTCTTTCCCCAGAAGCGATGCTGCCTGTTGAGACCCAGCCAGCTCTCAACACCTGTGTGCTGGCTCCAGCGGTAACGAAAGAGAACGTGACAAAAGGATTATACATCAAGAGGAATTCTTATTTTAAATTTATAAAATCTTTCAACACTGGAAAAAGTAACTTCTTATCCTAAGAATCAGGAAAAAAGTTTTTAATAATAAAAGTTTTTAACAATTTTTCTGTTTAAAAAGCTCTTTTAAAGAAACATGGCAACCATAAGTTTTTTACTTCCCATAATGCTATCCTGTCCTTCAGATTTTAGTGGCTGTTCTCTCTGAACACATTTTTGAATCTTTGAAAGACTTCACTCACTCCCTTTGAGTTTTTCTGTATATCTCCAAGCCCAAAACGTGAGTCTTGAGTAATACTGGTCAGAATTCATATTTAGGTACAGATTAACTAGTCCGGTAGTCCTGAGATGGTTAGTTTTATGTATCAACTTGACTGGGCCACAGGGTGGTCCGGATACTTGGTCAAACATTACCCTAGATGTTTCTCTGTAGGTGTTTCTGGTTGAGATAACACTGAATTGGTGGACTGGAATAATGCAGATTGCCCTCCTACTGTGGAAGGGTATAGCCAATCAGGTATGGCTGGGATAGAACTAAAAGTATGACCCACCCTGAGTAAGATAATTTGTTCTGCCTTTGGACTTGAAACACTTGGCTATTCCTGGATCTGGAGCCTGCAGGCCAATGAGCTGGAACTATTCCATCAGCTCTCCTGTTTCTCAAAGCCTTCTGACTAGAATTGCAACTAAACCATTGGCTCTCCAGGATGGCCAGCTTGTCGTCCACACTGCTGATCTTGGGGCTTGACAGCCTCCATAACTGCATGAGCTAACTCCTTTCCACACACACACACACACACACACACATACACACACACACACGACAGAGAGACAAAGAGAGAGAACAATAAATATAGATAGATATGTAGCAAAAATATCTATTTCCCTATTGCTTCTGTTTTTCAGGAGAATCTTGCCTAATAACTGTGTAGAGTGAAAAAAAGGACTCTACCCAATGAAGCAGTAGCAGGTAGAAGATTAACAGGGCTTTTTAAATGAATGATTAAGTTGGCATTAAAAGTATTTAGAGAACTATTTCTGGGAAGAAAGCAGTAGTAGTCATATTTTCCCCTATTCCTCCTGTTAAGTTACAGCAAAAAACCCTGAACATTATACATAAAACAAACAGAGGAAATCTCTGAAAGGTTGAGAGAAGAAGTCAGACGGGCTAGGGATCTGGAGGCCCACGGGAACAACACAGTGGTGAGCTCAGTAGGTTTTCTTTTAGCTCATTATCTCAGACTTGGAGCTAAAGAAGCTAGTAACTTGGAAATGCTAAGTGAGAGCAGAAAAAAGAGTCCCAGCAAATAAATGTATGCTCTATTTAACAAAATGACCAGGAAAAGGACAGCCTACCAAGACTGAAAACCTTTAGATAACAACTACTTATTCCAGCCAAACACAAGGGAAAAGCTGTGACCCTGCCTACACCAGCAAAGGCTGAGAGGGGAACCAAAGCTTCCACCTTTGTCTGGCTGTAATGAGGCATCCCGACTTCTCTTCCACCTTCCGTCAGGGTGGTGGTCAGAAGTGGTCAAGTAGGGACTGAACTCCTGAAGAGATTTTCGTCCCTGAAGGGTGGTGGGAAACCCCTGCTCTCTAGCCCCACCACCTCCAGTGCAGTTCAGTGGACATGTTGTGAGCCTGGACTTACACCTCCTACTGGTAGTAACGAAGGCACCTCTTCCCGACTAGGGTCAGAGAAAGCCTAGTAGAGAATCAGGACTCTCCAAACTGCCCAGTGGTAATGAGGCCAACCCCCACACGAGTGTTTTAGCAACCACTAAAAAAAGCTATACAAAGAGGTACACTAAAAAATATTAAGACAAATAAAAACAGAATTCTAAAAAGTTCAAGTAACTCATAAGAAGGCAGGGAAGATAAACAAGAAATAGCAAATAAACAGAAAAGATGAAATAAAATGACAGATTTGAATCCCAACATATCAATAATTATATAAATTTAAATGATCTAAACACACCAATTTAAAGGCAGAGACTGACAAAGCGGATTAAAGCACATGACCTAACTATATGCTGGGGCTTCCCAGATGGCTCAGGGGTAAAGAATCTGACTGCAACGCAGGAGATACAGGTTCAGTTCCTGGGTCAAGATCCCCTGGAGTAGGAAATGGCAACCCACTCCAGTATTCTTGCCTAGAATATTCCATGGACAGAGGAGCCAGCCAGGCTACAGTCCATGGGGTTGCAGAGTTGGACATGATTGAGCATGCATGCAGCTATATGCTATTTATAAGAAACTTTTTTCAAATACAACAGTATAGCTAAAAGCAAAATGATGGATGAAATGTAATATATATTGATAAAATAGCAGGGGTTATATTAATACATTATACTCTATTAATTATATTAATATCAGCTTATATTAACATCATATTTATATATATCAGATATTAATATCAGACAAAGGTTGAATAAATTGTTTCTTTAGCCTGTGATGCTTTTCAGTTGCAAAAAGAAAACTGCTTTTCTGAAGTAAAGATGCTATTTCTGTGATTTCCATTAAAGTATGACAAGAACAGCATGGGGACCCAATCTAGCCAGCCTGGCTCCAGCCGCTGGATCCCTCCAGGACTGCCGGCATTTGAGAAACTGAAGCCAGGACCGTGCCACTCAGTTCTAGCGGCTGATTCAGCCCACGGCGTGGAGTCACCACGACGGGGCCGCCTTGTTTCCAACTCCCAGAGGGGCCACATCAAAAAAAAAGAAAAGAAAAGAGGACACGACCAGATGGGATTCGTTAAATTCTTCCAGAAGTGGAGTCAAGTACACTGTTCTTTTTCAACCCCAGGCGAAAAGAGCAAAAAGCTAAAATTAAAAGTTGCACATATCTTTTTCCTTCAATTCCTGTCTTTGTCCTCTTTATGAGAAGTATCAGAAATCCAATTTCTCAGCAACTTCTGTAAGCTTCTAAGTATTTGCTTGCATGGACTCCTTCAAGGCCCTAGGGAGAGTACTGGCAGTGGCTCATAGTTAATTTTTCTTTAAAAATTAGCAAAAGAAAGATATATGGGGATTAAAATAAGTACAATAGACCGCTGTCTATTTCCACTCAGAACTCATCTCTGTCGCTCTCCTACCGAGTGTTGGAGCTGGAGTGAGCATTCTGGGGATCCAATTAGAAGGAGATGATTGGACAGACTCTGAGTTTAATGAAATATTATAACCTTATAATAAGGTTCATAATCATAAAGCCTATAGTTAAACTGCTGCTAGCTGTCCTGGTGTAGGAATGTTTCCAGGAATATTCCTGCCACCCTATGCCAACCTACCAGACATCTGACACAAAGTGTGCAGGGCGAGAAGCTGTGGATTGTAACACAAACACACTTGTAGCTTCCTTCCTTGGAACAATGCAGGAAGTGGAGGAGAAAGCAGATTTGGGATGAATGAAACCAGAAACTAGTCAGTGGAAAATTCTTCTAATCATCAAAAATGTAAAACTGTAAGCCGAAAATTAGGTTCTTGTTTTGTGTGTTCAAAATGGAAAGTCTCTCATATAGGAATATATTAGACAAAGCATTTTACAGTTTAAAAAAAAAACAGTTTTTTCTTATCTAATGAAAATGAATAAAACTTTTCAGAATTCTTGTGTTTATAACAGTCCTGTTATAACAATTTCTTTCATAACTTATTTTGTATCTGTAATTTTGTATTCTTTTCCTAAGAGGCCTCACCCCGCCGCACTGCATAATAAGCTTTATGCCTCACAAAAAACTAGATCTGCCCTAGCTATAGACCTGCTTAACTCTCCTATGGTTCTCAAATTTTCTCAGCAGAATAAATTACTGAAACACACAACCTGGTAAGTTTCAAAAGCATGACGCTAAGCAAAAGAAGCCAGAATCAAACGGCTATATAATGTGTGGTACTGGGGAAGGCAGAACTATAGGAATAAAAAACAGATCAACAGTTACCGGGGACTGGAGATGGGAAACTTCTGGGGCTGTTGGAAACGTTCTATGTCTTAATTGTGGTAGTGGTCACACAACTGTCAGTCATTCAATATGTGCTCAGTTGCGTCTGAAGCTTTGTGACCCTATGGACTGTAGCCTGCCAGGCTCCTCTGTCTATGGGATTCTCCAGACAAGAATACTGGAGTGGGCTGCATTACAAAAAACTCATGGAATCATACACAAAAATGGGCTAATTTTACTATGTAAGTTATTTACTATGTAAATTATTCCTCAATAAGCCCAATTTTAAAAAATAATGATAGAAGCTAACTTTCTAATGTCTGAGTCCACAAGCTTAACCCTCATACTACCCTTGCATGAGAAGACGGTGCTTACAGCTAAATGTTTAGCTAAATGACGTTTCCTTCTATTCTGGTTGCTAAGAGGTCTGTTTGTCCTTTTATTTTAAAATCATGAATAGGTGTTAAGCTTAATGCAATGCTTTTTGTTTTTGCATTTACTGAGATGATCATATAGGCTTCTCCTATAATCTGTTAATGTGGAAAACTGTAAAAATATGTTGTCTAATGTTAAATAAATCATTCTTGCTATTCCTAGGATAAATCCCAATTTGTCAAGATATATTTCTTTTTTAATAATGTTGGTTATATTTTGGCTACCATTTTATTTTCGACATTTATTTACATAATTTTCCTTCCTAGTATTGTTTTTGTCTGGTTTAAGTATTGAGGCTATATTAGCTTCATAAAAGGGCTTCCCTGGTGGTGCAGATGGTAAAAAATCTGCCTGCAAGCAGGAGACGTGGGTTCGATCCCTGGGTGGGGAAGACCCCTGGAGAAGAGAATGGCTACCCTCTAGTATTCTTGCCGGGAGGATTCCATGAACAGAGGAGCCTGGTAGGCTATAGTCCACGGGGTTGCAAAGAGTCAGACATGACTGAGTGACTAACACTTTCACTTTTTTTAACTTCATAAAAGAGTTGGGAATGTCTCCTCACTTTCTATTCTCTGAAATATTTGTATATAGTTAAGATGACTTGTTTATTGATATTCGGTAAAATCTGTTAGTAAAAGAAGCAGAGTGTAATATTCTTTTTGTGGGTATGTTTTAACAAATGCTTCAATTTCTAATGGTTATATAATTACTTAGATGTTTCATTTTTTTACTCCATCTTGGTAAATAATATTTTTCCAGGTAACTTGTTGTTTTACTTTTAAAATTTATTGGAGAGGGGTGATCATTCTATGTAGATATGTTTTCTTTTTTCTTTTCTTTCATTTTTTATTTGCAACTTGTTTTTCTTGTTCTATCTTGGAGACATATTTCTTAAAAAAAAAAAACTAGGTTCTTTATTATGCTTTCTATTGCTTCTTTGATTTCTAGCGCACTAATTAAGATTCTTCACTTTAAGTACACTCTATTGAGTTCTTACTTTTTGTAGCTGGATGTTTAGCCCACCGTTTTTCTCCATCTGATGTAAGCATTAAGGATATAAAATTTCTTGTGTGTGTGCTTAGCTGTTCAGTTGTGTGCAACTCTTGGCGACCCTTTGGGCCGTAACCCATCAGGCTGTTCTTTCCATGGGATTTCTCAAACAAGGATACTGGAGGGGGTGCCATGTCCTTCTCTAGGGGGTCTTCCCGACCAGGGACCGAACCGTTGCCTTCTCTGTCTTCTGCATTGCAGGTGGATTCTTTACCTCTTGAGCCATCGGGGAAGTCCATATATTTTCTTAATGCTTTATAACTTAATCTGAATACCATACACTTTAATATTATAGCATTTTCATCATTATTTAATTCTAAATATTTTTAAAGACTCTATAATGACTTTCTTTGACTGATGAGTTATTTAGAAGTGTATTGTTACATTTCCAAACAGATTTTTCAAAAGTTACCTTTTTGTTATATTGTGGTTGGAAAAATGGCCTGCATTTTTTAATAAAAGATTTATTTAACAAGACTTTTTAATAAAAGACTTGTTTTATTTTCTAGCACAGGGATCAGTGCACTTTTTAGGTTTTTAGGGCCACACAGAAAATAACTGTAGGATTTGCAGAGCAATAAGGTCTCTGTCAGTAATTACTGGATTCTGCTATTATGCAAAATCAGATTGGGTGTGGCTGTTTTCTGACAAACTTTATTAACAAAAATACATCCAGGTTGGATTTGGTCTATGGGTCATAGTTTGCCAGCTCCTGACCTAGTAGATAAATATTTATTTAACATATATATATATATTTTAAATAGTTGACATACAATATCATATTGATTTCAGGTAAATTACATAGTAGTTTGATATTTGCATACATTATGAAATCATCACCACATAAGTAACCATCTGCCTCCATACACAACCAATTACAAAATTTTCAAAATAGAATATGCAGTATCTAATTGTTAGGGGCACAGTTCTATACATAATTATGGATAGACTTAATTATGTTTTTCAAATCTTCTATATGTTTATGAATTTCTATGTTTTATCACCTGGGCTTCCCTGGTGGCTCAAGTGGCAATTACTGACATGTATATTAACATCTTCCACTCTTATTTTGAATTTCTTCATGTTTTCTAGTAATTCTATCAGTTTTTAGTTATACATCTTATAGGTATATTAGATATATGCAAGGAGAACTGTTACAAGTGCCTGTTGGTTGATTCTTCCTTTTATCATCATGTAGGGACCCATCTTGTTTAAAAAATCCATCTCGTTTAATTTAGTTCAAATTCACTAATTTGGGGAGGGGTGTTCTATATTTCTAGAGGTGGTCAGCTGTTCTCTGGGAAATCTAACTATACACATTGAAAACTCATGTTGGAGACACAGCTGTAGTTCAACAGTCTAAAGTGTTTTGCTAAAATTACTCATCCCTAGGAACCAGAATGTTTTATTTGGCCAGGCGAGGCCAAGCTGGGAACTACTCGTTAAGAACCGTGTTCCCAGCTCATTAAGGGACTCCCACCAGCATCACTGAGAAGGAACACAATTCCCACATCCAAAGAACAGGACCCTGTGAAAAGTGAACTCAGTGAAGGCCCAAAGCAAATAACACAGGGCAGGGGGAAGGGCACGCAGAGGACGGGGGAGGCGGGAGGGGAGGGGGAGGGAAGGGAAAGGGAGAAACAGTGAGAAATGTAGCCAATGAGAGAAGAGGGCTCTCAATTCTGACTCCACGTGCACCAACAGTCATGCGGTGAAGGCAGTTCCATCCAAAATAATTACTACAGGTATGCCAAAAGGTAAGGGCTTACAATCAATGAGTCCCTGCCAGAAAAGAATCCGACATCTGGAAGTGGACCTCTCATTGACTCGTGGTGTGCAGAACGCCTGCTTCTCCCTTTATCTCTTGTCATTTCTCCTTCTCTAACAAAATCTTAGTTCCAGCTTCTAAAATTCAACACAAGTCATGTACCCCCACCCCCCACCGCCACCCCATGTAGAGACCTTCCAAAAACAAAAACAAGAATATTTTAGGGCTATAATCTAGCAAAGAGCCGCAACTTTCGCTGGTTAAAGAAAATGCTGAGAAAAGAACAGGATCCAGCATGCAAACGAAGAATTACATGATCAGCAGCAGGAGGAATAACAAACCCTAGGCCAAGTCTATCGAGCCCGATCCAGGGCACCTGGCTGTATGGAAGTGCTGCTCTGAGAAGCCTGGGCAGGTTCAATGCTTGGCCTCCTGGCCTTTTCTGACCGCAGAGTCCCCACCTTGGATACAGGGACACTGGACCACTCAGAGTCTTCTGTAGCATACTGGTGATGCATTAGACTTTACATTAGCATGGCATATGCCTCTCTGATTTTGTTTCATTTTTCTGAGGTACCATCTGTTTCTTTTTCATTTGCATATGCAACAAGAAACTGGGCATGATTCACCTTTTCCAGCTCTCAGACTCTTTAAGATGTTCTCTTCCTTGCTCCAAAAGATTCGACAAAACAAATGCTTCTGAATGTAAGTCCCCTGTGAGTGAGTTCTTCCCATCAGAACTTTTCCTCGCATTGCGAACTGGAAGGGGGAATGGGGTGGGGAATCCCTTTTCCCATTAAATTTTGCTATTTCCAGTGGCAACTGCTACAGCCAATAATGTTCCTATAAAGTTCCTATTTTCTGAAGATGTCCCTAGCAACAGTTCCATACTTTCTTTATAAAATATGTTTCCAGTTTCCACAGAAAACTTTAAAGTTAGATGGCACAACTCTAAACTGTTGTCATTTTAAAACTCTGAAAGAAGGTAAAGTACTAAGACCAATAACATCACCTCAAAAATACATGACCAAAGAAAAATATTTCACCTTCTATGGGAATCTGAAACACTACACAATTTGCTGCCAGTTACTTGTAACTATAAATTACACGTTGTAATGTATAGAACTATGTAATCACTATGTTGTGGACCAGCAGCTAACATAATGTTATAGGTCAGGGAAAAGTGAAAGTGTTAGTTGCTCAGTTGTGTCTGACTGTTTATGACCCCCCTGGACTGTAGCTCGCTAGGCTCCTCTGTTCATTGAATTCTGCAGGCAAGAATACTGGAGTAGGTAGCCATTCCCTTCTCCAGGGCATCTTCCTGACTCAGGGATTGAACCCGGGACTCTTGCATTGCAGGTGGACTCTTTACCATCTGAGCCACCAGGGAAGCCCAATTATACTTCAAAAACAAACACACAGAAAAAGAGATCAGCTTTGTGGTCACCTGAAGGAGGGGGTGGTAGGAGAGAGAACTGGATGAAGGTGGCCAAAAGATACGAACTTCCAGTTAACAATAAACAAGTATTAGGGATGAAATGTACGACATGATTATTTAACACTTCTGTATGTTATATATGAAAGTCGTCAAGAGAGTAAATCGGAAGAGTTCTCATCATTAGGAAAAAAAATTCTGTTTCTTTCAGTTTATATCTATATGAGATGATGAGCTTCCCTGGTGGCTTAGTGGTAAAGAATTCATCTGCAGTGCAGGAGATGCAGGCTCAATCCCTGGGTCAGGAAGATCCCCTGGAGAAGGGAATGGCAGCCCACTCCAGTATTCTTGCCTAGAGAATCCCAAGGACAGAAGAGCCTGGTGGGCTACAGTCCATGGAGTCGCAGAGTTGGGCATGACTGATCAACTAAACAACAATATGAGATGACAGACGCTCACTAAACTTACTGTGGTAATCATTTCACGATGTACGTAAGTCAGATCAGTACGTCATATACCCGAAACTTACACAGAGCCATAATGGGTGTCCACCTCTCTGCCTGGAAAAGGTGTGGACATGATCCATCTTTAGCCAAGAAGGCCTGAGCTGTGTCTTGATGGCAAAAAAGGTTTACTTTTTTATGGACATGGTTGGACTCACGGGATACTTGTGACAGATTTTTCCAGTCTCCAAGTCACCCAACCTGGATAATGACTTGCCTCATGTTGCTCTGGTGTGTATAATAATAAAGACCTTATTTTAAAAAATTAGATCTCAATAAAACTGGAAGAAAGGAAAAAAAAAAAAAAACCACACTTAACTAAATAGCAAAACAAACAAAAACATACAGGACAGGCTCCTCATAAAGGGGTAAAACACCCAAAGCCACACGAGCCTGATCTCTTGTGTAAATGCTCACACTTAAGCCTGGCTGCAGTGGCAGCAAAAAAGAACCTTTAATGCCCAAACTGGGGGTGCCGTGGAACCTAATGATAACAACACAGTTCTTATTTTGAGCACAACAGTGTTCTAAATGCTTTACACATATTAACTCACACGTCAGTCTTACGAGATGGGTACTGTTACTATTAATATAATCTGTTTTACAGAGGTGGAGATGGAAGCACTTGCCCAAGGTTAATGAGAGAACATACCAGGATTTGGATCGAATTGGTTTTTATTCAGTTTGCTCTTAACCGTTATGCAATATGGGCTTCCCAGGTGGTGCTCCTGTAGAGAATCTGCTTGCCAATAAAGGAGACACAGGGATGAGGGTTCGATCCCTGAGTCGGAAAGATCCCCTGGAGGAGGGCATGGCAACCCACTCCAGTATTCTTGCCTGGAGAATCCCATGGACAGAGGCGCCTGGTGGGCTGCACCCCACAGGGTGTCAAAGAGTCGGACGTGACTGGAGCGACAGCATGGGCGCGCATTATGCAACACTGCTGCGCCTCTGACTTAGAGAGAGAACTGGGCATCTCTCAGGTGGTACCCGTCATTAAGCTGGGTACCGGAATCACAGGCCTTTGTAAGCAGAGCCCAGTTTAACAATAACATATGTTCTTACATTTGAGTAACACTCATCTGACTGGAGAAGGAAATGGCAGCCCACTCCAGTATTCTTGCCTAGAGAACCCCATGGACAGAGGAGCCTGGTGGGCTGCAGTTCATAGGGTTGCAGAGTTGGACACGACTGAAACGACTTAGCAGCAGCAGCAGCAGCATCTAACTGAGGCAGAAGCTGCTGGTCTGGTGACAAGCTCCTCTCCTCCAAAACACACACACAAAGAACCTGTGAGCAGCTCTCCCCCACCACCCCTGCTTCCACCCTGTACTTTGGCTTGGGAGAAAATACATCCTGACTTAGCGAGGGTATTCCTCGTTTATGCTTGCCCTTCCCACATCCCATCTGATTTAGCATCTGTCCTATCGCAGGGATCCTTTAATGTGTTAATACGCACTACTGCTCTCCAAGTGTGAGGACGGAAATGAGATCACCCTGGGGTTTATGTGACCCCCGAACTCTGCTCTTTGCAGCACAACTGTCAACAGCTCCCAGAACAGCATTCTCTGCACACCTTTTGGGAAGTTCCAGCATAGACGAGTGAAAAGGGAAGTTCTAGAAGTCTCAGTTTCTAGTTCCAACTTTTGTGATCTTGGGCTAATCATTCATTTTATGCCACAGTCTTCCCGTTTATGCAATGATGAAGTCATGTTGCTATGACTTATGATTCTCTTCTGGTTCAGGCCAGTTTCTATTAAGAACGCTGCATGGCCTGGACAAGTCAAAATTTCCAGAGTGAGGTGAAATGTTGAAGTACAGAGGTATAGGGTAACATTAAAAAAAATATAGGGGAACGTGGCCTGTTACATGATTATGTGAGTTACGTCATGTCCCCTGAACAGAAATTTCATAAGGAGAAGGCCTATGAGGCTGCAGTTAGACCTGCTATCCATTCACCCTTGTGAAAAAGTATGAGCCCAAGAGGAGAAATGTTCAAGGGAAAAGCACACTGTTTCTGTTACAACTGCCCTAAGCCTTCACGGAGACTTCAACTACCTACTAGATGACTTCATGTAGGCTGTTAATGTGCTTCCTGTGAATTGTGAAAGGTGGGGGTAATTAATGTTCACATGCCCTGCCTGCTCCAGGATCCTTAACCTTCTTGCCCAGCTTTCTCAATGGAAAACCCAGATCTTAACTGCCTTTTTGTATACCTTAGGAAAAGGTACTTTATTGCTTTAAAGGTACTTTAAAGCTTCCTGCAGGCAAACTGGGCTTAAGGATGTTAGTGAAAGTTGCTCCGTCGTGTCCAACTCTTAGCAACCTTGTGGACTGTACAGTCCATGAAATTCTCCAGGCAAGAACACTGGACTGGGTAGCCTCTTCCTTCTCCAGGGGATCTTCCCAACCCAGGGATCGAACCCAGGTCCCCCACATTGCAGGTGGATTCTTTACCAGCTGAGCCACAGGGGAAGCTACTTATCAACTAATTACCAGCTACATGGGAAATATACCGAGAGGGGTTTGTGTTGGGAATGATCTTCCAGAACTGTAACTCTGAGGTCTTCCACGATAGTGCGGGATAAATCTCAGTCAAATGGGGTAAATAAATAAGAGATTAAAATAGGACTTGATTTGTCAACCCTATGCTATCATTTTGATGGGGTCATCATTAAAATATTTTTTAAACCTAATTCCTTGATATAAAGTCATACATGCTAATCATAGAGAGTTCAGAAAATACATAAAAGTAAAAAGAAAAATCTGGCACTACCATAAAAAGATAGTCCTTCTATAATAAGAGATATATTCTTATAATTGTGATACAATAACTTCTACTTTTAGTTCTGTCTCTGTGTATATGAGTATGTGTGCATGCGTGCTAAGTCACTTCAGTCGGGTCTGATTCTTTGTGACCTCATGAACTGTAGCCTGACAGGTTCCTTGGTCCATGGGGATTCTCCAGGCAAGAATTCTGGGAGTGGGTTGCCATGCCCTTCTCCAGGGGATCTTCCCTACCCAGGGATTGAACCTGCGTTTCTTAAGTCTCCTGCATTGCCAGGTGGGTTCTTTACCACTAGTGCCACCTAGGAAGCCCATGTATATATATACTATACATATGTGTGTGTGTGTGTGTGTGTGTGTGTGTGTATACACACACACATGAGTATGTGTTAGTCGCTCAGTCATGTCCAACTCTTTGTGACCCCAAGGACTACAGCCCACCCTCCAGGATCCTCTGTCCATGGGATTTTCCAGGCAAGAATACTGGAGTGGGTTGCCGTTCCCTTCTCCAATATATGAGTATATGTATGTATATATATGGGGCTTCCCTGGTGGCTCAGACGGTAAAGAATCTGCCTGTAATGCTGGAGACCTGGGTTTGATTCCTGGATTGGGAAGATCCCTTGGAGAAGGGAATGGCTATCCACTCCAGTAATTTTGCCTGGAGAATCCCATGGACAGAGGAGGCTGGCGGGCTACAGTCCATGGGGTCACAAAGAATCGGACAGGACTGAAGCGATTTAACACAAACAAATACATATACATATACATCTGGAACTACATGTTGTATACAAATACTTTATCTTTTAATATTATATCATGAGCATTTTCCCACGTCAGTAGTACTGAAAAATATTTTTAATGGCTATATGACAAACTATTGCTTACTTACAGTATATTTAATTTGTTCTTCTATCATTAGTTATATTATTTCTAAACATTGCTTTTGTAAATTTACTGTAATAGACATTTTTATAACTTTTATGCATTTATGACTAGGGCAGAATTCTAGAAGAGAAATCACATTGTGAAAAAGTATGCACGTTTCTTAAGGGTTTTAACAACTTCTAAACTGTTTTTCAGATGGTGTGGGGTCAATTTTAAAGTCATCAACATGTATAAAAACACTTTTTGCATCACACTACAGCAAATACTCAACTTTTGGACATTGCTAAGAGGTGAAAATGATACTGTATTCTAATTTGCATTCATTTGACATGACCAAGAGAGAGTATTTTGCTCTTTTTATTAGCTTTGTGTATATCTTATAGGAATAGACTGGTCTTCACCTCTGTTCCTTTGTCAAGAAGGCTTTTAATGTTTTCTTTGTATAAATCTTAGTATTTGAAATACAAAATACAAATTTTTGAAAGATCTGTATAAATCATTTAATGTTAAGGTTAACTTAAGAAGTTGTTTTATCTCTTAACTTTTAAATTATTTTTGACCTAGAGATGCTATCAGTTGTAATGAGATCAAATATGTCACCTTTCTTCATTGCAATTATGCTTTGCAAAGTTCACCCTAAAGTAGATACTTTTATTTAGTTTAAAAAAATTATTTGATCCTTTTTTAAACATTTAACTTAAATCCTATATAGATTTTGTTGTATAATATAAAGTAAAGCTCTAAATGTACTATCTTTTCACATATTTAATCAGTTGTCCTAACCTCTTACTGAAGGATTCTTTTTTCTCTCATCATCTTATTCTAGCACTTTCATTTAATCAAAACACAAATCATACACATTCTTGGGTCTGGTTCTGTTGATCTGCATGTGAGTCTTCTATAGGTACCACACCATCATGTTATTTTAAAAGACATACTGAGCTTTTTAAAAAGTTTTCTAAGTGGCTAAAACATTGGGGTGCAGGGAGTAACAAAACAGGGAGCACCAGATTCAGGCCAAAATCTCTGGTGGAGGTAGAAAGCGCCATGGATGATGGAGGTCAGTAAGAATGCAGGGACAGAAGTTGAGCTGCTTCTCTCCAGAATATCACACCACACCTCTGTCACTCCATAGCTGTTTGGCTTTGGGTAAGCTAATTCACCTTCCTGTGCCGTGATTTCCTTATATGTAAAATGAGGTTGATAAGAGGTTAAATGAATTAGTGTAAAACTCTTAGGACAATGCATAGCTCATGGCAAATATTATTGTTAGTTATTTGAAGCTATCTTCACTTTCATCGGGCTTCCCTAGTGGCTCAGATGGTAAAGAATCTGCCTGCAATGTGGAAGACTCAGGTTCGAGCCCTGGGTTGGGAAGATCCCCTGGAGAAGGGCAAAGCACTCCAGGATTTTTGCCTGGAGAATTCCACGGACAGAGACTGAGGGGCTATAGTATTTGGGGTTGCAAAGGGCCAGACATGACTGAGCGACTGATACACTGTCCACTTCCATCATGCCACTGACGTTACTCTTGCTAAGGACATCAATGATTCCTTAATTGTCAAATTAACAGGGGACAGGGATTAAAAAGACAGGCTCTCTAGAATCAGGCTGCCCAGATTAAAACAATACCTCTGCATTTTAAAGCTGTGTGACTTTGGCAAAGTTACTTGCTCATTCTGTGCCTTAATTTCTTCATCCATAAAATGGGAATACTGATAGAGCCAACCTTACAGGGGTATTACAAGGAGTCTGGCCACAATAAATGTAAATTGCTTGATGCACAGTCCTGACATGATAAACGTAAATTTCTTGGTGCACAGTCTACCACACAAGTAAATTCTCAGGAAATGGTCATTATAACCATCATCTTACCTGATTGCCTTGGGGAATCTGGCACTGATGTTACCCTCAACTTTTTGATACCCTTTTCTCCTTTGTGTTCTGGCACACTATGCTTTGGTTCTCAATCCATCACTTCTTGCTCTCTCTTCTTTCATCTATCTCGTAAAGTGCTGGCATTCTCCGAGGTGTCCTCCACTTACCCTATTCTTTGGTGACCATACACTTTTTCGGTGTTCCTTCTTCTAAGCCAGGGGTTGGAAAAATTTTTATTAGAGGATCAGATAGTTAATATTTTAGGCGTGTGGACTCTACAATCTCTGTCAAAACTACACATTGAATCATGTAAACATTCACTGAAGACATGTAAATGAATGGGCATGACTTTGTTACAACAAAACTTTGTACATAGAAACAGGCAGTCAGAAAATGGACCAGAGTTTTTCAACTCTTCCTCTAAGTAGTTGCTACAGCTCAGGCACCCCTTACTTAGACTACTCATCACGCAGTGTCTGTACCCCCTTCTGGACTGCGGGCTACCCAAGAGCCCAGTGTCCTTCCAGCCTTGCATGCTCTGAATGCAGCGTAGCATCTGGCCGCTACAGTAAACCACCGTCTGCCGAAAACACTGCGTGAGATGAGCGTGTACTATCAATCTTAACAGTTAGAAACTTTGTTGTGCTGTGAGGAAGAAGGCACTTCTTCCACACGGACCCTTCAGTAGCTACCAAAACAAACGATAGAGAAGACCTCATGGCCTGTATAACACACTGAAATGCCTACTAGAATTAATCTTTCTTTCCCAAATGTGAAAGGGAAACTCAGGTCCAGGAAATTCGTAATTTCAAGGACCAAGTAATATTGCAGACATCAAAACAGAGCTGTCCAGCATGATCTATAAAACAGGACACACTTTATAGGAATTGAGAAACAGCTGTTTCCCCATTTCTGCCTTAAAAAGGAATAGGCTACAGGGCTCAGGGGTATATGGTAAGCATATGGAAAAAATTTATTTGCTTAAAGAAATGTGACATGGAGCTGGCAAAGGGCTCAGTTTGTAAGAGATAATGTCGTGGTGGGTAAAATTAAGAGTATTAGAAGGATATATACAGAGTCATTTCAGCACTGTGATTAATGAAAAAGGAAACACCAATAAACACTGGAGGGAAAAAAAGAAAAGCAAAGCTTAAGCTGAAAAGAACTGAATATACTCCAGGGAAGACAACTGGCTGGAGGAACCAGGTATCACTTGCAATAATAATGACTTTAGTAGAATAAATTTTAGATAAAGGTGACACTGGTTTAGTGGAAAATAAGGAAACCAAAACTTGAGTCACAAGTAATAGTGTGAATACTGAGCTTCTCTAAATACAGTGCAGAGAATACCTAGAGACCTAAGAATACCTGGAAAATATATTAAAGGCTCTGGGAAGAATTTTAGACTTCTGAAATACCCTCAGATAGGTAATAGACAAAGAAGCATGTTTAACTGTTTCCTTTTAATTTCCATGTTTAAACTTAACCTGTAGCAATATTTTCAGTATAATCAAACATTTGTTGAACTCCTTTTAGGGGTGATTACTCATTTGTGTGACTCAACATATTCTCTCAAGTGGCCAATTACCAGGCAGCACTCTTTAGAATTCTGTAAAATTATAAAATCATTATTGCTATGAAAAAAGGACCTAAAGATTTTCTTAAAAAGAACAGAGTTAATATTGATTTTCTTCAGCTTTCTATTTACTCTTGCCTCTTAAGAATTATGAGAGGATTCATTATGTGGCTGTGAAAGCTGTTCAGTCGTGTTCAACTCTTGCAACCCCATGGACTGTATACTCCATGGAATTCTCCAGGCCAGAATACTGGAGTGGGTAGCCTTTCCCTCCTCCAGGGGATCTTCCCAAACCAGGGATTGAACCCAGGTGGATTGCAGGTGGATTCACAAGGGAAGCCCAGGAATACTGGAGTGGGTAGCCTATCCCTTCTCCAGCAGATTTTCTTGACCCAGGAATCGAACTGGGGTCCTGCATTGCAGGTGGATTCTTTACCAACTGAGCTATGAAGCCCTCATATGTGGCTACATGGACATTAATTCATTCATCCTTCAAGTAATTAATAGGCACCTGCTTATGTACCAGGTACTGTGCTAAGCACAGATGAGGCAAGAGGAATAAGGTAGGATCCTTACTCTGTGAAGTTGATAGTACAGTGAGAACAACAGACATGTGTATAAGCAATTAAAATGCAATGTGGTTAGGGATTTGAGGTGGGAGGAGGGTAGGACTATAAAGGGAGCACCAGGGAGTTTTCTAAGGTGACAGGACTATTTGCATACTGATTGTGGTGATGGTCATAACATGTCTGTAAGCATGTTAAGATTCACAGACCTGTATGTCAGAAGAAAAAAAGGATAATCTTACTGTACAACCACTTAAAAAATAAGATGAGAAAACATAATAGATGTTCAACAAAAGGAGAAAAAATAAATAAACTCTGGTATATTTGTATGATGGAACACTAACGAGCAATAAAAGGAATGGACTACTGATAAATGCAACAAGGGAGATGAATCTCCGAAAGCATGTAGTGAAAGTTGAGTGAAAGAAATAGGATAAATGAAACACAGCCTGCTTGAGTTCATTTATATAAACTTCTAGAGTAGGCGACATTAATATGGGATGGCAGAAATCAGATCGGGGTTGGCTTTGGTAGGGAGGGTGAGGGTGGGGCAGGTATTGACTGGGAAGGGAGCTCAGGGAACTTCAGGTGTGACTGAAATGCTCTGGGTCAAAACTGAACCTTAATATATGTAAATTACATACCTCAATAAAAAATATGCATTTAGCTATCTTGACTTCTCTTTCACAACACAGAATTTATAATTGTGTTTAAAGTTGTAAGAAGAAAACATTAACAACCTGTCTACTATATGTTATCACTTTCTTTTCAAGATAAATTAGAGTTCCTTTTGATTTCTTAATGAAATAAATATAATAGCCAATAGTAAATCTCACGACAAACATAAAATGCAAGTGCAGAGTATGCAGCAGTAGGAGGGCAAGGAGGTCAGAACCCTGCATTCTGCTGGGTTAAGGATGTGTTACGGGAAGGCCTTCAGGAAGAAGTGAATCTCATCGGGATGCTGAAGAAAGAGTAGGAAATGCTCAATGCAAAGACCAGGAAAAGAACGGCCTTCCAGGACGACATGTGCAAAGTCACAGATATGAGGGTGGGGTATGTCCTTCTGGGTGAGGTGCACTCAGGGGACATGAAGCTGTAAAGGAGGGCTGGGCCCAGACCATAAAGACCACCCCCTTCCCTCCACCACCCTTTAGCACACCAGTGCTAAGCACTTTATGTGGACAGTTTAATTTAATCACAACCATCTCCAGTTTTCAGAACCGGGGTGTGGCAAGGTGCAGGGCCCTACGCAGGGTTCTTGCCCGTTAGCCTTCCCACACAGATAGCCCAGCTCCGGCTTTCACTCTCATCCTCAGCTGTGTGCTGCTTCCTATTCCCCACGCTGAGGAGTCTGGCCTTGATTATGACACTGATGGGACCTAATGGAAGCTTTTACTTGCCCAGAATCTGCTTTACCGAGATAACAGGCCTCTCACAAGGATGCATCATTTGAACCGTGGTTCTCAATCTTTCCCACCCCCTCCCCACCCCGCCTCAATTCCCTTGAGACCTATTTTTAATATCATTAGTAATGATGGCTAAGCAGTGATCACCAAAGGCTGTCTCCATGCCCTTCTCACCATTCTACAAATATTCCCCCGCCAAGAGGTTCTAATTTGGGGACTGGGTCAGCAACAAGATGATCGCTCTATAAGTCTTTAAGTGGGAGATGGGATATCTTTGGAATCTTCAAATCTACATGGGAACATGTGTGGAGTGGAGGGGATGGGATTGGGGAATTCTGTGCAGAGTCTGAGATCCTAAGGTAAGTGGATT
This sequence comes from Dama dama, assembly GCF_033118175.1. Lineage (NCBI taxonomy): Eukaryota > Metazoa > Chordata > Mammalia > Artiodactyla > Cervidae > Dama > Dama dama. The sequence goes on along the minus strand of NC_083711.1, from coordinate 47,949,254 downwards.
TGTTGATCAGCTATTTTCCAGGTTTGGTGATCTAGATGGTCCTGGCCCCTGGCCCATCTGAGCTATGGAACTCTGTCAGGTTCAGGGTTTGAGAGACATCCTTGAAGAGAGGACATTGTCTCTGTGGTGCTTCAAGGATTATGGTTCTCTGCTGTAAGGAATCCCAAGAAGGCTCTGATCTGAGTAGACACTTCCTAAGAAGCACCACCTTCTGGGTGGAGATGAAGACTTGAGAGGGCTTGGCACTGGCATTGGAGAATTGCCTTAATTGATAATGGATTTAAAATAATCACAATAAAGCTTCACAGAGCTCTGTAACCTATCAAGTGTGTTTACATTCGTTATCTAAAAATAATTTTGAGGCCCAAGAAAATGCTGGAGGGCAGATGAGGAAACTGAGGCTTAAGGAGGTTAAACTGCTAACACTTGCATGGTTTGCCTGCCTTACTTCTTTTTTTCCTTAGTTCTCTTCCTTCCTAACTTCCTTCTTTCAGTTTAAAAAAAAAATCTAGCTATTTGAGTTAACTATGGGTCATCTTATTCTAGAAAGGATTCAAGGCAACTTGAGTGAGTGAAGTTGCTCAGTTGTGTCCGACTCTTTGCGATCCCATGGACTGCAGCCTACCAGGCTCCTTCATCCATGGTATCTTCCAGACAAGAGTACTGAGGTGGGTTGCCATTTCCTTCTCTTCAAGGCAGCTTACAAGGTTACAAAAAGGAAAAAAAAAAAAAGATAAAAGTGGGAGTGAATATGAAAGAAAAATAAGTATTAGAACCGAAATCAATCCAAGAGTTACACTAAAGATGTTATAATGACATATATATTTGTTACTGATAGGGCACAAACTGGACTCTAAGTTTCTAGTTGTCAATGTGAAAAAAGGAAACCATAACACTATTCAGAGTGGCCACTGGCTAAAAACTAATAGCAGCAGAACAATCAATTCCTTAGAAATATGGCTTTGGGTTCTTAATTACAACACAAGCCAAAATGCATAGCAACTTCCTTTATAATTTAACAGCTTTGAACTAGGCCTTAGGGGGCTTACCTGGTGGCTTAGATGGTAAAGAATCTGCCTGCAGTGTGGGAGACCTGGGATTGATCCCTGGGTCAGCAAGATCCCCTGGAGAAGGGAATGGCTAGCCACTCCAGTATTCTTGCCTGGAGAATTCCATGGATGGAGGAGCCTGGTGGGCTATAGTCCATGAGGTCACAAAGAGTCAGACACAATTGACTGACTAAGCATGCACACAACTAGGCTTTAAAAGGTAATTCTGATTTTCACACAAGAGAAACTACCATGTCATGTTTTAAAGAACATGAGAAGTTCAGACCATCTCTCTGAACTCCTGTAGCAAATTCTATTTACAGAAACCAAAGCAGGTGAGACCCCAGTGAACTCATTAGTTGTTGAAACAGCTTTAGGACCAAGGGAGACAGGCAGGGTGATTATTTCCATACCTGCTAAGGGGAAGAGACAGAAAAAAAAAACAAAAAAACCCACCTACCTACTAGGCTACAGGAATAAGTAGGTCTTCGTAGTGATAGTTCATCTTATTTTGTAAATTATTTTAACTTCATGATTAGCACTTGGTGGCAAATATTAACATGACCTTTTTAACTCTTACATTTCTAATGATGACTATGCGGGACTGCCAGTTTCTATACTGTACATCTTGTGCCTTCAGGTCCCAAGGCCAGGTTTTATTTCTATTGGTTATTTTATACTTTCTTCACTCAACCATCCAGTTTCCCTTACTTTTATGACAAGGAACAAGCACAGAGTTTTTCCTTTCTATAACTTATGTATGCAGAAAAATAAATCCAGGTCTGGAATACCCCTTGCATACACAAGAAGAGTCTGGAGCCACCTGACTCACTGACACGACAAGCCCAGAAATAGAAAAAGCAATCTGGATGAAAGGCAAAGATGAGTGGAAACTTCTAAGCCAGCACGAAGGTGCTATGTCATATGAAATTAATTCTCTGAGGTCAGCGATTAGAGTCAGGTTACACCCCAAATGTAATTCTGCCTGCTAATTACTTGACCCAATATTTATTTCGTTGAGCAAGATGCCCAGCCACTACTTCCAAGTGTGGGCTTGGGGGCAGAGGGAAGGAAGCAGACAGTCAGAGAAAGAGCAGCTCCTTTCTTTTACAAATAGATGTGTCTCCCAGGTCCCTAACTGAAACGATTGACCTTCCTTTCTAAAGTGAGAGATCAGATGTGTCATGCTCTTCCCTTTCCAGCAAAATGAGGCACTTGAGATCAAGGAACTCTTTAGCCAGTGGATAAGATGCCTGAAGAAACAGTGTTCTGTTGCAAGAAGCCCGGAGCTGAGATGCTAACAAAACCACCCTTTGTAAGGCAAAGAGGAGGGAGCCAGGTGGGAATGGAATGGTGGATGTATGTATCTTTTGACTTCTGAAGACGTATTTCCCCCAATAAAGACATTCAGAGTGGCAGTAAAAAGGAACGCACTCTCCAGATGGAAACATTGGATTAATGAGAGTAGCATGAACAGGAATGACTCAAATACAGGGAGTAAATTAGGACAACAGCCCTTCCTTAAAGGAGGTGTCACACAGCTGCCCGAGGGGTTGATGAGGGTGCAGAACAAACAGTAGAAACAGGATCAGAAAGCTGGAACCTGACCACGTGAGACTCATCAATAATAAAAATAACGGCGTCAGCAGGTGCTGTCACCCTACGCTCTCTGACTGCTCTGGGCCAGGCATTGCACCAAGAGCTTTATGTCTATGACCTTGCTGACGAGTGCTGTCCCCTCCCTTCCCCCACACGGCTACCAGGGGACATTCTGCCATCTGGGGATGTTTCTCCCCTTACGGGATGTCCCTGATATTCAAACAAGCTAGTGGCACCTAAATAACAATGGTGGACGGAAAGGAGACATCTACCCCACGACTGGTTTGCTGCTGGCCCTGAATCATGAGGCTGCTGAGAGAGTCAAGGTCACCAGCTGTGTGACCTGGGGGCTGATGGGAAGGCCAGAGTTCCCCAACCTCTTTCTTTCTCCCATCGTTTTCGTTTCTGCCCCTAAATCAACACACGGTGAAAGAAAAGAAGGGAAAGACTGATGCCTATAGCTGAAGTGTGCAGTTTAATGGCCAGAAACCAGACTTGTCACATGTAATCAAATCATCATAGTGTTGGTGACAGAGTTAAGACAGTTGAAAAAACAGTTGCTATTCCAACTTCCAATTTTCAAGTTATTGTTGGGGCTGAAATTTCTCTCACCTCAAGAGTTTTTATTTTGGAAAATCTCCAAAGCACACGTTTAGCCATATTTGGGTAACTGAAACATGAAGAAAACAGCCATGCTTTTCAGTCATATTAAATTCTAACCAGATGCTCTTAAAAAACTTTACACGTACACAGCACCTTTTATTCTAGAGGAGTCATTTTCTTTCACCCTGAATGGTATTCACCACAGACTGACAATACTAACTCTTTAAGAGACCTGTCACCCTAGTGATACACCATCTCCAGAGAGGAAGTAAAGAGGACCACATTGGCCTTTCTAATTCTCACTCTACTCACACTACTGGGAATCCAAGTCAAATCAATCTAACAGACAAAACATTTACTGAATACTTTCTGAATGCTGGGAACAAAGCTGAAGAGCAGGGGAAAGTTGGTATGAATTTAACTGACCTGCAAAGTGAAAATGACATGGAGGATTCCTATAAAACAGTGCTAGGTCAAGAACCCTACCTGAATAGCTCATCTATCTGACTGTTTGACTCACCTAAAAGACAGTGCTTCTGGCATCTTTTCATCTATGAACCTCTAGGCAAAGAAAGAAATGGCTTGGGTGTTTGGAGGAAAAGCATATTGGAGAAAAATGAATGATATTGTCTAGAGTCCATGGGATCTCAGGTCACTACCCTCCGGAAAACCCCAGAGCGTGACCCAGCAGTACCTTGCCTGATCCCCCACTAACCACTTTGACCCCTTCTGTTCTCTACATGAAAGCCAGAAAGACCTTTTGAAAATATAAACAGGACTATACAATCTTCCAGTTTAAAACTCCACAGACGTTTGCTTTTACACGTAGAATTACATCCATATTCCGTACCACAAACCACAGGTCCTGCCGTGACTGGCCTCCACTTACCCCTTCTGCCTCCCTTGTTCTCCTCCATGACCCCAGTCACACTGACCTCCTGAGGTTTCTGGAACATGCCAACCCCCTTTTTGCCTCGGAGCATTTACGCTTCTTGTTCTCACACCTGGACTGCTCCTCCTGGTCTAGCTCCTTCACAATACTCAGGTCTAGCTTCAGTGTCACCTCTTCAGAGGTCTCCTCTGACATCCAAAGTGGGCCCAATTTTCTCTTATTTTCTCCCATAGCACTACTGCAAGTTGTCATTACCTGATTTATTGATTTGATCCATCCATGACTTTAAATTCCAAGATGGCAGGAGCCAATAACATCTGTTTTTTTATTTGTGTGTGTGTGTTACATTTGCAGGGTTCAAGATAGTCTCTGGACACAGCAGAAAGGCAATAAGTAATTGTCGAATGGACAAATGAAGTGAATATAATTGCAAATAGTAAATTGGAAAAAACAATAGAAGAGGGTCATCTTTTTATATTTTTACTACCATAAATACTGCTATACTACTGCAAATCTTGGATTTGTTTGAGGTTTTTCCTGTATTCATTTTAACCAGGACCACCCTCACTGAACTTAAGAGGCTAAAAGAATGGAGACCTAACTTATGGCTACAATTAGAAAGTTTCAAAATGATTGCTTTATAACACCAGGTTTGGCAGACAATACAGTTTGAATAAGAGGGGGATTAGCCCTTTCTGATTCAGAGATACTTGTGGTTGAAAGCAGAGCTGCTATTATGCGTGCAGCACAATGTTCCTCAAGAAACATGACAAAAGAACCTCAGAGTCAGGCCCGGAACAGTAAGGATGGTGATGGTACAAGGCACTCCTGGGAAGCTGCTAAGAAGCGGGTCCGAGTGGAATGTCCTTGTCATCTGCCATGTGGCCCTGGCCTGGGATGCTGAACCACGGAGCTGCTTGGAAACTCAGAAGGACCCTGGGTAGCAGGACTTCCTCCCCAACTCTGCTCAGGACTAGAAAATAATATCAGGACTGTTCTGTCTGGCTCTTTGGCGCGTAAGAACCACGACTGGTCTGGCCATACGAGAAAGGGAGCCTAGAATGGCCTTCCTGCCTGGGGATGCTCCCCGGAGGGCCTGCAGTGGCCCCAGCTCCTCGTCCACTGGATGTAGAGCAGACATTTTCCAATCACCTCCTGATCGGTCCAGCCCTTCCTTCGGATAAAATTTTCTCCTTGGTTTCCTCAGCGTATTCGGTTTTTCTGCTGGGACTACAGCCCTCAGCACCTAGTTATTTGGATGAGGTTCAACTTCCTTGCACAGATCCTGTCTTTCCCTGTCTCCTCCCCATTCCCTAGCTGCTGCTTGGGATCTGGTCCCACCTCAGGCAGCTCACTTGACACCACGCTGCAGCCGCCTCCCCAGGTTCTCCCGGCAGGGCTGAAATAACTGCACTTGTAACGTACGCTGCCTGGCCCGCACGCTGGGGCCGCCTCCCCATTCCTCATTCTCCGCCCCGAAGAGGTCCTAGCATCCTTCATCAGTCGAGTGCACAGAGGTGACATTAGTGGTCCCCTCAGGTCACAGGGACAACCTTGTTTAAACCCAAGAATGACTCTGGGGAATCTGTGACGTAGTGGCTTCTTTAAGGCTTCATGTCAAGTAGAGGGCAACCCGGGGTGTGAAATTTAAACCTGAGTTACACAATTTTCATGAATAAAACATGAGGCTAAAATTAGATGAGCACTGAGCTTCTTTTCAGGAGAAGCATCCCGGAGTCCCACACAGAGCCCCTCGGGATCCAAATCCTGAAGGTTCCCCACTATACCTCTCTGACCGTGATTTTCCGCTAAAATGCTCCCGGCGGCTCCCCACTGTCTGTGCGGTTGTAACATCTGGCATCAGCGCATCAAGGCTCTTAACACTTTGGACCCAAATAAAGATTCCACTTTACCTAAGACAAGGCTGGACACCATACCCCTGTCCTGGGGCATGGGAGCAGCTCTCTTGCTCTCTTGCCAGCCTGCCTACGCTCATACTGTGTCCTCTGCTGAGAACGCTCTCCTTCTTAACCCTGCCCCTGGCAGAAACCCACTCCTCCTCCCTCAGGGCATTCAGTTCAAATATTTCCACCCCGCCTCCACCCCATGCAGCTTCCCCGACCTGCAGTTTGAGTAGACTCAGACGGCATTATGTTAAGCCCTATATGACAATGCACAGCCCATCAAAATTATAATTGTGATGACTGTCTCTCCTACTACATTCTGAGTTTTGCATGGCATATTGCGGGCACTCAGTAAATGTCTGTGGAAGTGGGCTAAAAACTGTTTGCTCACACTTGTATAACTGGCTATTAATGACAAAAGTTACTCAGCCAAGATTTGAGCTGAGAAAGGAATCAACTTTTTGCTGATATGACATGTCTTTGTAAGATGTGTCATTAGAAAGAGAACAAGACTGGACTAAAACAACATTGTCAGGAGAAGAAGGGCTGAGAGGGGAGAAATTCTTCTAACTCAGGCATTTTCCTATTCACAAAGGAATTTTCTAGTCAAGGAGAAAACATTGATTCAGTTTGAGATGTTGCTGGAATTCTCTCCTTTTTCCTCTAGTTTTGGGAGAACTAGTATCCATTTGGAAAAGTAATGGGGATGTAAAAGTGAAGACAGCAATGCAGCGATAATGTATAAACAAGGCTATTGAGTGATGATATAGCTATGTCAAGAGAGAAACCTTACAGAATGACATTAAAGTAGGACACTTGAGGAATGCCTTAGAACTAAGACAACTGTCACCTGATATTTTGGCATTCTTGAAGTATATGAAGAAATAGCACCTGGGAACTGAAAAGTACAAATTATTTGTAACAACGACATTCTGAAGTCAAAAGTATATTTTCCTCATCTTTTAAAAAAAGTTAACCTGTTAGCATCATTCTCACTTTAGAAAAATGTGAAACCCTAAAATACGTATAATTCTAGAACATTGTCTACGGTGGCTTTCAAAAGAAGAGAGAGCTGCCCTTCACTGTACCAGATTTTCCTAAACAGGCCTGTTTAGCTGGAGGTACTCTTCTGTTTTGTGGATCATCCAGAACATTTTTTCCCACCTCTTAAATTTTTTTTAAAAATTGGAGTACAGCTGCTATACAATGACGTGTTAAGTTTCAAGTGTACAGCAAAGTGAATCAGTTATACATGTTATACAGATCTTTTATTTTTATGTATTAAGTCATTAATCCAACCCTTAGGGAAGATGAAAGAAAGGATAATATGTGAAATTTAAATCTGTCAATTTCTTTGCTGGTAAATGTCTACCAGGAAAAAACGTAAAAGCCTGGAATTTAAAAATGACTGATTTGATAGGTTTAATATGTGAGCTTTCTTCTTTCGTGACCTTTCAGCTCACTGAGACACTATTCTAAAGCTGCTTTACTTGAAGGTTGCTTCTTCCTCCATCCACCGACGTGGCCGGTGGTGCTGGCTCCATGCAGTACATACTTACTGAGCTCTGACTTTGTGCTCGGGGCTGGGGCTGCAGCGTTAGAAGGTGCTCTCCGCTCTAGGAACTCCCAGAGGGGAGGGGGAGAGACAACTGTGCTGGCAGTTGCAATGAAACTGGGATTGAGGGTAAGGTACAGTTAAGCTCTGGGCGCCTTGGGAGTACCAGGGAGGAACATAGTCCACGTGGACCGGGAGAGGACAGTGGGAAGGAAGGGTCTGGAATGTGAGTCAGCGTGAAGTGAGGCATGCCCAGGGAACACTGTCTCGGACGCCCGGTGATCCAGCTCTGCTGCTGACACCCCCTGCACTTCTTTTCACAGTTCACAGAAATAAACAGACGAAAAAGGATAAACAGTTTTAAAAGAGTTTAAATCTCACTATATTTTTAAGAACTGATACTGATACATCTCTCAATACCCTGCAGACATCCACAGTGATAATTATTAGTAAGAGTTGAGCAAAAGGCATAGCGTTAGTGTTTTCCTGGATCATTTTCAGGTCATCAATTGACAGGCTCATGGAATATTAGTGCTTAACTAGAACCAAGATCTTTCAGTCCAAAACCTTCACAAAGGGGGAAATTGAAGCTCAGGGTCAGTGAATCATTTGCCTAAAGTAGTTATGTATGGATGTGAGAGTTGGATTATAAAGAAAGCTGAGCTCTGAAGAATTGATGCTTTTGAACTGTGGTGTTGGAGAAGACTCTTGAGAGTCCCTTCGACAGCAAGGAGATCCAACCAGTCCATCCTAAAGCAAATCAGTCCTGAATATTCTTTGGAAGGACTGATGCTGAAGCTGAAACTCCAATACTTTGGCTACCTGATACGAAGAACTGACTAATTTGAAAAGACCCTGATGCTGGGAAAAATTGAAGGTGGGAGGAAAAGGTGATGACAGAGGATGAGATGGTTGGATGGCATCACCAACTCAATGGACATGAGTTTGAGTAGGCTCTGGGAGTTGGTGATGGACAGGGAGGCCTGGTGTGCTGCAGTCCATGGGGCCGCAAAGAGTTGGACATGACTGAACAACTAAAATGAACTGAACTGAACTTCTTTGCATTGTTCATTTAAGAAGGGCTTCTTATCTCTCTTTGGTGTTCTCTGAAACTCTGCCTTCAGTTGGGTATATCTTTTCCTTTCTCCTCTGTCTATAGCTTCTCTTCTTTCCTCAGCTATTTGTATAGCCTCCTCAGACAACTCTTCAAAAACATCAAAAAAGACGTCACCAAAACGTCACCAAAGACGAAGAAAGACTGAAAAACTGTTCAAGATTGAGGGAGAGCCATGACCACTAAACGCTACACATAATCCTGGAACAAAAGAAAAAATAAAATTTCCCTCTGCAAATGATGCTATTGAGACACTTGGTAAAAAGCTGAATGGGGACTATGGATTAGAAAATAATATGGTATCAATATTAATATACTGAATTTGATAGTCATACTATAGTTATGCAGAAAAGTGTACTTGCTTTTAGGATAGTAACACTGAAGCACATAAGTTGATTCAGAAAAACATATACACACACATATATAAACACAAAGGGATAGGTGGGAAGAGGGAGATTAGAGGAAAAAAGGGAGAGAGACAGCAAACATGGCAAAATGCTAAAATTTGGAGAACTTGAGTGAAAAGTATACAGCTCTTTACTATTCATGTATCTTTTCTGTAAGTTTGAAATTATTTCAGTGGTGATAGCTAAAAATAAAGAGCATGAGTTTCGGTGTGACTCAGATCCAAGTTTGAATCCCAAGTCTGATATTTATCACCCAGGAGACTGTGGAGGAGTTAATTATCATGAGCTTTGGTTTTCTTATTTGATCACCAATTCAGGACCAGCTTGGTCGTCCCAGATGGCGCTAGTGGTAAAGAACCTGCCTGCTAACACAGGAGACATAAGAGACCCAGGTTCGGTCTCTGTGTCTGGATGATCCCCTGGAGGAGGGCATGGCAACCCACTCCAGCATTCTTGTCTGGACAGAGGAGCCGGGCGGGCTACAGTCCATAGGGTCACAAAGAGTCAGACGTGCCTGAAGCAACTTAGCATGCACGCACAGGACTAACTTAAAGGGATGCTGTGCTGATTAAGGAAAATAATACATAGAATGGAGCACCTGGCTAGTGGTCAGTCTGCCTGGCAGAGGACCTGATACCTCACTGGTGAGGAAGTAAATACCTGCTCAAGAAATGAACAAGCTCCTTCCTCCTGCCCCTCCCCGCCAATCAGATTAAGTGATAGCACTTAGAGAAAACGAACAAATTTTAACAAAGTATGAGATTTTTCTTAACATCTGCATAACACAAAACAGAAACCTTGATTAGTTATAATAAATATCATCATACATTTGAATGCTGCTCTTAAGTTTCCTCAGCATTTTGCCCTCATGTCTCATATGACACTGAATGGAACAGGCAGGCATTCAAGTTGAAGTTCAACACAGCGTTAATAACAGCGAGTCTCTGCAGTGCCTTGGGTCGTGACTGTCAAAGAAGAGGGCATGCCCTTGTTACTTAAATCTCAAACAGGGCTTGCATCAGTTCTTGGTTGCAGGGTACAAAACGAGGTGCGGTCTAACGTCCATCTGGGCATCTGTTCCTCAGATGCTGGCACCGCTGTCTGTTGTGGTTCACCGTTGTGTCCGGGGCAGTGGTGGGGCACAGAAGGGGGCCCAGGTTGTGCCTGGGAGGTTCCTTCTCTCGGCCAAGATGTGCACATAAATTTGAAATCACCCAAGAGGGTGGTTTCAGAGTTGCCTGCCAAAGAGTGGTGTCTTCTAATCTGGAGAGCAGCTGCTGGGCACAGGCATGCAGACATACACACACACACACAGACACACACATACCCAGGCACCCTCACGGAGCCTATACCTGCCTCTACTTGTCTGCTCTGGGCAGATGGCTCCCGGGTCTTGGGTCGCCTCATTCTGCACCTCAGTCCAGTTAGACCCTTTCTTCTGCGGAGGCTGGCAAGCTGTGGGGTGAGGGATCCAGCCAGGTCGCCTGCCTTCTGAGTATGAAGGACACTGCCTGGAGAGGGAGGAGGGTTATATTTAGTGTTTGGGCCCAGGCATTGCTGGGCTCCCCACTGCCTCTCCTCTGTGGAACTGCCAGGGGACCCTGGTTGCAAGTTCTCCTTGACTTTGAAGCCCACGAAACAAAAACTGAGAGACTGTCCAAAAAGAAAAGAAGAAAACGCTGTTGGTCCCTGGATTCCACTGTCGGATTTGGTGGGGATGAGAAGAGAGGACCAGCAGGTGTGAGCAAGCAGAAGCACCTGCGCGGTAAGGTAAGTGTCCCCAGTGCCACTGAGAGGAGGCTTTGGGGACCTGTCTGTGACATCCAACGTCCAGGAACTGCATTATGCAAGGGAAGAGAGTAAATCTCAGGCATGATTAAGGGCTTGTGAAGGGTGATGACTTTTTTTTTTAACATGAAGTGCTGCTTGCAAAATAGAGGAACTATCCTGACAGGAGATACGAAAGGAGACCAAAATAAAATCTTAAATTGCTATCCTCTTTAGAGTAAGACAAATGGTCAAAAATTCTTAAATGGTTTGGGCAGATGACTTTTGCTTGCTAATAGCTTGATTTTGCAAACTGATGTAAATGATCAATGCATAATTTGAAAATTGTCCCAAATGTGGTAACAATGGAGAAGTGTATTGGAAAGGCTAGACTGGTTAGGAGGCATTTTCTTTTCATGGAAAGACAGAAGAAATTAACATCTTAAAATGGCAACTTAGAGGTATTCTGTTTCATTTTCTTTTGTTCATATATCTTTGGTGCTAAAGAGTTGATGAACAGGCAAGATCTGATGAATGGGGGCCAGAGAAGAGAAGCAGATTCTTGAGGTGGGGTTTTTTGGAAGGTCTGGGAAGATACCTATCACCCCAAAGCATGACTGGATATTCAAGGCACAGCAAACCTCAGTGTCAATGGGAAGCGAAGCCTGATTGCTGCCAAATGACACCAGAGAAGGTTCTGCTCACTGTACTTGCTCAGTGGGAGTATTAGTCAGTGTTTAGGGTGAATGCATAGTTTTGAATACAGATCCAGTTCAAGAGATACGTGTTCAGCTAAAATTTTTGTGACACATTCAATCACTCTTTTTCATTACACCTGATGATCACATCTTTCTTCAGTATCTATGCAAGTCTTACGAAGGACTGCAAGAAATGCAGTGCACACATTGCTTGGCTACATTCACCATGTTCTATGTGTGCATTAGACTTGTAATAAAGGAGGGCAAGTGGCAGTGTACTACTGGTGAAAACTTTTCCAACCTGTGGCAATGCTCCTCTTGCTTCAACTAAAAACACTTTTCCTATGATGATACTTTCTAATACATCAATCTTCTATCCTCCCAAAACAAATATTCCAAGTAAATACATCTCTACAGTCATCAGTTGACACTATTATGAAACTCATATTATACTTAATTAAAAATCAGCATAAATACTTGAAGAGCTCTTTGCTCTTGAAAATTTCTAAAGGCAGCAATAATATTCATAGCTATTTCTATTTCTTTAAAACAAATACGTTGGGCAATTAAAGACAAGTCTATGCTTACAACAGTTTTTCAGGTAATTTCCCAGAGCAACGTTGAGTTTGGCTTCTTAAGATTACCAATGCAAAAATATTCTGTAAAATTCTAGGACAAAGAAAGTATTGATTATAAACAAAAAAGTGTAAAAAAAATGTTTTAAAGAGTTTAGCTTCTGTTAAAGTTTGTATGTAGCTTTCTTTTTTCACTTAAACTGTTGTTGAATAAAAAAATTTGTTAGCCAAGAATTGGTCTTAGGTACTGACATTGTCACTGGAGATACAGATAATTTACTGCGGCTTCAAAATGATCCATTTACCTGTTGTATGGGACAGAGGCTGCAATGTGCCAAGAGTTCAGGGGCGATGGGGATGAGCCCCAGGGATGGGGAAAAACAGAAGTGAAGGGCCCTGTATTCTTCAGAAGAAAGGCCATGTTATTCTTGTCTTAACGTAAAAGAAAATTTTCATTACTACTGAAATACATGCCTCGCCTCTTCAATATGTTACATTAAAAAACATGTAAAGAAAAAAATGGTGCTTTTATTTGCCTCCGGACAGAACTAAGTGGCCACCAGCATTTAATAGCCATTCATACAGAGAACAACATAATTTTTTTGTTTTGTTTGTTTCATTATAATTAGGTAAAACACTCTTATGGTAGGGCTTAATTAGTTTGCTCACTTGTTCATTCATTCAACAAATGTTTAGAGTGCCTACCACACGTTGGGTTACCAGATATACAGCAGTGAATGGAGGAAGAGTGGTTTCCATATTCTCTGAGTATAGAGATCTTTTACAGAGGGGCCAATTATTAGTGATTTGAACCTTAATACTGTTCATGTTGCTTACTATGATATTTTCTCCTTTGTTTCTCATTAAAAGACTAGAAAAAAAATTTCCTACTTATAAAGGTTTATTTAGTGTCTGCAAGATAGGAAGAGAATTCCAGGGACCAAATAATCAGATTGGAATATACATTTTACTGAAACTACTTGAGCCTTCTTTGAGGGATGTTAACATTTCTGTTCTAAATTACAGATGTCAGACAAAGATATCAGATATCAGACATACTGATAGTTTGCACCTTCAGAATTAGGTTAGACAAGATGTCTCTAAGGAGGACATAGAGCGAAATTTGTATTAGATAGCCTCATGGCTATCTGGGGCTCAAAATCTGATGAAAGTTCAAGATGTGTCTGTCTAATTTGTCTGACAAAGGCAGTCAATCACCGGGGGCTACGACAGAAAGAGGGGCAGTACTGAGCTTCTCACTGTGGCTGAGGAATCTTTGTATAATGGCGTTATTCGTAACCACAGGGTCATTTTACACCTGGGAGGTGTCCTCCACTGTGTACAGAATTCAAGTATCAGTCACTCACTTGATCCCAAGGTGACCCTGCGTGATAGGAAATGCAAGTATTATTCCCTGTTCGGCTGATGGAAAAACTAGGCTTTAGACCTTTAAGGAACCATCCCAGCTAATGTTCCCTCTAATGTAGTCTCCTTAAATAATTTCTCAAATGAAGTCTAGAAAAATTCTGAGTTTTCAACATGAGTACTCACAGTTCCGAGCACTGGTTGAAGGCGGCGGTGGCCAATTGGAAGCTGCCAATGGGAGAGTTTCAGGCCTTCCCGCACCCCATTGTCTTCCTGCCTCCACTTCCCTTCTACACTCACCCAACAGTCCTTTCCTCTGGCCCTCAAAATAGTGTAGTTTCTAAACAAGATATAAGCTACTGCTTTTTTCTACTTTTTACAATGGGAACAGGATAGTATAATAGTATACTCATCTACATGTGAATGCAAATAGAATTTTAAACTGCTGGGTTAGTGCCAAAAGTCTGGCAACATAAAAAGCCGTCAAATCCGATTAGATCAACTGTCCACCCCGCCCAGATCCTGCTACTGGGGGATGCATAAGTGGGCCCTTGAGAGAAGCAGTTTATCAATGGTAAGTGAAGATATCACAGGACAAAATTATGGGGGAAAATGGTAAGCTGACAGCTATATCAACTGAGACATATGAGCTAACTGAGAGCTCTATCAAGATAGGCAGAGCTGAACAAAGCAGTCTTGAGTGAAGGTCTTCCTGATGGATTTCAAGACAGTAAACTGATCTGCTGATAACTGGGATACTGAAGATAAGAGGGTGTAGGGTACCACTCATAGCTAGTATTCTTTGTTACTACTAGCTATGATCAATCAAATGCACTTTATTTCTTCCTTACATTTTTTTCCTGGAATTTACAGTGTACCTATTTAAGGTTTATTATAATTGTTTGGAGGTGTTTAGCTATTGGGTTTGGCCAGAAAATTTATTTGAGTTTTCTTGTAACATCCTATGGAAAAACCCAAATGAATTTCTAGGCCAACCCAATACTTTGCTCTAGTGGCTTGGACAGAATGTCTTAGATCCCCTTGATGGATCCAGGGACAATCCTCTGACTAGGAAAGTAGAGTTCAAGGAGGATAGGAATGTGGGTAAAGTAGAGTCTGTTTCTGCGCTTCTTCTAGGAGCTGCTGCTCCAGGCCTTGAGACAGAAAGAGACAGAGGCAGCTGCCTCTGAGCCATGGTATCAACTGCCAGGTTGTGACTAGGGACACCAGCTCCTTGGTTTTCAGCTGCTCCAAACATCTTCACCCGGAGCTATTTTAAGAACCTTTGCATTTGATCAGGGAGCATGTGGGGTTAAGCCTTGTGTTTTCCATTTCAGTTTTAGATCCCAAGCAGGTGCAGTTAGTAGTTCAGAGTTTAAAAACTTATTATTGTATTTATCCCCAATCAATGCAAAAATAACTTCATATTAGGGGAGAAAAATCATGTAATTGAGACAGAGACTTGTTTCTTAAACAAAACTAAAAGTATTCAGAACTTGAATTTAAAAAAATCACTAGCATTTTCCATTATAATTCTTGTTTGGCAAACTTGGCTAAAAATATGAAAGAATAAATAAAATCATTTGCCTAAAGTAGTCATGTATGGATGTGAGAGTTGGACTATAAAGAAAGCTGAGCGCCGAAGAATTGATGCTTTTGAACTGTGGTGTTAGAGAAGACTCTTGAGAGTCCCTTGGACAGCAAGGAGATCCAATCAGTCCATCCTAAAGGAAATCAGTCCTGAATATTCATTGGAAGGAATGATGATGAAGCTGAAACTCCAATACTTTGGCCACCTGATGCAAAGAGCTGACTCATTGGAAAAGACCCTGATGCTGGGAAAGACTGAAGGTGGGAGGAAAAGGGGATGACAGAGGATGAGATAGTTGGATGGCATCACCAACTCAATGGACATGAGTTTAACTCCGGGAGTTGGTGATGGACAGGGAGGTCTGGCGTGCTGCAGTCTATGGGGTCGCAAAGAGTCGGACAGGACTGAGCAACTGAACTGAAATAAACTGAAAAGTCAAGACAATACATAACTATTTGTGCTACTGTCCATTAATCTCAGCATGCTCAGTTGCTCAATCATGTACAACTCTTGCAACCCCATAGACTGTGGTCTGCCAGGTTCCTCTATCCATGGAACTTTCCAGGCAAGAATACTGGAGTGGGTTGCCAATTCCTACTTCAGGGGATCTTCCCTACCCAGGGACAGAATCTGCATCTCTTGCGTCTCCTGCATCGGCAGGTGGATTCTTTACCACTGAACCACTTGATAAGTCTCAATCTAACCCTACATTCTACTTATTATGCTTGGAATACTGCTGCTAAGGACATCTTTGTATATTAGGGACATTTATGATGGTCTGACAATCTCAAACGGTGATTTACCACTTGAACTTTTACAGTCAGAGAAAGGTTTCCTCTAAGACTCAGCCTACTCAGATAGAGTTGAAACAAAAGTGAAGGCAATATAAAACAAAAAAATTATTTCTTTTACAAATCTTTTAAGCTAAGTATCTGAAAATTCCTCCAAAATTTATATAGGTCTTTCTTGTTCTGTATCTCTAATGGTCCACTACACACTTATGAATCTGAGCCAGTTTCCCAATTTGTTAGTTTAAAAGATTTATTTGTACTCTTCAGGAGATTCAACAAAGCAGAAGTGCTGGAATCTGGGGCTTGGATACAGCTCTGGAAAAATAAAGGGGGTAGGACAATCATTGGTCAAATTGTATTTGGAACTGAGGAATTTTCTAGGCTTCAGGACTTTCACTGCTAAAATCAGGATTGTCCTGGGAAAACTGGGGCAGTGGGTCACCCTGAATGGAGAACACACAACTGAAATGATCAAATTATAGTGCCTTACTGCTGTAAAGGATTGGGGTATAGAAACCAGGTGTCCTAATTCTGTCTGGGGCACTGTATACATGGCAGACTCCTTGTTTAGGAAGATGTGGGGAGAGGTTTGGTCATAAGATTCACCTGTTTATGGAATCTCGCCCTTCCTAAAATAAGAAGAGATCAGAAGGCATAATAATAAAGTGCCATCTTGAAGCTTGGGAAGTTCAAGTTTCCCAGTGAATTGGCTCAGCTTCCCACCAAAAATAACCAAGACTCCAAGATTATACAGGCATTCCACAGTTACAGTTTTTGTTTAAAATTTTACAAGGGCAACATAGACATGTTCACACAAATTCAAGGGGAAACAGTGCATAAAGTGTACAAGTCCGCCAAACTTCTAGACCAGAGTAGGAACAGAGTAAGGGCTATCTGAACTGAATATACCAATATCAAACAAAAGCCAGTTATTACAAAACCAGCAAATGGATGTACTCCTTAGCATAACGCCTAATGCCTAAGAGCATGGATTTTTTCCAGATGACATCATGGGTTTTAATCTCCAAAAAGTTACTTAGCTTCTCAAAGCTTTAAGTTTCCTCATAAAATGAAGATAATAACTGTATTTGTCTTTTGGGGAACAATAAATGAAAAATATATAAAGTGTTAACTATAGTTAGTGACAAATAATAAGTGCTCAATAATCAGGATATATTTATGGCAACCCACTCCAGTATTCTTGCCTGGAGAATCCTATGGATGGTGGAGCCTGGTGGGCTGCTGTCCATAGGGCCACATAGAGTCGGACACAACTGAAGTGATTTAGCATGCATGCATGCGTTGGAGAAGGAAATGGCAACCCACTCCAGTATTCTTGCGTAGAGAATCCCAGGGATGGAGAAGCCTGGTGGGCTGCCGTCTATGGGGTCGCACAGAGTCGGACACGACTGAAGAGACTTAGCGGCAGCAGCAGCAGCAGCATTACTATCATTAACAATATAGAAAATCCCCAGTATTATAGATTGTGTCTAACAAAATTCAGTCTTGAATGTGGCATGTAATGTCTTCCTGAAAAGCTGGTAAACATTACAAGATCCCGGATACACAAAGACACAAAATTTGGGCCCCTTGAAACAAATTAAGAAGTCTTGGGCTAGAAGTGTCATCTAGAAACCAAGGGAACTGGTATTTGAATAATGTATTTTCTTAGGGACCCTAAGAACCACTGCTTTAGATACTACATGCCCACAGACAGGTATGAATTTAAAATGCCAAATTTTGTGGTTTGGGCATAAAAAAATTTCCAGAAAGTTGATTATTGAAAGTAAACCACAAATTTCCTTGACCTATGTTAAATAAGCAGGAATATTATTTTCCTTTCCTTGAGATTCTCTAACCATATGCAAGTCACTACATTTTTACAATTCTCTTGCTCTCTCCTTCCATAAAAGTTAGATCGTGTAATGGAAGTTCCATCAAAAATGTGATAATTTATGGGCCCACAGCCCAGAGGATTTTGAGGAGACAATGAAATTCCTAAATGTGTGCAAATTATTCCAAGAATGGGAAATGACTCTTCCGGTGTGGCAGTAATTATTTATGTAACATTACCTTGGGAGAATGTTAATGGTAGAGCATTAAATTTCTCCTGTTAAAACAAAGGCACTTCTACAGGGTTTTATATCTTCTTTCCTAATTTGGAAAGACAGCATTTGTACACACAGAATAGCAAGTTTTACTATTTTACTGTTAAGTGGTTAGGTCAGGTTTCAGACTGACTGTCCTGACACATTAAATACCTGCCACTTGTGTGAAAGGAAAAGTCCAGTTCAAATCGTGATAGAGTTGCAGATCCATCACTCTTAAAGTAAGCAAAGTAAGCAGCAAATTCCAATACCAAAAAAGTGCCAAAAGAGGCCATAATGCCTACTGAAGGGAGAAAAACTTCAATTTACCTCAAATTCACATGCACTTAGTAATTTCCCCAGATGGCATCATAAAACTGCAATCATGACCTAAATAATCTCAGTTATTTCAGCACGTAATTCTATTATTATGTTCCCATCCACATCTGGATAGTTCATTTGTACAAGGAAATTTCAGTTGAAAAAAAGAACTCCAAAAGTTCAGCTAGGTCTAGTGGAACTAATCTGTGTATAAACAAGGATTTTTTTTTTAAAACAGGATGGAAGAATATAAAGATTTCCACCTGCACTTGCAGCACTAAAACAGTAGTTCAGTCTTAACTGGGAGCTACAGATTTACTTCTCTTGACTCTGTCACAAAATCCGTAAGAACTTAATACTTTCAGGGTTATATCAGATACAGTCAGTGGCAAAACGCCAGCCACCATCTTAGTGGGGTTTTTGCATTTCAACCCATTGCCCTAGTGACCAAAAAACATTTTCCTTAGAGTTTCCTTTAGTATACTTGTGCTATCTTATTAAATTTCAGCAGTTTTTTTTTTTTTTTTTTTTAACAGTAAAATAACCTCTGGCATTTTAAAATTTCCAAACATGTGAAAACATACTATGGGGATCAGAGTATCAACCAGGGATTATCGAACAGCCAGACACCACTTGAGTGAATCAGATGGTGCTGAACTTATCTAAAGGATTCCAAAGGAAGCGAGCATTCCTAGCAGAAAGGTGAGCAACACGCCCTAGCACAAGCAAGGGTACAGACTTCTGAACTGAGAACTGTCACAAGGACGTGCCTGCGTGCTAAGTCATTTCAGTCGTGTCCAACTCTTTGCAACCCTATGAACTGTAGCCTGCCAAGCTCCTCTGTCCATGGGATTATCCAGGCAAGAATACTGGAGTGGGTTGCCATGCCCCTCTACAGGAGGATCTTCCCGGCCCAGGAATTGAACCTGTGTATCCTGTACTGCACGTGGATTCTTTACCACTGAGTCACGGGGGAAGCTGCTCTCACAAGGACACACAGTTACAGAAGATGATGCCTGTGCATGAAGGCAGAACTTAAAAAACAACAACAACAAAACCCACAACTCAGTGAGCATTCTCTAGCTTTTAACTCTTTTCTGGGTAAAAAGCCAAAGTAGGGCTTCCTGGAAGAATCCTTCACCAGGTAGCTCTAGATTTCCTGCCATTCTTTCTCACTATCTCCACCACAGTCCTAGAAGTCACACTGAACCCTGCTTAATCTTGAAATTAATGAATCTGTCCAGATGGGAGCATAGTCAGAACAGATCCAGATGAGCAGGCATGCAGAATGGATTTAGTCTACACTGGCCTGGAGGAGAAATGAGATTCCACCAAGTCTGGCATTATCTGCAAGGGCACAGCTCTGGTGGTATTCTGCAGTCTGGAAGCAGGTACTCTGCCTGTCACAGCATCCTGGCCAGACCGACTTGTTTCTGTGTCCTATGGTGATCAACCTCTTCAGATTTACTGAGGTGGTATCTAGGTCTGATTGTTCCATTAGCCCCAGCCTCCCACTGACAGTGACTGCAGCCATGAAATAAAAAGACGCTCAGTCCTTGGAAGAAAAGCTATGACCAACCTAGAGAGCAGGTTAAAAAGCAGAGACACTACTTTACTAACGAAGGTCCGTCTAGTCAAAGCTATGGTTTTTCCAGTAGTCATGTATGGATGTGAGAGTTGGACTATAAAGAAAGCTGAGCGCCAAAGAATTGATGCTTTTGAACTGTAGTGTTGGAGAAGACTCTTGAGAGTCCCTTGGACTGCAAGGAGATCCAACCAGTCCATCCTAAAGGAGATCAGTCCTGAACATTCATTGGAAGGACTGATGCTGAAGCTGAAACTCCAATACTTTGACCACCTGATGTGAAGAACCGACTCATTTGAAAATTTCCTACCCTAATGCTAGGAAAGACTGAAGGCATGAGGAGAAGGGAACGACAGAAGATGAGGTGGTCGGATGGCATCACCAACACGATGGACATGAGTTCGAGTGGGCTCCAGGAATTGGTGATGGACAGGGAAGGCTGGTGTGCTGAAGCCCATGGGGTTGCAAAGAGCTGGACATGACTGAGTGACTGAGTGACTGAACTGACTGACAGTAACTTCATATTTCCTGCACATCTTATGCCTTGAATGCACAGATATGTTATTTAACTAAAACGTTAGGAAATATATTCTGATCGCTTGGATTTCTAGACTCCCAAGCACAACCCTGTTCACACCAATAAATGAGTCTGATGGTGAGAAGCTATGTGAAAACAAAGGACTTCCGAGATGAGTTTCATTTGAGAAAGAGTGTGAAGAGGAAACCAACTAATAAAAAAAGATTTTGTTTGTGGAGAAGGGGGATACGAACAGTAGTTAAGTATGGGCTTCTGCAAAGGTAACATCTTCTGAAACGTCTCCTGGGACTGTATCATCTTGACCCAGCAGTTGTTTTTCATTCCTACTTTCCAAGCTACCTTTGTGTAAGGATTAATGACCTTCCCTCAGCCCATTAACCCAGAGTGTCATTAATTTCCAGGAAACACCTTGTCAGTACTGCCTGAAGGATACATGAGAAATGCTATATTTAAGGTTAAAAATGGCTAATCGTACAGCTCTTTAATTACCCTTTTCAACGATTACGGACTCTTCTTGGAATTCTCTTTGCCCCAGAATTTAATATTTTAATTAAGAGTCTTAACATGTAAGCTGTGACATTGTTAAATAGGGACTGCAATTGATCCAAAAGAAATATCTTTCTGGAGGGTAAACTGAGTTTTCAAAAACACATGTAAAAAGGGATTCTACCAAACTAAATTCTTATAATTCCTATGTGTCTTATGTACTTGGAAACTGAATGTTGCCAACCCCAAATCTGCATTGTTGGTCAGCTCCAGTTATGGGCTATTTCAATTTTAATCTTTGGCAGAATAATACTTCATCTACTAAATCAGTTTTGTAAAATGTCTTGAAAAGTTGATATAGGCATAAATATTTGTATACTTTTAGAGAAATGTTTAAGAGACTTAAATAATACTTCCTGTTAAATGTTCTTGAGGGCACTCCAAGAAAAGGCTAAAAAGAGTAATAGCTACAGTCAACAACAGCAGGAAAAAAAAAAACTCATAAATAGATTTCCTTTAAATGTAAATTACCTCCTGAGGAAAAAGTTAGATAAAGGGAGATTATTTTAATAGAAATATTAGAATGAAAGCATAGCAGAGATTCTGGCTGTTACAGAAAGAAGTGATGACAGAAGCGGAAAGCATACAAGAAACGAGGAAGCCAATGGTCGGGTAGTGAACTAGTTATGCTAAAATCGGTGGCTCGGTCTCGAGGTAAGGGAAAAATACCAGAAGTGATTGTTTTCATCCCCACTTTTCCTGAATTTCTCTTCCACTTGAGGAGAGTTAACAAGCTGAGGGCACTGGTGTAAATCAGCTAAGCAACAGGGCCAAACTCACTGCCATCCCAGCAGAAAGGGAAGAGGCCCTCAGTGGTAACATTTGGATTCCCGGCTTTTCCCAGAGCAGGTCTCAGCCAGCCAGCTCTGAACTGGATTCTTCTTTGCTTTGGTCACTGTCCTCTGGGTCCTGAGAAGACTGGCCTGTGCTCCAGAGCCATTGTTCTTTAAACAAAGTTGTGAACCGCTAACAGTTTTGTTTAAAAGTTTATAAAATGGTAACCACATTGCTACATCTTTCTGGAATATCTCAAACAAAATGTGGTTCAAATTTCTTGTTAAAAAAAAAAAAAGAAAAAAATAAGTCCAGAGTTCCCAAATAAACAAAGACAGCCAATAGAGTTAACAGGCTTTGTGTGACCACAGCTCTGTCAGCTTGTCTTTTCTTTCTTGCTTTGGGCAGAGGTCAGGGTGGCCACGCAGTGAAGGAGCCTCTGATAGTCCCACCGCTCAGAAGGTGCCTGAGCAAGCTTCTACGCGGCCCCCGCCCTGCACCTCAGCAGGACTGGTGGGGAGGGGTGGGCAGAGAGGTTACCTTCCCTGGAGCCTGCCCCCTCCTACCTAGACACATACACAGCGGTTATCTCCATTTTGGGCAAGTGAGAGGCCAGCTCCTTGTGGAGGATCACAAGGAGCCCCAACTTGGTGATTTGGCCTCTGTACCTATAAGCAAATAAGAGGTACAAATGGACACCTCTACTAATTGCAAACCGGTGCACTGATGCAGCTGATTAAACAAATTATGGAAATCTTGGCAGGGTCCTGCTCATGGCTTTTATTAATAGACATTGATCTTTATATAAAGATCACTGATAATGCCTTAAACACACAGGGTACGAAGATTCTTTTCTTAAGGGTAGATGAGACAGATCCATCTTAGTGCAGCAATCTATTATTTGGACAAACACGCTTACCCCAAAGCCAGGCCACCCAAACCCAAGCAACCACTGGGTATGACCATCCTGGAGCTTCTTGTACAACGCATGCTGCAGGCAACGCGCATTTCCCCATCCCAGCTCCAGTCCTTCACTGTCCATCCCTCCTTTCCGCTGGACATTCAGGATGACTGTGGTTACTTGCCCAATCGATGCTTCAACTTTCCAAGAAAGGCCAGGTTCAAGACTTGAGGGGGAAAAACCCCTAAAGACTCTAGCTCTTTAGTTTCACAGAGGGACTCATGCTCAGAGTAGATTCCGCAAACATTAAAACGGCTGTCCTGTCGCTGATTTGGTTTCCTGTCAATGTCTGTGCAGCAGTTCCTGAAGGAGCAACAGTAGCCCTCAGGAAGGAGCTGCTCTGCCTAGGACTTGGGGCTCCACGTGTGTCCTTCTGGCTGGCTCTCCCCGTTCCCTCTCCTCTTGCCATTCTGAGCGTCTGCCATCTCCCTGGGCTAAGTGGGTCCCTCTTAAAGGGCCACTCACTCTGCTTATACAGTGAGACCTCTAGTCATCAGCTGCTTTCGGAAGACTCTGAGCCTGGGATCACCGAGTACACAGGACTATACGGAGCCTGGGGAAGGTATTTCAGACGCACGTAGATCTCTGCACACTGCTTGGCTGGTCGGTCGGCTCCATTTTTACAGCACTTAGCATCCCGAGCTGCGATCACACGCATTTTCCTCCTCCCCTGGCACCTGCGCTGCTGTGAGCAGAAGGCATTACACTGCTTTTTCCTTTGAAACCACCCTTGCCAATCTGCTCTGCCCTGACGGAGCTTGGATGTAGATGGAAAGGCTATTTTTGATGAGAGGGCTTAGCAACATTCCCTAAACAGAAAGGATCTCTTCTGCACACTCAAAGCATTATAGCACACTTTTTATCTACTTTAGTCCCTGATCCTAGAAAAAGGAGAAAGCTGAATTTGTCAGGTGTCATCTTTGGTGGCCAAGTAAAGAGTTCAGTAAAGAAATTTAGAGGAATCACAGTGTCCTTGGGTTCGTTCTTTCAGTCAAACACCGAAGAGCTACTGAATGCAAAGCGCTGCAGATGGTACAAAATGGAAAGCGTACTATCGCTGCCTCTGAAGAATCACCAGGTGAGTAGAAGCAGAAAAAACAAAAACTTCAAAAGACTGTGGAAAGTGAAACATGTCACAACAGAGCTGGAGATAAAGTGCCAGCATGATTCAAGGGAAAAGAGAACCTTCCGCCTGTGAAGAAGCAGAAATCACGTTTACAACAAGGATCCAGCTTCTTCTGCAAGCGGCCTCTGCCAAGCACAGGCTTTTAAGGCTGTTTCCACTTCTGTTTCCTTATTATCCCCTTTCTGAGGGCACTTCTTCATGTTTTCACTGCCCCAACCCCTCCTGTGATGAACGGGATCAGACGGCACATGTGTTACTGTGAAGGGCATGTTTATTTTTACTTCCATCAAGAATTCCAGCAGGAAGACCTTAACTGAAAGCAAGGTTGTGAGACTCATAACTTTTCTTCAGTTACTTACTTGTCCTCTTTGCTCTTCTTTGGGTCTTCTAACCTGATCTCTCTCACCTGAGGCCACTCTTACCTGGCTGCAGAGCTGACTGCTACCCCTCCCCTCAGGTATCAAAACCTGCTTCCAGCAAAGTCTCTGGTCCTGGCCTGTGCCCATAAATGTCAATGTATAATACTACACGTGGGATTGCTGTTTTAGCTGCAGCATTAACTGTCCCCTAGTAAAGGAAAGTAGGACATTAGCTGTGCCAGGATGCTGAGGAAGGAAAAGAATACTTTCTTCCCCAGACTCTGTTAAAAAGCTGTCTTGGACAGTAACTACTAACTGCCGCCTGGGAGAGGCTGACACATGTGTCTGCTTTTCACCATAGTCTAATGAAAATTCCAGCTTGCCTCACACAGCTCCAGAGGTCCCCAAGCACAAAGTGGCCAAGGCACCTCAATATCTGATGGGCTCCCACCCTGCATGCAAGTGAGAGGTCATCTCACACGTCCTTCTCTGCCCTCCATTGTCTGGGCTGCAAGACTGATCACGGACACTTAGGAAGCTAAGCCTCTTTGACCACCCCCCCCCCCGGGAGTGAAACAGCCAGGAGAGGTTGACCTTTGTCACTATCTGCCTGGGAGAATTTTCTTCAAAAGACATTAGAATACCTTGACCGTGCTCCCCCAGGACCTGCAGCAAGGCAGTCACTAGCCTCACCAGGCCTCATCTCTGCCAGAGGTCTCAGTGGCTCTCATCCTCACAGCCCTGTCATTCTCAGCCACCAGCAAAAGTGCAAGCATCTCTAGGTGACAGTCCTCTATTGTATCTTCATTCCCATGTGACTCTGCTTCCTCCCTTGGGGTCTTCCCTTCTCTGATTTCCCTCCGAATCCCTCCCATGGTGCTCTCTGAACCTCTGTGAAGACACGTGAAATGGTACAAAAGCTCAGCCTTGCAGTCAGGCAGATCTGGGTACGGAGATTCTAATGTGGACTTGCTGTGTGACCTTAAATGATACATGTGACCTCTCTGGACCTTATGTCCTCATTTGTAAAATCCAGATGACAGGAACTAGTTTGTAGCATCCTGTGAGGACTAACTGTACAAAACAGCCAAACACAGAGCCTGGTACGTCCTAGGTGCTCAATAAACAGCAGTTATTGCTATTACCGGAAGCCCTACAGCTCAAGGGCCGCCCAGGTGGCTCAGTGGGTGAAGAATCTGCCTGCAATGCAGGCAGTAGGAGAGTAGGGTTTGACTCCTGGGTCACAGGAAAGTAGGGTTTGACTCCTGGGTCAGGAAGAGCCCTTGGAGGAGGGCATGGCAACCCACTCCAGTATTCTTGCCTGGAGAATCCCACGGACAGAGCAGCCTGGCGGGCTACAGTCCGTGGGGTCACAAAGAGTTGGACACGATTGAAGTGACTGGGCATGCACACGCATGCCACACGCTTACCCTTCTTACATACTCGTCTTCCGTCCTCCTGTTCCACTTGCTGTCCAGCTCTTCCGCCAGGACTTATACTCTTCCAGCCCCTCAAGAGAAGACTGGTCATACTCCCATAGCCCAAACATTAAGCCTGGGGCAGTACCATTCTCCAGGCTTCACAGTGATGCTTCCTCGCCATTCCTTGCCATCTTCACATCATCGGCCACCCGCTTCCCTTGAGGTTCACGTCATCTGCCCATGCACGCTTGTCCAATTCCCAGTTCTGCCATCTACTGATTTTTTTTCATCATTCCACCTATTTAATAAGGACTGGCAACTGGATCAAGCTTTTTTTCCTCTTAATTCCCTCCACGTTGAGGGTAGTTTCAACTTGAACATAGATGATCTTTACAATCATGTGTCTTCAGTGTTTCTCAACTCCAAAGGCACACTGCACCTCGGTAATTCAGTTCCACTGCTAACCCTGGAATGTTCTACCTCTGCACACGTGTGATGTTTCTTAAGTGGCTCCCGTGTGTCTCTCCTTGGTGAACTGTTACACAGTAGGTGTCTGGTACCCAGTAGGTGTCTACACACAGTAGGTGTTTAATAAATATTTATGGAATGAATAACATGGTACATCTGTATAGTTTTTTTAGAGCTTACAATATGCTTCTCTGTCCATTATATTATTTGATCATCATTTTAGGAAGGCAGAGACATGATCACAATTCCCCTGTATAAATATGGAAATGAGGCTCAGAAAAACTAATGACTTACTCAAGGCTACCTGGTTAGACCACAACAAATACCTATTTATTATAGCCCATAGATGCCAGCTGGGGCTTTTCTTGCCATCCTAGCAATGAAAACAGTCCTGTTCTTCCCTGCCTTCCTTACTCCTGTGTACTTATATCCTTTGAAAACTTAAGAGAAAATTTGGAAACACGATCGCTTGTTCGTCTTAGGTACATACAAACAGTTTTAAGAAGAATATGTCTCTTTGTGTTCCCAAGGGTCTCCTGCCATCAGACTGTACATTAAATTCTCAGGATCTTCTTTAAAGAATTATGTAATGTTATATTTCATTGCCCCACTGTGAACACTAACATGATAAATGTTCAGTCTATTACTAACATTATGTAGATTTCAAAACTGGAAAATGCAGAAACCCAATCTTGCGTCCTCTGATTAATTCAATCCTGGATTTAAGCTCCCCGATAAAGCCCACAAAAAGACAACTCAAAACTCCTCTGGTTACCAATGAAAAATGATCATTGGCAGAAATATGAAAACTCTCTTTTAATATATAAAGATGAGTTCTGCAATTGGCCAAGCAAAAACAGCTTCCTGAACCACTCTGCACCACGTCCCACACACACAGCTGAATCCAATAAGTTCTTAACTGGAATTTGATTTACAATCCCAAATTACAAAGTATCTAGTTTCAGGCAGTGAATGAAAAGTCTTTCTTATCTGGGCCATTTGCTATCTTTAAAGCATTTTCCTAGTTTAAGGAAGCCATTTAAAAAAAGGGGGATTATAGCTAATGGGTTCTTTTCACGGTAAGATTCCACTCCTGTATATGGCAAGGATTTTTGTGAAATTCAACATCCCTTAGGAAGGTACTGTGCTAGACACTGGGATGTATACAAAGTATGTAAAGTACTTGTTCCCTGGAAACTACAAAATGCAGATGAAAGACATCAAAGATCTACATAAACAGAGATACATACTATGTTCATAGATTGGGATACTCAATACAGCAAATATTTTATTGTTTAAGCGCTCAGCCGACTCCTTTGTGATTGCATGGACTGCAGCCCACCAGGCTCCTCTGTGCATGGGATTCTCCAGGCAAGAATACTGGAGTGGGCTGCTATTTCCTACTCCAGGGGATCTTCCCCACCCAGGGATCCAACTGGCATCTCCGGTATTGCAGGCGGATTCTTTACTGCTGAGTCACAGGGGAAGCTCTGCAAATATTTTGATTTGCCCCCAATTGATATACAGGTTTAATGCAATTCCAACCAAGATTTCAACACATTTTTTTTTTTTTTTCTGTCGATATAGACAAGATAACTCTAAAATTTACGTGGGGAGGTAAAGAAACTAGGAAGCTAAGATACTGTTGAATAAGAAGAAAAGTGGGAGCTAGCAGTGTACTTAATTTCAAGATTTATATAGCTGCAATAATCAAGACTGTGCGTATTGAGGGAGGGACAGACACACAGATCAATGGAACAGAACAGAGAACTCAGAAATATTCTCATGCAAATATGACTGACTGATTGTCAACAAAGGCGAAGAAGGAATTCAACAACAAAAAGATATGCCTTTTCAACAAACAGTTCTGAAGCAATTGGACATTCAGAGGAAAAAAAATGAAACTCAACCTAAGTCTACTGCCTTACACAAAAACTTAACTCAAAATGGATCACGGACTTAAGTATAAAACATATATCTGTAAAACTCTTAGAAAAAACAGTAAGTGAAAAATCTTTGGGGTTGGACTAGGCAAAGAGCTCCTACATTTGACACCAAAAGCACAGTGCATAGAAGCAAACAGAGACATCAGGTTTAATAAAAATGAAAAAGCTTCTGCTCTGTGAAAAACTCCTTTTAGAGGATGAAAAGAATCTTGAGATTGAAGGGAAAAAAAAAAAGCAAACCACACATATAACAAAGGACTCCTGTCTAGAATATATAAAGCCTCACAATTTAACAGTAAAAAGCCATACAATCCAATTAGAAAATAGGCAAAAGACAGGAACAGACATTTCATCATTGTGGATATTCAGATGGCAAATAGGCATATGAAAAGATAGTCTACATCATTAACCATTAGGGAAATGCAAATTAAAACCAAAATGATGTATCACTACATGCCTCTCAGAATGGCTAAAATTAAAAAAAATAGTAACAATAAATGCTGGTGAGGATTCAGAGAAATTAGATTACTTCACACTGCTGGTGTGAATGTAAATTGGTATAACCACTCTGGAAAACAGTTTGGGTTTCTTAAAACTAAAATATGGCTCAGCAATTGCATTTCTGGGCATTTATCCCAGAGAAATGAAAGCTTAGGTTCACACTACAGGTTATACACAAATGTTTATGGCAGCTTCATTTGTTAACAGTCCCAAATTGGAAATAATGCAAATGTTCTTCGAAGGTGGGTAGTATGGTATATTGGAGAAGGAAATGGCAACCCACTCCAGTACAATCCCATGGACGGAGGAGCCTGGTAGACTGCAGTCCATGGGGTCGCTAAGAGTCGGACACGACTGAGCGACTTCACTTTCACTTTTTACTTTCATGCATTGGAGAAGGAAATGGCAACCCACTCCAGTGTTCTCACTTGGAGAATCCCAGGGAGAGGGGAGCCTGGTGGGTTGCCGTCCATGGGGTTGCCCAGAGTCGGACATGACTGAAGCGACTTAGCAGCAGCAGCAGTACGGTTTATAACCACGCTATAGAACATTACTTGGCAAATAGAAGGAACAAACTATCAAGACACACAGCAACCTAGATAAATCTCCAGAAGGTTACGCTGGATGGAAAAAAATTAATCTCAAAAGGTTATATACTACATGATTCCATTCACACAACATTCTTGAAATAATAAAATTACTGAAATAGAGAACAGAATACTGGGTGCTAGGATTTCAGAAGTGGAGGTGGCAGGGGAATGACTGTAATTATAAAAGGTCACTTTCTGTATGCTGGCGGCATCGATGTTAACATCCCGGTTGTGACGCTGTACAACAGCTTTGCAAGATACTACCACTGAGGGAAATGGGTAAAGGACACCTGGGGTCTCTCCACATCACTCTTAAAACGGCATGTGAATCTGTAATGATCTCAGAGTAAGAAAGTTAACTAAAAATATCAAAGTATATATTTCATTTTTTTTAAATAAGAAAAAGAATGAGAAGCTATGTATCAGAATCTTTACCCTTAGGTAGTGGTGAACCAGTGACTTTTATTTTCTTCTTTTTCATTATCTGACTTTTTCTACAATGAACACTAATTGTTTAGTGTTTTTAATTAATTAAAAAGGAAGACATTGGCTGTAAGGAAAGAACTAAGTTCTTATGTCTTAAGCTGTCCAACTTGGAATACTTGGTAATATGTTAGACCAGGGGTCTCTGCCTTGACTTTGAGATTTTAAAGGGTCTCGTTTAAAATGAGCCAAGCTTTCCTTTTTAAATTTCACATTTCAATATTTTCAATTCAGTATTCTATTTTTTTCAGTTATCCGGTAATATCTAATCTATCAAGGTACTTACGAAATTGCACAGATTCCCAATTTACGGTACTTTTAGCATTAGGCTGGATCCATACATCAAGAAAATTATGTGTATCTAGGAGAATAAAACACTTATGAATAGCCAAACTAAGTGGAATTCGACCAGAAAGTTCCAGTAGTTATACTTGGAGTGAGTATGTCTCAGGAGAAGAATGAGACTGTGATCCTAATAGAGGTAACAGATTTTTCTGATAGTGGCTTAATTCTAAAAGATGCTGAATGCAGACAGGTAAGGCTTGAGGACAAGGTAGAAACTCAAAGTAAGTAGGTATAATTCTTTCTGGAGGGGGAACCTAACAATAATAATAGTTACAATAACTTACTTTTTGCTCAGGGCTTATTAGATACCAGGAAATGTTCTAAGAGCTTAACGTTTACTGATTCATTTAACCAACTTGTGGTCTTCCTACCGAGTACTAGATATGCAAATATTTTACGAGATATGCACAGGCAAGGGTATTTTAAAGAAATTAGTCTCCAGACCTTAACTTTCATTTGTGCTTTATTTTTTAACTGCTTGAGAATTCACCTTGCATTCATATCAGCCCTTTCTCTTTATTAAACGGCAAATGCTTCATCTAAGACAAGTATTATAATTACTGCCTTGGGCTGCATTGTCTTTGGAGTGCACAAACTCTCTGGAGTCCAAACATGCTGTGATTAGCAAGCGTCCTGTCTTCTATCTCATACTCATTTTTATTAAGTGTGAGACTTGGTCAATATTGAGGTGTTCTGAATTCTTAACAATGGCCAGAGTAGAATATGTAAAAGATGCAGATTTTTTACATGTTGTGTGTATAATTTCTGAGAATGAAAAATTACTCAAATACAGATTTAAAAAATATGAATACCTTTTTTCATTTCTTTCCAGTTTTCTCCGAGTTACTCAGCAAAGTAGGTCAAACATTTTTTCAAATCATGTTAACTATTTCAGCCTTATCAAATCTCGTCTTAGTTCATGTTATATTCCTTTCTGTGTGCATGCTAAGTTGTTTTCAGTCGTGTCCAACTCTTTGCGACTCCGTGGACTATAGCACCCCAGGCTCCTCTGTCCATGGGATTCTCCAGGCAAGAATACTGGAGTGGGTTGCCGTGCCCACCTCCAGGGGATCTTCCCAACCCAGGGATCGAACCCAGGTCTGTGACTGTCCACCTGCATTGGCAGGTGGGTTCTTTACCACTGACACCACCTGGGAAGCCTGTTTACCTCTTACCAAAAATACGCTTTGAAACCTATGATGAAAAGTTTTAGATGTCAACTTGAAAATGTGTGAGGATGTATACGGGTTTTAAAATTTATTTTGAGAGTACATTTTCAAGACCTCTACTCATAACAGTCTATGAGGTAGATATAAATATAAATAGATAAGATATAAATACCCCCAACCCCATTTTACAGAACTAGCGTAAATGAAGCCCAGAGAGGTTGAGCAACTTGCCCTAGAACACACAGCTTTTAAAGGTCAGAGTTAAGATTCTAACTGGTAGAATCTGGCTCAGAACCTGAGCTCTTAACCACAAGACATACTATCTTCAGGGTTTCAATTATATTTACTCAGGCCTGACACGGAATCAGAACTGTGTACCTCTGATTCATGAGAGAAGATACTGAAAAAAGACTCTTTCTTAAGGAAAAGTTGGAGAATGTCCATAAAGAGAAGTTTAACTCGTACCTAATGATACTGGTAGAAAATTGTTAGTTTTCCAAAATTACTCGTCTCTTCCAGAGATGATGGAAACAGGAATTTGGGATACTCAACTGGGTTCAAATACAAGGATTATTTGGAAAATTGAGGGGCCCATGTGTTTTTCAAACATGCCAGGCACTTAAGTTAAAACATGTTTATACTTCTAGTGACAGAATAACTTGTGATGCTTATTACTTGGGGATATAGAAGAAGCCATACATGCTAAGTATCTTTAAAACTGGATGCTCTTTTCTTGTTAACATTTTTCACACTTTGCTTCTTCCCTTACAAAACACTAGGTCTTTCCAATCAAATTCCACAAACATTTATGAAAGTATTTTATTTTAAGGGAAGTGGACACACACACACACACACACACACACACACACACACACACACACACATATACATACACACACACCCCCCTTAAAGACAAGGTGCCAAGAATGGCATTTTCCAAATGACCATGGATTAAAATTATTTGTAAGCCCAAGTCTCTTTGCAAATGTTTAACCTCTACACTAAGTTCAAGTTTTAAGATATACTTTAGACTATGTGGGATGGGATAAAGGAGGCCAGCCTGGGGAGGGTTGGGGACACCTGGGGTTAAGACTGATCCATCACACTGGTACACCGGCAGGGAGCCCTCTCTGCTCAGAGAGTGCAGTGAGACAACTTTTGTGGTTCCTTTAGAGAAGTTCTTCTCAGCATTCAGACAGGCTAATCATGTAGATCTCGTTGTTCACGCTGACAAAACTCACGCTCAGAGTGAGGAAGGGAAGGCAGTGGGAAATGCTAGAGGGAACATGACTGCAACCCCCAAACAGTCTGCCGTGGCTCTGGAAAGGCTGAGACTGGTAACCCACGGGGAGGGCCCAGCCGGAGGTCCCAGAACAGCTTTACAACCTACCGTCCCAGAGGCCCTGGGCAAGTCACCTATCTCTAGGGCCTGCCTTACTCTCGAAGTCTGTGACTCAGAAAATCCGAGATGGAAGTTTCTCTAAATTTATTAGAAAACATTAGAGAAACAGAGAAACAGAATAGGTAGAGAAATAACCTTTTCCCTGAAAAAGCACGCTCAGCATGACAGAATCGCATGCTTGCATTCCCAGCTGCACTTTCCTAAAAGGTGTTTTCAATTATTTTCAGTGAGCTAATGTTCCCCCGACTATCTTAAAGTCTTAGAAGCACAGGACAATTAAATCTGAATCTTACAGAACAGCTGCACAGTGGCCCTGGGCAGACAGACGCCTGCGGCTGGACTGGAACTGGCCCTCACAGAGCGCTGCCGGGTCCTCGGAGCCACGGCCCTGCAGCAAGCCCTCCGTGAAAGGAGCTCCAGTGGGGCACCCACAGTGAAAAAGCGGAGCAGAAAGAGCTTTGAGAAAATGTGAAGGTTTTCTGTGGCCACACGCACCTGTACTTGTATGATGAGAAACAATGGCTGGCTTTGGGGTGGGTGTAGGGTAGGAAACTCAAGTGTGTGACTTCCACCCTCCTTGAATTTTGTTAAGAACCAGGAGACCTTAAAGATCACGGAATTTACTTCCTACATTTCGCAAGTGAGGAAATGTAAAATGAAGGCCTAGCTGACTTGCCCTAGGGCAGCTAGCCAGCTGGTTAGTAAGTGGCAAAATGGAGACCAGAACCTGGCTGTTTCTAACGCTCATGCCACTTAAAGAACATGCCCAAATCTTCCTTAATTTTGTACCAAGTGTTTTCTCCTCCAGATTACTAAGGAACAATGAAACATTACTTTATATAAATGAAATGGATGTTTATACTATTTATATTATTTGCATAGAGAGGTATCTTTTCCATCAAGGGTAAGATATCAAGTGCGTGTTGCAGTCATAGAAGACCATATAAAGAATCGTAATGAAGAATGCTGAATTCCACTTTGTTAAACTAAAGCATGATGATTTTAGAAATGTTTCCTGCTTCACATGCTTTTTGCTTGACATAAGGCTTTGACCTACAAGTGAACACAGAAAAATCTTCATATCTCCATTTCCTCTTTAATGCTTTTAATTAGGTTACTTCATTATTTGTATAAAGTTCAGTTCAGTTCAGTTGTTCAATTGTGTCCAACTCTTTGCGACCCCATGGACTGCAGCACGCCGAGCTTCTCTGTCCATCACCAACTCCTGGAGCTTGCTCAAACTCATGCCCATAGAGTCAGTGATGCCATTCAACCACATCATCCAGGGTTGTCCCCTTCTCCTCCTGCCTTCAGTCTTTCCCAGCATCAGGGTCTTTTCCAATGAGTCAGCTTTTCATATCAGGTGGCCAAAGTATTGGAGCTTCAGCTTCAGCATCAATCCTTCCAGAGAATATTCAGGACTGATCTCCTTTAGGATGGACTGGTTGGATCTCCTTGCAGTCCAAGGGACTCTCAAGAGTCTTCTCCAACACCACAGTTCAAAAGCATCAATTCTTTGGTGCTCAAGTTTCTTTATGGTCCAACTCTCACACCCATACATGACTACTGGAAAAACCATAGTTTTAACTAGATAGACTTTTGTTGGCAAAGTAATGTCTCTGTTTTTTAATATGCTTTTTAGGTTTGTCATAGCTTTTCTTCCAAGGAGCAGGCATCTTTTAATTTCATGGCTGCAGTCACCATCTGCAGTGATTTTGCAGCCTGAGAAAATAAAGTCTGTCACTGTTTCCATTGTTTCCCCATCTATTTGCCATGAAGTGATGGGGCCAGATGCCATGACCTTCGTTTTTTGAATGTTGAGTTTTAAGCCACGTTTTTCACTCTTCTCCTTTTTCTAACTTGTATAAAGTTAGTAAAACTAAAAAGATTTAGTTTTTAAGAAATTAGCCATCATTAAGTAGGAAAGAATTGGAAAGTCATGTAAACATCTTGGATGGTTTAGACTGTGGATATGCATGCAGTAGGATGAGGAAAATGAAACTGAGGCTCAATAAATAAAAAAACTTCTGTCAGGAAAATGTAGTCAGAAAATTGGAAAGCAAAACAATAAAATGACTAAATTTCTTTAAACTGCTAAAAATAAGGGTTAGATATTGGAATGTATTAACAAAGTAATCATGTCTAGAAACTGTTAAACATAAAAGAAGGAACAGAGTGTCCCTCACCATCCAGAAACTCAAAGGGTTAAGTTACAACCCACTGCCACTGCCCACCGACAGGGCAGTGCACCCCAGAAGGGAGCTCAGGATGGAAAAAAACAGGATGAGGCATGCAGTGCTTTGAATAAATGGGCCCGCAGACAGTTATGATGCAGATCTTAGGAAGAACTTCAATGACCCCAGATTTTTGCATCTTTCCATACAAAGGAAAGCACTAAAGTATCCACCTGAGAAATCTGCTCTTTGTGAACAGCAGTAATCTTTTACCAAGACACTTGCTCCACTACATGTTTTTCTGAGCCAAAAAAAAATTCATATACATACTGGTTCCTCCCCTACTTCTCTGGAACAGTTTACTCAGCGCTAGCTGAGAGGCTGTCTCCCAGGCTATAGTCCTCAGTAAGGCCTTGAACAAAACTTAAACTCACAACTATCATGCTGCATGTTTTCCTTTAAGTCAGCAACACCTAATGTTAATGATATCAGACAAATTTTTAAACTGGGATATTTACTGGCAGAAGATGGGTAAAAGAATCCTTGATGGTGCTTTCAAATACTGATGCTTTTCAGAGCAGAATAGCTAAAACAAGAGAAAACAAACAAAACCTAAGCAACCAACCAACCAAACACTGACAATACCAAATGCTGGTGAGGATGTAGAGTAACTGGAACTCTCACACACTGTGGGAATGCAGAATGCTACAGCCCCTTTGGGATACATCCTTATAAAATGTTAAACGTACATTTTACAACAAAATACAATAATCTTACTCCCGGAGAAACACCCCAGAGAAATAAAAGTTATGGTTACTTAAAAACCTGTTCATGAACATTTATAGTGATTTTTATTCATAATGACTTCAAACAGGAAACAACCCAAATGTCCTTCAACCAATGAGTGGATAAGAAAACTATGGTATGTCTATATGATGGACTATTACACAGTGGCAAAATGGAAGAAGCTATTGGTATACATAACAACCTGGGTGAATTGCAAGTACACTATGTTAAATGAAGGAAACCAGATTAAAAATGCTATTACTTGATTCATGTGACGTTTAGGAAAAGGTGAAATTGGAGGAGGAAACAGAGTGGTTGCCAAGGGTTGAGAGTGGGGGTAGGGGTTGACTTAAAAAGCCAGCAAGAGGGAATTTCTTGGGTGTGATCAAAGTGTTCTGTATTTTGATTGTGGTGGTGGTCACATCACAGTATGCATTCGTCTATATCGCAGAACTACACATAATAAAGTGAATTTAAGTCTACGTAACTTTTTAAAAAGTGAAAAGACGAGTTACCCATTGCTCTCAACTTTCCAGTGAATTTATTAAATATTTTTAAGAGGTTCTACACTAAATGGCTGTAATGATCCATAGGAGCAGACATCATATTTTGGACTACAGCCTGCTGGGTAATATATTAAAATTAAAAAAAAATTATTTAAATTGAAAAAAAAAGTACTCACTGTGTCGGCTAGGGGTCAGGTACTGTTATTAAACGGTAAAAATAGAGCCATGAATAGGATTTGTTTGGGGCCTTGTACAGTGTTAGAACTGGAAGGTGCTGGACTAGGGGGGAAGCTGAGTCAATGGTGTTTCTCTAGAACCAAACTTGAAATGATAGTCATTGTTGTTGATGTCCAAACAAGCACAGGCAACTTCGTGGCTTTTTGCTCCCTTTCATCTGTAGTGCTGACAATGAATTGTTCTGCTAATCAGCTCAACAGGTTAACTATGTGAAACTGAATAAAATAAAGCAGCATGTGGCAGGTTAAAGATTTCCTGCCAATGCCAGTAAAGAAAAGTAACTATGCTATGTGCTTTACGCTGGTCTGCTGCAGAAAGGTACACGTTTATTTCATTAAAAGTTATTTTATTACCTGGGGGAAACCAAACGTCAAGTTTAGCTCTCTAACACGAATCGTATTTTATCCAAATGCAGATGTACTTTTGAACTATGGCAGTCATTTGATTAACTTGTCCAATGACAAAGCTCATGACCTTATATATTAAATGTAGTGATCTTTATGCCAAAGAATCTAACCCAGAGCAAAGTTATCCACTAAAATCCAACTTGGGACTATGTTACTCTTCACGAAAAAGTAACCTCCTCTGTTTCTGCTAGTGGGGGTCTCCAGAGAAACACCAAATGAATAAAAGACATATGTAATTTCTTTTATTTGCCCATTTAGGAAGGGCGTCATCAACACATGGAGCTCTGATTCTCAGGTAACA
This sequence comes from Dama dama, assembly GCF_033118175.1. Classification (NCBI taxonomy): domain Eukaryota; kingdom Metazoa; phylum Chordata; class Mammalia; order Artiodactyla; family Cervidae; genus Dama; species Dama dama. The sequence continues at coordinate 47,912,311 of NC_083711.1, read as the reverse complement.
GACAAAACTGACAGGACACTGAGGTGGCTGAAGAATACTTCAGAAACACTTCAGTTGGAGGAAAGGCATCCAGTGTCCTCATGAGAGTTCGAAGGCCCATGTATGAGGAGGTTATTTGCTTGCATCTTAGGGCTGTGTTGACATGCAGGATAGAAGAGGACCATAGAGGGGCCCTGGTGATAAGGGAAGACGGAACAGGAACATTTTTGCTTCTGAACAAAAGAGGAAAGAAACTTTGGACTGACACATAGTTTTGAGAAATCATAAATGCCTATAAAAAGCATAGTCCCAAATGGGCAACATATATATGAAAAAGACTCTGCTATATCGTAAAACTCAGTCATTTTCCCCTAAGTGAGGAAAACATAGTAAGAAATGAATTCTTAAAGAGAACTCACGACATCATCTGTCTTGCTATGGTATACTCTCATTAACTTACAGTCACATCAAGTATTATAATAAGCTATCCCCTCCAAAAATCCATGTTCTGTTCAAGCACAGTTATCCACTCTGCCTGCACAGTAGAATCACCTTAAACACCTAAAAATATTCCACCACCAGTGAGTCTAAAGCCATTGATCCAGATTGTGTACAAACACCAGCAGTTTCCAAAGTTCCTCTCGTGATTCAATTGAGTAGTCTGGGCAGTGAACCGCTTTAGGGGATAAGACTTGATTATAGGACGATCAACTCTGAAGCTAAAGAAATGGACAGGGAATAAACTTCTACATTATGACATGATTCCTGGATTCTTTCCTTAAAAGTGGCCCTTCATATAGTGGCTATTTTATAGTTCACTAACTTAATGCTAAGCTGGGGATAATTGGGGATAGGTGTTTTAGCTGCCATATTCCAGCTAAGCTAGCAAAAGGGAAGATACAGCATCTATAAGATGATAATATGAGCCAACTAAAAACTATGATTTGATTTATATTGTTTTTATCTGACTTTTTAGGAATACATCTAAGTGGAAAAAGTGAAGAACACCTGTATATCCATATGCTTGTGTTTATACATAAGTGATGATTTCTCTAACTTATGATTTTTATAACCAAATCCCTTGCAAATATAGAGTAAAACCACAGCAGTTCCTGTTTATAAAGCTTCCTTGAATAGACACAGTCACCATAAGGTTCTTATTTCCCATAATATCATATTATCTTCCAGTTTTTAGAGGATGCCTCCTTGAAGCAAACCTTTGAATCTTTAAAAATCTTAACTATTCTGTGCGTTTTTCTTTGTATCTCAAAGTGAACCCAAAATGTGAATTTGCAAGCAACCTGATCAGAATTCACATTTAGGACCAAATTAACCTGGTAGGTTGATCTGAGTTTATCAATGCTGGCATACTTGAAAGAATGTAGCATGAAAAAAAAAAATCTCTACCCAATGGCATAGTGAGAAATAGTGGGTGGAAAGTAACAAGGCATTTTAAAAAACGAGCCATTCAAAAAGTTTGCATTAAAACTATACCTGTGCATGAAACAACAACATGGACCTTTTGGTACACATGAAGAATCTGGAAGCCCAGACATGCAGTGAATGAGATGGATCTCAGGGTCCAAAGTTTTCCTTTAAAACTGAGCACCTTTCTGGGATTTCCATGGTGGTCTAGTGGTTGAGAACCTACCTTCCTGTGCAGGGGATGTGGGTTTGATCCCTGGTCGGGAAACTAAGGTTCGGTATGCTGAGGAGCAACTCAGCACGTGCATCACAATACTGAGCCGCGCACTCTGGAGCCTTCATGCTGCAACTCGAGAGAAGTCCATGTGTCAAACAAAAGATCCTGCGTGCTGCAGCTAAGGCCCGATGCAGCCAAATAAATAAATAAATATTTTTAAAAACTAAACCCCCCAAACTGAGCACCTTTCTGTTGGCATGAAGTAATTGGATCCTTAATGCAAGCACTATTTTTATAACTTTAAGAAAGGAAGGAGTAACACAAATTATCTATCACTTAGTGAAATGAACCTTGTAAACGAGTTGTCAATGTCAGAATACATAATTTTTATAATTCTGTTCAGAACCGTAATACTTTTGTTCAAAAAGCTACTGAAGATCATCTATGGCAGAATCAAAGAAATGGTGATGCTTAACGTTTTTTGTAAAGTTGAAAACAGAACTTAGTTAGGACTGATTACTCTAGTATCTTTTTTAAACATGAGAGTAAATGTAGACCTCATTTATTGTGTGTGTGTGCTCAGTCATGTGTCCAACTCTTTATGACCCCAGGGGCTGTAGCCCACCAGGCTCCTCTCTTCATAAAATTCTGCAGCCAAGAATACTGGAGTAGGTAGCCATTCCCTTCTCTAAGGGATCTACTTCTAAGTAAATTATATTTTCTTCTTGATAAAAATTTGCTTTTTATAGCATCAGAGAGAATGACCATCAAGTCAGGTAGGGGAAAAAAGTCACACTGATTTTGACAGTCTAAAACAATGGTTCTCAAATCTTGGTGTGCACCAGAACCACTCAAAGAGCTTGTTAAAATACAAGAGTTCTTGGCTTCCCTGGAGGCTCAGTGGTAAATGGTCCCCTGCCAATGCAGGAGACACGGGTTTGGTCCCTGGCCGGGAAGCACCCCATGTGCCCCGGAGCTGCTATGCTGGTGCGCCACAACTACGGAGTCTGTGCTCCAGAACTGGTGAGCCGTAACTTCTGAGTCCATGGGCCTCAACTGATGAGGCCCGCATACCCAGAGCCTGTGCTTGCAGAGAAGCCACTGCAATGAGAAGCCAGAGCACTGCAACTAGAGTGGCCACCCTCATTGCAACAAGAGAAAAAGCCTGCACAGCAGTGAAGACCAAGCATGGCCATACAGAAGAATACATAAATAAAAATTATTTTTAAATTGAAAAGTTTCTGGCTCTCAACTCCAGAGTTTCTGGGGTTGGGTCCAGAAATTTTCACTTCTAATAAGTTCTCAGGTGATGTTAATGCTGCTGTTGGAAGTAACATACTTTGAGAACAGTTCATCTACAGTAATCCTTTTGCAATTAACTAGTTGGTAATTTTTTTTTTTTTTAAAAGCAGCTACAGGTTCAAGCACCCCTGAGATTCAGTAAAAATCCTTTCCTTGAATCATCTTCTAGACAACTTTGACCCTGGTAAGGCATTGACTACCAGCATGTCTGACCCTGAACCGTAAAACCCACATAACTTTTCAGAGATTTAAACTGCTGCTAAAGAACTGCAATTTCATAAATGTAGCCAGTCAGATGTATACATTCTAAATTACTATATTAAACTTGAACTTTTCTAAACAGTAAATAAAACCACAAGGGCAAGGAGTTCTCCATTTATTCTTCTTTCAAAACCACAGGCAAGTCAATCCTACAGATCGTGGAATGTACAATGGGTCATTCTTACAAAAGAAACCCCAACGGGTGAATTATCTCTTCAAACTAGGTGGTGTCTTAAGTCAACAAGGATAAGTCTTTGAATATCATGCTGACAAGCAGACTCTGTGACATTTATGGACCTCACAGAAATAGAAACACATAATAATAAATTTAAGCAAGGGTATAAAAAAGTAGGTGTGTTTGTGTGGTGTCTATAAAGTTTCCCTAAGGAAAATTTGTTGGAGCTTGACTGTAACTAAAAAGTGGCTACTCTGGGGAACTGTTTCCCAGAGCTCATTCTTATGACCAGAAACGTGGATACCATGTTGCTATTACAGGCCTTCCTAGCTGGCTCATGTTTCAGCCAGATTTTATGGGCCATCTTCTCCGAGACGTTTCTGCAAATGAATAATATTTTGCTGATAGAAGGGAATAAAAACCATTAACTAATTACCAGCCTTAAGCTATTAATGAATGAGTTTTCTCATCTGTAATGATAAAAAATCTTTTTCTCCCTAACAGTATAGAAGAGTTCCTTTAAGTTTCTGCTATACTGTATTTGTAAATTTTTGCCCGTGAGTTATATGATTACTAGGTAATATTTACTTTTTACATGTGCAGTTTCAGTGGGTTAAACAAAAACAAACACTATTTTAAGAATTCCATGTGGCCTACTTTATTCTATGATACTGGGCTCCTTAGTTTAACAAGAATGTTCTTGGCGTGTTAGAAACAACATGATGAAGAATCAAGAGGGTACTGTATTTTGCACCTCCATTCTAAAGATTCAGTGGAACTAAAAAAGTCTAGAAGCATGCCATCTTTGGGTAACAATACTTTCAGAACATTACACAGTACTTTTTTGAAGAAGGAGAGGGAATATAGTAAGTTTTTTTTCCAATAGCCTTAGGTCTAAATATGCCATGCCTCATGTTCTAAAATAGTGGTTCTCAGCTGCAGGTGACTTTGTCCGTGGCAGACCTCTGGCGGTATCTGGAGACATTTTTAATTGCTGCAATGGGAGGGGACTACTTGCTTCTGGTAGGTAGAGGCCAGGGATGTAGCTAAACATCCTACAATGCACAGAACAACTCCCCTACCCCCACAACTTAGATATATCGAGCACAAGATGTCAACAGCACTACTGCTGAGAAACCAACTCTGCTCTAAAACAACTAAGGGACGACATCATTAAAAAACATGATGTAATGTAGTAACAGCACCAGCTTGACCATCCTGCTAAAGATTCTATTATTTTCTTGTGTTCATGTATATAAAAAGTACACTTCCTAGAGAACTTTTGGTGACAGTCACACTAATAAAATCAAACTACACTGGCACATACGCTTTAAGGATGCAACGGTTAGGGTGCAGAGGCCAAGCTACAAGATTTCAGTCCCAAACCAAGAAATCTTCATGAGCAGTTAATCCCTAAGCTACCCACAGAGATCTTTCTACACAAATATATATATGGGAGATAAGGGGTGCCAAGTACTGTTTCAAGGGGTTGACATTGAGAGATAAGATTAGTCTGAGCAAGAGTGTGACACCGGGCTTTCAAAGAATACTGTTAGGTTTCCAAGGACATAAATTAACTATCAGCATATCTGCTGGATGATAATAAAAGGTGGTTATATAACTTGCTTGATATGAAAGGTGACCCACTATTCTCCACTGTTATTGCTGAGAAAAAATAGAAAGTCTTCTTTAATTGCATCAATGTAGATTAAGATTAGTAGAAGACAGGCAGAGATTGTGAAAAATGTCAGACTGTAAATTATTCTAAAGAATCTTCATCTCTTGAAAATGTTAGGAGCAGAAGATGGACTCTTGGGTAGTTTAGGCAAGGTTTACTTTAGGAGCAGATTATGTACCATGGAAGTGGTGTCCCTCAACTTTTTTCCTAAAATTAGGGAGTATCAGATGAGGGCCCAGAGTAACAGCAAGTTTAATGAATAAAACACTGGCTGTTCACAGCACCTAAACGCCTTCCACATACAAAATGCTCAACAGAAATGTCTTGAATAAACAATAATGACAGAAAGACATGAATCTATCTTTTGCAAACAAACCTAAAAGCAATCTGTGGTCGAAACTCGTATTTTAAGACAGCGATATGAGCCAGTTGCATGTGGACTGCTTTGGGAACCACGGTGGGAGAGCATACATATGTACCCCAAAACAGGGCCAAGCAAGAAAATCCAGTCTATGCCTTATTTGGGTAATAAGTGACAGCATTCTTTATCTATTCTCATAAGCCTTCCAGCTCCAATGCAAATAAATAACTAGGTGAAGAAGCCCAAGAAATAGTTAGCCCAAGAAATGACATCATTGTAACTATTCATAGACCCATACTCTGTCTTCATGCCACTTTAACTGCATCTTGTCAGTAAGGGACCAGAAAGAGGCATCTACCTTCCAAACCTCACCAGTTTCAGTCTTTCTAGGACTGGCAGGGAGAAATTGCAGAGGGATTTCTCAAAATGAGGCCCACAGATTAGCTCTACCTGTTACCTGAAGGGTTACATTCATATTCCTGGGCTCCACTTCTCACTACAGAACTGGAGTTGTCTGGGGTGGGGTGGCGGGTGGGGGTCCTTCCAGGAATTTACATTTTAACATGTTCCCTGGTGATTTTGATTTTTGTAAAGAGAGAGTCTGCTTAGGGAGGTTTGGAACGCTAGAATTATAAAAAGTTTTTTTTTTTTTTTTTTTTTTCCCCCCCTCTAAGCTAGCTTATGAGAGCTTTAAGGATAGTGGCCAACTTATTTCAGGAGAAGGATGCAGTAAAGGTTAAAAAATACTGTGGAAGACCCAAAGCTGAGACTACCACTTTTTAAATGCAATGTCTCACATGGTTGCTTGATTGATCCACTCCAAGATTCTACTCTTTCTCAACATACCATAGGAATCTTTGATGGAGATTATATTACACCACAAGGGAGTTTGTTATACTTTAATAAAGTAAAAAAAAAAAAAAAAAAAGGAAAACCACAACCATTTCCATTTTATTCTGTGTGAATTCTTTTTAAATAATGGGGATATCAAACCTTGATTTTTATTTTTTAAGGTTAACATAAAGGTTATGAGCCATAGAAATTTTAAAATGGCAGTAACCACCCCAGTCTGGGCTTCATCAGGGAACTAATTTTTGTTCTGAAATATGAACATAGGTATTTAATATTTTGGGAATTCACATGATCTCACTAAAAGTAATAGAATCTGCAAATGAAGAGAAAATCAGAAAAATTTGGAAGACTGTTTTCATTCCACACACTTATAAAGAATTTTAATAACCAGAAGTGACATTAGCTGTAGCTATCCAAAAATTTTAAAAATCTACTTTCTTGCTGATATGCTGAAACAATTTAGATTTTTCATGAAATACAAAATAAATTCTTCCCCTACAAAGTGACAACATAAGCATCACCTCAAATGCAACCAAGGACATTAAGAACTTCAAATATAACATTCATATAGTCAGTCAACAAATATTTACTAAGCAACCATATGATAAATTAAAGATGGCCACAAATTCTTTGCCATTCATGATGTCAAGAGATATTGGATATTTCCTTTCCCCTTGGATCTAGGCTGGCCTTTTAACTGCTTTGACCAAAAGGAAGCATCAAAAATGACCCTCAGCTGTTTCTGGCTATAAGTTAGCCTTTTTTTTTTTTTTGGCTGCACCGAGTCTTAGCTGTGGGACGCAGAGTCTTCAGTCTTCGTTGAGGCATGCAGGATCTAAGTGCCCTGATCAGGGACTGATCTCGGGCCCCCTGCATTGGGACTGTGGAGTCTCAGCTACTGGATCACGAGGGAAGTTCCCCTAAGTCAGCCTTATAACGGCTTGGTGCTTCCACTTTTGCACTCTTGGAGGCCAATCACCACGCTGTGAAGAAATCTGCTACAGGGCGCTGGATACCAAGAAGGATATGGATAGAGTCCTTGGAGGAGGAGGGGCTATTTTGTGTGTTTTCAGCCTCAGCTGAAGTCTCAGCTCAACACCACTTCAAGAGACCATGGCCACACAATGTGGAGAAGAGCCACCTAGCTTAGCCCCGTCAATAAATAAACTGTTGCTCTAAACACTTGGAGTGGTATGCTATGCCGCAACAGAGAACTGAAATAACCACCATGGACCACATTCTTTGTTGCTCCCAGTCTCAGAACTAAAACAGAAAAAAGTAGACAAATGTTTCATATTTGCTCTGATTTAATCTACTGTGAGCTAAAATAAAAATATGTTAACTATGAAAGGTTGTTATTTCTGGTGAGCATTTAATTTTATTAAGAACTGTAATCTTCTCTGCAATATACTGAGACTTTGAGAAGTTCATTTTTCTCTTTCTTTAGTTGTTCCAACTGAGAAGTGGGTCTAAATATATTAACGCCAATATAATGTTTATCTCCTGAAATACTGAGATGAAATGATCAAACCAGTATTTATTACCATCTTAAAAAAAGCCCGATTCTAAGTTATCAATACAATAATATTGCTAGTATAATCAATAATCTTCTAGCTGGTCATTACACTGTGCTGTGCTTAGTCACTCTGGTGTGTCTGACTCTCTGTGACCCTGTGGACTGCAGCCCGCCAGGCTCCTCTGTCCATGGAATTCTCCAGGCAAGAATAATGGAGTGGACTGCCATGCCCTCCCTTCAGGAGATCTTCCCAACCCAGGGATTGAACCCAGGTCTCCCGCATTGCAGGTGGATTCTTTACCATCTGAACCACCGACTGACATTCTATTTTAGAGTCTGAATGAGTGAAAGCACGTTTATCCAATTTCTATTTTAATAATTCTTATTATTAAAAAAATCCATATTCTTCTTAACAAACTTACTTCATTCTGTATTATTTACACAGCAAGTTAACTCAGGAATACAGGTTATTCTGTAATTCCTCTACCTGGAATGTTATTCTCCCCTCTTCATTTGCCTAAATCATCCTTATCTTAATATGCACTGCCTTGTATTAACTTTTTACACAATGAACTCCTTGAAGGCGGAATCCAGCCGTGGTCTAGTAGCTAGACACCTCCATGTTTAAGAGCTTTCATTTGCCGAGTCCAGTTACTGCCCTGAAACACTCTAGTCATGTGCAAATACACTTTGCTTCTCAGACTGTAACTCAGAGGCAACACTGGCACTTTCCTAGCTTTGCTTCTCAGACTGTAACTGAGAGGCAACACTGGCACTTTCCTAGCGGTCTGCTTCTTAAAAATCTCACGCCCACAGGATAACGGCAGGGTCTCTGCATGACGGTGTGCTGCCGTTTGCTCCCACAAATCTATATATCTACGAACAATGTGTGCATAACTGGTTTTCCTAAGGTCTTTGCATGTCAAATAAGAGCTGTTCCAACATCTACTCTTCTTTCAAAGGGCCCAAATTTCAAAACACAGCTGTCTGTGATGCTGGGAGACCTAACCAGAATTTGCAAACAAGCTTACGTAAGCATACACTGGTCAGCCTTGTACTGAAAGGCCTATGTGAATGAGGGTTTTGATTTCTCTTGTGGACAGCAAAGGATCTTCTTGAAAGAGGCATCTCCTGTTGGAACTGTAATCTGAAGAGTACCCTTTGGATTTTATTCTTAACTGTACAGGACAAAATGCTGGGTAAGAAACAATAGCAGAGATGTAAAACACTGAGTCTGGATGATGTCCAAGCTGCGGAACACTTTCCCTAACAACTTTACTGATGACCTGGAAGCTTGAGTGGATGCTACAATATTAAGTCCCTCCGATGGCACTAAGTGTAGAGTTGGCAAAGGAGCAGAATTGAAGTGAAAGTCGCTCTGTCATGTCCGACTCTGCGAACCTATGGACTAAACAGTTCACGGAATTCTCCAGGCCAGAATACTGGAGTGGGTAGTCTTTCCCTTCCCCAGGGGATCTTCCCAACGCAGGGATCGAACCCAGGTCTCCCACATTGCAGGTGGATTCTTTACCAGTTGAGCCCAAGAGAAGCCCAGAGGAGACAGAGGTGAGGCCAAATAACATTAATGGACCTGTAGAGATTATGGGCAGTAAAGTACACTGTGAGTTCAGTTTGGCAAAAACACAGTCAAGTACAAGCATCAGGGAAAAAATAACACAGACGACTGACATTCACTGGGTAGATGGAACCTCAAACACATGTCAAGAACAACTAGATAGATATTATAACCCAAAGAAGAGATAAGATTTTGCTGTGTAATGGAAATAGCAAAGTATGAAGTTTATAACAAGCTTTCCATCAGAGGGCCTCAACAAATGATGGTGGTGGTGGGGAGAAAAAAAGTTAGTAAAAGAACTCAGTTCTTGGGTACAGGAGTCTGAGCACTTGGACTTCTGTTTTGGATTTAAACAGTCTTTCAGGAAGATGAAAGCGCCTGAAAGAAGTAAGGGATTTTTTTTTTTTTTTTTTTTAAATAGAAATAAGCTATAATGGGGTGTCCCTGGGAGCTCAGTGGTAAAGAATTTGCCTGCCAATGCAGGAGATATGAGTTCGATCCCTGGGTTTGAAAGATCCCCTGGAGAAGGAAATGACAACCCACTCCAGTATTCTTGCCTGGGAATCCCCATGGACAGAGGAACCTGGCAGACTCCATGGAGTTGTCAAAGAGTCGGACAGACTAAGTGACTAAACAACAACAAAGCTTATGATCAGAGAGTAAAGAAATCAGACAAAGCTCTGATGAGTAATGACCAAAAGGGGTACTTAACTTTGATAAAAGTTGTTATTTACATTTTAAGGGTTTTCCCGGTAAGATAATAAATATATTTTTTAGTTATACATATGGCAGACAAAATAGTGAGTTTATGGGAAGCAGCAGCCTTGTACAAAGCCATGCAGTTGAAAGAAGACCCAGGATCACAGAATTTTACAGAAAAGGGGATGTGAGAGATGATCTATTTTGTTGTCTTCAAGGCAAGGTCTGAGGGCCACCTAATTCAGAACTGCCTGGAGAACCTGTTAAAAATTATTTCTTAGCTCCTACTCAGCTCTCCTGGATCCTAATACTGAAGAACTGCCTTAAAAAGCTTGCAGCGCTTAAGGGCCTCTTCCTGTTAATAAGGAAACTGACACCCAGACACGTAAGCTGCCCAAGGTCAGGCACCAGTGAGTCCTGGTTCCTGGTCCAAGGCTGTTACCACCACTTGGGGGTGAAACTTTCCTGAATCTGTAGCTTGTCTTTATTATCATATTATGCAATTTTCTGAAAATATGATTTATAATTCATATTCTAGATGTTGCTTCAAATAATACGGGAAGGAAGATGAAAGAAAATAAGAGAACAAAGATTGGGGTAGGAGGCAGAAAGGAAAAACTCAGACAGGCAGGAGTAGGAATCACAAAGAGTCTCTGATGAAGATGACATAATATCTACATGGGTGAAGTTAAATCACAGTCCGAACAGAAAGGCCTTCCATCCACTCCACAACTAACTCCCCCCATCCCTCACCAAAACACACACTTAGAAGAAAAACATCTGAGGGAAGTTGGCCCTAAAAGGAACCTGAGGTTAATAAATAGGTTTGGGTTTTGGCTTAATCCTCTGGGCCTTGTCCAAGTTGTGTTGAAAGAGATGGATACGAGATGGGCTACCACACAGGGGTGGTACTATGAGGCCCTCTTCTCCAATCCTAAATTGTTTCTAAGCACAGAGTGCCGTGTAAAACACACAAAGACAGAACCAGATGATGTGCTGCAGTCAAAGATTTTTCTTATAGTTTTTCAACTCTCACAGACTTGTTCCCACAACTCAAGAACTACTGGCCAAAGTTTTAAAGAAATTAAATCAAACCTCCCATCTTCCTGTTCCCGTAATCGCATGACAGTTTTAGAATTCCACCACCTCCTAGATTCTCTGATTTATATTAGCTTTTAACTTCTCAAGAAAAAAAAAATTTTTTTTAAGTGTAATAAAGCTTCCATGGAAAGAGAACATAGGAAAAAAAAATGAAAACACTGCCTTATAATCACACACCTTTTGCTCCTATGGGGTGAAGGTCATAGGGATAAGACGCAGATTGTGGCTTATCCCTGTTACTATTTCTGTGGCAGCGATTGGCATGTTCTTGATAGTTCTCCCATCTCATTAGGGGCCTGTTATTTGAAAAGTGATCGTGTTGCATTGACATGGCATCAGAAGCAAGAGTTGGCCAAGGAGAATTTCCAGGTTGGCCATTTCTGGTTTGACAGTTTCTAATCCTATAATGGGAGTCTGGGTCTGTCCCCAAGGCAAACCAAAACAAACAAAAGTGAAGTAACATTGATCAATAACATAAATCATGAAAAATACAATAGGTTAAAACAGCTTTATTTAAAAAAATAAAACACTTATTATCAGAGACCTTATGTTTGACATGCATAGAAAATGAGATGATTTAAAAAAACTGTAAACTGAACTTTAAAAGATGTATTACTAAAGGCATGGTTTTTTATTAGTTTTCAGGAAAAAAGAAAGCTCATTGTACTACAATTTGCCAAACTTACTGACTATAAAATGGACTTACGAAAAGATTTCTGTAACATGATAAAAAGATCTATAGAGAAAATAATGGAAGGAAGATTATGCATTCAAGTTACATTTTAGAGTACAAAAGGCCTCCGGAAAACAGATCTCAAAGAACATATTCATACAGAGGAAGAAGACCCTTGATTTCTCACAAAGGCACAAGTCTGACATCGTGTCTGTCCCTGGAGGGTGGAGGCAGACTCCGTAGCAGGAGTCTCTGCCTTACGTTTTGGAACAGCCTTGGGAGAGCAGCAGAGCTCGCCACAGCTGGCCTGGAGGGCCCGGGGGGCTTCCGGTTTAGAGCTCTGGTCCTCTTCTGCAGGGTAAACTGCTCCAAATTCTTCTTTAATGACAACAGCATATCAGCTCCTTTGGAGGTTATAGCATACATAAACAGGATCTGCCTCATATTTTCCAGTTGTGGAGAAGGGAAGGCCAAAAAAAAAAAAGCCCCCACAAACCTTTTCCTGCAGTTGACTATGGAAGACAGTTGACCCACATGCAAGATTAAAAAGAGGTAAGAAGGGAGAATCACAGAACAGAAAGAAACTACTTCCAGAAAGGAAAGAGGAAAAGCATTACTTCCTCTGTGTGTGAGAACACCAGGGAGCAATCAGAGGGAGAAAGGTAATGCTGAACGAACTCGAGGGCTTCAAAGTCGCTCGGTCGTGTCGGACTTCGTGACCCCACAGACTGTGAAGAAAAGCCTAAGAAGAGTGAGCAGAAAGGGTTCCTAATCAAGTCTTCTTGGTGCCAAAACCCAGAGACACCAATTGGGAAGTCTTGTCAACACGCCCCCTGCTCTTCACGTTGAATGTCAGAATGAACACCGGCTGTCAGGTTAAGGAGACATGCAGGCTATTTCCCAGGATCCCTTGAGGGATCAGCTTGGCACTGAAAACTTCCTGGCTTTCAAGAAGCCCTAACAAAATGTGCCAAATGAAGATATTTGCTCACAGGACTCACTTTCTTGCATCCTGAGCCCAAATTCCTTATTTGCTTTCGCACGTAAGGTCTAAAGGAAAAACCTCAAGATTTCTGTTTTATTGACCTAGGCTTATCAGTCTCCCTCCTCACCTTCCCAACCCCAATATTTTCCAGAAAGCTGCAGAGGAAAGCTATTTCATTTGTACTTACAGGTATACTTTAGTGATGTGAAAGTTTGCTTCATTTTTCTATCAATCAGGGGTCAGCAAACTTTTTCTACATCATTCAAAAGAGTGAGTTGACAAAGTGAGAGTCACAAGAAAAAAAGAGAAACCAGTTAGTTAGGATCAGAAGTAGAGGAGATACCAGCCAGAGACAAATCTGTTGTCAGAATCCCCAAGCCTGAGCCAAAGGGAGCTCTCCGATTCAGGCTCAAGTTAAGAGTCTGGATTTGGAAATGCAGAGGATCAACGAGGGCAGATGGCCATTGAGAAAACTGTCTCCCACCTCTAAGAACATTCCCTTCACAGCTGAATAATGCATGGGTTTGTGGAAACAACAGGTGAAGTATCTTTGCACATGAGATTTGAAGTGGCTAAGATCAGTGAACTTCTAATTCACAGACTACTGCCGAGTGCTCGGTCCTAAAATATGGTCCGGGCAACACTCAAAGAGTGGTAACTACAACTTGCTTATCTAAAAGAGTGACAGTTTAAGGGTGACATTTTTACCCTGACATGTGCTAATTAGCTTGCCACAGGAAAGACTAGTCCTCTACCTCTGCAGGTAAGAGTACTCTGTATTTCAGCTTCGGTCTGTGGATCAAGTTTCGGTCTTGCATAACAAGTTATAAAAACGTAATTAATTAGCTGATCTGGCAAAGCCCTCCAGAAGGCACTTGACTGATAGCTCACTGGTTGACAGTTGGGAAAAAATCCAGTTGGGGGCCCAATCCGTGTGAGAACTTTAATCACCTCTCCAGATGGAAAGCTGTCACAGGGACTCTTCTAGAGGAAACCAAGAGCCAGTGGCAGCTAAGAGAAAGAGAGACAAGGGCAGAAAGAAGAGGACAGGAGTTGAAATCATAGGGAAGGCAGACATGGATCACCCAGGGAGAAACAGTGTTGGCTGGGATAGTGAAGTAGAGTGACAGAGAGGCCTGAGCATGGACCAGGCAAGGCGTGTTCAGCGTCAGCCTCCAGGGCCGCCTGTCCTCCCCCCAACACACACACACACACATCAAAGACGCGGCTGGGCTCTGACTGAAAGCAGGACTTGGAGACTGACACCCTCGCTCTTTTCTAAACTTCCTCTATCTCCCTTTCCAAGGAGGTTTTAATGAATGCCTTGCAACCAGGGAAGGTTTACCAAGAGGCTGAAACAATGTCCACTCTGAGTGCTCTGCTCAGGCAGGGGCAATATGGGAGAGGTCGACAGTCTTAACAGGGACTGAACACCTACTGAGGCATTTCGTCCCCAGAGAAGAGCCCTATTCCGGACTATCTTCTGGGCCTATACGTTTCTCCATTATATCCAGCTAGCGGTGTAACAAGTGCAAGATTTTAACTAAAAGATGCAATGGGCGAGAGAAAATCAGGGTCAAATATACTTTCCCCTATTTCTCCAACGTAAATTGATGGTGATATATCTGAAACAGGGGCAATCATAAGGACTTGACATAGAAAGGGAGTTTAGAAATGTTACTGCACCTAGTATCTTTAAAAACAGAAGTTTCTTAAGTCTAGGAGAGGGGTACTACATAGGAGAGAGTTTAATAAGCAAACTTACAAAGAGAGAAAACCACAATATTACTGGTATAACATATTTTTTCATGGGCAACTTCTGACAGGCTTGGGGTAGCAACTTATCACAACCCCATATATTCTCTTAAATTGGCACAATTGATCTTTAGGTTATATAACCTTGTGATGTACTTAGGCTGACGTTTAAGCAGATTAGGAGAGTAAAGCAACATGCAAAGTATTTGAAATCAGTGCTAGTGTGAAAAAATACTTCTAATTCACTGTTTAGAAGAGAGCAGAAATCTTTTCTGAGGTCTTTTATCAGTTTTTCAGTCTTGACCACAGTCTTTTAGTATTACAGTGATCAACTTCCCTCAAAAACTTGCATGGGAAAAGCAATGAGCATCCCTACCCCAGTCAAAAACGAAGTTCGATCAGTGTCCTAGAGCAACATTCAATATCTCTTACATTAATGAGATTCAGATCTGTGCTCTGGCCATAAGAGGGGTGAGCAAAGAGCGCCGAGAGTTAGCCATTTGGTAATAATTATCCGAAGCCGTGGCCTCTTTTATGCATACCTTATGGCAGTACCACATGCGCATCCATAATCAAATGCTATTAATTTTTAATGCGTGAGTTTTCTATTTGAGGATCAAAAGAGTTCAGAATTGTGTTTGAAATAAGAAGGCAGAAAAATGAGGAAAAAAAAAAAAGTCTCCCAGTGAACCATAGACTTGAGTTGCCTTGTCACATCGAATTTTTTTTTTTTAAGTTTGCCAGAACGAGCTGGAATTTGTTTATAGCTTTAGAGCCATCTACAGCTCATGCTCAGGGCAGGCATCACCTCTCAGTCTTTCGGCAAACGTACGATTTCTTCCTAGGCACCCACAGATGGACTGGCGTGCCACTGCCCCACCCCTATGCCAGTCTGAAATCTCTGGCAGAAAAGAGATCTGTCAAAACACGTTACTTGTATTTTTATTGGTTCCTCCAGACCATGACGACATTTCCTGAAAGGCAGTGCCAGGAAACTATTAATGCCTGTGAAGAAGAAGTGAAAGTTCTTATGAGCATAAACTGTCTGGTGGCCCAGGAGACTGCAGCCTGAAGGAACCACTGGTCTTAGACTATGACACTGATTCAACTGGCTGATACACTGGAACTCCAAAACAAACCATCAGAGGAGAGGAGGGAAGAGTCCTTCCGAAAGGAGAGGCCTGGGAGGCACAGCAGGCTACTTCCCCCTTTCTCTTAACCACTTGCTTGCTTAGAGTATCCGGGCGGGCAGCTGGTAATGACTGGCTCAGTCAAGGCTGAAACACCAATTAGTTATTTCATTCAAGTAGTTAATGGAGCCTTTCCCAAGCAGGAGGGGGAATAAGGCCTACACCTGGAAGAGGAGAGCGTGGCCTTCTCCACAAATGGGAAGAGAGAATCCATTCTAACACCCGGGGCAGAACCAGGACTGTACCTTTTCACAGGACCTCAGCCATCTGGTTAAGGCTAGAGTCACAATGCTGTGAGCACGTCACACGGCTGATCTTAAAGGAAGAAGGAGATTTACAGAAGACTGGAAACTAAACAGAACTTGTTTGAGGCACTAGACCTTTAGGAGACTTTCAAGTATTTCAACTGATATGTTATTAAGTGCCAAAATCATGTGGGTACTTGCTAAGGTTGTAACTGGGTTTGCGGAGCAGAAAGGCAGCTCACTGCACTGCCATATCCCTCTATTTCACAGCGCCACCTGCTGGGGAAGGGTGGAAAGAGCTGAACTTTGTTCCTTGGATTGGTAAATAACCTATGAATTCAGGAGGAGAAGGGGACGACAGAGGATGAGGTGGTTGGGTGGCATCACCAAGTCCATGGACATGAGTTTGAGTAAACTCTGGGAGTTGGAGATGGACAGGGAGTCCTGGCATGCTGCAGTTCATGGGGTCGCAGAGTCAGACACGACCAAGTGACTGAACTGAACTGACTGACTAATAATGAATTCAAAGAAAGAAGAAAAGTCTTCACCCTTTCCACTGTATACAAACACTGGGAAGGTGCTCTCCACAGAGGCAAGTTCACAAAGAAGGGGACAGCTCTGCTCATCTTTGCTGCTGTCCTAGCCACCCACAGTCCAGTGATGTTTTCTTTTGAAGTGTCCAAACAGGAAACAGGAGCATTAAAACCAAGAACATAAAATTTGGGCTTTTGCATGTTGACTAAACTACATGCCTGTCTTAACAACCAGGTCTTCTGAATCATGACCTTTAATATAGGAATGTTTTTTCTTCATTATCTTTAATAGAGCATTGTGTTCTTTCCAGATGAAGTTAATTTTATTCTCATAATTAACCCTCTTTGGTTTCCCTGACAGCTCAATTGGTAAAGAATCTGCCTGCAAGGCAGGAGACCAGAGTTTGATCCCTGGGTCGGGACGATCCCCTGGAGAAGGAAATGGCAACCCACTCCAGTATTCTTGCCTGGAAACCCATGGATAGAGGAGCCTGAAGGGCTATAGCCCATGGGTCGCAAGAGTCGGACACAACTTAGAAACTAAACCGCCACTAACCCTCTTTAGGAGAACATTTAATATCCAGCCTCAACATATGAATAGTGAACACCTAACCTCAGGGAAACTAAGGAAAAAGCTGTGGCTAGACACACATTCACTGTCACACAGAGCACTGGGTTCCACACCTGGAATGTTAAAAGTAAGTTAATCCATGTCTGAAGCACTATTGTTCAACCTTGAACAGAGATGTCAATTTCTCCTTGCTGAAGAAGCTATAGGCCCCAAATGCCTCATCAGAAACTCCTAGACCAAAAAAATCTCAGAATTTTTTAGATTTTAGAAAAGTAAAATAGTATATACATTATTATATAACACTTCCAGCGGGTTCTTGGGCAGGACTCACTAATCAAACAATATTCCTGCAGTGAGATAAATGAATATTCACAGCCAATGATTAGAGACTCTAAACAGAATTGTGCCAGTTCAGATTAGGTTTTGTTTTCAAATGAGTCTGTGTAAAACTTAACAAGTTGCACTTTGGGGTACTTTTTGAATTTCAGAATTGAGGATAAAGGATTATGGACCTGTGGCAAGTCAGTCTTGGTTTTAATGAAAAAGAGGCAAAGCAGCAGAAAGGAATCCTTTAGAAGGCTGAAACCCAGGCGTTTATCTTGATTATTTGATTTTGTGGCCCTTACTTACTAGTTTTAGCCTTGGTTTTCTTGCTGGTTGCACTGTGGTGGGGATGGAGGTGGGAGTGGCAGTGGATGGGGGTTCCAGGAGAGGTGGGAGTGAATCAGCATTCATCCAATGACTACAAAGTTTCAGTCCTGTGTTAACTGCTTCTCATTCTTCAGTATTATAAACAGTAGTGTGGTAAGCAGTAGCTAAATCTTTATACATGTCCCTTATGACTTCTTTGGGATAAATACCTTAAAATATAATTACTGGATCAAAAGACTAACTGCCTAATTGTCGTCCATCCATCCATCAATCGGGTTTAAGCTAACATTGCGAAGCCGCCTTTAAGGTAACTTACACTAACAGCAGTGTGCAAGAGCACCTATTTCCTGTACCTTCATCAATGCCAGGAATGACAGTAACAAAATTCAACCCTGTTGAAATGTGAAAAAGGCTATTTCTTTGATTAAACGTGCATTTCTCTGATTGTCCTGCATTTTTACATGGGCTCCATGCAATCTTCCATAATTTTGTGAAGCAGTTATTCCGAACTTTCCATCATGAGTGGTAGACCCAGGTCTGTCTGACTTCAGAGCTTAACGTCCTTCCAGACTCCTTCCGTGAATCCTAAGCTGCGCTGCAGAGGGGCTTGAAAGGGGCCCCAGGGTGAGCGGGGTCCTTGGAACACAAGGGCACGAGGAGTTGTGTGGACAGCTTTGACTGTGTCTGTGCACTGTTGTGCTTCTATACGGCGCTTCTCTGCCGTACTAAGCCTGGGGGCTTCCCTGGGGGGTCAACAAAACCTCTCTGAAATGGCAGCCCTCATGGCTTAAGGCTTGGGGAGAGGCCCTGGGGAATGTATTTTATATTACTATTCATCGGCACTCAGAGCAAGGTACATAGTTTTAAAACTAGCTAATCATTAATTTATTAACCAAAACTAGTATACCACTGACTTGTTGGATAGGCTAGATAATCTTATTAGTTCTAGACATTCCTCCCTCCCCATCTGGGTTTATATTGGCATTAAATAAACCTGTAATACAAAGCTCAGATGATATGACAGCATTTTAGATAAAGTGACTGAGGTCAGACTTCACCTGCAAATCACACACTATTCTCAGTCACATACACCCAAGGAAGAATGGGATGAACCAGACCCAGGGATTCAACAACATTCCAAAAGCCGTCATCTTTCTTTCTTATAAAACCCTCAGCAGGGTAATAGCTACTAGCTTTCCAATGTATGAGTGTCACATTCTTTCTATACTCTGACCTGCTCCACAGGAGAGCCATAAATAACTTGTGAAAATGCTGAGAAAGGGCAAGAAGGTAAAGCGTCAGTGTAAATCAGTCTGAACAAGAATCTCCCACGTTAGGCCAACTGTGAGCACTGGCAATTTCTCTATTTCATAAACGCAGGCAGGGCGACAGGGGGGTAGAACTGCTGTAACTTACGGGACTGGGAGTGTGAAACGTGGAGCCCGTGTATTGGGCAGTCCAGTCACAGTCCAGGCTTGCTCTTCTGTATACGAAGCCCACCTGAGTGGAAATCTGTGGGGATCCACATTTTCAGGTGTCTCTCTGAAGAAGACAAACGGATTTCTCTTGAAATATAATATCCTGAGAAAAAACCAGCAATGACTGGCTGTAAATATATCAAACAAAAATCTTTAACTGTGAGGAGTTGGTCTGGCCTCAGGTTATTTAGGGAGCACAGCCTTCTGCATTATCTTTGCTTTAATCCTCGCTGTCCATGACGTCACCATCCAGACCATTTATTTAGTCTGTTTTCAAGCTCACCACATGGCAAATGACCGCCTACACAACAAAACAATTCAGTTCTATAAGAATTCTTTGCAATTGAGACCCACGGAGAGAGGGGGAAAAAAAGTGTAATTGTCATCTAAAACATGTTGAAATTTCTGTAACTGGTTTTATAAATAAGTGACTGACTCTCATTAAAAGAGGAAGAAAAAAACCCCGCAAACTGCTGCAGAAGGCATTTCTGAATCTTGCAGACACAGTAAAGCAAAACTGGTAAAGCAAAATCATAACTCCCCCGTGAGCTCTTAGTTATCAGAAATCCCAATTTGAATTTAGCCATTCACAGGTGGGCAAGGTAACACAGATAAAATCTTTCTCAGGGAAGACTAGGTCTCTAACCTCTCATACCCCTTCCAGTGCTGCATGTGTGTGCACGTGCTAAGTTCCGGGAGTTTGCATCCAACTCTCTGTGACCCCATGGGCTGTAGCCTGCCAGGCTCTTCTGTCCATGGGTTTCTCCAGGCAAGAATACTGGAGTGGGTTGCCATGCCCTCCTCCAGGGGATCTTCCCGACCCAGGGATCGAACCCACGTCTCCTGCACTGGTATGCAGGTTCTTTACCACTAGCACCATCTGGGAAGACAACCAAGAAAGAACTCTTCAAGAGAATGTTTTTCATGGTTTTCAAACTTTAGAATGCATTCGAGTCATCTGGAAGAATTTTAAGAACAGGCTACTGGGCCCCATCCCCAGAGTTTCTGACAGAAGGCCCAGGTAAGGCCCAATATGTGCATAGTAACAAGCTCCCAGGTGATCCTGCTGGTCCAGGGACCACATTTTGAGCTGCTGCTGCTGCTAAGTCGCTTCAGTCGTGTCCGACTCTGTGTGACCCCATAGACAGCAGCCCACCAGGCTCCCCCGTCCCTGGGATTCTTCAGGCAAGAACACTGGAGTGGGTTGCCATTTCCTCCTCCAGCGCATAAAAGTGAAAAGTGAAAGTGAAGTCGCTCAGTCGTGTCCAACCCTTAGCGACCTCATGGACTGCAGCCTACCAGGCTCCTCCGTCCATGGGATTTTCCTGGCAAGAGTACTGGAGTGGGGTGCCATTGCCTTCTGCCTTATAATGCAGAGCGCACCATTAGGTGGTAGGTGGAATATATATATAAACGTATGATGATTAAATCAAATTCATCTTCAAAAATAAGGTTTTCTTCCTCATCCCAAATCTGATTTGTATGGACATGCTGGTGCACCCATCAGGCACAAGGATGTAGTTGTTGGAGATGTCAGCTGATCATCTGATGATTACGTGGCCAGGAAAACAAATCTCAAGTGTCATCTGTACCTTGGCCTCACGGTGACGACAGCTATGGGGCACTACGGCAGTGGCAAGGTTATTAAAGTCGGTGCTTTCTATGTAGGCAGAAAGAGGAACAGGAAAAGTGGAAAACCAAGAAAGAACTCTTTAAGAGAATGTTTCTCACGGCTGATGCTTTCTAGGATGAGACAGCAGGTGGTGGCATGAGGTCTACAGACCGCATGACATAGATTTGGTTTTATGAACTGTACATATGTATATGTATATGGTTCTATGAACTGGTTCTGAGAACCAGAACTGTGTTAACAATATTAATACTGTTGATACTATTAACAGTAATATCAGCTGTTACTTTTGGCAAAATTAATCTCTGACACTCCCATTTCCCCTCACCTGTGATTTGGATGATAATAACTACCAGGAGAATTAGAGTAGCCTGAGGAACTAAGGCTTGGAACAACGGTTCTCAAATTTTAGAGGGCAAAAGAATTACCTGGGGAATCTTGTTAAAACATAAAAACTTCTTAAAATACAGATTACTGGCCCATCCCCTTCCCAGAGAGTCGGAACCAGCAGATCTAGACTGGGCCTGAGAATCTGCATCTCCGATGCTGATACAGACAGCTCTCAAGACTACACTTTGAGTAGCGCTGGGGCGGCAACCCACTTCCAGTGCCACAAACACCACACCAAGCAGATTTCTCAATGTATATCTCAATTATATCACTTTCCACATTCTATTTCATCAATTGGGCTCATGGGTTTCATCCCTATCAGACTTACCCTAAAGCAAGAACTGCGTCTGGTTCTACCCTATATCAAACACAACGTCTAGAATAGTGTTTTGCTATGCACACACAGGGCTGAGTGCGTGACGTATGCTAGCGTTGATATATCCTGCATACATGGGTAAGCAACAAGAATAAACATATTGTTTATTTAGGTTTCTTTTGGTTCAAATCTGCCCTCTACCAATCTGTTTACTGTGTACAAATCTAACCGCTGAAGTTCTTAAAAAATTAGTTATTTGGAAAAATCAGCCTTATGTGGTAGATGGCAACACGGACCTTATTAAAAGCATTCTTACGAGTGTGATCTGCCAACACGCCCTCAGTGAATCTGAGGCTGAAGAAAGCCAGCCATGGAGACCACAAGTCCCACTGGGGCTGTGAGCACTCTCCAAGCCCTCTGCCAGGGTCTGCCTCCCTCCCTTCCAGGGCTTTCTGGCCCCAGAGAACCAAGGGGTCTTTAGGTCAGCTCTCTGCATTTAATACTGGGCTGCATATGTCAAAACGTAAAGAATGAAAACTGGCTTATACCAGTGGAGTGGCTCTAATGTTGAAGTCGCCTCTGGAGGGGCTTTAATGTTAAAAATAAATGTGTGTGTGTGTGTGTGTGTGTGTGTGTGTGTGTGGAGTCGGGGGTCAGATGGGTGAGTAGTTGAAAAAAGACAGGCAGTGGGTCTGGGGAGCTGGTGACAAATTTGTTCCTTAAGATATACAGGAAATAGTCTGAGGTTTTATCTACTTAGTAAGTAAATTGCAAAGCAGAACCTCGTATAATGTTTACTTTGGTATATCCTCTGTCTCCCCAGTCCACTACATTGCAAATACATTCTCAGAAGAAAATCCTGTAACTGGAGAAGAGAAGAGCCCTAGAAGGTTTAAAGCAGACTGAAACCCACTTTCAAAATCTCCCTTACTAAAAGAAATTTTTTTAAATAGTAAAATAAAATTCCACTCTTCTGGGATCTCTGACATCAGAAATAATAAAACGAAACCCAAACAAAACAAAAAACAAATAACAACAATGACAAAACCAAGGACTCTACCACCTGATTCCAGAAGGTCCAGGAGTCGAGTGTGAGAGCAGGACTAGAAGCGACTTCTCCAGTCTTTGGTGTGAGCACTCAGTACCAGCAACGGTTATGATTGATAGTATTGATTTGCAGTGATCTTGGAGGTGGGGGGGACATGTGGAGAGATTTTAACGTTTGATTAGGTTTCATCTCCATGCTTCACACAACAGGACAGACCGGTTTCTCTCTTCAACTGGAACCCTCTTTACAGATAGAAGGAATGAGATGGTTTTAAAAATTATTTTTCCCACTGTGCCCTGAAGCCCAGAGTTTTAATGAGATTTTTTGCAGACTGACTTTTCTTATGACCATGTAAACTAGAAAACAAAAACTAGCTAATCAAGTTTTTTAAAATGAAAAGTAAAGTCCCCAAATTAAAATGATCCTTAAAAAAACTTCTGAAGACTGTCAAACTCTGGACAAGAAAGTATTCCTCTCTGTACATTAGTTGCTAGTTGTTCAGGGTACAGTAGAAGCTCAAGAGTTTTTAAATTTGGCTTATAAAGTTGCTTTAAAAATAAAACTATATGTATGGATGTGTATACACACCGCCCCCCCCCCCAAATTCGCCCAGAGAAAATTAAAACTATCATTCTTTAAATTATGATGATTCAGTCACTAAGTTGTATCTGACTCTTGAGACCCCATGAACTATAGCCTGCCAGGCTCCTCTGTCCATGGGATTCTCCAGGCAAGAATACTGGAGTGGGTTGCCATTTCCTTCTCCTCTTTGAATTATAGTAGTAAGCTGTTTGGATAAGACAATAGTAAAAATAATAATACAGTAACAATAATTATATTCACAGCAATAATACAACTATTCAGATATACAGTAATAAGACATTCAGATTCATATTGGTTGACTGAAATCATTATTAAGGATGAAGTCAATTTTAAAATTTTCTGTTAAAAATTTTTGCTTTAAACTGGGAAGACAGGGGAAAAGGAGAAGAAATACCAGGGGTTATTTGAGAATAAAGAGAACACAGAGAGCACCTCGGGGTAAACAGGTTTTCAGGGACCAGCAAGCAGGTAAGGGCACTGGTATTTCGGCAGTAAAGTAAACAGGGTACTAAGGGGTACCATAACGACAAAGAAACTTTACTCTAGCTTGAAGTTCTTCTGACTTTGACAGCAATGCCCTCCAAATTCCATCTTGAAGATGCTTGAGAACTCCTAGAATCTTAGTCTCATGACTCAAAAGGAAACATCTATTTCTATGCTCCTCTCTTGCTGAACAAGCTGCCTACTGGCTCAGAGAGATTAAACGAGCTGCTCAAGCTTATAGAACCAGAACCAGGTTTTAAGATGTCTAGTTTGTCCAAGCAACTGAGAACTGGGAGGCAGGTTATGACAGTAATCTAGATTGGAGAGATGAGGCTTGGATCAGAGTGGAGGTAGGGGGAATGCTGAGGGACCAGTGCAAAGCTACTTCAAGTGATATCTTGGCCTGGAAGAAGACTGGATTTCCTCAAACCTAAGATACATGGCTTTTAAACTTCTATAGTTTAAGAAAGTTGGAGATCAGGATGCAGGTTACAGTTAACTAAAAGAGAGGCTGGAGAGGTAGTGTAGCTGTCAATACCTGTGCAGGTGCCAACACAATTTGCTAGGAAGAGGTGTGTGTGTGAGTGCTCAGTCGTGACTGATTCTGGGCAACCCCATGGACCGTAGCCTGCCAGGCTCCTCTGTCCATGGGATTCTCCAGGCAAGAATACTGGAGTGGGTTGCCATTTCCTACTCTAGGGGATTTTCTTGACCCAGGGGTCGAACCCTTGTCTCTAGCGTCTCCTGAATTGCAGGTGGATTCTTTACCACTAGTGCCACCTGGGAAGCCCCAGGAAGAGATAGGGGCATTTTTAAGCTTGGAGGGGCCGGTGTGACTCTGTGAGGGATTGACTGTAATGCACACAGTGGCTCAGAGGGCAGGTTCGGGGAGGAATGGATGCTAGTAATGGTAAGTATTAAATCCTCTGTATTAAAAGAAGACAGTTTTACCACAGAGAGTGGTGGACTGTTTCAGATCTCTAAGTATCATTAGGCAGGCAAAAGAGATGGTTAAAGTGAAGTAAAGCAGAAAGAATAAGGATAAGTAAAATAAGGGCCTCAGAAAATTAATACCATGTATGATCCAATCTGGAATAACCAACAACTGCCTATATCAACTGGACATTTAGAGTCCAACTGCCAAGCAAAATTGTGTAGGGTCCTGAACCAGCTATGAAGATGTTTAAAAGTCCACAAGCCTGGCCCCATCTGAGCTAACCAAAGCCGAGTGTCCGAGGTGGAACACAGGGAACGGTCCACTGATGTACAAGAAGAGCCCGTCATCTCACAGACATACTCTGTACTTAGCGATGACTCATCTTTGGTACTTTAGGATTATCTGCAAGACAGCTATATATTGTAACATCGGAAAATGGGTGCCTTACCCTCTTATAATGGCACCTTTCTGTATTCTGTGCACACATCTATTGGTCACTTAAGTAAGAAAATTTTGCTAATACATGTTAGGTGGTTTCCGACCGTGGCTATGGCTGAGCTAGTCCTGATCAGCTAGTATACCCAATGAGAATGCAGGTCTGTACCTTCCCGTGCCCATTTGAGAGCCATGTAGGCCTTGCTTATTATATAGATCTGTGTCTCAGAGAGATGTCCCATTTCTTTTTTAAACCGTGTTCCCCCTCCCCGCCCCCCTTAGGGAGAGGCGGTGGCTAGAGTGTGTCTTTTTATCCTTGGTGCGGGTGCCATTTTATCTGGTCTGATTTCATTTTCCTGTTCTGCTTTAGGGCACTGGCATACTTTAAAGCTATCTTGCTAGAGGGTGGCTTCTTCTCTTAGAAGTACATTAGGTGGACAGTTTGGGGATGTGTGCAGAGAGGTGGAAGAGGAAGTGGTGTGGAAAACAGGAAAGCACAATGGCAAGAGTCTGCTGATGGTTTCTTCTTGCATGCCACTTTACCCCTTACTCGCCGACGGCTTTCATTTTCTGAAACAGCAGATCAACAAATCCTCAGTGGCTCCCTGGGACCTAGGAAGTCAAGTCCAAGCTCCTCAGCCTGGCCCTGGAGGCCTCCCACCTCCACACGGCAACAGTGGGTCTCCACATTCTTCACACACACACACCCCAGTTTCCTCACACCCCTTACCTGCCTGCTGCAGCCCCCGGGGCCCTCTTTCTCCCCTCTCCTTGGTCTTTCTTCTCCTTTCTCTGAACTTCTCCAGCAGGTACTGTCTGTGTCACTCATTAGGCCTTAGTCATAGAAGCCACATTTTAAATTAATGATTTCATACATGTATGATTTATCTCACTAGCCAGGCCAGAATTCCCCAAACTGGAGGCCCATGGGTTGAATTCAGCTCACCAACATGTTTTGTTTGGCCCACACAATGTTTTTGAAGAATCTGAATTAGTTGCCAGAAATTTTTAAAAATCAGGAGATGGCATATCATAAAAATTTGATTTTGTGACTTCTCTTGACAAGCCGGAGGCTCTGACAATGCTGGGCTGGTATTCTAGGATGGCTCCAATCAGCTGGAGCTGCTGAGTGGAGTAATGATGGTCCCTTCAGAGTGATGGTGTCCTTTCCACCTTGGCAGGGTCTGAATCGCGCCTCTGACCTGCGCCAGGCCCCTTCCTGATCTCACAGACCTTCCTGTCTCCTGCAGTCATTTAAACTTGCAACCTCTGAACTACACCCTATGTCCTTGGAGGACACGGTCTTTGTCTTCATTTCCTCACCTCCTCAGTGCCTTGAACCGAGGCACTGTTATTTACATAACAGGTGCTGAAAAAATACTTCCTGAATGGAAGGCCAGAATTGAAGAAGCAGATGAAAGTGATAGGGAGATGAGGGTTAAAGGAGGCCAAGGCTAAAGACAAATGATGAAGTGTTTTCCAGGGCCTCAAAAAGGATGTGAAACCAAGACTTTATTTTTTATTTTTTTGAAACCAAGACTTTAGAAATCCTACAAATATGATTAAAATCTAAACTGTTTTGCTTTAAATCTTTTTTAATATATCAAAAGTCCTGCTTTAGTGACATGTTAGTCCTACCAGAAAATAACCCCAACACCCCCTTTATAGCTTCAAATGGCAGTGATTTATAAAGCTCTTTTAGAAAATAAAAAGAGGTACCTTGTTTTTAAAATGATAATTTCCCAGAAGCGGGACAAGAGAAACTCAGATTATCTAGTGAGGCTCTTCAACTCTGAGTGTACTTTACTATGTCAATAGTGAAATGAGTCAGTCTGTCCTTCTTAAAAGAAAAACCACAAAACTTTAAGCCTTACTTTGTACTGCTGACTAGGTAAGAGAAATGACCCTAAAGGCTGCCTTCACTTCACATCTGTCTACAAAATCTCAAAAGAAATACACTGTTTAAGAGATGTGTGTTACCAAGGACGTTTTCCTGAACTTGCACCAAATTCCTCCTGGGTGGCATCCAAGCTGCCCCTTTCCACTCAAGTGACAGTGAAGTTCAGAAGATTAGGAAGGGCAGGGCTCCAGAATACTGGACACGTCATTCAACGACTGAACTTGAAGTTAAACTTCACAGATGAACCTGTGGTTCCAGAGAGGTTGGGCCTTAACTCAGCGTTCTAACACCGGAGGTTTTATAGCCTTCCTCTTCTCTAAAAAGTCTCTGAACTCTGTTTTGAAGGGAACAGGAGGGAGAAACTGGTCTTACTGATGCCTCGACTCCTCTGGGTTCGAAGGCATGAAGTGAGTGGAGCTGGCACTGAGGCGCTGGGGAGAGATGAAGCGGAGAGACTTCAACTTGTCCACTATGAGAGTTCGTGTTTGAGCCATAAGTTTGAGGAACTAAAGCTGAGAAAAGCTTTAGGTCTGGGATGTGAGTATCTCAAGCTGCTGGGAGAGAGGAACTCACTAATGGGAGACGTGTAGAGGCATCCAAGAACAGACATCTGCCTCACTTGACTCTTAGTCAAATTTTTTCTTCAGTCTGCCTGCTGAGGCGATCTCATTTTTTCATTTCAAGAAATTACAACTTAAAACCCATACCCACTTATAAGCATCAGATTGTGCAAAGTTTCATTCTGTAGGTGGGGGCTTATCATAGTCTCCCAAAATCCTGGTGTCCTGAGAGGCAGCAGAGTGTGGCGGTAACAGCATGGGTTCTGGGGTCAGGCAAGACTTGGGGCAGAGTCCTAACTCTGCCAGTCAGAGGATCTGCAGCCCTAGCAAAGTCAGGTAACTTCTTCCAGCCACACTTTTCTCACCCCCAGAAGGAGAATAAAAATAGTACAATTGCATGGGATGACTCTGAGGTGTGAGTGAGGAGCGTGTGCAGACGGCTTGTCACAGCACCCTGCAGGGAGCTGGCCACCCTGAACATGCTGTTTTCATCAGGGTCTCTCACAGAACAGGAAAATTCAGATGGTCAGCTGGGTGAAAGGTCATCCGGATCTTCGAGGAGTTCATAAATTGGCTGGGCATATTGCTCACAGTTCGTAATTCTAAACAAGGCTGAGGTCAGTAACTCCTGTCAGAACTTGGGCTGGAAGTGATTTTTCCAGTAGGAGGGAGGTTATGCTGAGCTGGCCACGCTCACACCTCTGCTCTCTGTGATCAGATATATGCATTTCTGAACCAGCCAGGCAAGGGGAAGCTGCTCTGGGGGAAGCCAGCTGTCCCGCACGGGGCCTGTCCCACAGCCCTGAGTTTTACCTAGTGGAGCTAACTGGTAAGAGATAACCAAAGGCATGCTCCCAGCTTGTAGAAGACCAGCAGACTTTTACAGGGACATAGCATGAACACGTTAATAAGATGCAGAACACAAAATGCATTTCAGTAAGACCCAAGAACATGTAATGTTTCAGAGTTTGGAAAAAACACAGCTACTCTGTCCATTCCAATTTATAAGCAGATTCTACAGCTTGAGAGGTCTGGGCTTTTACTGGCCTTTTTCCCTGATGATGTAATGAGTGTCTGAAACTGACAAATCTAAGGCTGGACAAGAAACTCAGAACTAGAGATCACGTCATCTTTCCTTAAAGTAACATCTCCACTGCCTGCTTACTTTGCTGCAGAAAGACTGGACTGAGACTCACCACAGTAACCAGTCATGTCACACGTTCAGCCAGTAATAATTCCTGGTACCCTAACATTTTCTATTTAAAATGCACCTAAATGACTTTTCTCTCTATTCCCTGCCTTTTCTCTTGAAACCCCACCTTAAGATCTTGGTCCATCATAGCTGACACTACCATGCATCTGGTTCCACATACTACCTTTCTCAAGTATGAATCTTCTTATATCCACAACCAGATTAGTCAGGATCCCTTTCTTGAATACTGCCTTAGTTTAGACTGCTCAAATAGAATACCATAGACTGAGAGACTTACAAACAGCAGAGTTTTATTTCTCACAGTTCTAAAGGCTGGAGTCCAAGATCGGGGTGTCAGCAAGGTCATGTCCTGGTAAGGGTTCTGGTCTGGATTGTAGATCGCTGACTTTTCATATCTTTCCACAGTGAAGAGCAGAGAGAGGAAGGAATCTCCCTCATGATTCGTTCAAGGGCACTAATCTCATTTATGAGGACTCTGCCCTCATAACCTCATCTAATCTCTATCACCTTCCAAAGGTCCTACCTACTAACATCA
Organism: Dama dama; assembly: GCF_033118175.1. Lineage (NCBI taxonomy): Eukaryota > Metazoa > Chordata > Mammalia > Artiodactyla > Cervidae > Dama > Dama dama. The sequence goes on along the minus strand of NC_083711.1, from coordinate 47,883,038 downwards.
TTACATTCAGGAAGAGGGTAGGGGTTCAACATGCAAATTTGGGGAGGGGAGCACAGTTCGGTTTATAACAGAGGTCTAAGTCTAAGTCAGGACTCTACACACATGGGTTGTCCATGATACAATCTATCCTACACCAGAAAAACGAGAGGACTACACAGATCGTCTGTAGACTCCGTGGGGGTAGTCATGAAAAATCTAGAATCATGTTGTGGAAGGCTAAAATAATTTAACATAAAACAAGCAAGAATGTATATAATGTTGAGAATATTCTGAAATGGTTAAGGCTAGAATTTTCTCGAGCTACATAACTATTTCTTCTAAATTTTTGGGCTAATCACAGAAATTATCCTTCTCTCAAGGATAGCCTGTGGACCCTCCTTTAGTCTTATTTGAGGACTAAAGAAGTGGGCAAGGAAGAGATTAAAATGTAAAAGGGATTAAAGTGAAGATGAAATTAAAATAAAAACAAACATATCAAAATGCTAGCAGTCTAGGTGCTATGGTTATGGGTAATTTTGATCTTTTTCTTTGCATCTTTGTGTATTTTCCACATCCTCTACAGTGAACATTGACTCTAATAAGCAGAAAGAAATTCCAAGAAGCTGTAAGATAAAGATAAAGATGAAGTCTTCCAAACATTTGAAAAAAGACAAATTAGGGTTCTTCTATCATCAGCTGGTGATTGCCATAACATGATAATATATCCTGTGAATTTCTAGGAGGAGTATATGGTCACAAAAATCATATAATAAATACAATTTTCCATGGGCTGTAGGGATCGAGCACACCAGTGGTGTTGGGGATAATGAATAACTGAATCTTTTAGTGTTATCGATACTTTTGGGGAAAGCAAGAGAGGCACTGTTCAGGACTCCAGGGTCAGTGCCTTAGGTAACAGGCTTCTACTGAAGGGCTGTGAGCACAAAAAGAAACTGGTGACAAGACAGGGAGAACAGGAGACTCTAAAACCAGACATGTTCTATAGGGAAGACACCAGTAAGAGTCTGAGATAAGAGACTTCCAGAAAGACAGTTGCGACGTAAAGTCAAAGTACTGTGGGACAAGGGGTAAAGAGTGAAGCATGGAAGCAGTGTGGATGAGTAAGAAGGGCCAAAGGAGGGTCCACAGGCTAGAAAAGGGCATTTAAAAGTGTCTAGAAGGGCCTATGCTGTAACTGATGAAGTCCAAACTTCATTAGAGAAATGTGAGGTTGAATCTGAAATTAATTTGAATTTGAAAATTTCAGTTCTTGCATATGAATTCAACTGTAACACCACAGATGGTGAGAAAAAATAAGGGTGGGAAGGCTATGGAATCCAGAGGTCCTGTAAAGGATACTGAAGCGTCCTTGAAGGATATTAGTGGAAATTTGCCAAAAGACGGTGCAAAACAGAGGGAGGGAAAACCGGTGATTTGCCCTCCTTTGCCCCTGTGTGTTCCATTTGGTTTCTTCAAACAACACGAGGAAGAAATGAAGGCTGGACTTCTAAGCCTTCGGGTCAGACAGGTGACATGAGCAAATGAAGTAGTCCAGTCCAGAGTGGTCTGCAGTGCAGGCAGGAGCCCATCGTACTCTGCTTGAAGGGACAGCTGGGGAAATATGGGCCCAGGGTGGCCAAGTCTGAGTTTTCAAGAAAAGCCAGATATCTGGATTTCTCTGAGAAATGTTATTGTTAGTAACTAATCAAATCTCTAAAAAACCACTGAGTAAGTCAAAGAAAACATACATGGGGAGGAACATGGGGTTGGGGTCTGAGCGAGTTTTCGACCTATTCCCGGACCCCTTCCTTAGTACAACTGCAACTTTGGTTAAGGAATGGATTTAAACATGACATGCTATCTAGAAATCACGCAAATATCTGACCTTTGGCCAGTCCTGAGACTTCTAGGGACACTCAAGCGGCAAAAGAAATTGGTATAATGGAACTCATCACTGCTAATACCTTGGGGAGAAAATTACACAAGTTTAAGTAAGCCTAATGTCCAGATGTACAAAGAACAAAGTACAGAATCTGGGAATGACTTAAATGTGGGCCAGAGTCAATGCCTGAAAGCACTTGCACGCTATTTTCTAGTAGAAAGTTGCACTTGAATACTGAAGAACAAAACCTGCCCCTGGGGGCAATTTTACAAAATAATACAGACTTAGCATACACCATGGTAGTGACCAGAGGACTGATTAGTTAGGATTTCTGTGGCTTTGGATACATTTCCAGGTTAAGAGAGATATTACAGTGAATATAATTATCCATGTCCCAAGTGGATGGAAAGCTCAAGACTGCTCTGTTTCAGGTTGGAAAGTAGAGGTGCTTAAGTGCAGACCCCCTAAATGCTCAGAGGAGTGACAAAATTCAACTAGATTCCTACCACCTACACCAGGTTGATTAGTGCGTCTCCCCTTCTCACTCCATTCATGTTCACTGAGACCCTGTAAATCTGACTTCATTTGGAAATACGGTCTTTCCAGATACAAACAAGATGAGGTCATAATGGACGCGGCGGGCGGAGGCGGGGGGCCCTGATACAATGATTGGTGTTTAATAAGAAGAGGGAATTTGGACACAGACACACATTGAAGGAAGGCAACCATGTGATGGCAGAAGCAGATTTTGGAGTTGCCACCACCACCACCCAAAGAATGCTAAGGATTGCTGGCAACCAGGAGATTCCCCAAGAGTCAAGGAAGGATTCTTCCTGCAAGCCTTTGGAGGAAGAAGCATGGCCCTGATGGCACTCTGATTCCTAGCCTCCAGAACTGAGAGAGCACATTTCTATTATTATAAAACACCCAGTTTGTGATAATGTGTTATAGCAGCCCTAGGAAACTGAGATTTTTTTCAAGCTACTTCTGGAATGAAAGGCTTGCTGTGGTGGATTATACAATGACTTATAATTATGCCCCAAACTAGAGCAATATGGAAGGTACAAGATAAAGGCACAGGAAACATTCTGCCAACAGAGCATGAAAACCCTTGCTTTAGGAAAGAATGGAAATGAGGAATAATGACTAGTAACCAAATAGAGAGCAAGAGAACTTCCAGTTCCAATGGTGTTATACATAGCATTTATCCCAGAGTTGAACTAAATTTAATTTCATTTAAGGGAAACTACACATTACAGATTTAAAAAATTCTAGTCATCTTATCCTTTTCCAACTTAGTTTCCTTTCTGTGAAGAAAAAAACAAGCCCTGAAAAAGAACTACAAGTCATTTTAGGTTCTTTACATATCAGAAGAACAAGATTAAATATTAAGTTATTTATAACTTTATCCCACTTCACATGCAGAAAGTTTTCCTAATATACACTTACATGATTGTTGAGGGGTGAGGTGCTTTTCATTTGCCTTTGTAAAAATTTAAACTATAGTTATTTTAAAATCTGGTTATATTAGAAATAAACATAGTATTGACTTATCTATGGGTTCGCAGTGTTACTTTTCTTTGGTTTTGTATTTCATGTCTCAGACCTCTTTTCTCATATCAGCTAGTCTATGCCAAGGGAAAGGAAGGAGAGGCTTCATTTACCTCACTTAGAGGTTCAATTAATAAAACCACAACAATAACACGTACCAAGCCATTAAGGCCTATAGTCCAACTAGATGTACTCATCCACATTATCACTACCAACTATAATTACCACCACCACACAGACCTTGGACCAAAAGCCTCTCTTACAATTTTGGTACATGTAAATGAATTTCTTTTAAAAGTGCTGTTCATTAGGAAGGGTATTGCTCTATATCATATTTGAATGATTTCTAGACTATGAGTGTCTGCTCATGTAAAACTCCTGGGTACTACGCAACTATAACATATGTGCACCATACTCCGTTACATATCAAGAAAGTTTAAACACATCCACCTATTTACAGGGGTATATCATATGATCCTGGCCAGCTCTGTGAGAGCTGACACCTCAGACCACAAGTTATGCCTACTGATAGCCTAAATGACATGACAGATAACACATATGTCCTGATAATACTACAGATCATTTAAGGGTGTATAGGTAAACTGTGTGTGCTTCCTGTGTGATATATTTGTATTTATTATACATTTATAATATATATGTATAAATGTTAATATTTGATATTTAATATCATGAAAATATCATTAAACAAAATATATGCTTATAAATACATGATATATAAAATACTGGGGCTGACAGAGAATGATATCCATTCAAATTTCTGATTTGTGGAAAGGGTTTCAGTGGTTTCAACAAGTGTCTTGAAAATAAATAGATTTGTGACAACGTAAAATTAAATTTAGAGTAATAAAACATCACTTACGTGTATTCTGTATGTTGAAGGTAGATGACTGTTTGGAGGAAAGAATCTTGCTCCCTAGAACATTTGAAAATGTTTTGTGGAGGGCATTCCCTTGCTGCCTTTGGACCAAATTCTGACTCTGAACACTTTCATCCACAAGGAACCACCTCTATGTTCCAAGAAATAAGTCTCAGAGAGGCATCTTCCAAGGTCCTATGTGATAATTAACAAGACCCGGGAGGACAGGGGGAATTTACAGAGACTTCTCTTAAAAAAAGAAAATCATGAAAATGTACCTGATCTAATTTGGATTTATCCATAAATAGGTAAACATTCCATTTTAGCATTAAAACATGGCTAAAATCAATTTTAAGAGATTTTACATTTACATACAGAGCACTTCACACAAATTTAATAAAGATATGCCTTTCTCTGAAATTGCCTGAGAGCTCTGTCATTATAAGCTCCTAACACATTAGAAGGTGCTCAAGGAATGTTCGTAAATGAATGAATGGATAAAAAACCACTGCTCCTGAACATTGCCCTGTGATGCCCTTAATAAATTTATTCCACGGGATGACTCTGGGTGATTAAAATGGTATGCTCCCTTTCACTTAGGCCACTAGGAAGCTTAGAGCTAAATTTGTGATTTACTTCTAACAAACATAAAGGACCAGACAGTATATTTCGGTTTCTCATTCTCATCTCTGGTTTTATATTCCAATTACTGATTCCCTCAACTACCTATCTTATTCTTCTGTATTGTATGTTCTTTAGAAGTGAGGTATAAAAGAGACTAATAAAAAGAAGAATCTTTCTTAAAACCATAACACCTTACTAACCTCTCCTATGACACTCAGTGATTTTTTTTTAAAGAGCTCTCCCTAAATTAACCATTCTGCTCTGTTCTTAGTTGCTCAGTTGTGTCTGACTCTTTGTGACCCCATGGACTGTAGCCCGCCAGGCTCCTCTGTCCATGGGGATTCTCCAGGCAAGAATCCTGGAGTGCGTTGCCATGTCCTCCAGGGTTCTTCCCAACCCAGGGATTGAACCCAGTCTCCCACATTGCTGGCAGATGCTTTACCGTCTGAGCCACCAGGGAAGCCTGATTAACCATTCTATCTTTGGTAAATTCTAGAAAACCCTAGGGTTTAATGGGAAAGTTAGAAAAGCAATGGCCTAAGCCTCTGATCGTTGTTGGATCTGCTTGTCCCTCAAAAGGGAGGCTATTCCTCTGAAGCAGTATTAAATGAAACAAGAGATTGAGCTGTTTGCTCTTGTGGCTTATATTTGCCACTTTCCTATAGTGTACATAAGCCATATGTTCCCAAAGGCTTAACTTTAAACACCAGGGTGAGAAGGTAAGAGAAACGAAAAGAGGAGAGAGAACTGTGTCAGAGGCAGCTCTCTACAGTTCTTTCCCACTGAATGTAGACATCAGCTTAATTCTGGCCTAACAAATTTATGCTTAGTTTTTTTTTTTTTTTCTGTGCTCTTTGATTCTCTTTAAGATGCAATCCATTTAGGTTTCAAAATAGACTATTGTGTATGTGGTAACTTTCATTCCAAGACATAAACAAAAGTGCTTTTCAACAATTGTCCATGTCCATATTTAAGCAATTAGTTTAGACAATCATGTCAAGCCTTATACAATTCTGCACAATGGATTTTCTTTAAAGAGTAAGATACAATTTAAGAAGCTGAAAGTAAGCTTAACTACTATGAGAAAAACCCCAGGGGGCTAGCCAGGAAATTCTGGAAACCCAGTCTCTGTTCGCGTACAGGAGTTAAGAAGCATAAAACCCACCTGGACTTGAAGGCTGCCTTTAGCTGATATGTCAAAGAGAGGAATGGATTCCTGACTTGGGTTTTGTTTTCCCTGTCTAAATGGGTCCAAGAAAGTAGAGTAAGAACGTGCTGCTTTGGTTCTCTGCAGCCGGCTCCACTGTCCCTTCCTTCTCTTCTCCCCTGCACCCCCGCCCACCCCCCCAACTAAAGTTTCAGGCAGCGGCCACACAGGGCTGGTGGCTGAGCCCAAGGCTCTGAAGATGAGGGAAGGAGGCAAACAAGGGGAGCTCTGTGACTAAGGCAAAACCCAACTCGGGGACGGGTACATGAGCTCAGTGTAACCCTGCTGCTAGTCTTCCTGGTAAAACTGAGACCACAGAGAAGGTATGCGGTCCAGACTTGTCTGTCTGCTTCCATGAGGGCTGCTTAGCAGAGCTTGGGATTCCAGTGTTTGAAAGGAGGACAGGACAAGAATGGGAGAAGGCAACGGAAACAAAAGTGGACGTGGACTGTGGCTAGGTGCTCCATACATCCCGGTCTGCCGGAGACAGTTCTGGCATTATTAACTGTCTCCACAGCTCTGACCTGGTGCTTCTTAGGAGCGCGCATTTGTGCTGGACGGAGACAATTCTTCCTTTCAGGAGACGGCTTTGCTCAGTGTAGAAAATTTAGCAGACCTACTTCTGTCCACTAAATACCAACAGCTTAACTCCCTCCACCCTATCATTTTTTGCACACCCTGTCATTTTGACAAGCATAAATGTCTTCCCTCTTTTCAAATGCCTTCTGGGGAGAGCAGGAAAGCCCTGGTGAAGTCACTGAATGCTTTCTCAGTGAAGAAATGAGTAAGGTGAGGTTCAGAGAGGTGAAATGATTTAAGGCCATTGCTAGAAAATGACCCAGGAATTAATTGTTTCTTAATTTTACATACTGTGCTCTTTCCAGGACAAAATTCTACTGTCCTATGATACACCTGTAGCTGAATCACTGTCTGCAGAGGCCTAAACCGCAGGGAAGAATTTACATGTGGTAAAAGCAGTGTTTTATTTGTGACCACTTACTGGTATGTAGTCAGTAGTCAAGCTTCATCACCTTGAAAAATACCATTATTATTAATAACCTTTGAAACCAGCAAGGGTTAGGAAGCTACTGACTTTATACTTTAGATTTTAAAACACATGACATTTGGAGGTAAGTCACAAATACTTTCCAGAAAAAGCGTAAGGTTGTCATTATTTTTTAAATGAATGAAGCTTAAGGAGGGATTTACCAGTTAACAACAATGGCGCCTATAAATATGCTTTTGAAGAATCTTTTCTTCAAGGAACTAAAAATCTTTTTTTCTTCTAAAAATGTTTAAGATTACAGTATTCTCAAAATGAACCAATAACAACACCTTACCTCCCATGGTTCTTATTAGTTTGACTTTCTGAATAAGATTTAATCCTGAAACTAGCTCTAGGAGGCAGGCTGAGAAAGTATTAGTCCCATTCTGTACACATGCGTGCACGCTCAGTCACTTCAGTTGTGTCCGACTCTTTGTGACCCCATGGACTGTAGTCTGCCAGGCTCCTCTGTCCATGAGAGTCTCCAGGCAGGAATGCTGGAGTGGGTTGTCATGGCCTCCTCCAGGGCATCTTCCTGACCCAGGGATCGAACCCACACCTACTGCGTCTCCTGCCCTGCAAGCGGATTCTTTACCGCGGAGCCATCAAGGAAGCCCACTGTTCAGAAATTGGGATTGAGAAATTTTAGGGGCTTGCTAGAGGGTCGGACCTCCTCCAGCACTCTTATATCTTGGAAACTCAGGTCAGGAGCACTATTCAGAGTCAACTATCACACTTGCCTAAATAATTCCACCTCTTTCTCCAGCATTTAGGAGAAAACATTTTTGTCCTTCACATCATTACTCACGGTCGTTTGTAGTCAGTAACAGCAGGACTCCTGAGCCGTGGGGAGCGGGCAAACTGGGTCGCTGGCATGCTCACCACTCACTGAGCACTTACTCTGTCTCAGGCCTTGGCTGAGGCACTGAGGCCTCAGAGGCTAATCAGAGCCAGCTTGCCTTTGATGGGTTCAAAACCATCTTGAGAGCACCTTTAGTATTTTCAATCAGAGCTGACTCACTTCTGTTACCCTGAGAAGATATGGCCAAATGGTTCACCATGACTGGCTGGCCGTGCCCAAGCCAGGATCCTTCCCTGGGATGCCTAAGTGACCCCTCTTTCGCTCAGCTCTCCCCTCACAAAACCCTCAACAACAACAGACTGTAACATGAACTCCAAACCTGGGACAGTCTTTGTGTAGATAAGTTCTAGAAATATACCTATGGCACACCAGTTGGACTACTACTGCTACATTAAGAAAAACAAAAAGGCTGTTTATTTGGTTTTGCTGACGACATTGAGAAGCAGATGAAGAATGATCTGACACTTTTGTCTACTTTGCCAAAGAACGATGATTTTCAATTTCTCTTTTTTAGACAGTTGGAGATGGAGAAGGCAATGGCACCCCACTCCAGTACTCTTGCCTGGAAAATTCCATGGGCGGAGGAGCCTGGTAGGCTGCAGTCCATGGGGTCGCGAAGAGTCAGACACCACTGGGCGACTTCACTTTCACTTTTCACTTTGATGCATTGGAGAAGGAAATGGCAACCCACTCCAGTGTTCTTGCCTGGAGAATCCCAGGGACGGGGGAGCCTGGTGGGCTGCCGTCTATGGGGTCGCACAGAGTCAGACACGACTGAAGCGACTTAGCAGCAGCAGCAGCTGGAGAAGAGGCGGAGTGTCTAGAACTAGGCTTCTATACAGCTCTAAAGTAGTTACTGGGATCTAAGCTGCTGTAATATCCTGTGCTGAGCAATTTCAAATATTCTAGAGATTAGATTCATAGGCTTATCAGTACCCTGGAGATTTGATTCGCTTGTTACTGTGAATACTAGTAACTGTGCAGCTTCGGGCGGGGGCAGAGGGGAACCTCCCATGAAACAGCTCCTCAACATCCCCTAGTCTCTCCATTCCCTCTTAATAAACAAAGCAAGCATGTGGCGAACGTGTTTCTATTTTTCCACCAAGAATACAGATGTGCAGCTTCTTCCCCTTCTCTTCCCTCATCCCCCCTGCTCAGCTCCATCTTTCCCCTCCCTGCCAAATGACCTCATCCCTGCGCAGAAAGGACACCAGCTGCAGGGAGGGTCTGCCTGCACCAAGTGGGATCATTACCATGAGGAGTGCCAAGAAGCTCAGATGGCCTCATCCACACGGGCACTGTGTTACAGCTCTGCGGCCTCCCAACATCCACAACCAGGCTGCTGTCTGGAACTGGGAAGGCTTGGCCTTCCTGAAAATAGTGTTACTAAAAAACTATTCAGATATTTCTTAACAAATCCATCAGTGACAGGAGCAACAATGAAGAGAACCTGCCAGGATGATGAACCTGGTGGCAGCCTCAAAAGTCATTTGGGTACAAAACTCCCATTTAAGAAAATGTAAGAGCTTGTCTGCAAGGGGAGGGCTGCCTAGAAAATAAAAATGAGAAAAAGAAATCTAACATACAGGCAATAATAGAAGGTAATGTTATGATCTCTATTTTCACAGGCACATTCCTATAGATCCAGGTACATTTCTTCATGGGCTCATTCGCTCTTCTCCACACTATTATCTGTTCATTAGTGCTAACGCATTCCAGAGAATGAGGCTGTGAGGTTTTATGAGACACAGTGGGAATAGCAATTACCATACACTGCATGCCTACTATGAGCTGGACATAGCGCTACGTGCTAAATGCATGCTTCTCAACCTCGTTGCACAGACAGATCATTACTTCCATGTTACAGATGAGACAGCTGAGACTCAGAGAGGCTTCCTAGGTCCTCTTCTCCAAGCAAGCACTCTTTCTCAGGGGTCTTGTTTAGACTAATAGCTTTAAATGTCATTTATAAGCTATTATCCAATTTACATCTCTAGCCTAGACATCTCTTCTGAGCTCCAAATCTGTTCTTATAATTAAATACCTGCACGACATCTTCATTAGGATGAATCATAAACATTTTAGATCAAACATGCCTCAAACTGAATGTGGGATCTACTCCTGCCCACCTCCCCCATCTCACCCCACCCCCAGGCTACTCCAAAAGTTCCCACATCAGGAAATAGCACCTCATGTCAGAAAGCGGAAGTCATCGGTGACACCCTCGTCTTCTGCAGTGCCACCAATCCAGGGAGCCATCAAGTCTGGTAAACTCTATCTCCTAAATCTGTCTTGAATCCACCGATCTTGCCATTGACTGCCACCATCGATTCAAACATAAGTATGATCATGTTTATCCTCCTCCCACCCCTACAAAAAACCTTTCAATGCTTCCTCCTTGCTATTAGAAAAGACCCGAAGTCTCATCAGTGCCTGCAAGGCCCTCTGTAACACCCCTGCACCCAGCCCTCGCCTTCACTCCGGAGTCTCTCCACTTTCCTCTCATTCACCGGGTTCTAGGCTGGCATGTCCTCTCAGCCCTTTCTTGCATCAAGTTCTTTCCTGACTCTGGTTTTGGATGCTTGGCCCTCAGCCTGCGATGCTCCTATGCTGCCTTTTCATCTGGCCAACTCCTACTTATTTAAGTCTCAGCTTAAATATTACTTCACAAAATTGTTCTCCCTGCTCCTTTGACTCAATTAAATATCCTGTGTGTTTCTTATTTTTTATATTTACTATTATTGAAGTATTTATTTGAAAACTTATTCTTCTTTGGCTTTCCCAACTGGAGTATAAACTTAACGAGGTAAAGAAAGACCATACCTGTCTTGTTAACAACTGCATTCATCATGCCTAATGTAATGCCTGGAACATTAACAATATCTGTTAAATGAATAGAAGAGGCAAATAACTTGCTCAGGGTCACAGGATTTGAACCCAAATCTCTCTGTCCTAAAGTGCATTCTCTTTGAAAACCTTGCAAAGCAGAAAAGAGGACTTTATAAATTCAACATATCATAATCAGTTTTAGGGATGTAAATTTCCCAAGTCTCAAAGTACTGACTGACTGAAACGGATGGATGGATGGATGGTTATATGGCTGAAAGGAATGGGGCCTGGGAATAAGGTGGGGTTGGGAGGAAACTACCTCCCACAGTCTACATGACATAAAAACATCTACCGACCTTCATGAGTAATCATAATAGAGAAACGAGAGTAGGGATGAGAGAAGGGAGATCATTAGAGATTGCTAAGCTGCTACAAGCCTGAACAAAAAAGATTTAAAATCAAGGGAACAAATCTTTAATAAGGCTGAAAAGAGCAAAGGTGGAAGATTTTGAAGAGACAAAATATCATATTTTATGAAGGAAGAAAAATTACTGAAGGTTGTTTTTGCACATATCTTCTCTCCTTGTGTGTGTGTGTGTGTGTGTGTGTGCGCGCGCACGCGTGTGTGTGTGTGTGTGTGTAGGATGTGGTACAGATAAAGCAAAAGAGGATGAAGAATGGACTGTTGGGAATGCCTGAAGAAAGTTTCTTTGACCTTTGAGGAATGGGGAATATTTCTTTTCCATCTGAGACCTAGGATAGTTGCCTCTATCAATACTTTTCTAAAAATGTTTTCTGCTTGGTGGGCTGTCAAGACCAACACAGGGTATTTAGGCCCTTATTCCTTGAGTCTGGTCATGCAATCCAATTTTCTTCTAAAAAATGCAAGACTTCACATTTTTCGACAATGAATGTGGACTTCTTACATTTGCCCTAGTTGTCAAGGTCTGGGAACTTTGGCTTTGTTCCTCGACTACAACCCTTTTATTTTCTTGAACTGTCCTAGCTTCTCCCAAGTTTTCAATTATTAGGAACTTTTTAGGAAAGTTTACTTCTCATGTTGCTGTCCCTTTGTGAGGATGAAATGGTGTGATAACACTTAGGTTATCAGCTTTTTGGCAAAAGAAAAAGAAAAAAAAAAATCTGTTCTCCATTTCCTCCTTATGTTCTCCATAAAAGGTAACAAAACTCTTCAGTAAATTCAGTGTCATCCAACACGGTTGAAATTGCTCTGATTAATTACATACTCTGGTTAATAGTGTCTCAACCACACACGCAGCACCAACGTTCAAAGAATTAAAATAACATATACTTAGTAGTAAAATGACACAGGACTCTAAGGTCATCTTTTGATGAATCAGAAGGTGCATGAGATCCTGTAGTTTGAACATTTTGATCATTTAACTGCATGATTGTGCTTAGTGGCTGGCTAATGAAACATTAGATAACAGACTTTACAGTATCTGTTATTGTCTGGTCACAGAGCCAACAGCATTTGCTACTAGTTGGTTTTCTATTAGAGTACAAAAAAAAAAAAAAAAATGAAGCTATACATTGAGTTTGACATTTATGGTACTAAGTTCTGTAACTGGATAATTCTGTTTGTTTCAAGGTTTGGGGGGTATTTTCTGATTTCAGTGACTAAGTTTTTTTCCTTCAGTGTCATGATTTTTGCCCTTTTCAGCTCCTTTAATATTTGATAATAACTTTAAAGACAAAGGTCTAGCAATTCTATTGATCCGACAACATTTTAGGAAAGGATCAAGATCCTGGGCTTATGGCAAGAGAAAAAAAGACATAGAAGGAGATCTATGTTAGAGGAAGAAGTGACAAAGAATGCACTTCCCAGGTGGCGCAAGTGGTAAACAATCCACCGGTCAATGCAGGAGATGCAAGAGACGTGGATTCTATCCCTGGGTTGGGTGACCCCTGGACTGGGACGATCCCCTGGAGAAGGGAATGGCAACCCACTCCAGTTATTTCTTGCCTGGAAAATTCCATGGACAGAGGAGCCCGGTGGGCTACAGTCCACGGCGTTGCAACTGAGCACACCCACGCTAGACGAAGCGACAGAGACGCTGGAACAGAGAACAGAGGAAGGAAGGGCTCACGCCCTCACAGCTCAAAAGCTGCAGGCTCTGCTTTCCCACTGAATCTTCCATGGCCACTATTTTAAAAATCAAATTGTAGCTAGGATCTGTGTACACGAGAGAAAAGAAGAAAAGGCTGAGAGAAACTAAGGCACAAAGTGAGTTAGATTTCCCCTGAATTTTATAGTTTAAAAAGATCCCCAGAAGACTTAAAAGCATGCCATGTAGCCAGAAAAATACTCTGTTTCGTCCCATAGCTTGGCTGTCTGCACTCATTCCCCACTCCCCAAAATGAATACATACAACAAATTCTATTTTCTTTTTTTTTGGGAGGGCAATTGTTGATTAATGAATCATCTTTCCTGTAATTTTTATTTTTTGTAGACTTAGTTTGGCTAGGTTCCCTGGCATTCCTGTTGAGATATGTAATGGAAAATTTGACCTCACACTCTTTGCTTTTTTGTAACATCACAAAACACTGATATAACAGTTACAAAAAAGTAGCTTGGAAATGAAGGGATGCACACAAAAGAGAAAACTCAGGGTGGAAACGAACAAAGATACATTAAATCATCTGGAAAGTAAACATTTAGCTTTATAGACAGGGAGTTACATCTATCTTTAAGAACAGCTCATTTGTTACAGCCTAGGATGTCACAGGGTTTCCATTGTAATTCTGCTTTTCTAAAGAGATTATAAACCAGACATAAAAAGTCATTCTCAAAATTCACTTGGAACACAGGCAGCCCGTTTTGTAGATCTTATAACTTTTCCCCAAAATGGTGATTTAGGGAGGGGCAGACAGAATAAAGGTGTCAGGAAGTGATTTCTTGCGTTTAGTCATATCTGAGTTGAAATAAAAGCTTGGCAATCATCCTTCTGTGATCGCATCCAAGGGTCTATGGAAAATGTAACAGGTCATACAGAGTCAACTTTGGTACCGTGAAACTTGGGATCTGGCAGTAGAGACATGCTTTAGGACAGGTCTGCCAGCAGAACTCACGGAATGAACAAAATGGCTGTTAAGACTGTCTTTTTACATTTTAATATAATGAGACTGTACTACTCAAGATGAGACTATACTCTCTTCCCAAAGTTAAAAGAATCAGTCCTTTAAATGTACAATCCTAAAAAATTTCTAGGTCTTATTTGGTCTCTGGCTCTCTGATTTACTCACACTGAAGTGGACATTGACCCAGCCGCTGACTATGAGCTGAGAAATTACTGACTTCAGAGGCCCACAAAGCTCCCACCACCAACCTCTCCAAAGGCCACAGTGCCCTGGTATAGGGCATCCAGTGAGGTGTTTCATGATAACAACACAGGGTGATGTGTGTATTCTCAACCTTCACAAGTACCCATGGTTGTCAGAATGCATATACAGAGAGTTCAGTTTATGAATCATCTGGACGTGCTGAAAAAGGAAGAGAGGGAAGAGCAGATGCAGGGAAGGCTGTGCACATCACTGCTTAGTTACTCAGGCTGCTGGGAAATGCGCAGATGTTTTCTGATGTCACCTAAGTTGTTTCTAAAACCACTGCCACATCTGTGTAGTCTTCCCTATAAAAATGCATTATTAACTGGAACTATACAAATAATTTTCAGTGGAAAAAGTTTTATTATATACAACTGATGGACTGGATGAGTAGTCTTTATTTCAATAATAATGATTTTTGTTTTTTGTTTTAGAAGAGGGAGTTACAACAGGAGAACCATGAAGTATGCAAATAAGCCACAAGAGAAGAGTTTCTCTTTGTTTTTATGTTGTAAGTGGTAACAGATGGCTACCTATTCCAGAGAGTGTCTTAGGTTTTACTTCTCACTGATTTTGGCAGATGCAGACTAAAAATGTATTCAAACAGCTTGAAATAATTGTATTTATCCACTTATAAAATGCAGGTGGACTGATAAAGAAAGCTTTTAACTGCAAAGAGAACCATTAGGGAAAAAATTAGTATGTGCCACTTAATACCCTGTTTAAGGGAAGCATGAGATTTTGGTTGAAAAAAAATGGTGATATATTAAAATATCAACTCCAGGGAGGATGTTCTTCTAGAGTCTTCTGAATTCCTAAAAAAATTTCTAGGTCTTATTTGGTCTCTGGCTTCTTTGATTTACTTACACTAATCTTACATAAATTTGAAATAAATTTTACCCTATACTTCCCATGGGGTATTAAACCAAATTGATATTTTGGTAGAACCCCACTTAAATCAGCTGTATACTTTTCAGCTGTTAATAGTCCTGTGAGTCTTGTGTTCATTCATGGGATGTACTCCTGTGACCAAAAACACTTAAGAAACAAAAACTGATCAGTCTTTTTTGCAATCAAGTTAATATGTGAATTGAAATAATTGAATCAGACAAAAAGCATAATGATTTGCATCATTACAGTGAAAGAGCTGGACATTTTTGATAAGCTGTCATTTTAAGACAGCAATTTTCACAACAATAAAACAGAGGTGAAAAGTACCACTTCTTATTTTCTTCTATAAGTATTAAATTTAGGAACATCTATTAATGCTATAGGGCTTCCTGGTGGCTCAGACAGTAAAGAATCTACCTGCGATGCAGGAGACCTGGTTCAATCCCTGGGTCGGGAAGATCCCCTGGAGAAGGGCATGGCAACCCACTCCAGTATTCTTGCCTGGAGAATTCCATGGACAGAGGAGCCTGGAGGGCCACAATCCACGGGGTTGCAAAGTGTCAGACACGACTGAGTGACTAACACTTTCACTTTTCTCTCACCAATGCTATTGGGCTTCCCAGGCGGCTCAGTGGTAAAGAATTCACCTGCCAATGCAGGAGATGCAGGAGACAGGGGTTTGATCTCTGGGTCAGGAAGATCCCCTGGAGGAGGAAATGGCAACCCATTCCAATATTCTTGACTGGAAAATTCCATGGACAGAGGAGCCTTGAGGGACTCAGTCCATGGGGTTGCAAAGAGTCGGACACAACTGAGTGACTGGGCACGCATCAATGCTGAAATTAAGGAACTTTTTCCCCAACATCAAATTCTCACTTCCTTATGCAAATAATTTTGTATGTATGTATCTTTTCAGAGACATTTCATTCATATGCAGACAAACATACACATACATAGGTACTTCCCTGGTGGCTCAGACGGTAAGGCGTCTGCCTACAATGTGGGAGACCGGGTTCGATCCCTGGGTCAGGAAGATCCTCTGGAGAAGGAAATGGCAACCCACTCCAGTACTCTTGCCTGGAAAATCCTATGGATGGAGGAGCGTGGTAGGCTACAGTTCACCGGGTCACAAAGAGTCGGACACGACTGAGCGACTTCACTCACTCACATATATATACACATATACATATTCTTTCCTCCTTTTATTATATGCAAATAGTGGCACTCAAGATACACTGCTCTATCTGTGCTTTTTGGACTTAGCATTATACTTTGGAGAACTTTCTATATCAATACATAAAGACTTTTCCAGTCTTTGTTTATTGTATTCCACCAATATTAAACATCCTTATCAAAGTACATTTAAGTTATTTCCAATCTTTTGCTATGACAATGTTAATCTTTAAATTAAATCAAACTGTTTATAAGAAAATACATTTGTCTTATGAGTTTTTGCTTGCTGCTACGTCCTAACCCAATTCTCTATGAACAGAAAATAAGCTAAAAAAAAAAAAAGAGGAAGAGGCAAGACGGGGTCTTGGCTAATCCGTTTTTGGATAACATCGTACTCTTTTTTGTGATTAGTAAAGCAATATTTTTAGGATAGCCTTAAAATAATAGACATGTTATCTCATTACCATTCTTATTATTTCTGTAACAGTTATATTTTAATGAGAAGAAGACAGAAAGAAGGGAAAACTCAAGAAGTTCAGAGCTAGTTAGTGGAAACAGCAGCTCTCCTAAGGCATGGATTCAAATGACCTGAAAAAAACTACTCAGGTAATTGGAAAAGAGCAATCTGAGGTACAGCCTTAGCTCTGCAAAAGCCTTAATTTGTATTTTGGAGCAAGTTATCAATCACCCTCATTTTCTTCAAAAGCATTTAAGCACAAATATAGAACCAACTCTATGTTGTGAGGAGCTTCACAAAGCAAGCCAGCCAGATACAGCAACTCTTAGTGGAAGAGAGCTAAAAGAAATGTAGCTATACCTTTCTTTACAGATGGGGTTTGGGAAATTGTCTATATTCATTACATTTTTAAAAATCTTATGCTTTTAACAGAAAAATTATTAAATGATTTCTGTAGCAAATTTGTTGGGAGAAAAAACTTTATATTCCTCAGCTCATCTTTTAGTATGAATTTCAGATTTCCATATTTTGAATTAGCTTTATTTAAAGTGAAGACAACTAACTCTCTGTGCCTGTGTGTATGCATGTGTGTAGCTGCTTTGTTTTAGCAATTAATTTTTAAAATTTTGAATCAACTTCAAACTTAAGAGAGAAGTTGCAAGAATAGCATAAAAAACTCTTCCATGTTCTATCCAGATTCACCAAGTGGTAAAAATCTGCTTCTTTTGTAATTTATTCTCTCTTTCCATACATACATTGTTTTCCTAAGCCATCTGAGTTGCAGATATCATGTTCTTTTGCCACTAAATATTTCAATATATATTTCCTAAGAACAAAGGTAATCACTTAGTTTATGACAGTACAATAACAATAAGGAGACTTACATAGTCACATTATTATTATTTAATTCACAAAATTAACTTGAATTTTTACTAACTATCTCAATAATGCAACTTTTTTCCTAGTCCAGGATCCAAACTGGGATCAAACATACGTATAAATATTCCTTTCTCTTTGGTCTTCTTTAACCTGAAATAGCTCCTCAGCTTTTCTTTGGGTTTCAGGACACCGACACTTTTGAAGAGCATCTTTCACTTTGCGTTTGTCTGATATTTCCTTAACATTAATTTTGCATTTGGGGGAGCAAGGCTATCACAGATGTCTTTCTCAATGCATAACATCAAGAGGCACATGATGTCAGTTTGTTCGACTACTGGTGAATGTAATTTTGATCACTTGGTTAAGGTGTGACTACCAGGCCTCTCCACTCGAATGCTACTATGCCCCATGGATGTTATTAGGTTGGTGCAAAGTAATTGCGGTTTTGCATTGTTGAGCTTGGCATGTGACATTGGAGTACATTCTT
Source organism: Dama dama (assembly GCF_033118175.1). Classification (NCBI taxonomy): domain Eukaryota; kingdom Metazoa; phylum Chordata; class Mammalia; order Artiodactyla; family Cervidae; genus Dama; species Dama dama. Next base: position 47,864,950 of record NC_083711.1, on the reverse strand, counting down.
AAATGTGGTTGTGTTTACATCATTTTAATGCACATTCCCTCGCTTTATCTTTTTTTGCTAATGACTTATTACTTGCTGTTTACTTTATATTTATTTTAGACCATGGAAATAATGTTAGACAAAAAGCAAATTATAGCAATTTTTAGACAAAAAGCAAATTATAGCAAATTTTAAATTCGACCCATAAATGCTTTATGGGTCATAAAGCAGTGGAGACAATTCACAACATCAACGATCCATCTGACCCAGGAACTACTAATGAATATACAGTGCAGGGGTGGTTCAAGAAGTTTTGCAAAGGAAACAAGAGCCCTGAAAATGAGGAGTGTTGTGGCCAGCCATTGGGAGTTGACTATGACCAACTGAGAGGATCACTGAAGCTGATCCTCTTACAATTACATGAGAAATTGCTGAAGAACTCAATGTCTACCACTCTACGGTCATTTGGCATTTGAAGCAAATTGGAAAGGTGAAAAAGCTTGATAAGTGGGTGCCTCGTGAGCTGACCACAAATCCAAAAAATCATCATTTTGAAGTCTCATCTTCTCTTATTCCATGCAACAACAATGAACAATTTCTCAATTGGTTTGTGACGTGGGACAAAAGTGGATTTTATATGACAATCATTGATGACTAGCTCAGTGGTTGGACCAAGAAGCTCCGAAGTACTTCCTAAAGCCAAACTTGTACCCCAAAAAGGTCATGGTCACTGTCTGGTGGTCTGCTGCCTGTCTGATCTACTACAGCTTTCTGAATCCTGGCAAAACCATTACACCTGAGAAGTATGCTTGGCAAATCAATGAGATGCACTGAAAGCTGCAAAGCTTGTAGCCAGCATTGATCAATGTAATGGGCCCAACTCTTCTCCATGAAAACACCCCACTACGCGTTTCACAACAAACAGTTAAAAAAGTTGAACAAATAGAGCTACGAAATTTTGCCTCATCTGCCATGTTCACCTGGCCTCTCGCCAACCAACTTGCTCCTTTGTCTTAATTTCATGGCTGCAGTCACTGTCTGCAGTGATTCTGGAGCCCAAAAAAATAAAATCTGTCACCACTTTCCCTTTCTCATTTATTTGCCATGACGTGATTGGACCAGATGCCATGGTCTTCGATTTTTGAATGTTGAGTTTTAAACCAGCTTTTTCACTTTCCTCTTTTACCTTCATCAAGACGCTCTTTAGTTCTTCTTCACTTTCTGCCATTAAAGTGGTATCACCTGCATATCTGAGATTGTTGATATTTTTCTTGGCAATCTTTATTCCAGTTTGTGAGTCATCCAGCCTGGCATTTCACATGATGCACTCTGCACATAAGTTAAATAAGTAGGGTGACAATGTACAGACTTGATGTACTCCTTTCCCAATTTTGAACCAATCAATTGTTCCATGTCTGGTTCTAACTGTTGCTTCTTGACTTGCACACAGATTTCTCAGGAGGCAGGTAATGTAGTCTGCTAGTCCCATCTCTTTAAGAGTTATCCACAGTTTGTTGTGAACCACAAAGTCAAAGGCTTTAGTGTAGTCAATGAAGCAAAAGTAGATTTGGCATTTTTTGTATATCTCTTACTTTTTTGATGATCCAGCAGATATTGGCAATTTGATCTCTGATTCCTTGGCCTTTTCTAAATCCAGCTTGTACATCTGGAATTTCTCAGTTCACATACTGATGAAGCTTAGCTTGAAGGAATTTGAGCATAATCTTACTAATTTGTGTCATTTTAAAAATTCCATATATAAGTGATATTATACAATATTTGTCTTTCTCTGTCTGCCTCACTTTAATCTCTAGATCCATTCATGTTGTTGCAAACGGTATTATTTCATTCTTTATTTTTTATGGATGAGTAATATTCCACTGTATGCATGTATGCATGTGTGTATATATACACCTATATATAATTTAAATAATTGATAGTCAAAACATTAAAACCAGAAAGTAGAAAACTACAGTCATTTAGATACCCTACTCTAGGGTGAAAAAAGCCACCCCAGACAGATACATACACACACACACACACACACACACACACACACACATGAGTGTGGACATTCTCCTGAGGCTGCTTATTTAACAGGAAGTCTTGGCTTGTAAAGCATAGTGTTCCTTCCCATTAGGAAAACTGACACTGATATTCTTGATCAGCATAACTTCAAGAAAGCCGGTTTATCCACCATAAATCTGAACTGACTTACTAGTCAATATTTTCTGTTATATTTAAAACAACATGTCTGCTTAATCTGACTGATAAGGAAGACTTAAGTGACCAAGAATAGCCAATTCAGATGGGATTTGAGGCCCCCAATCATTTTTTCCTTTATTCAGGCAACAGAAAGAACCTTTTAGGGTTCTGAAACTAAATGACAACCTTTTATCCAATGTTGATTTAAAAGGTGCATTCCTTACAAAAGCTAGTGTTAAAATGCTAGTGAATTCTTTCCGTCTGGGTACAATCAGAATGCTCACATTCTGTAGCTTGCACATTTTAAATAAATACAGACCAAATAACTTCTTATTGCTGCCATGAGCATAGATTTTCTCCAGACAGTAAGTGGTACATTAGCACATATTTGTCTCCCAGCTGCAGCTGTTTTTTCCTCCCTGATTTCCTTGACATACTAGTGGGACAGTCTAGAAAAATCAATGTTGTGATACATACAGATCAGGAAATTATCTCCTGATGGAGTCTTGTGTCTGTAATCACCCGCAGCCAGTCTTGCCAATTTCAATGGATGATGATGCAAATATACTTTTTTTCTTAAGTGTATTAATAAGTTATTAAGCTGCGATTCATGGGGTTGCAAAGAGTCAGACACGACTGAGCGACTGAACTGAACTGAATTTAAGCAAAATAAAGCACGGCAGGGTGAATAACAGCAACCATATTTCTTCAACTGAATATCCATACTATACGTCTGGTTGTAGTTTCAAAGAAATCTGGATTAAATAACAAAATTCACATATGAAAAGACTGCTAAAAACTGGACTTTGGTTTCATTCAGTCATACACAAAACAGCTACTTTTGTACTATATTGCCACATTTAGAGAAAATGAAATTGCTTGCTCTGAGACATGTATACTGGACACTTGAATCCTGAACATAATTCGTAGAAAGAATAAAATTGAGAGGGATAAGAAGAGGGCTAAATCACCTCATATTCTTGGTACACCAGGGATTTTTATTTAATTCTGATCTGTCAAAGAGGCACTATCGGAAATTCATTAAGCTTTCCAATTTTGCTACTGAATATCTGAAATCCTCTCATCCTAATAGCTGGCTCTCCAGACTACTGGGTAAAAATTTAGGGTCTAGCAGTTGAGGGGCAGTAAATGTCTTGGTGTGGAAACGTTAACACAGAGCTCAAGTTAAGGAATCCTGGTCTTGCAGACAGTGTTTTGCAGGGGAAGTTTTACAACGTTACAAGCATTAGTCATAACCTTCAAGATAACAGCAAGCTCTAGGAACTGTGATTTTCAAAGGGGATGTGGGAATGAGCGTTTTGATGGAAGCTTTCCAGAGCTGCAGCTGCCGAGCGTGTGGGTTTTGCATTGGCTGTCACTTGATAGAGGTAGGGTGGGAGAAGAATTCTTTGAGGGCAAGTTCAGACAGTGAATAGTTCAAGGCTGCAGCAATAAATGGACACGCAAAACACAAATGTTAAAAGACACAATTGGTTTGATTTCTGAAGGTTTTAAGGGGCTGAAATAATTCTATTACTGTACAATAATAACCATGCAGAGTAAAACTAACATGAAATAATAATAGTCAACAACAGAGCTGAGGATGGTTTTTCCAAATTCTGTTCTTTTTGGACACCATTTCTCATCATGGTAATGGTGCAGTGGAAACAGCATCAATTTTTGTGTTAGGGAGACAAAGATTTGGCCCTGCTACTTCGTGTGTGTGTGGCCTGGCCTCAATTTCATCTTCAGTAGGGGAGTAATACCATCTTGCAGGGTTGTTGTGGGAATAAATGTATATTAGGTAGCAGTAGGTAGTAACAGCAGCTCAAAAAAAAGTATGTATTACCATTATCATAAAATTGATGCTCCTTTGTTGTAGTAAGTCCACCACCAGCTATGCAGTTGCTATCAGTAAGCTGACCTACAGAGCTAGAAAAGCTGTATTCAACAGCATGTAAATCATTCATACTGTTTTTTAAAAAGGTCCTTTATGGTTTTGAGTTTACAAGATTTTTCAATTTAAATTTTATCAGTATAGTTTTTATGTCATTAAAATAGAGATTTTTATGGGTTCTTTCAACACAGTAGAAAACATATTCTGTGAGTTTTACAATGTCATGAACTAGTTTCTGCCAAAGAAGAATACACTTAGCTGTTTCCTCCCTGCCTCGGACAGATTTCACAATGATTCACCAATAATGAAAACCACCAGCTGCCATTCCTAATAAAATGGTCTATTGGAGCTGCATACCTTATGGTAAACTCTAAGTCACATGCCCTCTTCTTATTTCTGCCTTTCTTCTCGAAGGCCAGTTAAAACTTGTCTTTCACAAATCTTAAGAGAGTAAATCAAAATAACCAACCTGGAATTTGACCAAATACCAACCAAGAATACCTAAAATAGAATCAAGGGTCAGCACATCTCCATATACGCATAGTTGCCAGTCATTTCCCTGACAACATTTAAATCATCTGTCCTTCAGGTATCATATTTTGTCTCTTCATGTTTTAACACCTATAGTCTTCCTTGTATTTTATTATTTATTCCCCAAGGGCAGGGGTTAGCAAACTGTGGCCAGTGGTTCAAAATATGGCTCACAATCTTTTTTTTTTGTATAGCCCACAAGAATGATTTTTACATTTTTAAACAGTTGAGAAAAAAAAAATCAAATAATCCTTCCTGACATGTGAGCAATATACAAAACTGAAATTTCAGTGACCACAAATAAAGTTTTATTGGAACACATCCATGCTCATTTGTTCACATATTATCTGTGGTTGCTTTTGTGTTACAGTGATAGAGGTGAGCAGTTGTTATAGAGACCATATGGCTGGCAAAGCCTAAAATATTTACATCTGACCTTTTACAGCTGAAATTTGTTGACAGTGCCTTAGGAGGTCTTTCTCTTGAAAGAAAGTGAGGCAAATACACATAAGCTTGACCTCCCTGTCTAGTCAGCCTTGGAAAGGCCTGACTTTTCAGTAAGGGTGGAATGGGGCATTAAAAAAAAAGGACTGGCATAGGAAACACGAGACATGGGTCTCAGGTTTTATTTCTATGGTTGTTCTGAACAATCATGTACCCAACTTCCCTAGACCTATAACAGGGCTTCTCTCTTGCTGTGTTTAGTTTGTTTGGAGAAGAAGTCAGTCCTTCACTGCCTTACAGAATCACCAGGATAATATGTGAAATATTACCCTCATCCCCTCCCTTACTCCATTTCCTCAAATCAATCCAGGGTCAGCAGAATCCAAGGAAATGAGGTATTCCCAGAGGACTATGGGAAGGAAGTTTAAAACTCAGTTTTAAGCCTATGGAGATAAACCCCCAAACACATACTTACAACAACGAATAATTCACCTTGGTCTCTACTGTATTATGGCAATAGTTAGGGCATATGAAACTTTCTGGAAATTCCCTATTATAAATATGACTGTTATCTACATAGTCTGAAAATATTGATACCTGAGAAAATATCTTCTAAATTATAGCATAAAAACAGATCTAAAGCTGGACAAAGGGTTGGTGATGGGATGAACAGAGATAACTTTATATTCACAGTAGAGCCGTGTGCAGACATATGTACATTCATACAGATATCATCAAACACCAAATACATTTCTAATCAGAGTTCCTATCTCACGCATTTTCTACTGCAATGAGAATCTATACATTCTCATTCCTAAGCTAAGATTAGGCTATATAACTGCACAGTAAAGAGATTTTTACCATCATCTATTTAAAAAATACATTTTACATTATTGGGTTATGAAATACCCAAAACTTTTTATCATTCCAATTCCTTGCTATAGAGTAGGAGAGGTGATTGATTTCATTGCATAGATTTTCATTTTGCTAACTATCCAGCCAATGTATATTGTGTGATAGAAAAAATCATTAATTATTGGATACTAGTTTAATGTAAGGAGAAGGCAATGGCACCCCACTCCAGTATTCTTGCCTGGAAAATCCCACGGACGGAGGAGCCTGGTAGGCTGCAGTCCATGGGGTCGCTAAGAGTCGGACACGACTGAGTGACTTCACTTTCACTTTTCACTTTCATGCATTGGAGAAGGAAATGGCAACCCACTCCAGTGTTCTTGCCTGGAGAATCCCAGGGGTGGGGGAGCCTGGTGGGCTGCCGTCTATGGGGTCACACAGAGTCGGACACGACTGAAGCGACTTAGCAGCAGCAGCAGCAGCAGTTTAATGTAAAAGGTTAAATGAGTTATGGGTACAATGACTACTCATCATTAAAAGTGGTGAACAGGGCAGGGAGTCTTGGCATTCTTTCTGGTCACACTGCATTACTAAGTCACTTTGGAACAGGTGCTCTCAAAGGGAAAGCAGGTTCTGAGAAAAGGCTACAGTGAATGACACAAGAATAGATGAGAATACTATGGCTGATTCATATCAATGTATGACAAAACCCACTGAAATGCTGTGAAGTAATTAGCCTCCAACTAATTAAAAAAAAAAAAAAGAATAGATGAGAATGAATAATAATTTTTGTAAGTTCGGAGGACAAATAAATACTCTGCTACAAGTATTATTAAAATCACCCAAACTCATTAAAATAGAGTTGGAAAAGTTTTTAAAGGACTCTGAACCCAAGTTTCCTTCATGGAAAGTCCACATGCATGTCAGGTAGCCATTTTTCAGTTTCTACCTCATTATTCATTTCTTCCCTTCCTCATGCATACCAACGCACTCCCTTTTGGTACAACTCCAGTGATTACACAGTCAAAAATGCACAAGAAAGTAGATAAAAGAATACTGAAACAGAAAATAGGAGTTCCAAATTCCAAATTCAGTCTCCATTAACTCTAGTTGTGTGGCACCAAGCAAGTCTCCGGTGCTCTCTGGACCTCAGTTTCCTCACTGTAAAATAAGGTCTTTTCCAGTTCTCTCTGGCCTTTTCCAGTTCTGAATTTCCCTGTGTCTATAATGTGCACCTTATGCTATAGAAATGAAAGCTACAAAGAGCTGTAGACTTTCTTCTTACATTTCCTATTTATGTCAAACTTAGGCTGCCTCTGTATATTCCAACACTTTCTAAATTTCATCCTAACACTTTGTCTTTACCTCAGCTTTCCAGATTGCCTATAGCTTGATTTTTCTAATCAGAGTTCCTATCTCATGCATTTTCTATATCTCAATGCTACCATGATTTAGAATTTGCCCTTTTATAGTCACTCAATAGTCAAGGCTTAACTACAAAACCCTCCATGTGGCTTAGTCTGTCTTGCAAAATTTTGAAGTTAAAAAACAAAAACAAAAGATCATGAGAAATGTTTTACTGTTCTTTTTTTTGTTTGTTTGTTTTACTATTCTTAAACAAAACTAAAAATGTCTTCAGTCTTCAACAGACTGTTAGTAAACTGCTCAATATTTGATTTGACTCTTTTTTTCATGATGAGAACGTATGGGTCAGAAAAAACTGTGAGCTCAAAGAAATGCTATACTTTTTATAAAAATGACAATGTACATTTGGTATAGTCTAAGTATATATAAAAATTTTTTTGGAAGCAAAAATGCTGTATATTTTAATATGATAGTAGCTTGGCAAAGGTTGCAAATGCAACAGGAGAATGACTATTCGGCATTTTCTTTTTGTAACTAGAGTGGGTAGAGTTAAAAAGACTAAATGTGTCTGGGGAAACTTCCTCTACTAAACAACCATTATAACCCATATCTACAGTGTTATATAACTAAAACCAAATTTATTTTTTTGCTAAATAAATACATTTAGTTATGGAAGTAAGATATTTAAAAATTAACTTCAATATTTTAGTTATAAATGTGAACATAAACAATATTTTCTCAGCTATTTAAGTTCAAAAACAATTTTTTTAAAGCAAAAGGAATGGAGTCTAGGTGATAAAATGACTGCTAACAATTGACTGACTTGTTTGAAAAACATCACCAGGATATAAATATGCCATACTTCAGTAAAAAGTTGCATCAAATAAATTACCATTATGAACAGTTTACAGTGATGTAATGAGTTTTGAGTCTTCCCACTGAGCTGAAGAATCAAAACTCCTTATCACGGCCTGTAAGATTTGACCCTGACTGCCTCTCCAATACCTTTTCCTATATCTTTTCTCCTTCACTCCCTACTTACTCTAACTTTCACTTGATCTGTTCCAAAGAATCAAACTTTTTTCTGCCCATGTGTTTTTATATATGATTTTCCCTCTGTTCCCGTGGGCTTGCCAGGTGGCTCTAGCGGTAAGAAACCTGCCGGCCGATGCAGGAGACGTAAGAGATGCGGGTTCGATCCCTGGGTCGGGAAGATCCCCTGGAGGAGGGCATGGCAACCCACTCCAGTACTCTTGCCTGGAGAATCCAATGGACACAGGAGCCTGGTGGGCTACAGTCCACAGGGTCACAAAGAGTCGGACAAGGCTGAGCGACTTAGCATGCACTCAGTTCATGGTGCTCCTCCTCTTAAATCATTGCTTGTACAACTCTAAACTCCGTTGTGAAAAAGCAAGTAAAACTGTTTAAATGTTTCCTACCTTCAGAGGTTCGGAAGTTCACACAGGAAGCTGAACTAATCCACCTACCATTTTCTAGATTCTAAACAGCAGTGCATCAGGACAAAGAGTGTTGAGGGTAAAAGAAGAAGCAAGCTCTGAAGTTCAGCGGGGTGGAGCGGGAGGACACCGTGTGCAGGGATGAAGGGACGCTTCTGTTGTTTTCTGGGCGGGGCAGGTGTGATGCAGTCGCGAAACCTGTCCCCAAGCCACTATATGCAGCTGAAGAAGTCTCTCTTCTTGACCCTGCGTCAGAAGGCGACTTGTGTTTGGCCCACTGAAGAGTTTTGTCTGGCTAAAAGTTGAAAATCAGGAAAGGAGTACGTCAAATCTGCATATTGTCACCCTGCTTACTTAACTTACATGCAGAGTACATATGCGAAATGCGGGGCTGGATGAAGCACAAGCTGGAATCAAGATTGCCAGGAGAAATAGCAATAACCTCAGATATGCAGATGACACCAGCCTTATGGCAGAAAGCGAAGAAGAACTAAAGAGCCTCTTGATGAAAGTGAAAGAGGAGTGAAAAAGTTGGCTTACAACTCCACATTCAAAAATGAAGATCATGGCATCTGGTCCCATCACTTCAGGGCAAATAGACGGGGAAACAATGTAAACAGTGACAGACCTTATTTTTCTGGGCTCTAAAATCACTGCAGATGGTGACTGCAGTCATGAAATTAAAAGATGCTTGCTCCTTGGAAGAAAAGCGATGACCAACCTAGATAGCATATTCAAAAGCAGAGGCATTACTTTGCCAACAAAGGTCCATCCAATCAAAGCTATTGTTTTTCCAGTAGTCATGTATGGATGTGAAAGTTGGACTATAAAGAAAGCTGAGCGCCGAAGAATTGATGCTTTTGAACTGTGGTGTTGGAGAAGACTCTTGAGAGTCCCTTGGACTGCAAGGAGATCCAACCAGTCTATTCTAAAGGAAGTCAGTCCTGAATATTCATTGGAAGGACTGATGGTAAAGCTGAAACTTCAATACTTTGGCCACCTGATGTGAAGCACTGACTCACTGGAAAAGACCCTGCTGCAGGGAGAGACTGATGGCAAGAGGAGAAGGGGACGACAGAGGATGAGATGGCTGGATGGCATCATTGATTCAATGGACATGAGTCTGAGAAAGCTCTGGGAGTTGGTGACGGACAGCGAGGCCTGGCGTGCTGCAGTCCATGGAGTCGTAAAGAGTCGGACACGACTGAGTGACTGAACTGAACTGAGAAGTTGAAAAAGTTGCTGTTGTCTTTTTAAGATTCATTTATTTATCAAACATTTATTGAGCATCTACCATTTATTGAGGTACTTTTCATAATGTTAACTATACAGCAGGGACCAAGCACAGAAAAATATTCAAAGTTCCTACCCTTTTGGAATCTACAGTCATGTGGAAGACAGGTAACAAACAAGAAAAATGTGTAGTGCATTAGATCCTGATACGTGCTAAAAACAAAGCCAAGGGGGAAAGCAAGGGTGTGAGTCTGTGTGTGTGTGGCTACAGGTTTAGAAAGTGTGGCCAAGGAAGGCCTCACGGAGAAGGTGACATTTCAGAAAAGGGTTGGAAGGGATGAATGGGTCACAGAAATACCTGAGGAAAGAGCATTCCAGGCAAGGGAACAGCAAGGGTGAAGGTCTTGATGAGGTAGTGAGTTGGGATATTTGAGCAAAACTGGCAGGAGGCCACTGTGGCTGCAGAGATGATGTCAGAGAGCCTCACGGGGCACTGGGAGAACTCCGGCTTTCACTCTGAGTGAGACGGGAAGCCAGAGGCTTGTGAGCAGAGGAGAACATGATCTGACTTGTGCTTCAGTAAATAGATCCCTCCGGCTGTAAGAGAGAAAGCATGGGTGGAAAAAAACTTGGGAGACTACTGCAGTAATCCTGGAGAGAGATGATGGCGGTTTGGGCTACAGTAGTGCAACAGGAAATCACTAACAAGTGATCAGATTCTGAATATATTTTGAGGGAAGAGCCAACAGGATTTCCAGATGGATTAGATGTGGGTTTTGAAAGGAAGAGAGGGGTCAAGGACAACTAAAAAGTTTCTGGCTTAAGCAAGTGGAAGAAAGGAGTTGCCAACATTCAAAATCAGGAGGCTTAACAATCCACACTTCCATCTTCTCTCAAAACACTAGAAGATGCGGTCAACGGTCTATCTGCGTTTTTCACAAGACGAAAATCAGCTGGAGCTGGGAAGCAGCTGGTCCCTGGAGAGGGGCCACTGGCCCTTTGGTGCATATAGGTCTTACTCCCTGTTTTCTTCAACCTGGCTTTTTGTATGAGCAGCTGTTTGGGCCAGCCTGACTGCTGCAGATAGCTTGGGTTTGGGACCCCTGCCCGAAGTTGTCTCATAACTCTACTGTCACAAAAATACACCGTAAACTTGCCCATAATTCTGACTGAAGAAAGTGAAGTTTTGAGAAAGTATTTATTTAAAAACAGGGTATAAACAGCACACCTCTTATTCTAGCTTTCCCCTCCATTAGTGATTTGATAGCAACCTGGGACAGAGGTCTACCCTCTGTCTCTCTTCTCAGTGAAAAGAGAAGAAAATCCTCTTCTGCATATTCTGACTTCAAGTCTAAATGCCACTCACTTGACTGTCTGTGGCTCCAGTGCCCAGCAGTGACTCTGGTTCATATGGTTCTGCACCATACCAGGTCAAGTACCACATCTCACTCTACCCATAAATTACAATTTCAAAGTGATCATAATTCAGAATTTGACCATAAAAGAGTAAGATTTATTTAAATGCATCAATATGATCTTTGCTCAATGCAGCATACATTTATAAGGCCTCCTCATGTTTAAGACATGTTATGAATATTTTCTCTTTATTTGTAAATTAGATTCACCATAAACATGTTCTATGATGATTACCTATTTCACTCAGTTCAGTTCAGTTGATCAGTCGTGTCTGACTCTTTGTGACCCCGTGGACTGCAGCACGCCAGGCCTCCCTGTCCATCACCAGCTCCCCGAGTTTACTCAGATTCCTGTCTATGAAACCGGCTTAGCATAAAGGGCCTGGTGACACAGTCTCTGCGCAAGACCCGCTGTGTTTCCCTTTAGCAAATAAAAACAAGGTGAGCCCAAACATCTTGTTTTGCTTTATCTATCAGGAAGCTCAGAGCTAAATGTAATGTTCAACAATAATTGAAACAATAATACTAACTTAAGTACAACATTTTCCCCTTTCCTTCATATTCATCCTAATGGTTTTATTTTTAGCTGCTCAGTTCTAAGCACTTTTTGACTCTCAGTTCAGTTCAGTCGCTCAGTCGTGTCCGACTGCGACCCCATGAATTGCAGCACACCAGGCCTCCCTGTCCATCACAAACTCCTGGAGTTTGCTCAAACTATGCCCATCGAGTCGGTGATGCCATCCAGCCATCTCATCCTCTGTCATCTCCTTCTCCTCCTGCCCCCAATCCCTCCCAGCGTCAGGATCTTTTCCAAAGTGTCAACTCTTCGCATGAGGTAGCCAAAGTATTGGAGTTTCAGCTTCAGCATCAGTCCTTCCAACGAACACCCAGGACTGATCTCCTTTAGGATGGACTGGTTGGATCTCCTTGCAGTCCAAGGGACTCTCAAGAGTTTACTCCAACACCACAGATCAGAAGCATCAATTTTTCGGCGCTCAGCTTTCTTCACAGTTCAACTCTCACATCCATACATGACCACTGGAAAAACCATAGCCTTGACCAGACGGACCTTTGTTGGCAAAGTAATGTCTCTGCTTTTTAATATGCTATCTAGGTTGGTCATAACTTTCCTTCCAAGGAGTAAGCGTCTTTTAATTTCATGGCTGCAGTCACCATCTGCAGTGATTTTGGAGCCCCCAAAAATAAAGTCTGACACTGTCTCCACATCTATTTCCCATGAGGTGATGGGACCAGATGCCATGATCTTAGTTTTCTGAATATTAAGCTTTAAGCCAACTTTTTCCCTCTCCTCTTTCACTTTCATCAAGAGGCTTTTTAGTTCGTCTTCACTTTCTGCCATTTTGACTCTAGGCAACACCAAATCTTTCCTGATAGGGGGTGGGGCAGGAGGGAAGCACTGGAAGGAAGGGTGGGGAAAAGGAAAGTGATTAAAAAAAACTTTCCTATTTGATATTAGAAAAGTCAGCATATATAGGTTTGTGAAAGAGATCAAATAATATAAACCTCACTGCCCTGCCTCAACCCCAAAGCAGCTTTGTCTCACAAAAGCAGTCCTGAACAGGCCAGGGCTGTAGATTGGGGAGGAGGGTAAGTCCTGCCAGGAAAATTCTTCCCCACAGCCTCTCTCTCTTACCTAAATATGGTCATTTAGACACAGAAACAATAAATCTCATGACACGGATTAACTCCCTATAATAAAGAAGGATCATTTTTGATATCAAGGAGAATTTAAAGAAAAACATGTGCTAATCAGTAACCCCAAAACTATGGGTAACATAAGTGTCAAGAGAGATACTTTGTGGTAATAAATCAAAATGCACTTTATAAAAGCTGCATTCCGCCAGCAGAAGGACAAGCACAACAAAGGGCTTGGATATCAGTTCTCCTCTGGTGTCACAGGAGAACTGTGGCTTGGGAGTCAGGACACCCAGCTCAGCTTCCATTTAGTCTCATGACCTTGCAGAAGTCCTGTAACCAGGCCAGGTCTTGTCTGTAAAATGAAGAGAGTGTGAAGAGCATAGACACAGAAGTTTTCATACCTTACAGCACCACTTATAAAATTTGGTCCCTTTGTTTAACTCAGGGACGAGCCCACACATACTGAATGCTGGAGGCTAGAACTTCACCAGAGTTACAGGGCACAGAAGCGACACGCAGGCCTTGCTGACCCTTCTGTCACCAGCATCCAGCTCTCTGAGAAGGAGATTAAGTCCGTCCCCCTTCCAGTAGCAGCGGAAAGGGTCCGATACCCGGGGACACGCAGCCGGGGCCTCCGGCCAGGTTCTTACCCTCCCTGGGCTCCGTAGAAGGCTATTCTCCACTGAGCCCCCTGCAACTTCTTCCAACTGTTTAAAGAGTGGTGTTTGCTCCCAAGGCTGGTAATGCCTGTTGAACTTTCAGTTACATAATTTAATCAAATATTATGTAATTTGATGAAACATGACAGTGAAAGGCAGAGTTGTTTTCCACACAGACTACATGTAGTAATTGAGAAGACCTGATAAAGGCACATCACTTAAAATGGCTATCAAGGCAGATATAGGTCAGACAATTCTACAAGAATGGAAAACGCATTGTAAAAACCTAGGATTCTTTCTAAAGCCTTTTTCTACTTTACAAAATTGGTATGGGAAGCCACAGAAAATGCAATCAGTAAGGTATAATTAATGCGAGGAAAATGTTAGGAAATTATAATCAGCAGATCTATAATTGAAGAAAAGGTCTTGATCCTACATCAAGGTTTCTACTACAATGGAAAAAAGAATAAGAACCATGGAGAAATGCTACCAAATCCCCATGTTCTTATTTAAAACCAGATGAAATAGGCAATGATGACACTGAAAGAGCTTTCCAGTAAGTGGCTAGGGAGGGAGAGGGAAAGGGGAAGACTGGGTTAGAGTCGTGGGAAGCAGGGGCAGACAGACACACAGACACTACTTTTGACAGTCTGGCATGTCCTTGATCCACTTCTTCAGAGAGTCACAGGTTCATCTCTACCACCTTTCCAAGTAAAGATTTCTTTAACTAGAAACCTTAGTAGATTTTAGTTAAAAGTTACTCTGCCCCTGCATTCTCAAGATTTAAAATTATATATTTGATAAATTAATGAGTAATAATGCTAGTTGAATTTACTTGGGAAAGGAGCATTGAGAACAAGAACCCCAGATGCTTTGGTTTTGTAACAGTAAGACATGCGGAGTGTGAGTAGTCCTAGGTAGAAATAATAGTTTTCAACAGCAAGACCAGGCCTATAATTTTCTGCAGCACACTATGACATCATGGTTTACATGAGGCCAACTCCATAAATCAAGATTTACCTAATTAGAGATTCTTCTGCAGATCTATTCAATACATCATTAGAGCAAATAATTAAAACTGCCTAGGCAATAATACAAGCCAGATCTGTTTACAAAAACGTTCTTTCCCCCCCCAAAAACTCTTTTAGTCTCACCACCACTTACAGACCTTTCACATTTAGTAAATTATAGACTTAGAGCATTTCTTTTAGTCTGACTTCACTTTCAAGGAATTCTTCAATTAACTTTACGTTGCTTTAAGCTGTTCATCCAACGAGAAAACAATCTGTGGCTTCTGACTCCTTTGCGTGCCAATGGCTGCCATCCATGTTTGACTTTCAGACACACTGTCTCTTGAGAGCCAGGCTCTGTTTGCATAAAACCAGTCAGTTGTCATAGCATTCTGACAAGCACTATAGAAAAACAAGGAACAGTACTCCAGAGTGGCTACACTGGGAGAACTACCACTGCAAAGCTAACTGCATGGGGGACGCACAGGACAGCCACACCCAACCACCTGGCCCGAGCCAGAAGGTAACACGTACTGCACTTTCAGCTGTGAACTTTCCATTTTCAGGCGTCATCTCTTTATCATCAATTCCTTCTTGTCCCTTCTCCTCTTCTTTCAAAATGGATAAAACACCAGAAACTCATGGAAAAGTGTGGTTACTCTAAGAGGCAAAAATGCCAGTGGTGATCGAGGAAGCAAGAGATTGTGCTGCCTTTCCAATGGTTACAGTGCGTCTAGTGTCAGATCATCAGCCAGATACAAGTTAGAAACAAAGCAGAAACAGGAGCTCAGAGGTGGGACCTTAGTCGCAAACTTTGAATTTTCTGAGTCTGGTAGAGCACCTCAATCTTGTTTCTTAAGGCTCACTCACTGATGCAAAAAAGAAGTACAAAAATAACAATTGGACAGTGGAAGATAACCATGGGAACAAATGAAAACAAATGATGATCACTGAAGAAAAAAGATCTTTAGGCTTTCTACCCATTACAGCTGACTCAGGCAGCATGGAATCTCTCTCTTTCCTTCCCCCTGGGTTTTGGCAGTTTCTCCATGTTCCTCACCTATGTCTGTCCTATGGAAGCACCCGTGAAGCCAACAGAATGATGTTTTGAAGGACTCTTGAGTACTCAGGCTCAGTGTAAGAGGCACAGGAGATTCCCCCTCCCCCCAGTTAGGCTCAGTGCTGTTCCCGGAACAGGATGTGCAACTGTAGAAACTGCAGGCCTTTCCACAGCAACAGAACGAACATTCTGGCAGAGCCAGGCCCACCAGCATGCAGGCAGAGCCGGAGGAACAAGAAAGAATGCACAGGCCCGGTGAAGCCAGTGGCTGACAGTGGGCTTGGCCCTGGTTCACCATGGGCCGACGAGGGGTGGGAGGACCTAGGAAAGTCTACTCCTCAGAGCAGAACAGCACCTGACCCCCCTTAACGTTACTGCTACTGAACCTGAATCAAAAGACCTGTAGGACTCCTGGTAGGACTCCCGAGGTACCCGAAGTTATTCTAATAGCATTCTTTCCCCTTGGTCTTCCCTCTCTATTTTTATTTAAAATCCCCACGTGAATTTGATTATGTTCAGTTTGCAAGCTATTACAGCTTCTTTACAGGAAAAGAGGATGGGTAGAACTATGTCTGTCTCATGTCTGCTCTCTTTCTCTCACCTTCTGAAAGGGACCAATACAGACACACATACACACACACATACAGAGCTAGCACCCAAGCTATACTTCCTTCTGCATTAAAAATGATAAGAGTTTTATAAAGTATCAGATATTTTTTTCTTTAACTTACAAATAATCGTATCTATAGAATTATCTTTATGTCTGTTCTGAGATTTTAAAAATACAAACCAAAGATATCTGATATACTAATTTGTTCAAACTGTTGCTTAATGGACGGCCAGCACTTTTCTAAAGTAGGGTCATAATGCAGATCTTGCTTCAAACTCAAGAGCTCAAGAGAGCTCCTCTCCAACCACTTTGTTTTCTCTAATACTTAGACTCTTCAAATAAAACAAAATGTTCTACAAATTTTCTTTGAAATGAGGCAATCCTGAAATTTGGAAAAGGGTTCCTTTTCTCTTGAAGCTTCTTGCTTAATCTTGTGTACCATTAGCTTACTTCTGGAAGTAAAGGTGGTTGAGATGCCTAACTTGGAAGGAACAAATGAATCAAAAGGGATAGAGTTGAGGGTATAAACATATTACATCCCATTTCTTGGAAACTCCAAAGAATAAAGAACTTACTACGTTAAGGAGAACTCTAGAGCACGCCACCAGTAATTCAAGCACTTGTAACAGCTTTGTGTGATCCCTAGCAAAAGCAGTGGCAAAGGCTGACTGTTCTGGGTTTCTAGGCGAGAGCAGTGAGCTGGGGAATTCTGCATTGGCATTTGAGGTCTAGGCAATCGACAGGCCTTGAAAAATAGAGCATATTGATACAAAGAAAACCCCATTACCTTCTAATAAAACAGCTCTTCGTAAATAAATAGCAATACATTTAGTGACTTAGTAAGTTTTAAGTCATTAAAAAAAAAAAAAATGGTTTTAAAACACTTTAAAACTTATGTGCAAAAAATGTTATCAGTTACTATTCAACTCTAACCTGATGTCCCCCTTGGTGAGAGACAGGTGAGAGAGGCTCCTCTCTTTTAATTTACATCTTTATGTCTTTTAGGCCTTGGCAAAGATACCACCTCATCTGCAGTTCTCAAAAAAGAATGGCCAAAACGATGTTGGGCCTCACAAACTCTGTATCAGACCTTCAAAATACTGCAGAGCTTCATAAATCAATTCTGTTTCTTTGCCAATGGCATCTAACTTCCTTTGGAAATTCAGGGGCCAAAGAGAAAATATTTTGGCTTTCTAGTGTAAATTTGTACAGATTTTGAACTTACAGTTTCTGGCTATAAAGTTGTCTTTCACCAAGAAGCCACGATACTAGACCATTAAGTGAGATGATTCTGCTTTTAGAAAATCTGCAAATGATTTAAGATTTACTTGAAGAATAGAAAAGTGAATTGCAAAGAATTGTCTGAAATAGAGAAGAGGGTGTAGGAGCAAATAAGATATATGAGGATACAAGGTTTTTGAAAGGTTGCATGGGGAAATGAAGACATCAAACGCCACGATTTCAGAAAATAAAAATTACAAGGTACATGATATGCTAGCAAAGTTCTCCATTATAGTAAGGCTTTCCAGGAAATAAGAAAACCTGTATGGCTGTTACCCAGGGGGTGATTATTGAATCAGAGATATTACTCAGAAAATAAAACTGCATATAATACACAGGCATCTCAAGCCAGTCTCCTTGTACCACACTCCCCCTGCCCTTAATCTCACACTAGCCACTTCCTCTAACTGAGACAACAAAACAAAACAAAAAACACTGTAGCTTTCTGAGATTTATGCATAAATTCCAAGTGAATTTAAAAAAAATGAAAATAATCCATGAAACCAGATGACAATATGATGAAAATTCTCTTACTCTTTAAGGCTGTGATAACAGCTTGAAAGAAAGATTATACTCCCACAGAATATAAATGGCACTCTTACACCCTCATGTGTTTACCTTTATATCATTTAAAAAGAGAAGACTTAAATAGAAAAGGGTTGGAAAGAGACATTCAAACATTACAGTTAAGAAATCTAGAAATAATTTCAGAGAAAAACGGGTCGTTAAGTAGACCAAAATACAAAAACGGCAGATGACCCGTGACTCAGGTTTCTTTATTAATTGACTCTTCAGAAAAGACCTCAGTACACGTGTTGCTGGTAACACAAAGTACATACAGAGGAATTTCATTTTTCAGTTACTGTGGCGCTTCTTGCTCTCATATGGTAAGGTGGGTGTGGGTGTCAGGTGGATTTGAGCATACAAATAGGACAGAGGGTTAAAGAGGATAAAAAGGTTCTGAAGAGATGCGAGGCGCTAACCAACAGTTAGCAGTAACCAGTGATACAATAGCAGTACCGTCATGATTAACATGAGGGCTTCCCTGGTGACTCAGTGATAAAGAACCCGCCTGCCAATGCAGGAGATGCAGGTTCAATCCCTGGGTGGGGAAGATCCCTTGCAGAAGGAAATGGCAACCCACTCCAGTATTCTTGCCTGGGAAATCCCATGGACAGAGGAGCCTGGTGGGCTGCAGTCCATGTGGTTGCAAGAGGTGGACACGACTTAGCGACTAAACAACAGCAGCATGATTAACATACATTAAAAAGCTCATCTAGCTTTTTTTTTTTATTGTTCTAAACCATATCAGACCCTCAGAATCCTTTGCTGATCTAACATGTTAGTTCTTTCAGCTCTGTATAATATACAGACTGAGTTCGACTTTTCCCCAGAACTTGCTTCATTTTCAGCTTAACTGGTATTCAGAGCCGTAAGATTTTTAAAATAATCTGTAAATACTGCTTTTTAATGATAGATATTCTCAGGACATATCATTTTGACAACGGAGAAAATCAAAATGAACCTCTTATAAGGAGCCTTTTTAAAAATGGAAGTGTATTTGATTTACAATATTATATTCATTTCAGGTATACAGCATGGTAATTCAGTATTTTGGGAGATTATACTACAGTACAGGCTATTACAAGATAGGAATAGTTATAATTCCTTGTATATAAAGTATACCTACGTTGCTTAACTATTTCGTGTACAACAGTTTGTATCTGTTAATCTCATACTTCTAATTTGTCTCTTCCCCAAAAGCCTTTATTAAGAATATACACACACAGTCTCACAAACTGTGAATTTGAAAAATGAATACAAACTCACTTAAAAGTCTCCACTGTGGCTCAAAATTAAAAGAAGTCTCAGGGAAATATGAAACGGTTCATAAGGAAGATGTGGACTATAATAATTTGATGAGAACACTAGGATTAATATTTTAGACACAACTAATTCTCACTTGGTCCTTGGATAACAAAGGCCAAGGTGTTGTAAAACCTGAATCTGTTTCTAGAAGCACTATTAAGAAAGGGAATAAAGGAAATGCGTGCTTCATAAACTCATAGCAACATTTCATGTAAAACAACTCAAAAGATTCAAGAAATAAGCAAAAGGATAAAAAGGAGCCTTGAACAAGCATAATCTACAAATTTCATGGAATTTACATATACTAGAGAGCCTCTTAGTCTGGGCTTAATTTATATGCATATTTGTATGAACGGTTATTTTAGCTTCACACTCACAGAAGGTTAGAAGTACAGACTAGTGAGGAAGGTTCAGAGAGTTACCCTCACAGGAATATGACAGTCTTCATACCGACAGTCCCAAAACACAGCAATCTGAAGCTGTGTAGTGTAGTGGTAAAAAGATCTATGTTTCCAAAAGCGGCTGGGAGGGCCATCACACATAGGGGGTGCTAAATAAACACAAGCTGAAATGAACTGAATTATGACCTTGAGATATCAAAAAAAGTTTAACTATGGTTAGTGTATGTTCTTTTAAGGCACATGAAGGGCAATATTTTAGAAAAATTTTCATCTAAATCAGTTAAAATAATATGCATACTCTTGAAATGGCAACCCACTACAGTATTCTTGCCTGGAAAATTCCACGCACAGAGGAGCCCATGTGGTCACAAGAGTCAGACATGACTTAGCGACTAAACCACCACCAATGTGGTTGACATTATTTTACATTTATGGTACCTCCTCTCACCTATCAGATACTCAGTGAGTGACTCCTCTGACCTGGCAGTAAGACAACTGTCATAGACACAGAAACGAACAAAAGGAGACAGTCTCTAAACATGCGGCTTTGGCCCAGTGAGCGTAAGAGCCCATTTCTCTGATGTCAGTCATAGCTGCAGCAAATTTGACTTCAATAATCTCAGCATTCAGTTTCAAGGACCATTAGAATTCTAGAAGCAATGCACTTGAGATTGAGAATACTTTAAAAATATTTTTCAAATGTTTAGAAATAACTTATTTCTAAACACAAAGAATATGGTCATTCCATTTTCTATTAAATTTAATTTCAAATATTTTCTGTATATAATTTATTGATCTTAACGTGGGACTGCTATCAAAATCTGCTTGGAGTGGAGTGAAAGTTACTCAGTCGTGTCTGACTCTTTGTGACCCCATGGACTCTACAGTCCATGGAATTCTCCACGCCAGAATACTGCAGTGGATAACCTTTCCCTTCTCCAGGGGATCTTCCCAACCCAGGAATCAAACCCAGGTCTCCCTCATTGCAAGAGGATTCTTTACCAGCTGAGCCTCAAGGGAAGCCCCAAAATCTGCTTAGTGGATACAGAAATCAATCCACCACTGGTGTTTTAGTCTCGATAAGAGTTGATAAATCAACTCATTTCATAATTATCAGCCATATACATCTTTTTTTTTTCCCCCGAGGGCAGTTTAGCTGAGCTGAAACTGAACTGAGTGTCTACTTCATGAGTGCATACTTACTTTGGCATGGGGTGGGGAATCCGGAGTCCTCTTTAAGCATAGAACTTCTCCCAGTCTTCACAGTATTAGGAAGGATTCTTATCACTGGATGCTCTAACCCTTTGCTAAGTGATACATATTCTTCAAAAGGCTTCTGTTTTTCTCTAAAGCTATAACACTGGAATTTTCTCTGGATGACCAATCTCTTTGGAAATGCAAAAATAATTTTCTTGGTTTTAGGCTTTTAATAATATTAATGAGAAACCAGAGAGATTCTCAGCAAAGAAAAAGGGGAAACAGCATTGAAATTAATTTATATTTATACAACTCATATCTAGCAGACTTTATGAATGGTTGACAAGATAGTAATTCTACCAATCTTCTTTCTAATAAAGGGACCAGACAGAATTTTTAGATATTTTATCTTTTTGAAACATAGAAGATAAATGAAGACGTTAAAAATTCAACTTAGGTATAGAATCAACCAACATTTTGGTTTTGCTTAAATTGTTTTTTTAATACTTTGAGTTAAATCCATTCCTGCTCCTCACCTAACATTCCTCTCACAGAGGTTTTCAAAACACATCTAATTTAGGTACATGCTTATTGATAGGGAATGACCAGAATCTCAATATGAGAAAGAATCCACACAAAAGGATATGCCGAACGTAATGTAGCTATGACTAAAATGGGAAGTTCTCCATTAAAAAATTCCAGCATTGCAGGCCAATATCACTAATGAACATAGATGCAAAAATCCTCAACAAAATTTTAGCAAACAGTATCCAACAACACATTAAAAACAGCACACATCATGATCAAGTGGGCTTTATCCCAGGGTTACAAATATTCCTTAATATATGCAAAGCAATCAATGTGATTGAAAAAGAAATAAAAGAAGGCAAAGTGGTTGTTTGAGGAGGCTTTGCAAATAGCTGAGAAAAGAGAAGTGATAGGCAAGGAAGAAAGAGAAAGATATACCCAACTGAATGCAGAGTTTCAGAGAATAGCAAAGAGAGATAAGAAAGCCTTCTTAAGTGAACAATGTGAAGAAACAGAGGAAAACAACAGAATGGGAAAGACTAGCGATTTCTTCAAGAAAATTAGAGATATCAAGGGAACATTTATTGTAAGAATAGGCATGATAAAGGACAGAAACAGTAAGGACCTAACAGAAGCAGAAGGGATTAAGAAAACATGGCAAGAAAAGACAGAAGAACTATACAAAAAAGCTCTTAGTGACCCGGATAACTATGATGATGTAGTCACTCACCAAGAGCTAGACATCCTGGAGTGTGAAGTCAAGTGGGCTTTAGGAAGCATTACTATGAACAAAGCCAGCAGAGCTGATAGAAATCCAGGTGAGCTACTTAAAATCCTTAAAAAAATATGATGCTGTCAAAGTGCTGCACTCAATATGTCAGCAAATTTGCAAAACTCAGCAGTGGCCAAAAGACTGGAAAAGGTGTTTTCACTCCAATCCCAAAGAAGAGCAATGCCAAAGAATGTTCAACTACTGCACAACTGTGCTCATTTCACATGTGATCAAGATATTGCTCAAAATCCTTCAAGCTAGGCTTCAGCAGAATGCAAACCAAGAACTTCCAGATGTACAGTTGGATTTAAAAAAGGTAGAGGAAGCAGAGCTCACACTGCCAACATTTGCTGAATCATAGAGAAAGCAAGGGAATTCCAGAAAAACAACTACTTCTGATTCACTAATTACACCAAAGCCTTTAACTGTGTGGATCACAACAAACTGTGGATAATTCTTAAAGACATGGGAATACCAGACCACTTTAGGTATCTCCTGAGAAACCTGCATGCAGGTCAGGAAGCGACAGTTAGACCCAGACATAGAACAACTGGTTCCAAATTGGGAAAACAGTAAGATAAAGGCTGTATATTGTCACCCTGCTTATTTAACTTATATGCAGAGTACGTCATGTAAAATGCCAAGCTGGATAAATCACAAACTGGAATCAAGACTACCAAGAGAAACATCAATAACCTCAGATATGCAGATGAGACCACCCTAATGGCAGAAAGCAAAGAGGAACTAAACAGCCTCTTGACAAGGATGAAAAAGAAGAGTGAAAAAGATGGCTTAAAACTCAATATTCAAAAAATGAAGATCATGGTATTCAGTCCCATCACTTTATGGCAAATAGAAGGGGAAAAAGTGGAAGCAGTGACAGATCTTTTCTTGGGCTCCAAAATCACTGCAGCCATAAAATTAAGATGCTTGCTTCCTGGAAGGAAAGTTATTACAAACCTAGACAGTGTATTAAAAAGCAGAGACATCACTTTGCCGACAAAGGTCCACATAGTCAGTTGCCAACAAAGGTTGGTATAAGTCAAAGCTGTGGTTTTTCCAGTAGTCATGTACGGATGTGAGAGTTGGATCCTCAAGAAGGCTGAGCACCAAAGAATTGATGCTTTCAAATTGTGGTGCTGGAAAAGACTCTTGAGAGTCCCTTGGGTTGAAAGATCAAACCAGACAATCCTAAAGGAAATCAACCCTGAATATTCATTGGAAGGACTGATTTGAAGCTGAAGTTCCAATACTTTGGCCATCTGATGAGAAGAGATGACTCACTGGAAAAGACCCTGAGTCTGGGAAGGACTAAGGGCAGAAGGAGAAGGGGGTGACAGAGGAAGAGATGGTTGGATGGCATTACTAACTCGATGGACATGAGTTTCAGCAAGCTCCAGGAGATGGTAAAGGAGAGGGAAGCCTTGTGTGCTGCAGTCCATGGGTTGCAAAGAGTTGGACATGACTTGGAAAGTAAACAACAACATATTCACAAATTGAAAGATAAAAAACCATAAGATCATCTCAATAGATGCAGAGTAAGTTTTTGACAAAATTCAACACTCATTTATGATAAAAACTCTCCAGAAAGTAGGCATAGAAGGAATATAGCTCAACATAATGAAGGCCATATACGACAAACCCACAGCAAACATTATTCTCAATGGTAAACAAGTGAGAGCATTTCCTCTAAAATCAGGAACAAGACGAGGGTGCCCACTCTCACCACTATTATTCAACATAGTTTTGGAAGTCCTATCCAGAGCAATCAGAGAAGAAAAAGAAATAAAAGGAATCCAGACTGGAAAAGAAGAAGTAAAACTCTTACTGTTTGCAGATGATATGATACTATACATAGAAAACCCTAAAGATGCCACCAGAAAATTACTAGAGCTAATCAATGAGTATAGTAAAGTGGGAGGATATAAAATTGATACATGGAAATCCCTTGCATTCCTATACACTAACAATGAAAAATCAGAAAGTCACCTCTGTGCCACAGAATCCTGGTTTTATGCTTCTAAAATTATATGTTTGTTTCTTCTACTTAATAATAATGTTTTAAAATGAAACAGATTCTGAAGACTTACAATTCTGATTCAAAAGAAAAGCTCTCTGATGATACAGAACGACTTTCCCAAGATGTCGATCAACATTTTGAGGAATGTCAGATTTTCACCAAATATAATCAAGAAACTACAGGTCTAAAACTCAACTGAATTGTCTGAAGTAAGCCCAATCTTTTCCAAATACAATTAAATATAATAACTCATTCAATTCCTGAAGTTATAATGAGCAAAATTGATGAAAGTAGTTATAAAGATGTAGGTTTCTTTCAACAGTGGGGTTTTTTTTTGAAATAGAAATAATCTTTAGTTGTTTGCCTTTTCACTTATTTCCTAGTTCTTCTCCCTTTCTCTCTCTCTCTCTCTCTCTCAAATTTTTTTGTCCTTAAGACAGAGCATATTCTAAAGGTCAATGTTGTGGGAAAACACAAATTGAGAAATCACAAAAACCAAACTTCATATCATTTGATAAAAATAGTAATACTTTACCAAATGGAAAATTCCATCAAATGAAATGTCTCTCCAATCAGATGACTTACCTAAAAAACAAAAGTGTTAGAAGAAAGTGAGCATTTAGTATTGTATTCAACCCTCAGTAGACTAGAGTTAAAAAACATGGCAGTTATCTTAAATTGATGGACTATCCAAAACAAATAGAAAGTATAGCAGGTCAGGAAACACCAATTCCTTCAGAAAAGTCATTAATGTTAGAAAGGAAGTGCCAAACAGGGAGCAAAAGCAATGAAGAAAGGAAGTGGTATCTACTTTCAAATCACTTGACTCATATATATTTGAAGAGGTCAGTTTTGAAAATGTGGACACATATGTGTATAAATGCCATAGCTAAACTGTGACGGTATCGGCATGTTCCTTTCTCTCCCAAGACTTCTGGTTACTGTCTTGAAGAGAGACTGTCAAAGCTACAAACTTTCAAAAAATTTCACCTCGTATGACTCAAGAAAATGGTGCCACTGTATCAAGTGCTACTGTAGTTTCCTCTGTTGATTTTCTTTCCCTCTTAACACTTAGATGTTTTGGGTGTTTGCTTTTTTATTCTCCAAAGCGAACACTGATGTTCATGAAAGGTGCCAGATTAACAACCAGGGGAAATTAAGAGCTTGCTCTATCGAGAGAAAAGGCTCAGTGTAGCTGAGGTGGTGAAAGCTTCCCCTATACTGTGCTTGCCTATGTGTGTTAGCTCTGACCCATGGTCACCCCAGCTCTCCAGTGTTCACGGTCCATTAATGCCTTTGATTACTCACATTGCTAACAGGGGCAGGCAATCTTGTTCCTGCTTTTAATGCTATCATTATTGTTACCACTACCGTGAGGTCTAACTATGCGGAAATTTATATCAGCCATCATTTTGTTTTAGGATAACAGAAAAATAAACTGCAGATGAATCTTGTATTCTTAACTAAATTGCAGGTTTGGTTAAAAATCCCGTAATTTCTTCAAACAAAAGTGAAAGTCCTGACTGGTCAAACTCAAACAGGTCTTGCTAAATTCAGTCACCTGCACTCAATCTGAACTCCCACTCAGGGGCATCCTAATATCTAAAGGCCACAGATCTTTTATTTTTCTTTTGAGTCTACCATAAGCCAGTCAACTCTATTACTCATTAGCAACTATGGTAAAGGTTTGGTGGATGTTGAGGCTAAAACTGTCATTATATATGAGAACTGGAAATCACTGTCAGCCAAATAGAAAAAAAAACACCTTTTCCTTGTATTTATGGGTAGGTGTTCCAGGTTTCTGGATGGTCTGAACATTTGTAAGCATTGATTATTAACTAACCTTCCCTGTGCCCAGGGATCTGTGAGTCATTCTGCTCCCTCCAGTCAGTTCCCCAGCAGCTGTTTATTTTGTGCTGGCACTTTCTGTGCTACCCTCTTCCTTATGCAAAACATAAGGGCCAGAGCAAGATCACAGTGCTGCTTCTATCTAGACTTCATAACAATAAGGGAGGCAAAGCTAACTAGCACACACAAGATATGAATGTAGCAATGAAGTACAACACTGAATGCTGCTAACAGACAATTATTGGGAATGATCGCAGTATTAATCCCATCGTTGTTCCATCTTTGCCTTTCTGTCAAATTCTCTGTAGCTAGAGTAGATGTCCATTTTGACATGGCTAGCACTTCCTATAATTTCTAATCTCTAGAAGAGCTGAAGAATGAGAATTGCAGGGTACCAATGACTATGGCAAACACAGGGTAACTATTAGATGAAGGGTGTCCTAACTGCATCTCATATAGAAATCTTGAAAAAAAAATTGGGAATTTTGTTTTTTCCTCTGCCATGCATAGCCTTTATCAAGTGAGTCCTTATGGCATTAAAACATTTGGCACTCACTCAAGTCTATGCTATTGCTGGCAGGGGATATAACTGGGAAGGAGGGGTGGAGTCGTTACCTTTATCAGGAAAGACCTTAACTTTATGGAAAAGCTCTTTCCTCCCCATTGCTTAAGTAGCTTTACTTAAAGAAAGACTTAAACCCAGATATGAGAAGAGAGATTATCTTCAAGAGCAGCAACAATTTATTATAATTATGTTAGTACAAAGATTAGGAAGGTGGAAAATATTATGCTAGTGGATGAGAAGGGCAACACCCTGTTATATAGGGCCCATGGCAAGGTTGTGCTAGGAAAATCAGCTCTAACCCGAAGTCCCAGGGAGGCCTCAGTTGCCCAAACTGCAAGAAAGTAAGAACCTAACTACTTCCAAAACCAATTAACCCACAGTAAAGTAGTAACCAATCGGTGGGGGCCATAAGAATCTGCTTACCAATAGATATGACTTGATATCTGCCTCTATTCCCTCAGAGGCCAGCTCTTGCCAACTCCCTACTGCTCCCAGACGACTCATACATCTCCTATTCGCCCTCTATGACAAGCCATCACGGTGGCTGTCAAAGTAACAAGGTAACAAGGTCCATTTTGCCTGTAGGACACTCTAGCTTCCCTCAGTGAAGCACTGGTCTGATTTAAAGTACTTAGAGGTTGGCCTTGTATATCACTCAGTTGTGTCCGACTCTTTTTGATCCCATGTACTGTAGGCTGCCAGGCTCCTCTGTCCGTGGAATTCTCCAGGCAAGAATACTGGAGTGGGTAGCCATTCCCTTCTCCAGGGGATCTTCCCGACCCAGGGATGGAACCCAGGTCTCCTGTATTGCAGGCAAGTTCTTTACTGTCTGAGCCACCAAGGAAGCCCTGCAACAAGAGCGAAATCTGTATATATTCTGGGTCAATTCTAGGCTTACTGTGCCTCAGCCATCCAACTGAGTATATTTGTCCCTAACTCCTTTCTGCATTGCATACTGGATCTCTCATTAGTTTCTCCTGACTGGACTTTTGCTTCCTTCATCATTTGATTTGTCTCATTGTACCAACTTTTTATGGTGGGAGATGTAGAAGCATAAATTTTCAGGATTTGTTATTTCATACAAAATGGATCAGTGAATACAGCTGAAACTTTTCTGTGGACAAGTCAGTCTACTCTCCATAGTCTTCTAGTTAAATGAAAATCTCAGGCAATAAGACATTTTGATTTTGGTAAGCAAAGATAAAAAGGCTAAACCTAAGAAACCCAAATTATCGACTCTCATGGTCATGAGGATAAAAACAGGGAAAGTAGTAAAGCCTTTAGAGCAGAAAACAACAGGTGATTTCTTCTTTCCCCCGCTGCAGACATCTGACAGGAGGGTAACGGCTGCCAAGGGCACAAGAGACACAGCGAGTCAGAGGGTTACAGGCCGCAAGATGGTATAAACTTCATGTGAAAAAATACTAGCTAAGGCACCACGAAAGCCAGTAAATACTGAAAAGGTAATGAAGATGATTATGCTCAGGTTATGAACAAAGAGTACATAACATGAGACCAGACAAAAATACTTTAACAACAAGCCTGTGCTTTGTTTTGCTTCTCACAATGCACATTAGAGCTCAATTTTAACAGCTTGCAGAGGTTTAGTAATCAAAGAGCTCAAGACAATGCATCACGGTTCTACCTATCAAGAACGCTTGCTCACTTTGGCTGACATGTTGCAATTATTAATTTGATTATCTGATGCTAAACAGAGTCAGGAACACTTGCTCTTAGCTTTAATTTCTTCGCTTAAGGAGCAAATTCTAGGAGTTATCATGCTAAGGGTTGAGTGCATTTAAAGTTGGAATTTTCTTACGGGAAGAGAAATTATAAGATAAACAAGCTGAATTCTCAT
Organism: Dama dama; assembly: GCF_033118175.1. Classification (NCBI taxonomy): domain Eukaryota; kingdom Metazoa; phylum Chordata; class Mammalia; order Artiodactyla; family Cervidae; genus Dama; species Dama dama. The sequence goes on along the minus strand of NC_083711.1, from coordinate 47,836,235 downwards.
CATTCCAAAGCCAAGTTTTAATAATATAAAATTAAAAGGGTAAAACTAAAATGTCTGGAATTTGGATGATGGATGCCATGACTATGTAGAATAAATATTATTTTAAAAGGAGCCTTTAGAGCAGAAAATTGTAGATGATTACCCCCTGAAAAGGGGTGAAAGGAGGGACTCAAACTGACCAATCTGTGGGTTGTTAAGGATGTTGATTACAAGGAACGAGGAAAGGAGTATGCTGCTGAATGTTTTCAAAGGAGCTACATAATTTGAAGAAACTTTGAGATTATTTAGGGAAATGACTTATAAAAAGGTAATAATTAAAGACAACAAAAGCAAAATTTAAAATAAGAGCCAAAGAACTGAGGAGGGTTGAGGAAGAGATTTAGTTTGGGTTAGTTTCTGAGGCTATCAACAGGAGCAGTGGAATTGGAGCCAGTCTTTCTTATTGCCTCTACCCCTAGCACTTCCCCAAAACGCCTACATCCCATGTAGTTTACAACCACAACACACGGTTTTATCCAAAGAGCTATGGCTAAGGGCTTTCTGGCTTAATTAAGGCTTCAAGTCTCTTTAGAAACTAGAAATCTTGCTTCCCTCCTTTCTATAACTTACACAACTTCAATTCTATTTCCTATCAAATTGCTTTTCTCTGTTCCAGTATTATCCACTCCAGTTCTGGTGCATCAGGGTTGAAAAAGCCGTAGTGGAGGTGGGGATGAATGGGACACAGCTGGCTTGTGGAAAAGGACTGTGAGTAGGAAGCAGCTGTACTTTAGAGCAAGAAGAACAAAGAATTAGGATCTTCAAAGCTAAGGAAAGCTTCTCCCTGTGTTCTTCCCTCCTTTCACCTCTTCCCCTTCTTGGGAAAAGACAGAAACTTTAGAAAACATACAGTCTTTGTGAATTTATAACAATCTTATTTTCTTCATACCCACATGTTTAATTTATTACTACTGCTAACATTTTACATGTAGTTTGTATTAACATTTTTCTCTTAAAGAGTTTCAAAGAGGTTTATAAATTTTCATTGAAACAAATATGCCTGGGTATATTTTTATATTAATAAAATTTAACTTTAGAGTAACGGGAATTCAGTCTGTTAAAATGTTACTTTTTAAGAATTTGGTTTATCATGCCACACATATATTTCCTAGGTCAGTGGTTCTCACATTTTAGGCTTCATAAGAATCCTCAGGGGCACTTATTAAATGCATATTCTTGAGCCACATCTGATCATGGATTTATATTTAGTTGGTCTAGAGTGGAACCCTGGAATTTACATTTTTAATAAGATTATTAATTTTAATCTACATTTTAATAAGATTATTTTAATAGTCTACATTTTTAATAAGAGATTCTCATACACACAGTGGGGGGGGGGGTTGAGGGGCCCCCAGAGGCCCTGCCCTCATTGGGGCATCCTGGCCTCCCAGCTTCAAGTTTTTCAAGGCAGCCTGTTTCTTAGGGGCAGTAGTCAAGCAAGCAATCTCCTATAGTCCACACAGAACACTGAGTCAAAAATACAAAGTGAGCAACCCGAGAGAAAGAAAATGACCAACAGCCAGATTTCACTTTTCACAATGCAAGGTGCTATTAGCTGCACAAACCCAGGGAAGAAAGGGAGGCGTCCCCGCTCTAACCCCACTTCCTTGAGTGTGATGAGGGTTGGTATTATGAATGAGCTGGCTTTCTATTCATGAGAGCTGACCTTTACTGGCCCTCCAGCTGTGTATGCTGCATTCTGGCACCCCTTTCCCTAACCCAATGAGAGCCTTGCACAGCCAGCTTTGATTTCTCAAATCGCAAGCAAATTGGAACCTAACCACTTAGAAAAGCAATTGTGTGAGATCCAAAGTGCAGGGGGTAGAAAGCTAGGAGAAGCAGCTTGTCAGCACACACCAAAAACTCCCTGTCTCTGCTCCCCCCGGCTCAGTGCTTGCCCACCAGCACTACACCGGGAATCTCAGACAAACCCAGAAGCCAGGATTCTTCTTGAGGATACCATGTGCTTCTGCTTTTAACCTCCAAATCCTACATTTTAGGCACTACTGTCAGCACCTCCTGTCCTCAGCTCTGTGACCCTGTGCCCTGACTCCCTGCTGGCCCATGCCTTGCTGACGGCTTTGCCCGACTGTTAGATGACGATGAACTCCTTGTGCTTCCTTGCTGGCGCCGTGGTAAACAATCCACCTGCCAGTGCAGGGGACATGGGTTCGATCCCTGGGTCGGGAAGATCCCCTGGAAGAGCAAATGGCAATCCACTCCAGTATTCTTGCCTGGGAAATCCCACGGACAGAGGAGCCTGGTGGCCTACAGTCCAAGGAGGTGCAAAAGAGTCGGATACGACTTCGTGACTAAACAGCAATAACCCCTTGCATCTTGCTTCTGGCCTTATGGCTGGTCACAATGACCCTCTCAAAGGCAACCAGCGGCTCAGTTCAGCGGGTTTCTCTCAGTCCTCCCCCACCGCGGACCACTGTGTTGGGTGACCCCATTATGCTTTCCCTCCCACTGATTCTCTCCCCTGATTTCAGTGACGACAAAATTCTCTTGACAACACAGTTCTTTCATGGACATAGTGAGCATCTGATCCGCTTGGTATTAATCCTCCCAACCTGGCACAATACACAGAAAATGAAAGATATGTTTAGCCACCAATATGTACTATGTTGATGAGCCCAAGACAGTGTCAGCTCAACCTAAAGAAAAATTCCCTGCCTGATTATATGCAAGCCAATGTCAACCTAGAGGAGTTGCATTTTACTCGGGGTTTGGGTTTTTTAAATAATATGTAAGGAGAAAAAACAAACAAACAAGTTGTGTCAAAATTACTTTGAAAATACCCTAAGGAAGGCCCCATGCTGGAAGCCAATATACTGTCTTTCAGTAGGCCCCATCCATGTGGGGATGGGGTTGGTATACATTATTATGTCTTTGGTTGACTACAAAATGGAATAGTTGGCTTGTATTTAAGATGCAGGACACTGAGCAAGGCAAGATGCTCACCCTGCGAGAGAACATGGGAACAGACATGGACTGAGAAAAAACAATATACATCTCAGGTTCACTCCTGGGCACAGACTCATTGAATGTAACTTATACCTGAGTAGACTTGTCTGCAAAATGTAAATTATTATTCCTCCTCGTTTTATATTCATTTGCTGAGCAGGTATAGTTGAATCCATGCAAATTTAATGTTTGTATGCTACAACTCTACCAAATGACTTGAGTGGCTGGTTATTTTGGTAAATATACACATGCCTACTCTCTTGACTTCTAGTATCCCAAGGAAAAAGAACAGGGGTGGATACTAGATCAAGTATGAATATCAACCAGAGAGAACTGGATATTTTTCTGGCAAAAATTTTTTTGATTATATAAATAAAAGTCATTTGTTAAGTAGCAGGAAAAGTACTATATTTGGTGTCAAGAGACCAGGATTCCAATACCAATTCTGACACACATTAGGTGAACTGGGCCAGTGTCCTCACCTCTAATCTGAGTACAAGTAGTAACTGCTTTGAGGTCTGCAAGAAAAAGCGTAGAGTATGCATCATAGTCACTGACACAGGTAGGTACTTGCTGCAGGTTTGTCTGCTGTGAATCTGTTGAACTGAAGCTGAGACAAAATAGCCACCTAAGGAAGAAAACCATCAGCAATAACACTATGGGGCACAGAGTAAGTGCTATGTAAGCATTTAATGATTCTTATTGAGAGATCACGCTGATCTGACCAAGTCAGTACGTAATTTTCCTATTCGAACATTCTTTTCTTTTTCTCCACATGGTCATCGGTACAAGTCCAGTTATGGCTTCATAAACATGGGCTCAAAACAAAAGTGCTTCTAATCAGATTTGGCAAGGAAAGGAGAGAAACATAGGGTGAGGTAAGTGTGAGGCTCCAGTGCTGGCCAACAGGGATGGCAGTGCCTCACACGTGAGTCACACGGACACAGAGCAGTACACCGCTAGAGATAATTCTCAGGTAAACGCCACATGAGCCATAACGTCATCCCTCCTCGGCCCTTTCTTCATCAATCACGTCGCCTGGACTCTGATGCAACCCAGCAAGAATGTCTGATTTGCAGACAGTAGAAAGAGCCTTAGAACACACACATACTCATCACGGAGAGCAATATGAACCCAAGCTAAAGCTTCTGGCATTTCCTTTTGTTTAAATCATGCTTTAGAGGGAAGTTTTATGGGTGGGATGTGTAACTACAGGTTAAGCCATCTGGTCTGAAGGCCTCAAGGACTAGGCTTCATCATTTCAGACAAGTCACTCCATGTCTCTAGCCCCTTTCCACATCTGTACAATTAGATGATCATCAAGGTCCCTCCCAGTTCTGTGATTTCAGCATTAAAAATCCAGGCCAATCACACCCATACAATAGGCAGATAAACATTTAGCTGTATAAGTCAGCTTTATTCGTTCTCAGCCAGACAGGTCATTCAAATATTTGGCTACCTCCATCAACATTCTGAAATACTGAAAGAGTGTGTAGCTATGTACAAATCTTGTTAAAGCACAGAAAAACTGGTGGGTAGGAACTGGTGGTTCAGAAAATATGAATGTTCATACCTGAGGTAATGTGCTTTGTCGCTTAGTTGTGTCCAACTCTTTGTGACCCCATGGACAGGGGAGCCTGGCCGGGAATTCTCCAGGCAAGAATACTGGAGTGGGTTGCCATGCCCTCCTCCAGGGGATCTTTCCAACCCAGCAATCAAAGCCTGTTTCCCGCATTGTGGGCGGATTCTTTACCACATGAGCCAGCAGGGAAGCCCAAGAACACGAGTGGGTAGTCTATCCCTTCTCGAGGGGCTCTTCCCGACCCAGGGATCAAACCAGGCTTACCTGCATTGCAGGTGGATTCTTTACCAGCTGAGCTACTAGGGAGGTCCCCCAAATCACATAAATGTAAAAGTAAATGCTCCTCAGGGGATATAATGCATTAACACCTACTATTCTGTAGGGGTGATGGTTTAAACAAAAAAGAAGAGTCGCAAGGGATGCAACACGAAACGGGGGTACAAAATGGGCAGTCTAGCTTCCAGATAATTCAGATTTAAGAGAGATGTTATAACTCTAACTCTAAACCAAATGCAGGGCCAGGACATGATTTAGTCAGGAGCTACCGGTTTGTAAGCTCACACACCGCCAGTCCAGAGGCGGCGCTCACTAGAGACCAGGAGGACCTGGTGAGCCTGGCCCACCATAGTGCTTTCCATCATGGTGCCACGTCCTTCCAAACTGACCAGTGCAAACACTTTAAGACCTATCGCTGCAAGATTTTCAACGGAATCTCCAGAGAGGCGCATTTTCAACAAACTTGATCCGGGGGGAAGTGGACAAGCTCAGTGAAGAAAGAACCGGAAGACCTTCCCTGGCAGCCGACACTGTGTGGGGCCCACCCTGCATGCTGAGTGTGGGGTGGGTGCGGGGCGCTGCACCTGGAGCAGCGTTCAATGAAGCACCCGGCCCTGTAACTGTTCAGCCAAATGATTTATGAGGCTCGGCAGCGAAGACAGGGCAGGCTGGTCTAAATTCAAAGGCTCCAACCCACAGGTATTTTGAAAACTTTGGGCGCATCTGTAACAAGTACTGTCCTCCTTGGGAGGGGAGAGAGTAGGAAAGGAGAAGATGTGACCTGCCTGACAGGAAAATGGGACCCAGCTAGACAGAACATGCCTCCCAACCCCTTTCCTATCCTATCACTCACCCATCCTCTGGCAGACTTCCTTGCTACAGAAAGCAGACAGACATATACAGTCAACTCTTTCTTTAGCTAGAAATGTAAAACCTCAGAACCATCAACACATTCTTACCCACTGGGCTCCTGTGGCTTATTCTGATTGTTTCCTGATTGTATAATATTTTTAATCAACTGGGACAGAAATCAACCAACTTTCCCCCCAAAGAACCAGACAGTAAATATTTGAGATTTTGTGGGTTCTGTGATTTCTGTCACAATATTCACCTCTACCATTACAGTGTAGAAGCAGGTATAGATGATACGTAAATGAATGAGCACAGTTCATTACTTACAAACACAGGTGAAGGGTTAGACTTAGGCTGCATGGTTCACTGATCTTTGAACCAGTATGTTTCCAAAGAGCTAAACTGTGATAAACTGAGGAAGTACTACCAAACTTAGCACCCTTAATATAATTTAAAGCTAAGACTCAATTTTCGGAGAACTCATGTTAAAATAACCTTCATTATTAGTAGGTACAGTAAGAACTCATTTTCAGGAAGTGTGTGTGTGTGTGTGTAAAATACAAAATGAATCAAGATAAACTGAACACTTTCAATCATTCAGTAACTTAGGTTTTTTGTTTTTACAAAATCATCAGTTACCCTGACAGATGTCTTGCCAAAGGGCAACTCCAGGCTTTAACTACATGTTTACATACATCACAGTTACTGAGTAATACATTTTTTAAAGTGCTCAGTTCTGTTTTATCCAGCTTGTATACTATTTGTGTACATATTATAAAATACTTTAAATGATAAACACTAAACTACAAACAATGGTTACTCCTGGAGAATGGGGGTTAGAAGTTTCACTTTTAGCAGTGTTGCTTGAATTTGTAACCACTATATACTACTTAGTGAATAAAAAGGTATTTTCTTTTTCTTTTATAAAGAAGTGGTCACAGTGGGTAATCTTTGGCATTGCAATTTATATCATCTACTGAAGGCCAACTGTGACTCTCTTCTAACAGTAGATGCCAATAAATATCCCAAGAAGTTCATAACTTAGCAACAGGGCCAGATAATAACAAAAAAAAATCCATAAATACGTAAGTTATTTTCAGATTATGGTAAATGTCCTGAGCCACAGGCTAAGGGAGGGGGCCCACAGAAAAGCTGACACTTAGGTACAGACCTGAAGGAAAAGGAGGAGGCAGTCATGTGAGGTAAACTCCCAGCTAAGTGTCAGGTTTTCTGGCCTGAACCACATGCCAAATCCTGGTTAAACATTAAAAGCAACTGGGGCACTTTCAGAAAATACTGATGCCCAGGCACTGCTGCAGGCCAGTAACTCTCTGGAGGTGGGGTCAGGTATTGCTTTTCCTATTTTTAAAGCCAGGACTGAGAACTGCTGTTCTAGAGTCTAGACACCTCTATGTCAGCAAGAGCAGAGGCCTTCAGAGATTAGAGCAAACAACAGTATGGGTGAAACTCACCTGGCAACCTTTAGAATGGTGTGGGTGTTTTTCTGCTTTGTTTTAACCTATCAAGATTAACTGGATACATTGTTCAACGATGTGATGAAGGCCTGGGGATTCTCCCCTTAACCGTTGAGCAAGAGACCACAGCAACACATAGATCTTTTAATTGGGACCTTTTGCCTGGGCCTCTGGCAAGCTGTAAAGCAAATGAACCATCAAGGGACAGCCTTTGATGTATTTAGCAAAGGGCTGACTGAAAAGGCGAGGCCCTGAGCTCCTCCCTGAAGGCTAACAGATTCATAACTGGCTGAACCGCAAAAAAGAAGTTCCCATGGCAAATACCTACCCTATAGAGTGATAGGACATACACATGCTCATATTCATACTAACCTGTTCACCTAACTCTCAATGAATTTGGCAACAGATGACAAGGAGGGTAAGGATCATGAGAATTTGACCATCATCTCAATAATTTTAGCCAGCTGTTGCAATTCCCTTTCATTCACCTATCCATCCATCCATCCATCTGGCATATAACTACCATTGCACACCCACTCTGTACTTCCCACTGTGATGTATGGGATATGCATGCCTTGTGTTTCACTGGGAAACATAGGTAACAATCACAAAAAATTGTAACATGAGCTATGAGACAGTGTTCCGAGTCTTCCTCCCTGTTATTTCTTCCTCCCTGTAATTCCTCTTCTACAATGCAAAACTTATCACACTTTCTATAATCTGCTTAAATATGTTTTCTCAGCTAGAGGTCTTTAAAAAAACAAGGGCTGTCTTATTCGGTATTCTTAATGCTAAATATAATTCACAGCATAAAGTAGGCAATCAACAACTGTGGACTGAATCCAATGTGTATGTGTGTATATATATATGCATGTGTGTATATACACACAAATGTGTGATCAAATCAAGATTATACAATATAGATATACATACAGTGGAAAAAGTGCCTATGGGAACCAGGGAAGGCTTCACAGAGGAGTGATGTCTGAGAAAAACCTTAAAGAATAAACCAAAAATCTTCTAGCAGAGGTTTCCTCTCAGAGTGTGTTTGGACTTTGTTCCAAAGGCAGTGGAGAACTACTGAAAGTTTCTAAGGTGAAGGGGAAGATGGTGTGGTGTAATCAGATTTGATTTTAAGAAGCATTTCTCTGGAAGCACTGTGGGAAGTGAATGGGAAGCTGGGAAAGCAGTCAGTTTGGGGCAGGGAGGGTGAATAGAGAGGCTGTGATATTGCCTTGCTGGCAAAGAAGAATCCAGAGCAATTCAGGATGTTGAACTAACTGGCAGGATGTAGCTGGCTGGACTTCATGGCTTGTGTTCTGTGTACCTATCTCACTTCTGAGTTCATCTATTTTTCTTGTCCTTATTTCTCTTTTGCCCAGATCCCCTCCTTTACTACCACTGTGAGAGAAATTATTCTGTCCTGTCCTATATACATATTGTTGCGTTGACTAAATCTTCTGTGAGACACGGTGGAGACATCCATATATCAATAGATGCAGAAGTGCTGGCTTGCTGCAAGGATGATAGGAGAATGGTGGGGCTGTTAGCCAAAGCATGGACTAGGGCAGGAGATCGCTGGATTGGGAGAAGATAATGAGTTCCATTTGGGCATTCAAGAGAAGCTGGCCAGAAATCAGCTGGAAATAACGGCTGGAGCTCAGAAAGTGTGAGACACAGGTTTGGAAACTGGCAGCATACACGTCATTGCTGAAGCTAGTGGTATGCTGTTAAACTAGCTCTCAGAAAATAAAACAAAAAATTCCCCCTCCCCGGTTTGTAGCATTTGCCTGTTTCTGTGGCATACATCCTCCCACATGGGCCAATTTCAAACTACCAAGATGATGGTTACTGAACAAAAAGTTGAGACGAGATGTGCACAACTGGTTCTTACAAATTGGCTCTAACACACCACTGACTGAAGCCAAAAATGAACAAAAGTATCCAGGGACTAAATGCAAAGCAAGAGAGCTGGGAATAAAACTCTGGGAAGTACGGACATTTACGAGATGGACAGAAGAAGATGAGCCATCAAATGGACTTGAGAAAAAGCAGACATAGGAGTAGGGAGAAAACAGGAGCAAAAGAAGTCATAGAGGACAAGGGAAGAATTAATTCAAGATGGACAGAATGGTCTATGGTATGATTAATAAATGTTATTCAACGGTGAAGTAAGATAAACAAGGGTAAAAAGTATCTACTAGTTGTGACTACAAGGATACTAGAGGTGACCTGTATGGTGGGAGCGCAAGTGTTAAAAAGGAAAAGTCTTAGCCATGTTTTTAGCTTGAGAGGATGCTGGGAAGAAAGAGGAGGCTGAAGCTACATGGGTGAGAAGGCCAACTTGAAGTTGTCTGTTTTAGAAAAAATCAGCTGTTATGGAATTGAGAATACTGATTACAGACGAAATGAACTCACTGTGGGTAGGAGAAGGAACCCTTCTTTTTCTAGAAATGGGATACCAAGTGATTATTAGGAAGACTAACAATGTTGAGTTTCATCTCTCTTTAATTAGCCCAAAGAAATCTCAGTAAGTTATATGATCAAAAGACATCAGGAGATGAAAGGAATAAGAGGCTAACAAAAGGTCTACATAATCCACAGGGGAACTAAACTCTAAAAAATTGTAAATAGGCTATACTTTTCCCTGAGAAAATCAGCACCACCCATAAACCCTACTTCCCTTGGAAACTGTGGTTGGTAAAAGTCTAATTAAAAGATGAACATTCTCTGGATATGTATATAAATATAGCTCTTCCTCTCCATTTATAGAGTATATTTAGAGACTGTGATGGTACACACACATTTAAACACATGCAAAATGGATTATAACTCATCTTATTTAAAGATGCTTCCAATAGGCTACCATGATAGAAAATGTCACCTTAAAAAAAAACCAACCCTTTTAGACCTATAGTCCTAGTCTAAACTAGGACTATCTAGGCTAGATCTATACTTTACAAATAGTATTACTTCATGGAATTAAGTAATTTTTCAGATAGAAACAGATCTTGCTTAAATACTTTCTTTTTTTTTTATTAAATACTTTTCAGTAATGCAATATGATTCTGAATTTCCATACAAGACTAAACTGGTTTCAACTCTATGGTCTAGCAAGAGCCTGGAGTGACTGGTCTGAAAAGTTTTATTCAATTTGATCTTGACTCGTGATGTGGAAAGCCTTAGCCCACATTGTCAAAGCCATTTTCTTCAGGATACATTACATTTAATTTACATTTTAATACAGTTTATATAATAAAAGAGTGACTTGTGACTTAGGTTACCAGACATTTGGTATGTATGGGATATCAAAAGTCTGTTACTTCATGCTACCCTTATTTTATCTCTTCATAAAAACTCTCTAGTTTTATAGCTATGTACAAAGTTTTAAACTATTAACTAATTTATTCTAATGTTCACTTCAAAGGAGGTAACACTAAGGCTCACTGAAATGATACATATTTTTCAAGCACCTATGTTATTTTCCTGCTGCCCTCCCCGTCTTCATCTCCCACTGCTCCATCCATATATTACAGGCAATACTGATGAGCTGGTCCCTGGTAATTTTGAAAAAGTTCCCTGAGTATTCTGAGGTGTACTTAAGACTGAAGGCCACTGGATATTTGAAAGAACAATGGACTTGGAAGACTTAAGCTCAAAAACTAGATTTGTTACTTAATAGTGACTTGGCTCATTTTCTCAATAATGTCTTTGTTGAGGATTAAATAATATGTGAAATCACTTCATATATTTTCAACAGTAGGAATATTTCTTGAAATAATTATTATATTCCTAAATGTATTCCTATTTATAAGTATTATTATGAAAGTGAAAGTTTAGTCACTCAGTCATGTCTGGCTCTTTGTGACTCCATGGACTGTAGTCCACCAGGTTCCTCTGTCCATGGGATTCTCCAGGCAAGAATACTGGAGTGGGTTGTCATTCCCTTCCCCAGAGGATCTTCCTGACCCAGAGATCAAACCTGTTATTATTATATTCTTCAATAAATTCCTATTTATTCCTAAAAATATCACTGGGAACATTCAGTGACTGTTGTCAGCCTTTGGAGAGGCGTGTTACCTGCAAGTAGATATCACAATTCACAAATTGGTATTAACAGATCACCCATTTGAAATGGTTATATTTATTGCTAATGAGAGCATCTTCTCTTGCTTCTGGAGTGAAAGGGCATGCTTTATACTTTTTCCAACTCCCCTCCATTCACAGAAGGAGTCAAATGTTTATTTACTGGATAAAAATAGAAGGAAAAATAAGTGTCTACTCCCCCACCTTCTTCATGAATTCCAGAAAGATATTACCTTTTATAAACATGAATGGGTTTTTCTTCTTATTTTTTTAATTTATTCTCCCTTTGAGCACCTGATGGGAAATGCATTCTCAACCCTGGTGGTATATCAAAATCACACCAGGAAGCTTTGGAGAAATACTGATGCCAGGATATCATCTCCAAATTCTGATTTAATTGGTTTTAAGAGGAGTATTTGGGAAAGTGTTAGTTGCTCAGTCATGTCCAACTTTTTGCAATCCCACGGGCTATAGCCTGCCAGGCTCCTCTGTCCATAGAATTCTCCAGGAAAGAATACTGGAGTGGGTAGCCATTCCCTTCTCCAAGGGATCTTCCCGACCCAGGTCGGGAATTGAACCTGGGTCTCCTGCATTGCAGGCAGATTCTTTACTGACTGAGCCACCAGGGAAGCCCAAAAGGAGTATAAGCATTGTTTGTTTGTTTGTTTTAAATGGTTCTGTTGTAATTCTAATCATAGCCAGGAGTGAAAACCTATAGGAACACATAATAGGTGTTCACTAAATAAAGAAGTTGAGAGGTGTGGTTGGGATTAGGGGGGTAGAACACTTGCCCCGATGGCAGCAGCTCTGTTTAACTCTGGTGGGACAGTAAGCAGGCAGGTGAACAGATCAACGTTAAATTCCCTGATATGCTATAGTTCCACCGCGGTTGTGGGTTCAAGTTCTGATATGGAAACTCTGTGTCTCTTTCTGTTTTTACCTTTCTCTCTTCTGTTGACCTCTTTCTCCTGCCTCCCAATGGAATTGTCATTAGGCCTGGCACTTTCTGATTTATTCGTCACTGTATTTCTAGGGCTTACAATAGTATCAGGCCTATATTTGCTGTTGGTATTTAGTCACTAAGTTATGTCAGACTCTTTGCAACCTCATGGACTGTAGCCCACCAGGCTCCTCTGTCCATGGGATTCTCCAGGCAAGAGTACTGGAGTGGATTGCCATTTCCTTCTCCAGGGGATCTTCCTGACGCAGGGATCGAACGGGCAACTCCTGCTTGGCAGGCACTTTCTTCACCACTGAGCCACATGGGAGGTCCCATCTGGCATATAATAGACACTCAGAAAATATAAGTTCAATATACTTCTCTTTCTCTCTCACATATAAACATAAAATGCAAATAAGGAATTGCAAAAATAATCCTTTTATGAGATTTTAAGACCCAGCCTTCTTAATATTACATTAAGATACAAAACACTGGCATTTCTGCTCTTGTAAAGTAAAATTCATTCTTCCATTAGCAAGAAGGTGCCAGATGATTTAGAACTAAGGGAAGAACTACCCCAGTTTCTATAACTATCTGAAACATAGAGTCAGTCTTAACATAGAGTCAAAGAGTCAATCTTAACATTGTCTATGAATAATATGTCTTGCTAAAACTAATCTGAACAAGTCAATTTGTTATTTCTACTTTATTTTCTCTCACATTAATGCCTAACTTTTAATAGTAACACACCAATACCATATTAGTATATTAAAACTTGACTACTCTTGCACCTTAAATATTTTTCTGTAGGAAAAGACATAAAGGAGAATAAACTGACAAATATTAATTAAAAAAAACTGCTTTGGCTGTAACAATTCCACAATTTAAAAAATGTTTCATTATATGGGCAGAGTGCCTTGCAGGAACAGTGAAATGCAGGAACAGCAGGACTAAGAGGACAGGGTCGCAGCTTAGAACAGTGAAAGGAATTGAGGGCCGAAGTCACCTGGAGAAACCGGATGAAACGGAAGTGCTGCAGTACTGGGGCTTCAAGAGAAACAGGCTGTTACATAGGAAGAGATGCTCTTCTTGACCAGGGGCTTTTCCCTGGTTTGTCCCCTTGCCGCCCCTGCCTCTCCCCACTCCCCTGCCCCCTACTGAACTGCCTATAGTCCCAAACACACGGCCTGGAGTCCCTGAGAAGGCAGAGCAGAACTCAGGACTGGAGCCCAAAAGGCAGGAACCAGAGCACTTGGCTGTTAACTTCCGGAGGCTCAACTGGGACTTTGTGAGTTTCTGAGCCGTAAGCCTCACTTAAATTGACAGTTCATTTATCTCCAAGAAGAGTATAATAATAACAGTCCCTTCATACAGTTGTTGCTAGATCCAGACAAGAAAATGCATAGGAAAATGCTCTGTAAACTGTGAATCATTAGGTAAATGTTATTCTCACTGTTAGACTAAAGAATTTGTTGAGGAAAAAAAATCACCACTAATTTTTCCTTCGCAATCCACAAGAAAATGTACCTGTGCTAAAGGTATAATCATAGTTACACCACATTACTAACAATCCCATACAAAAATCTGAAAACACAGAAAGTTTCCAATTACTTGGTACTATGAAATAAGTTTTAATAGAAACCAAGATAGCTGCTTTTCGCCAGGGGAGTGAAGGCACCTGCCAGATGTAGGACTAAGGCATGGATTACTGACTGGGAGTACTGGTCCCTACAACAAACAACTGGCCATTAGTGCGAGTTAAAGTGCATACATATGTAACAAGTGTTCCTGTAAAAAGGACAGAGCTAATCTAGACAATTCCATGTATCCATGTTTTGAGGAAGCTAACAGAAAGGGTTATTTTTGTTTATTTGTACCATCTAGCTACCAGTCAGAACTAAACTGATAGAAATGGCTTTTAAAACAGTTTTTCTTATAAGAGAAACTCAGAAGACTGAAATTTCAGACTTTCTAAAGAAGAGAAAACATATGGTTTGGATTAAAATCAAAGGCCTCATAACAATGCTTTTAGTTTTTATTCATTTATTATAGGAATAAAAAAAGTTAAAATAGAACAATAGTAAAAAAAACTTATTATGAGCATGTATTGACAAACAACGAAATTAACCCATCTTTGCATTCTGATGTACCAGCTTTTAACTTTAATTTGATTAGCAAAACATAGATATTCCTCAGAAACAGACTAATGACCTAGACGAATATGATCCTTGAAATCTTTTAAGAATCTAACAGGATGAGACATTGGTGGCTCTATTTTAAAACTATGTGCATTATTGTTTGCCAGATCAAGTTAATGAAATGTTTACTGCTAGAGTGTTATTTTTAAGTTAACAAAAGCATTTTTGCTGACTTGCTCATTGGACATACGCATGCAATTTAAAATGGAATTTCAAAATACTTTTATTACATGCACCCATCAAGAGAACAACCGAGGTCTCAAGACTGTGCTAAACTAATTCTGACTTTGTGTTAATAACAGAATTATTAGGCTTGTCAAAAGTGTGGCTTTCTGTTTTTAATAAGATTAATAAGGCCTCAGGGTTTAGGCTTCTTCAGTTTGAATTTCTTGCACCTCAAGATTCCTCTGTACAGTCCCCCAGTGTATTCTTGCTCTCTCAACTAGATCAAGCTTTCTCAGCCTTGGCACTACAGCCTTGGCACTACAGAATGGATAATGCTCTATCGTGAGGGGCCGCTCCGTGCACTGTAGGATGTCTAGCAGTAACCATGCCAAATGCCCCGTTCAGCAGAGGAAGACCCATTCCCCTCCCTCGACTTGAGTTCTTGGGTCCACACCCATGACCACTTCATTTCTTCCTAGTACGTCTCTCTCGCCCCATCTGCCACCTGCGCTTTCTCTCTTCGAGAACTAACATCTCAAATCTTCCCACTAAACGAATGTAAACATACTAACCAGCCAACCTCAAGTAAATTCTATAACTCGTGTAGCTACTCTCCTCTTGTTCTCTTTCACTAGAAATTTTTAGGAAGACGAACGTTCACCAGCACTTAAACTGAACTGTTAAAAATAACCTATGCCAGTGATATACTTCTCCTTTATTTTTTTTTTTAAAGCAACAAAAACCACCAAACACACACATATCTTTATTCTCTTTATCTTACAATGGTATGTCTTTATGATCATGAGATGGAGGGACGGCCATATATTTAGTGTACCAAGCTTCATGAAAGACTCCCTAATCCAAGATGTATTTATCACAATCAACTTACACACTGATGCCTAAGCCATCCATCAAGCACTCTGTTGATGGAAGCCATCTGTATGTCTTATAATCTCAATACATTTGGCATATTTGGTTCTTATTAAAATAAAAATGATTAGAGTTTTCTACTTTGTATCCTGTTACAAAACTCAAAACAGATATAAAAGAATATAATATCTTTTATGAATACATTTCTTGCTATTGACTTAGATCTATGTGCAAACTGTATCTCATTAAGGTCGTATTAGTATCAAAAGACCCTGATGCTGAGAAAGACTGAGGGAAAAAGGAGAATGGGAAAAACAGAGGATAAGATGGTTGGATGGATTCAGTGATTCAATGGACATTGAGTTTGAGCAAACTCAGGGAGCTAGTGAAGGACAGGGAAGCCTGGCATGTTGTAGTTCATGGGGTCTGAAAGAGTTGGACATGGCTTTAGGGACTGAATAATAACAACAATTAGTATCAAAGCATTGTGATACAAATGTGTCCTGGGATCACAATGGCTTTAGTCTTCAATGTGCTTCATGGATATATGCAACAGGAGTTTAGAAATGGCCTCTGAAACAAAGCTTTTCTTATGATTATAAGACACACTTAGAAGGCTGAAGGGAAATTTCAGACTTACTTTAAAAGAACGGTTTGGCTAGCTTACTTTCCTGGCACTTATATCTTACTAGACAACCAATTCCATTTGGGAGCTCTTTAAATATTTTGAATCAATGTCTCTTAACCTTAAAAAAAAAAACAACAACTATGACCCCTACTAGGATTTCTCACTCAACTCTCTTTGTAATTCAATTAACCCAAGTCTTACTGAGTTTAGTTTTGGCACTCATGTTTTACACAGAAAAAGCAGGCATTGAATATGCTATTTCTAACTACATATATGTCCTGCACTCCCACCTCCCTATACCTTCCTTCTGGCAATCACCTTAAATATTTATATTTAACTAGATTTATTTTGTTCCCACTAATTTTTTTCTTCCACAATCAAAACCCACAATTTACTTCACTCTGGAATCCTAGCTGTACAAAGTCTCTGTCACTGTGGTCACTGGCTTGTTAATATACCTTTTAAAATATGGCACCCAGATCAAAATGTGTTATTTCATATGCACACTGAATTAAGAGATGATTTCAGTATTTATGCTTCCCCGGTGGCTCAACTGCTAAAGAATCCGCCTGCAGTGCAGGAGATCTGGGTTCGATCCCTGGGTTGGGAAGATCCCCTGGAGAAGGGAAAGGCTACCCACTCCGGTGTTCTGGCCTAGAGAATTCCATGGACTATATAGTCCATGGGGTGGCAAAGAGTCAGACACGACTGAGCTACTTTCACTTCAGTATTTATTCTGTACACTATGCCTTGGGCTGGTACTTGGCAACACAGAAGGTCTTCAATAAGTATTAGCTGTATATGACTTTAACTGAGCTTCTCAACCAGGAAGGATACTGAATAGAAAATAGACTTTTCTGTTACTACTACACAAGCCTTTCCTTTCGACACACTGGGATTCTGTCCCCATAGTGGTTAAAATGGCTGGCCAGAGAGGAGACCTATTCTTTCTAAAACAAACCCAAAGGAGGAAATTCTTGGCAAAGATCCTGAGAATAGAAACCCCTTGCAGTGACCAGGGATAGAGGACAACTGACCACATCAGAAAGCTGCAAGAAAGTTAATGCAAGTGATAGAATTTCACAAACCTTTAGAGTTCACAAAAAAGTTATCCAGGGCTCATGAGCTAATGCAGACTAACTGGTGCCTTCTGTTTCTGCTCTGCCATTATCTATCAGTAATAAATGGTTTAATCCTAAAAATATATTATGTGGTTTTCATTCTTGGCTCTAGATTACTCATGGAGAAGACAAAATATAACCTTTAATTTGATTTGACAAGACATCCTACATAATAAATAAATGAATAGCTACTAGTAAAATTGCACTCAAAGAATGCATTTTTGGCTCCCAGACAATCACATTCCAATTTCACTATATACGTATATAAAAATCTGCTTAAGTCAATTTGTGATATACTTCCAGAAGTATGGATCAATCATACTATACCTCAACATTTGGTAAAACTCAGTTTTATGTTTCCCTGTGTTTTATACCTGAACACACACACAATACATATATCTTTTTCCTTCTGATTAACATATCACAGAAAACAAAACAATAAAAGAAAATCTATTAGGTAACTGATTTATATCATGTAGTACAGGAATTTTTCCCCATCTGGCCTTCCTCCAGCCTGTTCAAACCAAATCCACGTTCTTACTTCTTTTGGCAAGTTATTTTACATTCTGAAATTATTCCATCAGATGGTCTCTTCTTTACTTTCATCCTCTGATTTTACTTCTCTCAGTAACTGCTGTAGGATCCAACTGCTTTGAACAGTTGATAATGGAGATTGTAGGTGAACAATGGGATGCTTCAATTTCTCTATATCAGTACTAGAGAAATTTTTCTTGGCTACTTCAATAACTCAGAGAAGTCAGAGAAAAATATCCTTGAGAAATTATTTTCAAAAGTCTTTAAACACAATTGCTGTAAAAAAGGTTTTGACCCATCTGAAAGGCATTTTTGATTAGGTTCATTATCGTGTTTTTCATTCCTCATGGACACAGAACAATGAATTCCCTCATATTTGTAGAGTGGGTAAAAAAGCTCAGCTAATATGGGGGTACTTCAAAGACATCCTCCCTACACATTCTCAAACAGCACTGTATGTATTACTTTGATGTAAGAGACTAAAAAACATGCTTAACACAGCTGCCTTCAGCTGCAAGCCAACATTACATGGATTTATTTATCTTTTTATTGCTGCATAAATTACCATTTCATAGGGTTGGGTTGTTCAATTGTCATCACAAATTTTATAAGCACATTTTTGAAAACTGAGGATGGATCTTTCTATGAAATACTACATATGGCATTACAGAATCATACAAATGAGTGGTGGTCTGGATAGTTCCATGGTTAAACAACTTAATGGTTCAAAATAGTTTTAAAAATCACCTGAACAAAAATTTGCACTCACTCATAAAAATAAGGTCTCAGATTAAATTGGTGGCTGCAAAATGTATAATAAGCATGACTGGCATAAGAAAAAAAGACAGCACAACAAAGAAAAGGTAATATTTGTACTTCTATACAATTAAAGAGCGTGTGTGTGTGCATGCGTGCTAAGTTGCTTCCGTCATGTCCAACTCTGTGACCCCATGGACACAAAGCCTGCCAGGCTTCTCTATTCATGGAATTCTCCAGGCAAGAATACTGGAGTGGGTAACCATTCCATTCTCCAGGGGATCTTCCCGACGTGGGGATAGAACCTGCCTGTACTGCCGGCAGATTCTTTACTGTCTGAACCACTAGGGAAGCACATATGCTACAGTACATATATCAAAATACTTTTATGGTGTACCACCACAAATTTCTACATGTCTTCATAGGAATAGAATCTTTAAAACTAGACAACAAATATTATCAATTAGCACTACAATAAAACATGGAGAATGAATTGCTCGTAAACATCACTGACCTGAGCACTCATCTCTGAATTCTTCCAGATAGGCTGATATGTCTACAGGACAAAAGCTTTAATTATCTATGAAGCATTTTAGCATGGGATATGTTCAGATATGAAACATATTTCATATAGTCTCAAACTTTAGTTTCTATGTAGCAATCTCCCAATAGTACCAGTTTCAGAAACATACAGGAACAGCAGGACGATTCGTTGTCTTCTCAGTAAAAAATGAAGATATCTGTTGTTCTAATTACTGAGATCACTAAAGAATTTATCAGTTCATATATATTATATATATGATATAGTCTGCTGGGTCTCCTGCATTGCAGGCGGATTCTTTGTCGTCTGAAACACCATAAAACCCCACTTATGTAAATTATGAACACAGGTCTTCGTGCATGGAGAAATATCTAGAATAAAGCTCACTAACATCTTATATTTTAGCTCAGTTCAGTTCAGTCACTCAGTCGTGTCCGACTCTTTGTGACCCCATGAACCGCAGCACGCCAGGCCTCCCTGTCTATTACCGACTCCCGAAGTCCACTCAAACCCGTGTCCATTGAGTCTGTGATGCCATCCAACCATCTCATCCTCTGTCATCCCCTTCTCCTCCTGTCTGCAATCTTTCCCAGCATCAGGGTCTTTTCAAATGAGTCAGCTCTTCGCATCAGGTGGCCAAATTATTGGAGTTTCAGCTTCAAAATCAGTCCTTCCAATGAACACCCAGGCCTGATCTCTTTTAGGATGGACTGGTTGGATCTCCTTGCAGTCCAAGGGACGCTCAAGAGTCTTCTCCAACTTCACTTGGACTCCAACTTCTCAGTTCAAAAGCATCAATTCTTCGGCGCTCAGCTTACTTAATAGTCCAACTCTCACAACCATGCATGACCACTGGAAAAACCATAACCTTGACTAGATTGACATTTTTGACAAAGTAATGTCTCTGCTTTTTAATATGCTGTCTAGGTTGGTCATAACTGTCCTTCCAAGGAGTAAGCATCTTTTAATTTCATGGCTGAAATCATCATCTGCAGTGATTTCGGAGCCCAGAAAAATAAAGTCAGCCACTGTTTCCACTGTTTCCCTGTCTATTTGCCATGAAGTGATGGGACCAGATGCCATGATCTTAGTTTTCTGAATGTTAAGCTTTAAGCCAACTTTTTCACTCTCCTCTTTCACTTTCATCAAGAGGCTCTTTAGTTCTTCTTCACTTTCTGCCATAAGGGTGGTGTCATCTGGATATCTGAGGTTATTGATATTTCTCCTGGCAATCTTGATTCCAGCTTGTGCTTCCTCTAGCCCAGCGTTTCTCATGATGTACTCTGCATATAAGTTAAATAAGCAGGGTGACAATATACAGCCTTGACGTACTCCTTTTCTTATTTGGAACCAGTCTGTTGTTCCATGTCCAGTTCTAACTGTTGCTTCCTGACCTGCATACAGGTTTCTCAAGAGGCAGGTCAGGTGGTCTGGTATTCCCATCTCTTGAAGAATTTTCCACAATTTATTGTGATTCACACAGTCAAAGACTTTGGCATAGTCAATAAAGCAGAAATAGATGTTTTTCTGGAACTCTCTTGCTTTTTCAATGATCCAGCGGATGTTGGCAATTTGATCTCTGGTTCTTCTGCCTTTTCTAAAACCAGCAATAGGAGGTTATTTCTGGGTAGTGGATCTTGCATGGTTTTTACTAACTTCTTCCCATTTCTCTATATTGTTTTAGTGTTTTAAACTAATGCTCATATTAGATTTACAAAAATATAAGGAGGTGTGAAAGGACAGGTTAGGAGTCAACAATTATTTCAGGGACTTTTCTGGTGGTCCAGTGGTGACTCCATGTTTCCACTGCAGGGATTTGATCCCTGGCTGGATAACTAAGATCCTGCAAGCCATGTGGAGTGGAAAGAAAAAGAAGGAGGAGGAGGAGGAGGGGAAGGTGAGGAAGAGGAAGAGGAAGTAGAACAAGAAGAAGAAGAAGAAAAGAAACAACTGTTGCAAAAGCATAAACTTCTACTTATATTTACAAATGACTAAAAGGGCATACTGTACTGCAGGAAAGTACAATACAAAAAAACATACTTGGCTTTATAAGACTCTACCATGTACCTTCACTAGTATTCACACATGTACATGTGTGAGTGAATATCTATACACATTTTTTTCATCCATTAGGTGAAGATGAGAAAAAAAAATGGACTTTACAAACAGGCATACCTGGTTTAAACCCCAGTTCCAACCAGACTGCACAATGTTTTTGAAAGTCTCTGACTTTTCCACTTGGAAAGTGGAGATTCACACAGTGATTAAATCTGTATTAAATGTCAGTTGTGTATTGTTGAGGATGCTGGGAATACTAATGGGAATGGGAAGACTGTTCGAACACACAGATGAGCAACAAAGGCAACATGCTGTGACAGAAGCCTGGATGGAGGAAGAAAGGGGTGACTCTTCCTAATCATTTAAGGAAGGCTTCACTGAAGAGGTAACATCCAAGCTTTGTCCCTAGTGATTAAGCAGGAGTAGGCCAGGAGGCTGGGGGCAGAGTAAAGATTGGGGCAGCAGAGGTAACACGGTTAAATGTAAGGAGGTGTGAAAGGGCAAGGTCGGGTGCCAAAAAACTACAAGCAACACACCCCAGCATAAGATGCTTGTGAGGGTCACCAGAGCAATGCACGGGACAAAGCTCTTGACTGTGTACCCATGCAAACCCACGTCATTTGTTTCCCAAACCTTGGGGTCCTTTTTACTTCCTCCTTCACCCTCATATCTCCTACCAAGTCCACTGTCTCTTTGTTCTCACTGTTCTCCCAGGTTCATTACATGTAATTTGGTTGGAAGGACTGCAACTGTCCAGCAAACACAGTAGGTACTTCACCAGTGTCAAACGCTTTCAACTACCTGACTCTAGCCTGGCTAGAGACTTTGGAAATGTCATTTACTCTCTCATGCCACTTGTAACTAGGAATGCACAAAGAGTAACAGTGAACACTTACCAAGTACCAGGCAGGGTGTGAGCCCTTCAAATATACTGTTCCATTTGAGTCTTACAATAATCTTCTGAGATGGAACTACTACAGGACTCTAATCCTTTATCCATAATTTTGAGATCTAAAAAGCACTGAAATCCAGGAGTTTTCCCTTAGTCTGTAGCAAACTCATTTGGATAAAACCTGAATTGAATGCATATAAGGCCATGTATCATTTTTATTCCACTTACAAATTCCCACATTGCCTGCTGTGAAAACACAAATGCATTGGTTCTGAGGCACTGCCTGAGACTTTGTTGGGGAAGTTATCTAACACCTCTAATCACTATAGAATATAATCTTTCTGAAAAATTCTGAATTTCAAAACATCTGATGTAAGAATTTTATTTCTTATCATAGATGAGCAAGCTGAAACACAGAGAGGTTAAGTAACTTGTCCAGAGTCACACAGCTAATATTTAGTAGACCCAGGTCTCAAACCCAAGCAATTTGACTAGTTCCTAGACCCTCTTAACCTTTTAGTTAAACTTGGTCTGAGTGTCCAATAAACTCCAAAGACTTCCAAAGACATCTATAAGGTACCGTTAAGTCTCACTTTATTATCCTTATTGCTTCATCTGAAATAGGCTCTCATCACTTCTAAGACATATTCTCTGTGTTCCAACTTCTACATAATCTTGGCTCAGATTCCCCTTCACCCCGTTGCCGCGTTAATACTTCCTTTCCATCCCTTCAGGTTCAACTTCAATGTCAGGTTCGTCAAGATAATGGTCTGGTTTGCCTCAGCCACAAACGAGTTTAGTATCTCACTCTTTATAGTACTCTGTATTTCTTTTTTTTCAGGCATTGTGTGTGTTTTAGTCGCTTGGTCGTGTCCGACTCCTTGTGATCCCATGGACTGTAGCCCATCAGGCTCCTCTGTCCATGGAATTCTCCAGGCAAGAATTCTGGGAGTGGGTTGCCATGCCCTTCTCCAGGGGATCTTCCTGACCCAGGGATCAAACTCAGGTCTCCTGCACTGCAGGCAGATTCTTTATCATCTGAGCCACCAGGGAAGCCCCTTGAATGGAACTTTGTTAGGAGACAATTCTCTCCTGCAGCTGAGCTGGCAGAAGGAGGGAGGAAGCCTAAAGGTGCTGGGGTGCCCTGAGAAGGAGGCCAGCTCGGGGAAGCTGAACAGGAGGTGGAGGGGGCCGCTGAGCCTGACAACATCCCTGAGCCCCCAGACAAACTCAACTCCGTGTCACTGTTATTTGTGAACCCGTGTCCCAAACAAACTGTGCCCTCTTTCAGAGCTGGCAGGAACCATGTCCCATTCATTTTTATATCTCCAGAGCACTAGTCAAGTGTTACGGATATTATCATTGCCCCATAAATGTTGGTTGCAAGAATAAAAAGCTAACCATATTTTAATTAACGAGTTTCATATTGATGTACATAGGTGATGTTCTAACACTCACACAATGACAGACTTAACCTTTCTCTTTTAAAAACATTACCATCTTCAAGTGGAATTTTCATGAAGAAAGAATTTTCTCCTGTTTCTTATGAGACTGAACTAAAAAAGCAAAACAAAACCCCCCAAACAGGGAAAGAAAAATAAACTATTTCTACTTATGACCATCTAGACTCTAATGCTGGCTCGTCACCGTAAACTTTAGTTCCCAAGAAGAAATTATCCTATTAGGAAAATGAACATGATATAGCATTTTATTAGAATCTTTCCATTCTGATGAATTTGGTTGGCAGAGGGAATCATTGAAAGGAGCAGTTCCTATTTATATTCTATTCTGAGTATACAAATTCTAAATGCTTTACTATTAAGAATTTATTTCTAATATTTTCCAGAGGCAGGGCTTAAAAATATCTGCTTTTGAAATGTCTGTTTCATATTTAATGTAAAGGATGGCTATAGGTGGAATTATGAGGGGCTTCAAAGTAGAATAATAATCTTAAAAAGGACCAGCTGATATAATAATTTGTACATGGAAATTTTGGCCTGTTCCTATTTTCCTTGCAATTTTTTCTTTTAGGTTAATGATGTATATATGGATATTATGTGCTTTGAACTGGCTTTCTAGCAATGGCAATGGATTCCTCTTATTCCATCTACATTTACATTCTATTGTATGACTGGCTAGGATTAGGCCATCAAACAAAATAAGCAAACTGTTTCATAAAGAAATCCATCCAACAGTTCTTATCTCAGAAATCTCATGCTCCATTCAAAAGATTCCATTCTATAATTTTTCTGAAAAAATTTGTAAGTTAAATAAACTTGGTTAAAATATACTATTTGTGATATACATTTTATAGCCTCTATGCTAAAATCAACTACTTCTGTTGTTGAAATGTATTTCATGGAAATACCAAAGAAGAATTTTATTCCTTTTAAAGTCAAAATCCTATGAAAACAAATTATTTTGGGTATATTTACTAACTTTCTTGGGCTTCCTCTGTGGCTCAGTGGTAAAGAATTTGCCTATAATGCAGGAGACACAGGAGACCTGGGTTTGATCCCTGGGTCAGGAAGATCCCCTTGGAGGAGGGCATGGCAACCCACTCCAGTATTCTTGCTTGGAAAATCCCACGGGCAGAGAAGCCTGGCGGGCTACAGTCCATAGGGCCACACAGAATTGGACATGTCTGAAGCGACTGAGCACGCACACACTATCTTCCGTAGCATCTCTCATATTCAACCCATCCACCTCCTCTCTGACTTCGCTGCTGTTGCCTACCGGCTCTCATCATATCATGCTGAACCACTGGAATATAGTTTCAATTTGCTTTTCCTGCCCTGGGTCTCTCTACTCTCCTAAGCTGTCCTCCACTTAGATGCTAGGATGACTTCTAAAATGTGAACCCATTAATGTTATTTTTTTATTTAAGTCTCTTCCCTGGCTTCCCATCGTCTCTGAGATGGTCAGCTGCACTGTGTGGCATACTTTCTTTCCATGCTGAGCTGCCTTCCTGCTCACCTAGTTAGACGCTCCTTATAATGAAACTGTGTGCAATTCACGCCAGTGTGCCTGTTCTCTCCACCCAGAAAACAAGAAATAGCAGCAAATTTAAACATTTAATGAGCTCTCTTGACATTTGTTGATTGGCACTGGTTGGTGTGGGACTTCCTAGGTGGCACTAGTGGTAAAGAACCTGCATGCCAATGCAGAAAACATAAGAGACCTGGGCTTGATCCCTGGCTCAGGAAGGTCCCCTGGAGGACGGCATGGTAATCCATCCCAGTATGCTTGCCTGGAGAGTCCCATGGACAGAGGGGACTGGCGGGCTACAGTCCGTAGGGTTGCAAACAGTTGGACACGACTGACGTGACTTAGCACGTATGCACGCACTGGTTGGTGTGGAGCTTCTGGTAAACATTTATTCTCAACTCTAGAGGTCAGATGACACCACCCTTATGGAAGAAAGCGAAGAAGAACTAAAGAGCCTCTTAATGAAAGTGAAAGAAGAGAGTGAAAAAGTTGGCTTAAAACTTAACATTCAGAAAACTAAGATCATAGCATCTGGTCCCATCACTTCAAGGCAAATAGATGGGGAAACAATGGAAACAGTGGCAGACTCTATTTTTTGGGGGGCTCCAAAATCACTGCAGATGGTGACTCCAGCAATGAAATTAAAAGACGCTTGCTCCTTGGAAGAAAAGCTATGACTAACCTGGACACCATATTAAAAAGCAGACATTACTTTACCAACAAAGGTCTATCTAGTCAAAGCTATGGTTTTCCCAGGAGTCATGCATGGATGTGAGAGTTGGACTATAAAGAAAGCTGAGCGCTGAAGAATTGATGCTTTTGAACTGTGGTGTTGGGGAAGACTCTTCAGAGTCCCTTGGACTGCAAGGAGATCCAATCAGTCCATCCTAAAGGAAATCAGTCCTGAATATTCATTGGAAGGACTGATGTTGAAGCTGAGACTCCAACACTTTGGCCACCTCATGCGAAGAACCAACTCATTGGAAAAGACCCTGATGCTGGGAAAGATTGAAGGCAGGAGGAGAAGGGCATGACAGAGGATGAGATGGTTGGATGGCATCACCAATGCGATGGACACGAGTTAGGGTAGGTTCTGGGAGTTAGTGATGGACAGGGAAGCTTGGTGTGCTGAAGTCCATGGGGTCACAGAGAGTCAGACACGACTGAGCGACTGAACTGACTGACAAGAGGTCCAATCTCTGGCTTCCCTGGATTCAGATCATTGTCATCATGGCAACTTCTGTTGGTCCCTATCCCATATGAAAACTCATTAGGATTACCTTCATTAGTGCTTGTAATCCAAACATTTAATCAGAAATGACTTTTAGGAGAAGCCTACCAGAAATAACAGATGCTGTATACACTGCTTTTGTCTAAAACTAACCCAGGGTTTAGTATTCAGCACAAAAAATTCTGAAATGCTCTACAGTAACAAATCACACTACCATAAACACACTCATTTTTTTTTTCATTCATTTAACAAAAGTTTCACAGTGTAGCTTTTTAAAATCATTATTTGGAGAAAAAATTTCAGCCAAATTTTCCTATGGAAAATGTTAGCCAACAAAGAGGCATGCTCTACAGCAGAAATTGTCAAATTATAAATGAAGTTTCTTAAAAATGTGTAGAATACTTCAATTTATGCTATATATACCAAATAATAAGAGTTAATCTTTTGAAAGAAATATGATTTCTCTAAGTATATCTTTATTTTTATTATTACCATCTAACCCTTATGAACTAAAGCTTGTAAATCCAGTCTCCTAAGATATGGAGATTTCAACAGCTTTCTATGAAAGTGTCCATTTTTGACTACTTTGTGATGTTTTCTATCAAGGATAAACCACCATTCATTCAGAATGAAGATGTCTAGAACTATAGAGAAATACCTGATAGCAGGAGGTTCAATGTGGCTTCCTCGCCTGTCCATTATACCATGTTTACCAAAAATAAAACTGATAGGCATATTTCAAAGCATGAATGATTTTAAAGTCCTTTCAAGCCCCAGCCAACCACAGTTTAATTTGATTCTCAATGACTTGGCTTTCCTGAAATGCTACTTTACTTAAAGGAAAAAAAAAAAAAAGCACTTTGCTTAATTTCTTCACCCTAGAAATATTATTTTTCCATTTAAAAAAGCCCAACCTCAAAACTATAACCATTAAAATTAAATACTATCCCTTAGGGACTTTTCTTCTACAGCAAAGACTTTTGACTGTCACTTAATAAGCACACACAATGCCTCAACTGTGAGCACCAAGACAAGGAATGCCTACCAGTAAGGGAACAAATCTTAAGCGACTTAATTTTCCAGACCTTGCTGCTCAGTGCCTCTGGCACTCAGTAAGTGTTCAATGAGAATATGTTCAATGAAGAATGAATGAAAATGTCTGCAGTAGCAAGTGGAGGTAGTGGAATGAATAAGACTCTGTTGATACATACACTATCCTAAATTTACTCTGAAAAGAAAATAGAAATAGACCAAAACAAACCTGCTTTCCATAATTATGCTACAGTCGTCTGGCCTTTACTTTCCGACTCCTAAAGCATTTTAAAAAATATTTACTGTATTAAGTCTCATTGCATCCTGAAGGGTAATAGCATAATTATCACTTAATCTATAAGTGGAAAAATGAAAGTATAGCTAGGAAAAAAAAAGGCGAAATTGACAGACACACACACAGAGACCTCTATTGTATAGGAAAAGAAATAAAATTTCACAATGAATTTAGACTCCCACTTAAACATTCTAATTACCAGCATGGTCCACGGTTTGAAATCCATACTCTGGAACCAGTCTGCCTAACTGTGAGTCCTGAGTCTGCCCTTTCTGACTCTGCATGCCCGTGCTGTCTCTTCAGTCACGCCCGACTCCTTGTGACCCCTTCCTTATCCATGGGATTCTCCAAGAATACTGGAGTGGGTTGCCATGCTCTCTTCCAGGGGACCTTCCCGACCCAGGGACTGTGTTATCTCGTATATACCATATATCTATTCCCTCATCTGATTAATAGGAATGATAATAGTACCTACTTCATAGGGTTGATATAAGGATTTAATTAATAATACATGTGTAAAATGCTTAGAAAGGTAGGTGACTCATTGTAAGGTCTATTTAAGTGTTTGCTAATATTATTATTCTTTCTACTAAATCAGTGAAAAGTAAATCTATTTCTTGGGGCAGGCATATATGGCAGTGGAATTACTGAAAACCAAATATGCAGAACCCCAATAAAGAAGCAGATAAAAGGAGTTCTGACTTAAAAATCATCTCATACATTAGAATGTACGATGCAGTCTACAGTTAACTGTGTTCATAAAGAGGATGTTTTGTCATAAAAACTTATAATTTGTAAAATGATAGTCACAAACTTCAGTTATCCTCAATTTCCATCTTACTTGTTCTCATATTTCATTTTTGTTGCACCATGTCAAGACAAGCTTGATTTACACAGATAAGTAGTTGTTTTTTTTAAAGTCTTCAATGAAATTG
Source organism: Dama dama (assembly GCF_033118175.1). Lineage (NCBI taxonomy): Eukaryota > Metazoa > Chordata > Mammalia > Artiodactyla > Cervidae > Dama > Dama dama. Next base: position 47,807,774 of record NC_083711.1, on the reverse strand, counting down.
ATTCAAGGGGTTGACAAAGGAATAGAAGGAACTTTTTTTCCAAGTAGAATTATGAGAAATATTTAAAAACTTCTTACACTCCTTGTAATAAATCAAGAAAAGAACAATATGCGCTAGTAACATAGAATCATGATGCAGCATGCTAGCCATTCACTTGTTCCTGCATAACTAACCAGGTGACAGTGAAGACAGATGTCACTGATGCTGCCTGGCATTTAACTGACTGCTGGGTATGTGTGCTTGCAAGAGTAAGCCCTGCCTTTGCAGTTGTACATGTGCAGACGGGAACAGGGCTGGACTTGGATACGCAAGGTCATACCCTTCCTAATCAATGTCATGGGTACTACAAGTTCAAAGACAGTGTGAAGTGGTGACAAGAGACTTCTTAAGGTCTAAAAAAAAATAGTTAACAGAGCAACACAGTTATTTAAGTTGGCAGTTCTCCAATGTGACTTTGGAATATAAGACATTTTAGTGATTTATTTTATTACAATTTTTAGACAGTTAAAATATTTATAAAATAAAATTTGAATTACATGTTTGTGGAACTCCTAAAGCACATCTGTAGAATAATTTAAAAATCACTGGATTAGGATTCTAATTCCACCCAGCATATAGAAAGCTGGAGTGACACATTCACCATTAAAAGAAGAAAAAGTAGAATAAAACATAAAAACATAATATTTGAGTCCAGAAAGTTCAGAAAACAGGGTAAGCAGTCTGAAATCCAAGAAGGAACAGGCTCCTCCAAGGAAATTTGGAAACTGTAGACTGGCTCACTTGTGGCATCACAGAGACACCACACACTACACAGTTAAGAAGAAATCAGCTAAATATCTAAGAAATTGCTAAAGGACAAGTGTAGGTTAGACTGAGAGTACAGGGCTTTTGGGAGCTGCAATCACCAGGGCATTCAAACCCACTCTCCACCAGGTGCTCATGAGAAAGATGGGGGAAGAGTGGGAAAGAATAGGAGAGAAGAAGAAGAAAATGGTCAAAATCCGCGCCCTCCCCCCCATAGAATTAAAGACATAAAACCACAGGTCCAAGAAACTCAGAGAACCTTGGGTAGGATAAATAACAACAACTACAAAATCATATATTCAAATTCCCCAAAATTAAAAATAAAGAGGAAATTTTGAAGACATGAACAAAGAAAAGAATAGAGAGGAACAAGCAAAAGAATTGTACCAAACTTTTTGCCACAAGCTATGCAAGCCAGAAGACAATCAAGTGACATCTTTAAAGTGCTGAAAGAAAATCACTAGGCTAAGACTTTTTCTTGGAGTCTAGCTTAGATCCTGGAGAAGGGAATGGCAACCCACTCCGGTATTCTTGCCTGGAAAATCCCATGGACAGAGGAACCTGGCTGGCTACAGTCCATGGGTCACAGAGAGTTGGACACAACTGAGTGTGCACACACAGCTTAGATCCAACAAGAGTCCTACTAGTAATCTGGCTGCACTTCTCATGAGGAGTTACTTTTCCTGTGTCTATATATTTGCTTTGGACATGGCTTAATGATTTACCTAAAATATCCAATAAATAGACAATACCACAGTGTTGCTGTTGTTTAGTTGCTAAATTGCATCAGACTCTTTGTGACCCCATGGACTGTAGCCCGCCAGACTCCTCTATCCATGAGATTTCTCAGACAAGAATACTGGAGTGGGTTACCGTTTCCTTCTCCAGGGGGGTCTTCCCAATCCAGGGATGGAACCCACGTCTCCTGCATTGGCAGGTGGGTTCTTCACTGCTGAGCCACCAGGGAATTCATATTACCACATTACCATTCAACTGTATTCTATATGTATGGTTTCTTGCAATTGCTGTTTAGTTATAAACAGAGATGAGTAGTGTATGTAGGTTACAATATCTTTGTACTATCCTCAGATAGACTAAAAACAGCACATACTTACAGAGCCTCACCATGTTCTCCTTCTAAGTGTTTCATATTTAATAAGAGACACTATAGTATTACTGTTCGCATGCTAGCCCAAAGAAAATATACACTAATATATATTGTTGATTTTTCTAACCTTTCTTTCGACAACTCACTGCATATTTGATTTCCACATCTGAGTAAGAATGTTACTTTTGGAATGACTCTGATATTCAGACTGCTGAAATGTCTCTTTCCCTAGATTATACTATCCAGAACAGAACTTTCTTCCTCTTCCATGTCTCCTGGTATTGCAGTCACTTTCTATCTGCTTACTCTATTTTATTATTTTTTTTCATAGCACTTATTATTACATGACATATAACGTCTTAAATATATTTACCTGTCCACTGTCAGTCTCCTGTGCTGGCATGTACAACAGCAGGGACTTTGTTTCTCTCAGTCACTCACTGTTGTATCTCCAGCACTTATAATAGTTCCTGGAACTAGGTGGAATTCACTACGTATTTGTTGAAACAGCATGTGCAAATGAATGGGGGAATACATGAACGAAAAAAGCACAATCCCTTTTGCCTGAGGAATCTGGTAAACTTGGGATGGGAAAGAGCAGAAGTAGGTAGAAGGTGAATGCCTGCTATTTGAAAGGAGCTTCACTGCCTTCAGCTAAGATGTCCAGCATAGTCTGTGGAGCATTAGCAGACATTCAATATTATTAGTTATAATTACCAATTGTCCTTCTCTCATGAACTCCTCTTAACAAAGTTGTGAGGACCATTTTCTGGTTTTGCAAATTCATAAAAGTCCAACAACACGTTCATGTTTACAGAGTAAGGAAGTGGTTGTGCTGAATCCACCCAGATGTGGCAGGCACCAGAGCCCATACCCAGAGGTGGGAAAGAGAACACTGAACTGTTGATTGTCTATTTCCTTGAAGTTTGCTTCATGCATTCATTACTTCATCTTGCTTCCTGAGGGCTAAACTGATCTTTAGTTGAATAAAACTGAATGAATTTTTTATTATATGTCATAAAATAATAGGCTCTTTACTCTAAATTTGGATTTTTATTCTTGTTTCTAACTTGTTTGAGCTGACAGTGATAACTTTAAAGCCAACAAGGTTTAAAAAAAAAAAAAAGGACTTTACTAAAGTTACCCAAAAAATTCAGTTTAATGAAACCCTCTAAAAATTGCAGGTCCATACCATAATAAATCAACCCTGTATTTGAAAGCACAAACTGTATATACTGGCACCCCATTCAGCTAAGATAAAAATGACAAGTACTTCAATGATAAATTGTCCTCTCCATATTATCCAATGGAAATATTCAAATTGTCCAATACCTACAAGCAACTAGAAGGATTGAGTTTAACTTTCAAATTAAAAGGACATTAAGATGGAGCACAGTCCCTCAATCTGTCTCTGAAAAAATATTCACAGAACCTGCTTGGTCTTAGAGCTTGGGAGGAATATGGTACGTTTTCAGATAGCAATTCAGCCAGCTATTACAACTGCAGACTACAAGAAACTAAGGGATAAAATAAAATGAGAAACTATGAGGATCTCTTAACAGTTGCCAGGAGTGGTGGTGGTTTAGTCGCTAAGTCGAGTCCGACTCTTGCAACCCCATGGACTGTAGCCTGCCAGGCTCCTCTGTCCATGGGATTCTCTAGGCAAGAATACTGGAGTGGGTAACCATTCCCTTCTCTAGGGGATCTTCCCAAGCCAGGAATCAAACCCAGGTTTCCTGCATTGCAGGCAGCTTCTTTACTGACTAAACTATGAGGGAAGCCCTCTCATAGCTTCCCTTCCAAAGGGAAGCAATTAACAGTTGCTTAACAATTACATATTATCAGTCAAGGAGAGCTAAACTTTGAGCAAACCTGCTCTCTGCCTCCCTGGACCACAAAACTAGGCCTAGAAAAAGAGGTACCAAACATGTGACAGGATACCTGCATCCCCAATCTCTGTTTTCCTCATTGTTCCCCAAACTGGGAAAGATGTGTACTGAAAAAGAGGTTTAAGTATAAGTCCATTTATCTCTTATAATGTGTGTAGTGTGTTCTCTACTTCCTTTACCATGGTGGGATTTTGCTTTTCAATCTATGAGTTACCTACAGGATGCGAGTATGAATTCTATAAGGCATGAGGGGAGATATTGATAAGTCCCACACAATGAAGCAGATAACAGATGTCTACCAAGACTTGGCAATACAATTTGAGTATCTACCCACTGATCTCAATAAGGAGTTCTCAAATGAGTATTGAAAATTTATTAACACACCCACTAACTCCTATAGAGATCACAGGAAGAGAGAGAGAGAACATTTTTATTTCTTTCCTTTATGCTATGTGTACATAATCCTCCTAAATTCTCATGAAATTCATTGAGTTCTAATACCGATCTCCAAATCAGCTTTACCATTCAGGTGGACTCTTTTTGCCCTTCAACTTTCTTAACAATTGTCATTTCATCCACTATGCCTATAGTTCTGCACCCAATTTTGTGAATAGGTAAAAAAGACTCCTTTAATGGTGTCTGCCCCAAATTCTTTGGCCAATTTCTGGCTCTCAGCTTTGATTGCCAAAGGCGTGAAGATCAAAAGATGTTCTCTGCTGAAGTGTTTACTGCTCTGTAACACATCCTCTCACAACAAAGGAGTTCTTTATTTACATCTAAGATGAAAGAGTAAGTTACAAAGTAAAAGGCCTACATCAGACAGATGCAGGTGACAGAATTTGCTTGCCCCATCCTCAAGAAAATTCACATCATTAATATAAAGTCAACCTAAAAGTTCTCCAGAGCAAAATATACCTTTCAGGGAGGGGGGTGCAGCTCTGGCTCTCAGGGATTTCCTTGGCTTCACCTGTAACTTCAATCTTCCCCAACAGGGTGGTGACATGTGCTAATTTCACAAGTACAGCAACATCTCGCGACAGCCCTGGAAACACGAACCACTATTTACACTGGAAAGAATGACTGGCAGCAGCTGTGCCCCGCAGCAGACAGCACTCGAGGCAGAAAATGGGGCTGTGTTGCCAATCTGTTATTACGGTAATAACTAATGGAGAGGAATAAAATGGATTACCAGTGCTAAATCAAACTGGGAGGTTTCTGATGCTGCTGCAGGACATTGGCTTCTCACAGTTTATGATATCATCAGGCTTCCTGATGAATTTACAGTCTGGTAATCCTGCCATGGCATTAGTTTTCCACATGCAAATCCTTGGAATATAAGTCAACTCCGCAAATGAACAGGACTAGGGATCTCCATTGGGCCAAGTTTATTTCAACCTCAGGGAAACCTAAGACTGGTTGTCTTCCTGTTCCTTACCATGTTTATTAAGCCCATGAAATGATTTGTTTGAGTGGCATCTTTCCCCATGCTTTGTATATTCGTTGATTCTTAATATGTCTGTGCAATATTGTTCTGTTCCTCTCAGAACCAGGCCCCTTCCCATTAATAACATTAGCACTGATTCACTCACTTCTCAGCTAGACTGCATTATCTGTATTTTACCATTGTACCCATTTGTTGACTATATTTCTTGTTGGTATGCTAGTTATATGCCTAATTCACAGTTTCCATCTAGGCTACAAAACCTGGGCCAGGAACTAGGTCTACACAATTAACTTGTACCAGACCCACCAAAATAGTACACAGGTGGCTTTTTAGGATGACTTAAATTCAGTGACTCCAATATGATTATTCACTCATTCATTCATGCTAGTGTAAAAAAAAAAAAACCCCAAAAAACCAGAGTGTTGCTCATCATCCAAATATGTGAAGGGTTAAATCTCATCCCACTGCTCCCTGAGGGGAATTCAGGTTGGGGTGGGGTAGGGGGGCACAGGTTGAGGTATTTCATGCTAAGGATAAAAGGCTCTTAGATAGTTAAGATACATATCTCAGGAGGAATTTCAATGACCCAAGATTCTTGCATCTTCCCACACACACAGAAAAGTACTAAAATCATTAACTTCAGATATCTGTTTTTCCTGATTAGCAGTGATCTTTTATCAGAGATGTGTGTTTGACTACTTGTTTCCTTCCCTATCTCTTTGGGGGACTTCCTCAGAGCCATCTGTGAGGCTGTTTCTCAGGCCACAGTGCTCAGAAAGAACCTGAATAAAACCTGAACTCACAAGTTTCCTGTTGCACATTTTTCTTTCAGTAGGCACTAGGACACTGCTGTTCCCCCCTTTCATGGGAATGATGTTGTAGGGAGACAGCTGCTCTCAGCAGCTGGAGGCTTACTGGGTGTCCCAGACCCTACCCTGGACCCTTGCATGATTCCACAGGGTGAGGCCCTGAGGAAGGCACCTAGCCCAAAGCGACAGGCCACTCAGGTCTCTGTCTCCACATTCTGGTACTTAGATCAAGGAATGGCCACAGGGTAGATATTGATGGAGGTAGTGGCAATTTTGGAAGTGAATCTCAGAAATACCAGGGAATACTAACATATTTTCATTTGCATCTCCTATGACACCTGGTTCCTGAATCCCAGATCTGTATTTCTACTTGGATTCTAGAGACATCTTGCACTCAACATACAGAAAAAGAGGACTCCTTCTAAATCAACTTTTCTTGCATGGTGACCTTAGTTGCTGATTTCAGGAATCCACACTCTCTTAGGCACCAAAACCTGCCCATTCTTGCTGTTAAGTACCTCGGGGAATATACCCCTCCTTTTTAGTTACAAAGCTAGGATCATTGCCAAGCCCTATTCCTTCACACACGGGCTTCCCAGGTGGCTCAGTGGTAAAGAATCTGTCTGCAAATGCAGGAGACATGGGTTTGATCCCGAGGTCGGGAAGATCCCCTGGAGGAGGAAATGGCAATCGTACTCCAGTATTCTTGCCTGGGAAATCCCAGACAGAGGAGCCTGGCGGGCTCCAGTCCACGGGGTCACAAACTGAGCAGCTGAGCACTCAGGTATTTCTTCACATGGATAACTGCAACAGCTTCCTCGTTAACTTCCCGCCTCTAGTCTTTCCCCCCTTAAACTGCATTTTTACACTTATCTACAGTTGACCCTTGAACAAGGTGGGGGTTTGGGGAACCAACCCTCCCCATAGTAAAAAAATCTGTGTTTAACTTACAGCCCTCCATATTTGTATTCACTCCACATCCACATTTTTATGCCTGTGGGTTCAACCAACTGCAGATCATGCAGTACTGTAGTACTTACTGCTGGGGGAAAAAAAAAATCCATGAATAAGTGGATTCAGGGAGTTCAAACGGTGTTGTTCAAGAAGCACCTGTATAATCTGTTCATGGTATTTCACTGCTTAAAATCTTTCCGATGGTTGGCTACAACATGGAGAATAATGTTTCAGTTCTTCAAACTGGCAAAAAGTCTTTCAAGACCCACCCCCGCTTCTGGCTTAACCTCTATCACTCCGTCTTACAAACTCTACCTCTCCCACTATCCTGACTGATGTCCTATAATATAGTATGCCTTGTCATTTTCTGAATGAATTCTTTACTCTTTCTCAAATTTCTATGACCCGGTAAATAAGATGTTTGTAATTCTCCTCCCTGTCAACTAGTAAACCCCTTTGAGTTTACTAGAAAACCAGGGACACTTTAGTTTTAGTTAAGGAGAGAGAGAGCACTCTCCCACTGAGTCTGGGAGTGAAGAAGAACACATTAGAAAGGGTGGGGAAGCCCAGAGCATGTTGGTATGAGATTCTGTGAAGGACTAGACTATGCTCATTTGCCTTTATGGCAGGGGTCCCCAATCCCCGGGCCAAGGATCCATACTGGGCCATGGCCTGTTAGGAACCTGGCTGCAGAGCAGTGACTGAGCAAGCAAAACTTCATCTTTACTGACAGTCACTCCTCCTCATTCGTATTACTGCTTGAGCTCCGCCTCCTGTAAGATCAGCAGCGGCATAATAAATGCAATGTGCTTGAATCATCCTGAACAACCCCTCGCCCCCAGCTGGGGAAAATCTGTCTTCCATGAAACTGGTCCCTGGCGTCAAAAAGGTTGGGGACTGTTTGGTTGTTATTGTTTAGTCGCTTAGTCCTGTCCGATTCTTTTGTGACTCCATGGACTGTGGCCCGCCAGGCTCCTCTGTCCCTGGGATTTTTCGAGGCAAGAATACTGGGGTGGGTTGCTATTTCCTTCTTCAGGACTGCTGCTTTATGGCATTTATCTCAGTTTATTACACACTCGAGAGTTCAGTCTCATATATCTCACTCCCTGCTCAGGTTTAAAGGGCAGTGGGGGAAGGATGGGCATTCTCTACTGAGAGATAGACTGCAAGCTCTGGAGCCAGGCTGCCAAGGTCTTTAGCTGGGCTCAACTTCTGTCAACTTCTCTTCTCCAGTTATCCCCACCACTGCTATTAATACTTATTAGATGACCTTGGGCAAGTTACTTATTACTCCTGTGGTTCTGCTAAATATGTTTAATTGCTAACTGGTAATCTACTTCAGAAGGTGGCTGTGAGAATGAATGAGCTAATACATATACAGTATGAGGCTGAACAGTATGAAATTACCCTGGTGGCTCAGACAGTAAACAATCTGCCTGCAAGGCAGGAGACCTGGGTTCGATCCCCGAGTTGGGAAGATCCCCTGGAGGAGTGGGCATGACGACCCACTCCAGTATTCTTGCCTGGAGAATCCCATGGACAGAGGAGCCTGGTGGGCTACAGTCCATGGGGTCGCAAAGAGTCGGACACAACTGAGTGACTAAGCACAGTACAGCACATGAGGTTATTGCATGAAAATTACCATTTTTATAGATCAAAATGCCCAAATCTCAGCAAGTGCATGTGGTTCAACCAAACATTTAAAATAATGTCTAATGAACAGTACACACCCCAAAAATGTGATTATTTCTTCTCATAGATGCTTCTAAATGAGCTGTTGAGATTTATATCACCCAATGGTCTTTTCTCAAGGATGTCCTCTTACTAATCTCCTGGTTCCTTTAAAACAAGACTAGGCCACTTGGCTATAATCTTTAACATGTCCCTTGTCAGAGCATATCCGGGATGACTTCAGTATTCATCTAGAAAACCTATCCAACTCCTTACCTTCTTCAGCTCCAGCATCACCCACATCAAGGTCACCTGAAATAAATCATCAGGTGGGGCTCACTTGCCATCCCATATCCAGAGATAATGACAATCTCTGATCCTTCCAGTCCTCCTCGGCTTTAACTACCTCCTTTCTTCAGTCCCTGGAGAACCACAGTTTCTTGACCCCTCTCCTGGCCTCACTGCTTTACTCAACTGGGACAGCCTGGCTCGTCACCCGAACCACCCACCGAAAGCTTCAACTACACTGGACCTCACTTCACATGTTTAACAAAATCTCAACACAGGATCAATTCAAAAATATACTTTCTATATTTCATGACCCAGCTGTTAAACACAGTTGGTGAAAATCAGCTTTCAGACTGATGCCACTATAAATCTGCAGCCCTCAACCTCTGCTCAGTCTCTCACTCATCTTTGTTTAGCTTGCTTTTATTTTACTTAGCAACATATCAAAATTGTCATTATGCCTAAGACTCCAGCCAAAGCCACATCCCTTTCAGCATATGACATCACCTTCTACTTCAAGGAGACAATTACACATATACACATAAACACACACACACATAGGTCAGCATCTGCCTCTTCCTAGATATCTCTGGACCCATTCTTAAACTCTTTCTTCCTGTTGAGAAGATGATGTATCCCTTACTCTGCTTCAAGGCTCTGCTCTCCACACATGGCCCCAATCTCCTTTCATCTCTCTGAGGATCTTGTTCTATCAATCATCTCCCCTTTTCCCTAAATATTCAACCTATTTGCTTTTTCCCCTTAAGCCTAGAAGCCTACATAAATCTTTCATCATATTAAATTTTCTCTCCTTCTTGAACCTGGTTGCCCCTCCCAGGAACCATGCCCTTCCTTCTCTTTTCTTCCAAGTGATCTGAAAGAGAGGTTGGCACTATCTCAATTTCCTGACTCTTTCCATTTATCTTACAACAAACTATAGTCTAACGTCTGCCCTGTCCATTGGACTGAAAAACTTTTCTCATGAGCCCACCAAAGAACTTCATAATGCCATCCTGATGGACAAGGATCAAATGTCTGTTTTCTCTGCTTTTTCTTTCCACTCTCCCTCATGGGTTCCTTTTCTTCTTCTTTTTAAAAATTTTTTATTTTATTTACTTTTAACTTTTGCAGGATTTCTCAAGTTGCAGCAAGCTGTGGCTATTCTCCAGTTGTGGTGCTCAGCTTCTCTTGTTGCAGAGGGCTGGCTCCAGGGCGCTCGGGCTTCAGTAGGTGTGGTGTGTGGGCTCAGTACTTGGGGCTCCTGGGCTCTAGAGCACAGGCTCAATAGTTGTGGCACATGGGATCAGTTGCTCCATGGCATGTGGGATCTTCCTGGATCAGGGATTGAACCCAAGACCCCTGCATGGGCAGGTGGGTTCTTTACCATTGATCCTCCAGGGAAGTCTGGTTCCTCTTTTGTTTGCCCTTGAATGCATTTTTTAAGGCTTCTCCATTGGTATTTTACTCTGCTCATTCTACATACTCTACTTATATAATTTCATTAGCTCCTGATTTTAAATATCATTGATAAGTGGTGACTTCCAAATCTGTATTTCTAGTCCAGAGTCTCTTCCAATGCCTGTCACATTTATTTACTTGGAAAGCCCACAGGGACTTAAACCCAACATATTTTTCATTTGGTCTGTAAAAAAACATTTATTGACGACCCACACTTCATACTAGTATTTAGTAGTAAATAAGAGCAAGATAGACCCTTTATCTTAAGCACTGTTTCTCACTCCCACTTCCAATTAACCTTTGAAAAATGAAAGTGTTAGTCACTCAGTCATGTCTGACTCTTTGCTACCCAATGGACTGTAGTCCGCCAGGATCCTCTGTCCATGGGATTCTCCAGGCAAGAATATTGGAGTGGGTAGCCATTCCCTTCTCCAGAGGATCTTCTTGACCCAGGGATCAAACCTGGGTCTCCCACATTGTAGGCAGATTCTTTACCGTCTGAACCACCAGGGAAGCCCTAATTAACCCTTAGGCCATAATGATACCAGATTTTCTATGGTCTGCCATTTTCTGTTGAAAGAAGGCTAAACACTGGGGGCCTCTGAATCTTCCAGCCTGGAATTTTGGTTTTGCATTGTTTTCAGTTTTTAAGACTTTAAGAGAAGTCTTGCTCTCCAGAAGCCTTCTCTAAATTCCCAACCTGAGCTAAGTGCCCTTCATCACAGCATTGGCTAGGGTGCGCTAAAACTAGGTATTTGCGTATGTGTTCCCCACTGGATCTTCAGGGCAGGAATGATGGCTCTCCAGAGAACATGCTTGGTACATAGGAGATAAATGCTTGGGATTACTCAGCTAAATGCAATCTTTCCCCTCTTCAAACACCTGAAATACTGTGATGCGTTTCCAGCTCTCCAGTATGGCTGCACATATCAGCTTGTAAATCTCATTCTCCACCCCTTGTTAATACCAGGTAACCTTCTTGAGTACGCTGAGCCTCTTTCGTTCTCTACACTCCTCAAAATGATGTATATAATGGACACTCAAGAAACAATGGCTGAATTGAGCTGAAATGAACAGAGAAAACATTCTCATATTATCCTTTTCTATCTCTGGAACCCTTTAGTGGCATTGTGTATTCCAGGGCTAAGATTTTCCAGGTGTCTTTCTGCCACAACCAAGGTCCCAAAGTGCTATCAAATGTGTTTTGATTGTCCTTCAAGATTTGGATAAGTCCCAAGAGACCACTCTGATGGCATATATGCTGCTGCTGCTGCTAAGTCACTTCAGTCGTGTCCGACTCTGTGGGACCCCATAGATGGCAGCCCACCAGGCTCCCCCGTCCCTGGGATTCTCCAGGCAAGAACGCTGGAGTGGGCTGCCATTTCCTTCTCCAATGCATGAAAGTGTAAAGTGAAAGTGAAGTCGCTCAGTTGTGGCCGACTCTTAGCGATCCCATGGACTGCAGCCTACCAGGCTCCTCCGTCCAAGGGATTCTCTGGGCAAGAATACTGGAGTGGGTTGCCATTGCCTTCTCCAGATAGCATATATAGAATCTCCCATTCATGTATACAGACTCTTGTACTTTCTCACTTCACAAAAAAAAGGAGGAAAGATGGAACTCTTATGGAATAAAAACTCATTTGGTCACTGGATCACTATGTACCATATGTCCTCCTGCAATACATTAAATTCAGACTCTTATGACTTAAGTTCATTTCCAAAAAATGAATACTTGCATTTATTTCTCACAAGAAGCTTCATTCTCAATATACATAAAATGCTTTGAGCTCTCCATGAAAGGAATGACGTAAATACAAGATATTATTACTAACATTCTCCTCTAGATAACCTCATGAGGTAAGTACTAATGTCAGAGGGAATATTATTTTACAGGTGGATAAGTCAGTTGACTTGCTCAGAGTCAAAGGTAGTGGTAAGAGCCAAGAACATACTCCAAGAGTCCTATGCTTACATTTATTGCCAGACTTAATCTAAGCTTTTCAATAAGTGTTCCTTCTGATGTGAAGGGAATCTAAGAACTTTATCTCTGCTTCTTTTGACTGTTTTTGCCCTATTCCTCTTCCCTTCTTATCAATTTTCCTTCTCCAAAGGGAACCAAAAGAGAATGCAATAGTCACCTAGCAGTCATCAAACCCCCCACCTGTGTAGCATCTGGTATAATACAGACAGTCTGTCAGGCTTACTCCATTTAACTTCTTATCCAGGGCTCCCAATCAAGGCAGCTCAGAGCTTTGCCAGCTTGAGTTAATTCAGTTCTAATAAATTGCTCTGTCGTGCAAGTGCGGCATGCTCCACTGCATTCATCCTTCAGTTACATCTCATGCAGGTGGCCTGCATAAATTAACAGCGATCCCACTCTCCAAACAGCTTTTCAAATCTGACACACTACATTTATTAGGACAATTCTGACCAAGTCTCTGAACTATTTTGATGGGCCCTGTACAATAGCAACCATTTATGGGGAAGTAGAAATCTGCTAGACTGAATTATATCTAGATCCATGCTCTCAAAACTTTACATAGTCAAAAAAGTCACTGCTGTCTGGAAGGATTCAGGCCTTAGGCTGAGAAGGAAAAAGAACAGAAAGTGGAAAAAGTAAAGAAGATGAGAGAAACAACACTTTTCTTGGTAATAAACAACAAAAAAACAACAACAAAGCTGATAACTTGTTTCTTATATTTAAGAAGAGTTGCAGAAATTAAAGTGTTAAAGTGCTATAGTTGATCAATGGTATGTTTAGATTCTGGGAGAAGGGCACACATATCATTTCCTTATAAATTATTAAGGGCCCACTGTATACTTTACACTGGGGATACAAAGATAAATAGAAATGTGAACTATTACTGTTCACCGAGATGGTAGCTTTAATTGCCATTAGGCATTTTTGTACATGACGGAAACAGAGAGGAGGGAATCTGAAAGTCATTATGCCTCCACTTTGTCTTTTTTGGAGAAGGAAATGGTGACCCACTCCAGTATCCTTGCCTGGAGAATCCCAGGGACAGAGAAGCCTAGTGGGCTACAGTCCAAGGGGTCACAAAGAGTCAGACATGACTTAGTGCCTGAGCATGGCATATTGTCTTTTTTAACCTCAACCCAAGTAGGCAGCACCGTCTAAGATGAAGATATGTAACCTAGAGACAACACACTTGGTCTCACCAGGATAAACACCACATCCCTCCTTCCTACTTGTTGGCACATGGTGATAACATCCACTGGTGTGATGGTAAATGGTTAACAACTGGCTCTCTGGGAAAAAGTTGATTTGCTACATTTGTTGATTTCCATGGTGCAAATATTCCCATGATGGCTGATTTCAAGCTATCAACATGACATCACTGAATACAGAGCTGGGAAGAGAAGAGGCATAAATAACCTTGAGAGCACAGTGTAGTAATTATTAATAAGTGACGAGTTTGAGCATTTCTTAGCCATGTTTTCAAGAATTTGCCCATTTATCTGACATTAAAATTATTTAATTTTTAATAATGACTGTGCTTAACAAAGCTTACATAGTTCTTAAAAACTGAATAGTTGTGAGTCAGTAAGGACCAGCTGCAACATACCACTGGACTCACACCCTCGGCATGCCAGGGGGCAGGGGCAGTGATCCAGATCCATGTTTACCGAAATGCCGTGCCTTGCTTCACTCCCCGCTGTCCTCTTCCCACCCTACCCCAGACCAAGATAAGAAACAGCTATTCCAGGTTCACTGCGGCACTCTCTCCACCCTCTTCTCTGCCTCCAACGACCTTCAGTAATGTGCACCACCCTCCACATCCAGGTGCTGAATAACAGACTGCATTTGCTGATCACCAGTAACTTTATAGATGAAGGTGAAGTTGCTCAATCATGTCTGATTCTTTGTGACCCCATGGACTGTAGCCTACCACACTCTTGTCCATGGGATTTTCCAGGCAAGAATACTGGAATGGGTTGTCATTTCTTTCTCCAGGGGATCTTCCCGACCCAGGGATCAAACCCTGGTCTCCCGCATTGTAGGTAGACACTTTACCGTCTGAGCTATCAGGGAAGTCCCATTAACTTTATAAACCTTTGGCAAATGGGGCTCTTATTACTGCTCTTCAATGCCCTTCCCTCTCTATTTACAGTCCTATTCAAGATGCCAGCATATTTAAGTGGCATTTTCAAGGTTTAAAGTGAGTCAGTATTCTTAGTATCAGCAGATTTTCAGTCAAGGTGTGTGATGGAGCAGGCAGAAAGAAGGGCCACTGGTGGGGGAACCTACTTCACTCCGGAAGATTTACCCTTTAACTCCCAGCCCCTTTCAAGTTCCTAAGCCCAGCCTCTGCAGTTGGCTTAGGTGTCCTCTCAATCTACAATTTCTCTAAGGACTCATATATCCTATAAACTGTGAAAATTTTACTTAGCTGTCTTAAGAGATATCGTGGAGAGATATCCCTATAAATAGCCATTTATCTGTTAAAATACAAAAGGATCCAGAAAAGTACCTGAGACGAATTCAGAGCTACAAATTTATTATTTATCTCAGTTCTAAAGGTCTGGAAAATCAGTCATGACCTTCAAAGAATAAGGTCCTACATCCACAGAATACGTACGATGCTGGACAAAGCATGTGCCACGTACCCGACTGAGCAACACAGATAAACGCAGCAGCCTGCACTGATAAAAAATGAGTTCTAACCTTTCTTCTCAGACTAAAAAAATTATATAGTGCCCCCCTAGATGAAGAACACAAGAAAGCAGGTCATGAACTGCTTAGCCTTGAAAGAAAAATAACTGACCCATGTATTTGCTGTTTCACAATCTAAGCTTACACCCTTAATCTCATGGTGGACAGTAGGATTTATATTTTTTCACCACCACAGTGAGAAGCCCGCAACCATGGAGTAGCCACCACTCGCTGCAACTAGGGAAAAAGCCGGTGTGCAACAATGAAGACCCAGTACAGTCAAAGATAAATTTCTTCAGAAAACATAGTCTCTGGAACCAATGTAATCTTTCAAGGCATTTACCAGAAAAGTTGGGTCCGAGTGATGTAATGTTAATTTAGGGAAGCGGTTTCCAACTGTTGCTGGAAACTCAGTGGATGAGAGAGCAGTGTATGAAGATCTGATCCCTGGATCTGCTTGGCAGTGCCTGGGCCAGTGAGCGTCCTTAGGGGCTCCTTGCTTCAGCTGCCCTCCAAAAGCCTTCATTGTTTACCCTAATGTCCTAAATAAACATCACCATTTTCTCTGTGAGCCAAATTGGGAAATACAGGCTGGGAAGCACCAGCTTAGTGAACATCGGCTTCCTATGGGTGCTTGGCACAAACCCAGGTCACTGCAAGAACTTGACTCATTAGCTGTGTCAGCATGATAGGGTATGAAGAGCTGAGGTGGGAATACAACTTGGGTTGTGGCTCAGGCTTCCTCACTGCTGAGCCCTGATGCCTTAGCAGATCACTTTAAGTGTCAGGACCTCAACTGCTTCAGCTGTAACACAAGCTGATTGGCCTAGGTCCCTGTGACGGTGAGCGCCATAAACCTTGTACTGGGCTAGGTGTGGTAGGGGGAAACTTAGAGGAGACACAGACGCTGCCTCTGATCTTAAGGAAGCTGTAATCAACTAGAGATAAGATCATTAATAAAGATAAACAGCAAGGAGTAAATATAAAATCTAACTGAACTATAATGAGTTTCGAGGCCTGAGAATTATCATGGCTTATAATACCTCAACGGCACTTTCCACTGGGCATATAAATCTATAGAGTAAAATTTACATCACAGACTAGTCTATGACCTCTCATTTTATTTTGTCATGCAACAGAATAAACAGCATCTTCAAATATTCAAACATGTGCTCCAAGATTACAAAGTCACATGAACTTAAAAGATCAGCTTCACCTTGGCTGTACCTAGGAGCTCTGACCTGACCTATTTTAAATAGGTCATATGACATTAAGACATACTTTAATTAAGTTATTAACAGACTGGTATATGTTCAGATAACACTGACCAAGTCAAGGATGAGTGCCAAGAGTCCTCTTCTGAAAAAAATTTTAAACATTTTAAACATCCTGTTCACGGAACATTTGTCACTATTTCTCCAGTCCTTTCATGCAATTGCTCCTGCCTCACTTCTTTCCGGACCCAGAGACCCCAGTCCCTCCACTAGATCCTTACGCACCAGCCCACACCTATTTTCACTTCTTTTCCTATCCAGCACAGGCTCGATGCATCATCACTTCAACCTCTCTTTTACTTATTTTCATCCCTTCTGTCCCCAAGAAACACTTGTCTGCACATATTCAACATGAAATCAATCAGTTTAACAAAGAAATCATGCATGCTAGAAAACTGGGACAGCTATACATTCATGGTTACCAGCACGGCCTGGCCTGGGAATTCTGTAGCCTTAGAATTAAGGGTATTTCAAACTTTCTCTGGTTTGAAAGTGAAAGTTAAGTCGCTCAGTCGTGTCCGACTCTTTGCGACCCCGAGGACTGTGGCCCACCAGGCTCCTCTGTACACGGGGATTCTCTAGGCAAGAATACTGGAGTGGGTTGCCATTTCCTTCTCCAGGGGATCTTCCCGACCCAGGGATGGAACCCAGGTCTCCAGCATTGCAGGCGGACGCTTTAACCTCTGAGCCACCAGGGAAGCCCTACTGTTACCCTAATTCTCCTTCCCTCCCTCAAGAGGCAGGCTAAGCCCTCTTTGAAAGTGGCAGGAGGCAGGGAGGTCAACTGAGGTTGCAGGCAATCGTAACTTCTAGTGAGACACATTCAGGGCGAATCCCTGAATGCCAACAGGAGAGTGGTCTCCTCCATACAGTAATGCCTGTGGATTAGGTATGAAATGTGAAGTTATGAATACTTGCTCTGTGTATTCTGGCCATGACCACACCAGCAAGTGTGTGGCTGTGACCATCAACAGCGGCCAGGAACAATTTCCACAGATGTTTTGAATTGTGCGGGCTCAGTGAGCTTCCTTTACCTAGAACTTCTATCTTTCTCCACGTGTTCTTAGGGCTTGAAATCAAATCCTATCTCGGCCACTTAGCTTGCTATCCTCTGGTAAGTTATTTAAACTCTCTGTATCTAGGGATAATACTTAACTTGTAGAGTTAATGTGGGCATCAAATTTGTTACTATTAACAGGGCCAAGCCCATACTAATATAGAAGTGTTTGCTATGATTACTCTTGTTTGTCCTATGTATAAGAGTCATCCACATTTTCTCACAGTCATAAGAATGTTACAACTGTGTTATCTCTTTCCTCCTCTTATTTCTCCAAATCCAGTTAGAGAAATGGTCTTGCTACTGAAAGATCCATACCTGTCTAATCCTGATGACTGATGACATTCTTTCTCTAACAACAAAACATAATGCACAAAATATTCCCAAACCTGTATGACCTCATACAGAACCTGTTATGTTCCCATAGTTGTGGGTAACCAAGAGAACAATAAATAGTCTTCCTCATCAGGACAATCTCTCCTGTAATGTCTGATTCCATCCCCCCACTGTTCCATCTGTTAGCTCTGCTTTCTGCTTCCGGCACTTCTGCATTTTCTTCTCCACTCGCCACTCCCCATTTACTGCCTTACCTGAAGGGGGCTACTCTCACTCCCCTGAGCCCCGCTCGGCCTTTCTGGCAAAGCTGGTTCTTTCACCTGAACCCCCTTCCTCGCCTCATTCACACTGCTTCCTTGGGACACTCCTTGCACTCTTCTGGACTTCAATTACACAATGCCTCACCAGAGAACTTTCCTTGATAAGTTCAATCTCCAATCAGCAAGGCTGAATTTGGTGCTCCTCTGATAGCCCTTATCACTCTATAATTAATTAGACCCCAAGTTCCCTAAGGGCAGAGATCACAGCCTACTTTATTCGCACAGCTTCCCTAGTTTCTGCATCTAACATATACATAGTTTGTACTCTACAAATGGACAAATGAACTATAATGTAATACTTTCACAGACGTATGGATGTGTGACACCTAAAAAGGGAATGGGGCAAGATCACTGTCATTGTCTTCAAACACCTACAAATATCATGGAAAGAGAAGAACACTTCTTTTATGTAGCTTCAGAGAGAGACATCCAGAGCAACACTGTAGACTCTGGGGAGTCATATGTCAAAACAACACAACAAACAACTTTCTAAAATGTCAAGTGTGAGACAGTCTGGTCAGTATTCAGCTGCATATAGTTGGACAGGTTTATATAGGAGCTGGCAAAATGAACTGGGTAATGCCTAGTCTCCTTGCAAAGTTAAGAATCTGATTCACAAAATTCTGCTTTGGGCACCTGGGCATGCATGCGTGGGATAAGAGTTATGCTGAATATATAAAAGAGATCAAAGGTTATATATTAATGTTACCACAAGACTGCCACACCATCGAGTACTGGGCAAAGGAATAGTTAGAGAAGTTTAAATAAAACAAAGTAATCCAACCCAAAGCCAGCATTCCAACCCAGGGGACAAGCCTGGTGAGGGGCAAAGCCAGGTCCCCTGGGGCATTCTCCACACCACCTCCCTCATCCTGGAGGAGGCAATTTAACTTTACAACTTTCGAGAAACTTCCCATTAGAAGTGGTTTTAACTTTAGATTTATTGCATTTTCCAAGGTTACGTCATTTGGGCTGTGCACAATCCAGAGTGACTCCAGGGGCTGCACTGTAAACCGTTACAATAAATATTAACGAAGAGTAGGCCTGATAAAACCTGTAATCTGCACCCACGCACCCACACAGAAAGGGACTTTTCACCTTATATGGTTACTTTAAAAAATCGACGCTTTTTCCGTTCCACTTTGTTGGTCTGCCAAACACGCAGAGTACATCTACTTTAAAAACACCAATTAAAAATATTAACAACACAAAAATACATAAACGATGGTTCAGAGCCAAGGGCGCATAAATTGACATGGATTGAGATGGTAAGTAAACATAAAATGAGTAACAGAAACTACTACATCATCCAAAAGGAAGCAGGAACAATAGCCCTACATGTATAAGCAATCGTTCCCGCCCCCCGCCCCCACCCTCAGTACTCCAACTCTCCCACTCCAGAGGGCAAGGTAATGATTAGGAGGCAGGCAAAATGATTGAATGAGGGAGGGAAAGAGAAAAGACCTGCAGGAGGTGGGCAGAAAAGCAGACAACCTCATTTCACACTGTAAGCTTGGACAGCCCCACGGGCTTTTTTATTCCTTACTAGAAACACTGCATCCCAAGTGCTCAAACACGAGGGTGTTGTAACTGAGAAGTAGCCGTGGAGAGGAAGCTGGGTTGGGAGTCACAGTCTCTGGACTGGTATTACTATTATCATCCAGTTCCTGCCACTAACGTTTCTAAGCCTTGTTGTTCTTGCTCAGTCGCTCAATCATGTCCAACTCTTTGTGACCCCAGAGACTGAAGCACGCCAGGCTTCCCTGCTCTTTGCTATTCCTCATCTTTAAAATGGGGGTCCTAAAACCCACCTCATTACAACCTTGACAGGAATAACTAAAACCAGATATGCAAAAGTGAAGAATCTAACTAGAAAAATACAGAATCCCTCAATGATTCCATTTGTCTGTTCAAAGAGAAAAGAACTACTTCCCTCTCTGGTACCTGACAGGTTGAGCTATCACTGTTTTTCCAAAACTGAACTCAGCCCAGGACAGAGTGAAGCTCATCAGTATAATACGAGAGGCATGATGCTACACACACTGCAGACAATTAAGGTGTGATGATAGGAGGGAGCCAGAAGATGAAAGGTGAAGGAAAGAACTAGGCATAATCCCAACACTTCTTTCTGCAAGAGGAACAGACATGAACCCTCAAGGCCATTCCCCTGCACTTCCTAGGGGTGGTCTCAGTCTTACTACTACCACAGTGAATGAGCTTGAGGTCTTGGCCAGAGAACCATGTTCAATGTTCATCATCTTACTGTTAGATAGTTCTAAAAGAATCATATTAGTACAATTCTTTCCTTTAATTATTCTCTACACAATTATCCCAGACCCTCTGGGAGTTAATCTGGAAGCTCACTGGAGACCCACTACTATTCCATCTCTGGAGTCTATTAGAAATGAAGTGCTTCTATTAAATCTAATTTTGTTTCTTCCATCTCTAAAGCCTCTTTATGGGCTGTCGCATTTTGATCTATGGATTACTAAATTCGATTTATCAGTCTGGAAAAGAAATTTTACATGTGGAAAACTAAGGCTTGGGAAAGTCCAGAGAATTGATACAGCCCCTATAATGAATTAGGACTGCCTGAACATTTATACAATATATTTTTAAAAATTATGATCATACTGTAATATGCTTTCTAGTTAGATTAGATTTATAATATATTCTTTTTAAAAAGCACTATTTCTCTCTTTTTAAAATTGAACTATAGTTGATTTACAATGCTATGTTAGTTTCAGGCATACAGTAAAGGGGTATACACACATATCTATAATCTTTTTCAGATTTTTTTTCATAGGCTATTACGAGATGAGTATAGTGCCCTGTGAATAATATATTCCAGTAATTTATCTGACAGAAAAAAAAGATGAAATGTCTATTAAGGCATGACAATTTGCTATACTATTACCCATAAGATCTCAGTAACTCAGAGGTCATTATCCCCTTCTCACAGATAAAAAAGACTATATCTGATGACTTCCCACTGCCTTAAGCAAAAAGGAAACAACTCCTGAAGATGACAGGTTAGTCCCAAAGAATGGCCCTCTCTCCAGTTCATTCTGACATCTTCCCCTGCTCCTCCTGGGCCTCCTCTGTATCACGGGCCCCTCCAGCTCAGTTCCAAAACGAGCTCTGCTGGTTCCTGCCTCGAGGCTTTACTCTGCCCCCAGCAATCTCCTTCCCCTGCACAGACACTGAGATTCCCATGAAGCGTCACTTCAGGATTCTCTGAAATGCTCTCTCAGTCCCCCATGCTCCATGACAACTTCCCCTAGGGGCCCCGCCGACTCTTCCGTGGCACCTGCAACTGGCACAGTGCTTCTTGGCACAAAACCTCTCCACTCTGTTAACTTCTGTGAAAGGAAGGGTGGGGCCCTAGGGAAGCACTTTCCCACTGGGCCTCAGTGACACGTGCTTTGACAAGTGTGCTGTGCTGAGCCCGAGTTCCATACAGTCATGACTGCCCCAGCAGGGCAACACACTCTGGGTAAAAACAGTCACACACCCTGAAAACACACTCTGGGGAGCTAACTGTTCTCCTTTTTTGTTACTACTCCCCAAATCCAAATTAAACCTTCTTCAGTCTGCTTCGAACAGAGAAACACCAGACTCATAGGGTATGGGGAAAACGAGGTCAAAGGGGCAGATGACAGTTTTGTAAAAGGAAGAGGGAGAATGGCATGCAGGCTGACTACTATAGCTTCACTTTCAGGTCAAGGGCTGAATAGGTTTCGAGAGGTTCACGGTTGGCCCCAAAGTGAGGGCATTCCAACTATACGGTACAGAAAAGTGATTAAAAGACTGCTTTCTTCCTTACAGACTTCTGATGATAATGTGACACAGAAACTTAATGAGGATCTTGTATACATATGCAAATACATAAATTTTGTGCTGGTATTTCAAAAAAATGTCATAACTATTTGTGAAAAACCAGAACACTCTGGCTCAAAGTGTTGGTTGGGTTGGCCTTTCTTCAACTAGATACTTTCTGTCAGTGCTTAGAATGTGGAAATCAGAATTTTTAAGAATACACTGCTATGCATACAATGCATGTGGTTCATTCATGACTTTTACTGCTTTCCATACTTTCTCACTGGCTTGGCCTTTTGCTTCTATCAACATCTTACTGCCAAATGAGATCACGCTGATGAATATTTTTAAGTCACTCCTCTGCTTTATACATTATCTTTTGTTGTATTGTTGTTCAGTTGCTAAGTCATGTCCGACTCTGCAACCCAATGGACTGCAGCATGCCAGGCTTCCCCATCCTTCACTATTTCCTGATGTTTGCTCAAAATCATGTCCACTGCATTGATGATGTATACCTTCTAAAAAATAAACTTACAAATATAAGCACAAGTCTTTTTATTCTCATAGAGGGGAGTATGTTAAGGGGAAAGGGGTGAGTAGAAAATGACACCAAGATTTCTAGCCTGGATAGCTGGGGAAAAGAGCATAATTAAATCCAGCTAGAAGCTTGGGCTGGAACATGAAGACCAAAAGGAATTTCCTGGATCTGGAAATTCGGAAGCCACTGGTGAGGACAGGAGCTACATGACAAATAGCGGGGTGGGAAGTTAAGAGGCTAACAGAATGAGGTCACAAAATATGAACACAGGAGATAAACTGGCAGTTAGCTATGGTAGCAGTGAAAGCCAAGATATTAGAAAAAAGGGCAACTGGGCAAGTTATGAAGTTACAGAAAATTATCAGCAGTGAGAAAAAATGATAGGTACACAAGGGGAAGGAGGTATCTGAGGGGCAAGATTCCAGAGGTGACGCCTGTGATCCAGAGCTCAGATGAGGGAAAGGGTCTGGAAAGCAAGAGGAATATTCTGTTAAGACAGGAAAAGAAGAAAACGTCTAAAGACGGGGAGAGGCTCTGAAGGTAGAGGAACTGGGCAAGACAGGTGAGTAAGTGGGCAGAAGGGAGGCAGTGGGAAGAACGGAAAAGATGTGAACTCACAGTTTAGCAACGAGACAGATTCCAGCAACAAGGAAGGAATGAACCTATTATTGATAGTAAGGGTCCACAGAAGCTGGAAGTTTAAAAACATGTTCTTTAAGTCGGTCAGTCAGTTGGTGAATGAACATCTACTGAGCAGCTCCAAAGGTGCAGGCACCGTGCAGCTGTAGCCAGGAAGTACTCCAGGGTCCAGTCGGGAAGTCGGGCAAGAACACAAACCACAAGGCAATATAGCAAGCTCTTTGTTAGAGGTCAACATAGGATACACGGGAGAAGGGAGAAGATGCATTTAATTCAGGGGTATAGTTTCCTAGAGGGGGAGTTGCAAATTACTAAAACAGTCCTATCTATAAACTGTTGAGAACGAAGGATGGGTCATTGGGAACGTCATCTCCTTATCCTCCTCGATACACTAATGAGGAAGGTATCTAACCACACCCCGTGTGAAACCAAGTAATTCCACACATGAGCACTGAGGGATCTTGACCATCGGTGCTTGAGGATGTAATTTCATGATCACCAATAGTTAAACTGATGGAGTTCCTTAGGGTTATGATCAAAACAAAAACTTTCACAGACTTTCCCAAGCAACAGAGTGTCTGGCTGTGGCTGAATATCTTGTTAGAGTTCTCAAACTTTGCTGGAAACTGTTCTGGGGAACTGGCTTCCTGATTCAACTTGGGCTACTAAATTCCGGTTTAATAATTACTTATATTCTATTATTCCCTGGAGCCAAGCCCAAAGCAAATATTTCCTTAAATGCCTTTGCTAAAAAAAAAATCAATTATCTGGCTTTTGTTTCCATCTTAAAATGCTGTAGGTATCTTATCTTTCCATGAGAAACAAATACTCCCAAAGTCCTCACTGTTTATACTCCTTGTCATTTACAACTCTGAAAATCAAAGCCAGCACTCAGCTTTGCTAATGGGCTCTGTTCAATCCTCTGTGAAAGCAAAGGACATCTTTACTGTGGAGAGCACTGGAGGCTCGACTTCAAATTTCTTAAAGGAAAACGCGGTCCTCCATTGCTAGAATGGTATAGTTACACAACTGGAAGACACCTCAAAGCCACCTGTGTAATTGCTTAGGTGATGAAGGACAGATTACCCAACGCTTGATCTAACGTTGTTTTAAATGAGAGAAGGCACCCTTTCGTTTACCATTAATATAATACAATCTTTGTAATATTGAGATAGATAGTGGAATAGCAGGACTTTTCTATTCAAAGTGATTCTGCCTTTGCTATGCTGAATTAATTATAGCTAACATTTATTGAGGGGCTTATTATGTGCCAGGCACTATGCTAAGCACGTTACAAGAATGATCTCATTTTGTCCTGAGAGACTGGTGCCATTATTGTTATTATCTTTACAGTGAGGAAATTAAGGCTTAGAGAAGTTAAGAGTTAGAGCTCCTGTTCCGAATTTGCCCTTAACTGATGTGTGACTGTCATCGGGTTACCTAAACTCAGATGTCTGTGAGTAAACTGGGAATAATCTATGATACCTACCTCACAGGGTAGATGGGAGGATTACATAGCACACCGGCCCAAAGGGCGGCCCAAAGCACGTCTGCCATGAATCTAATTTTCCTTCTTGGAGGGACTGTGGGGGTACTAGAGAGAATCTGGGCTGTGGAATCAGAAGATCTGGGCGCAAAGCCCAGCTCTGCCTCTTGTTAGGATATGTGATACTGGGCATGTACTTCACTCCTCTGAGCCTCAGTTTCCTCATCTATAAAATATGAAGACAATACCTCATGAAGTTACTGAAGGATCAAGTGAGATAATCTCTCACAAAGAGCGTGCTTAGCTTCAGGCTGCTACAAACGGCAATGCCATCTTCTTTTCTTCTTTGAGGGTCACATAGTAACTCTCTTAAGAGCATGACAAAACTGAGGAATGTGACTTCTAAGAAGACCGCAGGGAGGTTTAAGAGAAGTATTATGTGGGAAAGGATGCACTGGTCAACCACAGAGTGGGTCAGTATGGAAGGTGTTCCTTGTTGCCTTCTGATCCCAGCATCGGCAGGTTATCTGGGCATCAAAGAGGAGACAGGAGTCCCCATAAATGGGTATAACTGAACAAGCTAGCTAACTGCTCACGCGGACTGCTTCAGGCAGTTCTCTATCAACATCAATGGAATTCTTAGGAAGACTCTCAGTGTGATTTCACATCTATGAAAAGCACATTCCAGCAGAAATGATGAGTAAGAAGTGTTTCAAAGATATGTAGAGCATCTTCCTATGAGCAGGACAATTGGATAGTCACCTATAAAGTCACCTTAGACAAGACTGGTTGGATTTATTCTTTTGAAATGTAGAAATTTAGGACCTTACTCAAAGGTAATATGGTCCACTATGTCATGATACAGACACACATCAACTGCCATCTTCCTGGGACACAATTTTTATACAAATTCAATCTAGATAGAAAGATGTAAAGATATCTGCACTTCAAATGACTCTCAGAACTTCTATACCAAAAACATTACTTCATCCTTTAGAACCTTGCTAGTTACCTGATTTCTTAGCCCATGGTAGATCTAAAAGCAAAAACCAGATACAGGTGGAAGGTAGAAGCAGGTTAAGAGGTGCAAATAAATGACTGGTTATAATATGATACAGAGGAGGCAGAAAACAAAATTAAAATTTAATACTTCAGTAGCTGTTCATATAACTAACAGTGAACTGCAAATAAGCAGGAAAGTATGGCTTTACCTTTAAAATTATCTATCAAACTTTAAACTTTATTTTTTAAAAAAGTTCTGGCACTTGACAGCGTAGACAGTTGTGGGAAAACCTACCTTTGCTGACAACCTGGTTTAATGACAAAAACCAAATCAAAAAAATATTATTGTGGATTCTTTCTAAACCAACCTACAATGCTATTGCCCATTTTGGGAATACATTTCTATAGTGTATACTTTGTCACTATATAGCAGAAAATCAATTAAAATATAAAGATTAACATCCTCAACCACCTCAAATTAAATTCAAATTAAATACATGAGAAAAAATTTCTTGTATTTCCCTTTAGAAATATTAATGAGCAATTTAATAAAAAATGTAAGTGTTTCTCTGTTTTCTTTCTTCTTCATTCAAAACTAGTAAATAAAGACATAAGGGAATCTAGGGTGGGAGAAGGAAAGTTGTGCTTCTTCTATAGCTCTCTTACGTGTGTGTGTGAGTTTAAAAAGCAGTGTATCTATTTCTGTAAGAACTGTGGCATAGTGTTTTCCAGCACCAGAAGTTTAAGAAACTGAGAAAATAAACGACCCATCTCATTTGGCTTTTATTCCACAATGACCAAACCAACCATGAATGAACTCCACATAGATCCTAAATTCTTTACACAGGTTCTAAGAGTCGAAATCTCTGGGCTGTGTGTAGGATGAGCCAGAAAATTCTTTTGTTTCCAGGATTTGAAAAGACAGAATGACTACTCAAGAACAGATGAGGAAAGTGTTCAAATTCTGTAGTGCAATACTATAATTTGCTCATTATGAAGACACTTTAGACATCTAGCTAAAGCCAAAAAGAATTCCACTGAAATTGCCCTTGTTTGTTTAAGACACAGATTTTGTGACCAGAGACTACGTCAGATCTCAAATAGAAATTGCCCCTTATTTCCCTTATTCAATCAATGGGGAAAAAAAAGAATCGCA
This sequence comes from Dama dama, assembly GCF_033118175.1. Lineage (NCBI taxonomy): Eukaryota > Metazoa > Chordata > Mammalia > Artiodactyla > Cervidae > Dama > Dama dama. The sequence continues at coordinate 47,781,047 of NC_083711.1, read as the reverse complement.
TTGACAGGAGACAATGGTCTATGAAACATCACAGCTCTCACAACCCTGGGTGATGCCCATGCCACATCTACATCATCTATTTAACAGGTTCATAGTTGGCCCTAGGTCTTACGCATAGTTATACACATCCTGAAGGAACAAATAAAGACTTTGTGAATAACTTTCATCTAAGGGGGTGGAGAATCATTCTTTCAGATTGACTTATTTGTAGGTTCCTTCATGATTGCTTCATAATATCATCTAAAGCAGGGGTCAGCAAAAACAGCAAAACATGGCTGTTTCTGTAAATGAAGTTTTATTGAAACACAGCCATGGCCACACATTTGTTGCCTAGTTAGTGACTGAATGTCATTAGGAGACAGATGTCATGTAGCCAAGCTACATATAGTGGGGGGTGGGGGGTGTGGTGGGTGAAGTACCAGAAGAAAGAGTGCCCTGTTAGTACTCGTGTCATTGCCTTTTTCCCATCTTTCTCCATTTTATATCCAACTGCTTTGTAATACATGAATTCTGCTAGGTCAAGTCTGTGAATCTGGCCAGAAAGATTGGACTAAAAATCTGGTCCTTTGATGATGAAACAAACTCATTCGGGTATTTAGTAAGTCATTCAAAAAACTGAGTACATACTATGAGCAAAGTACCAGGGACATAATGACGAGTAAACGTACTATGTGTGTATTGATGGAACTCACAGTTCAGTAGGGGAGGTCAAAATTCTCTAGCTAATACAGATGTATATAAAATTGCTATTTTAATTGGTATAGCAAAGAGGTCATAGTGCCACTAAAGTGTCTAATAGGGTCATGACCTAGTCAGAAAGGTCAGAGAGGGCTCCTCAGGAACCCTCACTAGAGCTGAGGGTGGAGGGCTGAGACGGAAGAGCTAACTGGGTGATGAGCGGAGAGAAGGCGTCCAAGCGGAGAGCACAGGGCAGGCCTGGAGGTGGGAGGTAGAAAGGTGTACTAAGTGGCCAGCATATTTGGAGCAGAAAGAGTGAAGAAGGGAGGAGAATGAGGTGAAATTGTGGGCCAATCAAGCAGGGCCTTGGGAGTCCTATTAACAAGTTGTGAGTTAACCAGGGTTAAACCTAGTAATTCCTGGGTGACAGTCTTTCTCCCTTGGGCCATTCTGTTTTCCTGACCAGCAAGTGGTTTTCTCCTTTTCCCACTTTTTCTCCTTTCCTTCTTTTTAAAATCCTGAGACAAAAGACATTCTATTTTGAATATTCACTTAAGTCTTCATCATAGTCAATGGGCATAAAAAAAAGGGGGAGGGGACAAATAGTAAAAAATTTACTTGCACATCTTTAATACAATGCTATATATCACCTATACCTCAAAAAAACGGAGAAATATTAAGTTGAAAAACAAAAACAAGAATTTACTCAGGAGCTTTCTGTGAATATATTAATAATACATAAAGGGAACTATGTGGGCTACCTCCATCACTCTTTCTAATTGGGGAGGTGAGTGGATAGGAATATTCATCTAGCCAGGGGCTGCTTCTGCTGGGAACAGTGAATTTTAAAACTTCAATTATACTATTTGATGAACAGTACTTTGTAGCTGACAGGCAAAGAAAGGCACCAGAGGAGATTGAAAATAGGAGGTAATACCAAAAAGAGAAAAAAGTTCTGGGAACAAGGCATTTGCACCATGGCTCAGTCATTTAGTAACTGTTTGATCTCGGGCAAGTTACTTCATTTTTTTGACTTCTGGATTCCCCATTTGTAAAAATGAGAATAATCAGGTGTCCACCACAGAGTTGTTATGAAGATTAAGTCAGATAATGTACAGGTTTTTAACAGGGCTTTCCAGATAGCGCTAATGGTAAAGAACCTGCCTGCCAATGTAGGAGACATAAGACACGGGTTGAATCCCTGGGTCAGGAAGATCTCCTGGAGGAGGGTATGGCACCTCACTCCAGTATTCTTGCCTAGAGAATCCCATGGACAGAGGAGCCAGGCGGGCTACGGTCCACAGGGTTGTACACAGTTGGACATGACTGAAGTGACTTAGCACACAGACATGCATGCAAACGTTTCTAATACTTAGTATGAGATCAGATATCATTTTCTTCCTTTCCCAATAGTAAAGTCTATTTCTGATATATATTATGGGACAGAGAAACCAGGGTAAGTGGTAATAGAAGATACAGATAAGGAAGTAAAGGTGGAAAAAGTTTTATCTGTAGTTATAGTACATGGCTTCCTTGTTGGTTTATAGTGCTTTGTAACCTTTACCAACTTTTGTATTCTAGTTTTGTGACTGAAAATGACTAATACCTTAAAATGACCATATTTCCAATCCTATTAAGTAGGTAAAAAAAAATAAACAAACCATAAAGTCAAAGGTAGAGATGTATCTTTGGTTATGGAATTAATTTATTATGGGCATATTTATAAATTAAAAAACAGCAACAGCAAAACTCAGTCTGACACCCCCCCAACTTCATAACGTGTGCATATGCTGCCATGTCATTGTACATGAAGTAATGTAATATAACTACAGATAAGACTTTTTCCACATTTACTTCCTTATCGGTTATCTTCTATTACCACTTACCCTGGTTTCTCTGTCCCATAATATATATCAGAAATAGACTTTACTATCAGGAAAGAAAGAAAATGATATCTGCATACCCAACTGGTAAGAATGTCACTGGTAATCACTGTGATTGACTTTAAGGTACAATTATCAAAGGAAATAATTATTTCTATACATGAAATCAGTCTTACTCTGATTCTCAGAACTCAGAAGAACTAAAAAGTAAAAATTATGCTTTAGACATAGAATGGCCTAAAGAACCACTACAGATGTCTTATTGTGCAATTCTAACCATCTTTTAAGTGTGTTACACCTTTTGATTAGGAAATGCTAATGTAAGCACCATGCAGTCCTTTGTACCTTTTAGGAAAACATTAAGTGCTTTGAAATGTAGCCAAGTTAGTGCTCTGAAAAGGAGCTCAAGGTTGCTACTGGATTGTTCTTCATTCTTTCAACTAAGGAAGGGCACAGAGAATGAAGTGGCTTATTTAAGGTGGTATCATAGATGGAAGCATGAACAGTCATGGATTTCTGGCTTCCCCAAGTGAAGACTCAAACCATGCCGTACAGCCGAGCATTCAGACAAAGCTCAAGGACAAAAACTGAAAGCATATTTAAATATTTCAGCAGGAAGCCAGCTGTTAATTATGCAAGGTTTTATTTAAAGTTATTTTATTAAAAACGAATAGACTGAATAGTACCAATATGCCAAAACAGAATTTGGGGAAACAGCCTAAAGTTTCTTGGTAGGCTGAGCGATAGCATTTTTAGAACCAGGAACTTACAATGTCAAATTTTTCTTTTAATTATATCCTTAATGAAAATCACTCTGGCTACTTGCTCAGTTTGTGGGAAACCTTCCCCATCTTTCATATTTAGGAAATCTTCCTTCCTTGAAATTTACTCAGCATAATTTATATTATCAGGTGGCATTCAGTGAATAAGAGTGCCATAGGAAGTATAAATGGCACAAATATTTTGGACACATCTTGAAAGAACTGGCTACGTTTTCTAAAAGCACAGAGTTATGAGAAATGAAGGATCACAGAGAGGTGTCCCTTCCCCACTCACTGCCTGCTTGCAAGAGCTGGGCAAGCCCATCTCCCAGCTCTTCCCACTGCAATGCTGTTTTATGATTTATGTTTTATGATTCTGAGACTCTTTTCTAGACCATTTTGGTACTTCTCTGCACATCCTAAGTCATGAAATAATTGAATATTTGGTGCATTTCTTGGTAACCATATTTATGCACAAAGTACTGTCTTTTGGTAACAAAGGAATATTAAAATGAGGACACACTCACTCCAAAGATCAGAAATAGAATGCTGTTGTTTTAAAGGAAAAAATATTTATCTTACCACCACCAGTCTCTAGTCAGCTTTGCTTCTACTCTTTATGAAATATACTCCCCAAGCCTGATTCTCATTTTTTTGAATTCAAGTCTACGTAACAAAGTAAATTGTGAATAAAATAGTAGCCTCTTCTATGAGGAGAAAACATTTGTGAAAGTTAATATCCTTCAACTGTTAAAGATGAATTACTTGAATACATTATTTCAATTCTTATTTCATCTTCAAACTCTCAATTTTCAGGGCCTGAAAAGGTGGTAGAGTGGTCTACTCTAACAGTATCTAATGATTTCTATATTTTTTTTACCTTCTTAAAAGTATTCAAACATTTTTCTTGTTTAATTTGGTAAAGGGGAAAGAATTTAGAGAGGAGATAGAATAACAATTATGAGCTGTGATTAAATTCTGCAGAGGCCAAAATCATGACTTTAAAACACAAACAGAGATTTTTCTGAGCCAAAGCCAGTTTTTACAGATTCCAGCCAGTTTCATTAAATCCAGACAGTGGTCAAGGATCCTTGTTAGTTCTGGATCCTTTCTGGATCCACAGGATAAAGGCTTCTAAAGTGAAGGTTGGGGAGTAGGAAGGAAGGACTCAAAAGAGGATGGTAAACTAAATATCCAGGAGGAGGAGAATGGTTATTAATAATGACGCCGTCATATAATGAAATGCAACCATTAAAAACTGCGGCTTGGAAAAACGACAATGGACAAACATGCACGTTATAATAGATACAGAAGAGAAGAAAGTGCGCAAGAAATTACACTAAAAGATGAAGAGCTCAGCTGGATTAATGATGAATTTTTTTATTCTTTATGTTTGTGTCCCTGTTTTCAGTGCTTAACATATATTGCTTTTTAATTAGGACTTTTTTTCTTTCTTTATTTTGAAGTTACTATTTTCATTTTTTATTATTAATCATGTATTTTGAAATTCTCAAATATTTATTAAGAGCTTATTATCAGGCATAGCATTTCTTTTTCTTCCTCTTTATTTAGAAAAGGGAAATGTTGACAGAAAAGGAAGAAGAAAAACATACAACAATAATAAATCAATCAGAGCAGAAGGCAGGCATTTGTCAGCGCCTATGCAATGAATGCTATAACCCCCTGATGAAGAAAGTGTCTATGCTTGGCAATTTGGTCCTTTATATTATACAGCCAGCAAACTTCTATTTTAAAAACTATAGCCAACATGCTGGAAGAAGCAGTCCCTACTAAAGTCTAAAAATAAGAATACTCTGGATCCAGTCCTCAGCATGTAGCCACCACCAAGTTAAACTGTAATAATTTCTCACCTGAAAGTAATTACCTTGTGTATGATAACTTGTACTAAAGAGAGGAGATGCATGAATTCTCTTATTATACTAAAACAAACTTCATTTATAGTTTTTAAGATCAACAAATTGAAAGATCAAATGTCTTCAGTCCACTTCTCAGCTTCAAATGCAACCAACAGGGGGTTCTGATCCAGATGTGAAACAATGTAGGATCAGGAAACACAGTAGTAGAAGGTTCAGTAACAAGAAAACAGAGCTTGGAGCTTAGCTGCTACAAAAAAGTTCACATACTTTTTACTCATCCTTTCCAGGATAATTCCTTTTCCATAATAAAAAAAGTTTCCTAATTCCCCACTGACAGTAGTTGTAGCTTTTCCTATCCACAGAATGAAGACAGACATAACCACACAAGCCTACAACAAATTCAGAAAACCTTTAAATGGCTTCTATGCTCTCAATCACAACAGCCTCCAGTTTGGAGAGACAGCACACTTGGTTTCTCACAATGCTTTTGGAAGATGACTGGAAGCCTCCTTAGACAACTTTGAAAGTTCCTAGGGGTTCTGGGTTCATAGGCTGAGAATCACTACTGCAAAGCATATGTTACATAAAGAATCTCAAGAACTTTATCTTTCCAGTGGTTGTCACTGGAAATACAGCTATCAACCATCTTCATGCACACACTCACAAAAGAAATACACGATTTCATGGTGAGGTGCTAAGTGGAGGAAATGAAAACAGTCACGAATGAGTAACATGCTGAGGGCTTCGAAGTGTGTGTAGCACTTCTGAGCCCAAGGGGTGCTTCTGTTGGCTCTGTGGCAGAGGTTTAGCATAGAGGGTAGGGGCTGAGAACCCTGACAGGGAATTTCTTTTCTAAAAAATGCAGGGTTTTAGTTGCCTTCTTTTTCCTTATAAAGCCTTCCTGTGTCAATAGGCGATCCGCCTGCACCCCCCAGCAAAAACAAGGGTGGCCCCTACATGCCAAAAGAATAATTGTCTGGGCTTTGCATGCTGAAATTGACTTGGCAAGCTCTCCATCTTGCAAAGAACACAAAGAGCTTAGTTTAGTCTCTGTGTTAATGCTTTACAATCATTACCAAAATACGGAAAGCAACATGCTCAAGGGAGGGTAGTGATTCTTTGTCTCTTCCCCACCCCTCCCCTCTTAATTGTGAGCTCTGACATCCATTTATTTACTTATAGCTCCTAGCAGAAGCCACCCTCTTTGGTCAACACACACTCTTGGCTGCCTTAGACACTTTCAAACTAAGGGTTATATGGAACCACACACAGTGGGTAGAACCTCCAAGCTCAATCTATCCCAGTCCCGTGTCCTCACGTCTGAGGTCCAAATCTATTCAATAGGACTGGGAAGGGGTCTCCCCTAATTAAAAAGTGCTGGAAATGTATACTCTCATAAGATTAATGGGACTAGGGGCTTGGTGAACCCTTCTTAGAGGACACAAAGAGAGTCCTGACACCAGTTAGAAGAACACTGATAATTAGTCTGACCCAAGCTCATAGGATCTAGGCCAGTCACACTATCTAGGCTGAGTGTCCACCCTGCTGCATGTGGTTGTCTGGACGCTTTTGGATGCTCCCTGATGCTTCCTGACTAAAGAAGAAGTCAGGAAGCATCCATAACTGCTCCATAACTCCCAAGCTAATACTCAGAAAAGTGAAAGTGAAAGTGAAGTCACTCAGTCGTGTCCGACTCTGTAACCCCATGGACCGTAGCCTACCAGATTCTTCCATCCATAGGATTTTCCAGGCAAGAATACTGGAGTGGGTTGCCATTTCCTTCTCCAGGAGATCTTCCCGACCCAGGGATTGAACCCGGGTCTCCTGCATTGTAGGCAGATGCTCTTGAGTTGAATAATGGAGAACTGTAAAGGAACAAGAACTTGATTCACACTGGGCTCCAATATGAGATCCGACCTAGCCTAAGTAATTTTTCTTACTCCCTGGAGATATGTTCTCTTCTCTTACTGCTTCATCATATAGGTCTTTGGTGAAAGGATTCTGAACCTTTTTTATTTTGCCAGTGTAGTCAAATTTATGCCATGAGTACTGAAGAGATTTCTCCTCCCCCTTTACACAGATCATTATTCCGAGTGAGAAAGAACTCAGGCAATGGAACATAAGCTTTGCAAAGACTAGGTGGGTTCTAAAGCCAGCAGGAATACCTGCCCTGGTGTAGTGTTCTGTGGCTTAGGGGCAGACTGACTTTACCTCTTTCAATTTAAATTTCCAATAAAGCACAGGTTAATAGTAGTATTTGCTGATAGCCTGTTTCCAGTATCAAGGGAATAGTAATATCTAAAGTGCTTTAGCAGAGTGCCCAGCCAGGAAGACAGGAAGTTCTATGTTGCTGTGGTATTACAGATTTAAACGTCTTGGTTGGTGGAAGAGGCACACCAGTAAGAGCTTGGGTGAGCCTACCCCTTTGAATCAGCAGCCTTCGTCATCTTGTTTGGGATAGTTACGCCAGTTTGGACTGAGAAGCTAGTCACTTCATGTAAGTCCCTCCAGACTGGCAGGGTCATGGTTCCCTATTACCTCTCTGCTAAATAACAGGCACTGGTTCTTGGTCAATTTCCAATTTCTTCAGCTTGCCAATCTCCATCTTGGCAACGAACAGAATAACACACTTTCTGAAAATACAGGTTTAGCAGTGACTGAAACAACTCCCCTTGCCTTCAGCGATGTAAGGCTGAGTAATATATTCTCCTCATGATGCTAAAAGGCAAAAATCCATTTGTTATGTTCTTATCTCACTGGATGTCCCAAGAGGAAAGGTATGTCTGATGAATCAAGAGATAAAATTGTATCACTATGTCCCTACTGAGATAAGTCACATGTCCCTGTCGTACACACAACATTTTATACATATGATCTCAAACCCTCCCAACATCCCTGCAAAGACACCGAGCTCGAGAAATGAGGTAACTTGCCCCACACTGGACAGCGTGAAGGGATGGCGACAGGCCCGCCACGTGGCTGGCCAGCTCCAGAGCCTGCACTCCTGCCCCTGCCACACACCATGTCGTCTCCTACTTTTTTGCTTGTCCGGAAGCTTTGGACACCAAAGATCTGACATATAACCAAAGTAGATGGAATATTAAAAACAAAACAAAAGCTCCAAGTTATAAATCCATTTGTGTCACTCTGTCAAAGTTTTTCTATACGAAGCTTATTCTGATAATGTGTCATGGCTGACAGGTTTTGGAAACATCTTCAAAATTGGTTCAAAGACCACATACAAAACCCAATTTCATTATTTTAAGGTCACAATTGGTTCTTTGACCAAAAACAGTTTTCAGTTTAGTTCAGCTCAGTCACTCAGTCATGTCTGACTCTTTGCAACCCCATGAACCGCAGCACGCCAGGCATCCCTGCCCATCACCAACTCCTGGAGTTTACTCAAACTCATGCCCATGGAGTCGGTGATGCCATCCAGCCATCTCATCCTCTGTCGTCCCCTTCTCCTCCTGCCCCTAATCCCTCCCAGCATTAGGGTCTTTTCCAATGAGTCAACTCTTCACATGAGGTGGCCAAAGTATTGGAGTTTCAGCTTCAGCATCAGTCCTTCCAATGAACACCCAGGACTGATCTAATTCAGGATGGACTGGTTGGATCTCCTCGCAGTCCCAGGGACTCTCAAGAGTCTTCTCCAACACCACAGTTCAAAAGCATCAATTTTTCAGTGCTCAGCTTTCTTCACAGTCCAACTCTCACATCCATACATGACCACTGGAAAAACCATAGCCTTGACCAGACGGACCTTTGTTGGCAAAGTAATGTCTCTGCTTTTTAATATGTTATCTAGGTTGGTCATAACTTTCCTTCCAAGGAGTAAGCGTTTTTTAATTTCATGGCTGCAGTCATCATCTGCAGTGACTTTGGAGCCCCCAAAAATGAAGTCTGACACTGTTTCCACTGTCTCCCTATCTATTTGCCATGAAGTGATGGGACCAGATGCCATGATCTTAGTTTCCTGAATGTTAAGCTTTAAGCCAACTCTTCCACTCTCCTCTTTCACTTTCATCAGGAGGCTTTTTAGTTCCTCTTCAATTTCTGCCATAAGGGTGGTGTCATCTGCATATCTGAGGTTATGGGTATTTCTCCCAGCTATCTTGATTCCAGCTTGTGCTTCTTCCAGCCCAGCGTTTCTCATGATGTACTCTGCATATAAGTTAAATAAGCAGGGTGACAATATACAGTCTTGACATACTCCTTTTCCTATTTGGAACCAGTCTGTTGTTCCTGACCCAAATCCTGACTTCATTCACTAGATTTGGCTCCAAGGAACTTTTCCCTGTGGTAAGAAGTCAAATTCACCTTCAACGAACCAGATTTTGCCATGGCTGAGAGATATTCCAAAAAACAGAAAACTCCAAAAGTAGAGTTCCAAAACTGTTCTGAGCAGTGGCAATGTTGTTTAAAAAAAAAGTCACAGCAGCTCTCTGCTCCTTGAAATCATTTTCTTTCTTGGTTCCTGGGACACAGCTCAGTTTTCTGCTTCTCTGTCTCTGGCAGACACCCCGAAATTAGTGTCTTCTTTCTCTTTACCTTGCACCTTTTGCTCCCCTCCTCTTTAAACTTCTTAAAAGTTTATGTATCCAACACTATGTCTCTGGTGTGGGTCTATTTAAATCTTTAGTCATGAACATTTCCAAATTTATAGAAAGTAAAAAGAATATGACAAAGACCATGTACTCACCCACCCTTCAACAACCGTTAATATTTTGCCAAACTTATTTTGCCTCTACTCTCTGCCTTTATTTTTCTTGAAATATTTTCAAAGTAAAGTGCATGCGTCACTCCTGTCTGAGGCCTGTCTGTCCTCCATAGGTGTTAGAGTCTGCAACCCTAGGCCTGCAGTCTTCTCATATGTGAACATATGAGAAGGACATCATATCATTTCACAGTAGAATACTTCGCTACGTATCTAGAAAAATAAAAAAGGACATTCTCTCACATAAATATGATGTCACTAACACAGCTAACAAAATTAACAATAACTTTTTATTAACATCTAATACATAGAATATACATTCAAATTTCCTTGTTGGTCTTCTTTACTTCAGCCATAAGGAATGACTCGATATTTGCCACACACTATTCTTCATCTACCTTCAGCCTGTACATATGAGCCAGCTACTCTTATCCTCCAAGGTTCAACTTAATCTCTGAGGTGCTTTCACTCACCAATCTTTGGCACAGTTAGACATTTCCTCTCAAATACTCCCAACACACTTTGTACATTGGACATTATCTACAGCATTTGTTGGTATTCTGTATTTAGTCTTGAACCTATATTTCTATTCAATTGTGAATTTATCAATGTCAGTTTTTTCATCTTTAAAATAAGGAGAATAATATCAAGTCCATGTGTTTGAATTTTTTTAAAAAAGAGATGTAAAGAATAGAAAGCATGAGTCATATCATCTGGCAAATAATCGGAGTTTTACAAATTTAGTTTCTTTCTTTTCCCCTCATAAGATCAAGTGTACATGAGCCAGACTAGACGCAAATGCCTAGCAAGCAGAAGGCAAGCTGGGACCTGTTCCCCAGTACAGGAAGATAGACTAAGTAACGGTAGATGTGGGAAAGGAGAAATAAAATGGCTGCAAGGTCGAGTACTGCTTTGGGATGTTACCAGCTGCAACATTTGTTTTAGTAACACACTATCACTCTATTCTAGTCACAGGTCAGTAGATAAAAGAAGAAAAAGGAAAGATGTCATTTGGAATCTGTAGATGGAAACTCTTGATCTCAAATCTCCCATTCATCTCTGAGCTCTTTATTACACTAGGTAGGTCTAGCCAAGAGGAGGCCGAAAGGCAGTCAGGGTGACTTACTGTCAACTAATGGGTAAGGAAGAGGTTGAGAAAGTCAACAAAAATTTGTGGGACACTTTGGGTTCTATGGGCTCCAAAATCACTGCAGATGGTGACTGCAGCCATGAAATTAAAAGACACTTACTCCTTGGAAGGAAAGTGATGACCAACTTAAATAGCATATTAAAAAGCAGAGACATTACTTTGCCAACAAAGGTCCGTCTGGTCAAGACTATGGTTTTTCCAGTGGTCATGCATGGATGTGAGAGTTGGACTGTGAAGAAAGCTGAGCACTGAAAAATTGATGCTTTTGAACTGTGGTGTTGAAGAAGACTCTTGAGAGTCCCTGGGACTGCAAGGAGATCCAACCAGTCCATCCTAAAGGAGATCAGTCCTGGGTGTTCATTGGAAGGACTGATGCTGAAGCTGAAACTCCAATACTTTGGCTACCTCATGTGAAGAGTTGACTCATTGGAAAAGACCCTGATGTTGGGAGGGATTAGGGGCAGGAGGAGAAGGGGACGACAGAGGATGAGATGGCTGGATGGCATCACCGACTCCATGGGCATGGGTTTGGGTAGACTCCGGGAGTCGGTAATGGACAGGGAGGCCTGGCGTGCTGCGATTCATGGGGTCGCAAAGAGTCGGACATGACTGAGCGACTGAACTGAACTTGGGTTCTATAAACATGCATTTTTTATCTTTTAAGATTCATATCTTTCTAGGGCTGAAGAAGTAGGGGCTGGCCTGTTGAACATGTAGCGTTGCTATAGAAACAGCAACAGAGCTGTAGGCAAGAGTTCTGGCTTCTGGGTCTGCATCTGGTCATGACCATGGGCACATTAACTTCCAATGGGTTTCAGAAGAAGGAGATTGGAAGAAACTGGTTCCAAGAGCCAAAGAGTCAAAAATTCAAAGAGAATAGAAAGGTTAAGTGACTGGCTCAATATCACCATGCTTCTAAGAAAAAACAGAGAGCAGACTTGGAAGAAATATGAAAAGTGATGTAGTTTGAAAACTGTTAAAAGAATCATATGATTTTCAAGAGCGCTGATCTAGTGCTGGGAGTGTGGCATTTTAAAATGCACTTAAAGTTAACTTGGACTATATGAAAATAATTTTCTTCTTCTGTTCTATTCCACAAAGATCTGGAAAACATTCCCAGTCCTGTGTCAACCTTAAATGAGAAAAGAATATTTAAAGAGCCACTGATTTGTAATGGAAAACTTGGATAAATCAACTATTTATACTCAGAGATTTTTATATTTCTTTTTGTCCTTTCTTCAGAACACACAGCTAAGAAAAGCCATGATGTAAGTCTGCTCTATTAGACCCCATTGGCAGGCTGTTTATTCTGTATCTACAGCATAGCAGCTTCTCTGACTCGAGCACTTTGTGGACAAGCAACCAAAGAACATATTCAAGTTTATAAAAAGCACAGTGTTGAGAAATCTAGCATGAGATGGAGAGAAAGGGATGTCAGAACGCCTGAGCTTTCAGTTTTGGCTCAAGGTTTATTAACCAAAGTTATTTAAGCTTTCTGAACCTCAAACTCCTCATCTTAAAAAACAGGGTGAATATCTATTTACTGATATAAAGAGCAATGTACACATGAAAGGTATTACAAGCACTCATCTGATAAGCAAAACTGGAATAAGTCTTCAGTAAATGCCTACTATCAAATTATCTGATCTATACTGAGATCCAATATCAGAAGACTGAGGTCTTCCCTAAGTATATACTCTTACCATTTCATTACTTTAGTTGTGTTTATTATCTGGGAAATCATGCCCAACTCTATGCATTTCTTTAAGAAACACCTAACCTAATGAAGTGTAATTCAAAAGGGGTGCAATCAAAATGTGTGGTGAGATGGTGTGTTGGATGAGGGAGACTAAACCACACAACGTGAGGTGTGGTGAGTGTTACATCTGGAAAAAAGAACAGAGTACTTCCCACTGAAGGGCCACCATGCGGCAAGAGAGGCAGCCTTGCTTGACTTAGCTCCTGAGGCAGGAGAAGGATAAATGAATAAAGATCCTGGGAGCTATATTTCAGCTCACAAGGAAGCACTTTCAGACACTTGTGTGTGTTAGTCGCTCAGTTGTGTCTGACTCTTCGCGACCCCATGGATTGTAGCCCACCAGGCTCCTCTGTCCATGGGACTCTCCAGCAAGAATACTAGAGTGGGTTGCCGTTTCCTTCTCCAGGGGATCTTCCCAACCCAGGGGTCAAACCCAGATCTCCCACACTGCAGGCAGATTCTTTACCATTTGAGCCACTAGGGAAGCCCTCAGACACTTAAGGCTGTGTAACGATGGCATAGATGGGCACAGGACAATGTGTAACAATGGCGTAGAAGGGCACAGAAAATACCTAGTGCCTGATACTACGTTGACTTTGTCAACAAAGGTCCGTCTGGTCAAGGCTATGGTTTTTCCAGTAGTCATGTATGGACGTATAAAGAAAGCTGAGCGCCGAAGAATTGATGCTTTTGAACTGTGGTGTTGGAGAAGACTCTTGAGAGTCCCTTGGACTGCAAGGAGATCCAACCAGTGCATCCTAAAGGAGATTAGTCCTGGGTGTTCATTGGAAAGACTGATGCTGAAGCTGAAACTCCAATACTTTGGCCACCTGATGCGAAGAGCTGACTCATTTGAAAAGACCCTGATGCTGGGAAAGATTGAGGGCAGGAGGAGAAGGGGACGACAGAGGATGAGATGGTTGGAAGTCATCACCGACTCGACGGACATGCGTTTGGGTGGACTCCGGGAGTTGGTGATGGACAGGGAGGCCTGGCGTGCTGCGGTTCATGGGGTCGCAAAGAGTCGGACACGACTGAGCGACTGAACTGATTGAACTGACCGATACTATGGGAGATGGATGAGATGACTACACTGCCTTCTGAACCTCACACTTGATGTTAAAGTAACCCTGAATTTCTTTTAGGAATCAGAATTCTTAAGAATATGGACCTGAATCACAGATCCCCAAGTTCTATTCCCTTCTCTGAAGCCCTATTCATGCCTTCCCTACAAGTAAAAATACCTTTAAGGGAATGTGTCAATGACTTTTACTGAAAATGGAAGAAAAAGATAAAGGGGGGCCATTGCTAAATTAGGTTATCTGGTTTTCAATATGTCTTTTTTAGCCATCAGATAGCTCTGCTTAGCTGGCTGAATTTAGTGTCTTCAAATGTGGGTGACTAGGGCAATAAAAGGAAACAAACTTTTATTTTTTCATTTTAAGAGAAACCCAATAAAATACTCAACAGGATTTTTTTCCCAAATGTGGCCATGCAAGCACAACCTGGCTGATCTGCAACTGAGCACTATTAACATCTATTTATAGCCAGTATTTTCATAGATGAATCACATTTACCATGGGACAGTTAATATTAAGGGCTCAACCAGCTCTGCTGAGAACCCCATAATCTTACTACTTCTCTTTCCATTCTCCTTTCAGGGAACTAAGTTATAGCTTTATGGATCCACACAGAGAGAGGGGGAAATCCAAGTGGAAATGTAAAGCCAGCCGACAGTCTGCTCCCTAAATGTTAAACACATTCAAATTTAAGGCACTGAATCACTTTCAAGGTTGTCCCTTGGCGAAGAGCATCCTCCAGTTGGCACAGACTGACTGTGCGTTATGCAGCCATCTTGCCATCAAAACAGTTCATCCCCCAAACTTCCTACAAATGAGTTTAAATGGCACTGCATTATGTCACAGACATAAAAACAGGACTAAGGACTGTTCAAGGTGCCGTCAAATAAAAAGGGGTGTGGTGGATGTTGAACTCATTTTACGCATGTGAACCTGTAATCAGGGAGGTGAGGGTGAGGTGGAACCAAGGGTCAGGGTATGTATGATAAAGGTTCTGAGAATTCAGTGACTTTAACTGCAATTTTCTAGTCAGTCTTGGGGACCGAGTGTCCCATCTCCACCCACATGTGTGCAAACACACACACTAAACTTTGTGGAGGTACCCGCACTACCCTGATTGTTGTTGTTCAGTTACTATGTTGTGTTTGACTCTTTGTGACTCCATGGACTGTTAGCATACCAGGCTTCCCTGTCCTTCTTTATCTCCTGGAGTTAGATTAAACTCATGTCCACTGAGTTGGTGAGGTGATGCCATCCAACCATCTCATCTTCTGCTGCCCCCTTCTCCTTTTGCCTTCAACCTTTCCCAGCATCAGGGTCTGTTCCAATGAGGTGGCTCTTCCTATCAGGTGGCCCAAGTACTAGAGCTTCAGCTTCAGCATCAGTCCTTCCAATGAATATTCAGTGTTAATTTCCTTTAGGATTGACTGGTTTGATTTCCTTGCAGTCCAAGGGACTCTCAAGAGTCTTCTCCAGCACCCCAATTTGAAAGCAACAGTTCTTTGGTGCTCAGTGGAATTCTTCTTTACGGTCCAACTTTCACATTGTATATGGGTACTGGAAAAGCCAGCGTTTTAACTACATAGAACTTTGTTGGCAAAATGATGTCTCTGCTTTTTAATATGCTGCCTAGGTTTGTCATAGTTTTCTTTCCAAGGAGCAGTGTGTTCTGTTGGTAAAACTCTGCTAGCCTTTACCTTACTTCATGTTGTATTCCAAGGCCAAACTTGCCTGTTATTCCGGGTGTCTCTTAAGTTCCTACTTTTGCATTTTAATCCCCTTTGATGAAAAGGACATCTTTTTTTAGTGTTGGTTCTAGAAGGTCTTGTAGGTCTTCATAGAACTGGTCAACTTCAGCTTTTTCAACATTAAAGGTTGGGGCATAGACATGGATTACTGTGATGTTGAATTGGCTTGCCTTGGAAATGAATCATCATCATTCTGCTGATTTTGAGATTGCACCCAAGTACTGCATTTCAAACTCTTTGTTCACTATGAGTGCTATTCCATTTCTTTTAAGGGATTCTTGCCCACAGTAGTAGATATAATGGTCATCTGAATTAAATTTGCCCATTCCTGTCCATTTCAGTTCACTGATTCCCTAAGACATCCATGTTCACTCTTGCTATCTCTGTTTGACCACGTCCAGTAGGTAAACTGATTCCTGGACTTACCATTACAGGTTCCTATGCAATATTGTTCTTTAGAGCATCGGACTTTACCTTCACCACAACTAAGTGTTGTTTCCACTTTGGCCCAGCTGCTTCATTCTTTCAGGAGCTATTAGTAATTGTCCTCCGCTCTTCCCCTGTAGGACATTGGACACTTTCTGATCTGGGGCGCTCATCTTTCAGGGTCATATCTTTTTGCCTTTTCATACTGTTCATGGGATTCTCCAGGAAAGAATACTGCAGTGGGCTGCCATTTCCTCCCTCAGCAGACCACATTTTGTCAGAACTCTTCACTATAACCCATCTGTCTTAGATGGCCATGCACAGCACTACGTCCTTTTGCCACTACAAGGCTGTGATTCATGAAGGGGACTACCCTCATCTTGATATTAATTTTTGTCTTTGAGAGTCTCCACCCTTAGTTTAGCTTTACCATGCCCTTTCCTACAGTCTTTACTAAGGGTCAAACTCTTTAAGATTAAATGATGACTTACACAAAGCATTTAAGATAGCACCCGGCATGTGGTAAGAGGTCTATACACATTAGCTGCTTCTATCAGATTCTCAGTACCATTTTTCTGAATTTCTAGCCCAGGGTTCACAAGATGACTCATCTTTACTATGAGGCAGTCCCTATTGATACTTATAGCCAATCAGCTCTATTGAGGACTGCATGATTCAGTCATTCCAATGAATCCCTGCTGAGGTCCAACTCTGTTGAACACTGTAGAGACAGACATGAACAACAGGGACCCTAAGCTCACAAAGCATGAACAATAAACTCATGACCAGGTAGCATTATCTCCATTTTACGTCTGAAGGCTCACAGAGGTACAGTACGTTGTTCAAGGCCACAGAGTTAACATGCTGGAGTAGTGATTCACATCCAGATCCACGTGATCCCATAATCTCAGTCTTTCTTGCCATGCCCCCTCTGCCCACACCCAAGATGCCAGCCAAGTGTCTGAGAAAAGTCACTTTGTGGCTTAGTTTCTGCACATAAATGATGCATGAAAACAAAACACCTCTACTGAATAGACCGATTGCTGAAAAGGCCAGAAGTTGTGAACTCATTAATATTCAGATTTTTGTGTAATTCTGGGTAGCCAGAATTAACTGTACAAAAAACTGTACAAAAAACCGTACAACTGTACAAAAAACTGTACAAACACATCAACAAAACAGACATTAGTCCAGATACAAAAATAAGCTTGCACAAATTAGCAAATATGATAACTGATACAGTAGGTACTTCATAAATGTTTACTGAATAAGTGTTGAAGCAGGGTATTTTCCTTTACTAAGTATACCTTCTTATGAGACCCCAAGTAGATATAGCATGGTGATTTGCTGAACTCTAAAGCCAGACGCCCATGCTGGGACCTGGCTTCACTACTTTCTAGCAGTATGACCTTTAGCAAGTTACTTAGCAGCTATGCCTCAGTTTCTTCTATTGCAAAACAGAGAAAAAGTTTTTGAGAAGACTAAAGGAGTTAACCAAAAGAAAGCATTTAGTATTTGTTTGCTAAGTACTGGATTAATGTAAGTTATCATTGTTATTTTCTTCTTTAAATTGGAGTAGTTTTGATTGGTTACCCGATATCATAGTAAATGATCAAGACCACAACCAATTTCTTTCACTGAGGCATTTTGAAGTTCTTTTATACAGCCAAATAACCTCTTTTCACCATTCAAACATGGAAATACACAGGTATGCAGAGACTAAATTATGTCTAAGTAGCATCCAATTATGTCGAATAAGCAGTTTTTGTTATACAAAGAAAGAATGATTAAGAAAATTCAACATTTATAATAAGGAGTTGACTAGGGGCTTGTACGCTGGGGGGAGGTGGTAGTTAACATGGGCCTCAAATGACATTTGGCTATTTCCTGTAACTAAATTAAGTAAATAATTGCAAAAAATTCTATTTGTCCTTCTTCTGCATGAACACATCCTTACCAAAATATATCACAATTTCAACCAGCTTATGCCAAAGAAAAACTGACCGAGGTCACTGCGTAGGAAAACAAAGCAGAATCTGCTTCTCAGGGCCAACTGCACTGTATTTGTATCCATAGATACAAGACAACAGAGAAGCACAAAATTCTAAAGCGGGAAGTCCCAGGACCTCAGAGATCATCTAGTCTCAGGCACAAATTCTGTAGTACGGGGGGCCCATTAGGGAGTGAGGACCAGGGTAGAGGTCAAGGGAAATAAACCTTATTTCATCCTGAATGACCTCATGGGGCCAACCCAGCCTAATATCCTTATTTTACGAGCTACGACCCAGAGCCTAGCTAATTAAAAGCAGAACTGAGATCAGAAGTCCTGTTTCCTGATTCCCAGTCTATCACTCTCTTACATTTCTGAAGGCTGCCATTCTATGGCTCCGAGAGTCACAGATAATCAACACATTAGGCTGTGTTAAACCTGACAGCTAGGCAGGTTTCCTCTTTGCAAAACCATCAGGCATGATGTCACTAGCGACAGTTATGCAAAGAGTAAGGCATCATAATTTGTTATAAACAAAAGCAATTTTCCATTCCATTTTTTCCCTTTGCAACCTGAAAATCCCAAACCACCGCTGCTATTACAAAGTTTTTCTTTTCCTCAGTACGCACCCCTGGGCCAAGCCCAGATGCATAAAAAATTTGCCAAGAGAAACAATGAAGTCAGTGATAATACAAAGCATGAGAGAATCATGAAATCCACATCTTTGTTGTCTTCCTCTTGATACTTAATTACTTCTCATTACTGGTCGTTTTGTGGTTGTTGGCAGAAGCATAAGGAAATTCCACCACTGTAAACACGCGGAGACACACACTCCTCAGTCAACCCGAAGTCTGCACATGAAGTGTCTGCTCACAAACCCAACTGAGCACCAGCAAGAATGCTGAAGCTGTCTCCCCTAGTCCCCAAAGAAGATATATGGTTTCAGAAAAGCTCTAAACAATTTAAAAAGGATAAACGTAACATAAAAACGTTTCAGCTCATTCCTTTTTAAAAAAAAAAAAAAATCACTTATAAATATCATCATTGGCAGATGATCTGTGCACTCCTGGAGGATTTCACTCAACTCACTTTAACAATGAGGTGAGGAGGAATATAGCCAATATTTTATAATAACTATAAATGGAATACAACCTTTAAAAATGATGAACCACTATATTTTACACCTGTAACATATAATATTGTATATCAACTATAACTCAATTAAAAAAAAAGAATGAGAGGTGAGGGAAGACAGTGTGTGTATGGAGATCCGTTCAGTTTTCTGTAGCAGCCTGTGCTTCATGCTAAGTTGCTACAGTCGAGTCCAACTGTGCGGCTCTACGGACTGTAGCCCACCAGGCTCTTCTGTCCATGGGATTCTCCAGGCAAGAATACTAGGGTGGGTTGCCATGCCCTCCTCCAGGGGACCTTCCCAACCCAGGGGTGGAACCTGCGTCTGGTACGTGTAACCGGCACAGGCAGGTGGGTTCTTTTACCACGAGTGCCTCCTGGGAAGCCCTGTAGTAGTTCAGAGTTGCCTTAAACTCAACGAGCACTGCTTACGAGCAATGCTTAGCAAGCTACCCTGCTAAACAGAAACTTACATTATCTTGGAATTCTGGAAGGCATACCTTGGATAAGATTAATGGTGACAGAGGAATCCTTACTAAATAGTAACAGAATACAAGTTGATTCTTATCAGTAGGCCATTGTTCCACATTTGACTACCTGGGTAAGATGAAAGCACAGAAATGCACCATAGAAGTCACAAAAATAACCCTAAGCTTCAAACTAAAAGAAGTAAAGAACCAAACACATCTGACCTCTTTTAAACTAGGCTTCTATTTGATTTTCACAGCAATATGAATCTGTCAGTGTGACGGACGAAGCGTTTTTCAAAGATGGCTGCAGTTAATTCTTCCCAGCCCCCTGCAATGTGACTCTGCAGCTCCTTCCATCAGGAAATGGAATCTGTTTCCCCACTTCCTGAATTTGGGGTGGCCTTGTAATGCTCTTTTACCAAAAAACCTGAAGACTTGGAGTAGGGGAGAATAAGCGATGCAGGGGAGAGTCGGTGACAACTACTGCCACAGATCACTGTTCATCATACTCTTGGGATGCTGCCCTGAGTCCGCTGTATGGGGAAGCCTGGTCTAGCCCACCAGAGGCTGAAAGCCCACGTGGAGCAGAGATGAGATGATCTGGCTGAGATCAAGTTTGTCTAGCTGAGAGTCAGATATGTAGTGAGCCCATCTTAGCCCATTCACACCCAGTTGAGCCACAAGATGACTGAAAATGCAGTGACCTACAGAGTTTTAAGCCACAGTTATTTAGCAATGTTACCTAAATTGTGGATAGCCCACAAAGTAGAAGGAACAAATCAGTCATTTTCTTGAATAGCCGTTAGGTATGAAACACCAGGTCAGAAATCCCATGGGACACATGAGTGGAGACTATTAATATTAGACAGAAGAAACTGAAGGCCTGTCTTTCATGTGAGAACATTTATATAAACAAAGTGGTACATAATATTTAAGTGTTTTAAACATATCTACTCTACATTAACAACCTTCCATTATGCCTATAGGCCAGAGTAATGATCTCCCTGAGGTGATCAAGATAATCCAATGGGGTGGGAGAAAAAAAACTGGATTTCTTATTTTTTGTTAATATTTTTCCTTTTTATTTTTGAATATGTTTTCATAAGGAACACAGCATTTATTAATATGCTAGTATAGGAACATTATTTATTAGTACATAAATATACACATAATGGGGCTTTCTACAGTCAAAAATTCTATATATCTTAACCTTCCATCCCTACATAAAAATATACTCCCTTTATGCTTGTGCATTTCTCAAATAAATAAATCCTTTCCTGGACTTATTATATGTAGTGGAGTGAAAGTGAAAGTCACTCAGTCATGTCCAACTCTTTGCAACCTCATGGACTATACACTCCATGGACTTCTTCAGGCCAGAATACTGGAGTGCGTAGCCTTTCCCTTCTCCAGAGGATCTTCCCAACCCAGGGATCAAACCCAGGTCTCCTGTACTGCAGGCTGATTCTTTCCCAGCTGAGCTACCAGGGAAGGCCAAGTAGTGGACAGTCAGGGACAACTACTGCCACAAATCACTGATCACCTCTACTGTAATTATTGATGAGTCATCTCTTCAGCAAGGCTACAAGCAATTCTTCACACATGATGTCTGTACCCATCTCAGACAGGGCGTTTATAAGCACCTGTCTTTGGCAGTATATCCAGCCTTATATCCAGTACAGTATGATAGCATGAAACACGATTTTTTAACAGCACAGCTAGTCAAGCTGGGTCGTCTGGATTCAAATCCCAGTTCTTCCACTTACTTCCAGCCTTCATTGGTGCTTCCATTTCTTCATTGTAAATAGAGATAATAATATCCCCACACTTCATAGGGTTGTTGTGGAGAACTGAATGAGTTAATAAATGTAAAATGCTTAGAAGAATGCCTGGCATGTAGTAACTACTCATTAGGTATTAGCTATCATCAATATTACCACCACTATCACCACCATCACTGTTGATCTCTAGCAGCTAACAGAGGAAATAAATGTGTGATGGAGGAAAGTCAGAATGAACACGAATTATAGAGAAAACATACTACATGACTTGTTAAAACTTTGAAAGTGAATGTTTTAAATTTCTCCAGATGGACACTGTAACTTTAAGGCAGGGTGTCCCACTAGTATCACTTGATAGTTGGTTTGTTACTGACAAAATACATAATAAACAGGTAAGCCACTAACACCTTCAAGTTCTGCTTTTACAGCCTGATTATTATGATGAGGCTACTGAACAATTCTCAGTTGAAAATTAATTCTGGGACTCTTTCCTTAAGCGCTGTCTTTTAACTGTGATCTCTACTCTGGTGAAAACCATTAGTCACAGGTTTACTGCATATCCACATGCAGTGTTTAGATTTCTGTGGATTTCCTATAGGATGCAGACCCACAAATTCATGTCTTTGAAATACACTATTGACAATCTATGCTAAAAGAAAGGCACAGTGGCAAGACTCATTATATATCCTAGGAGAAAGGGGGCCATAGAGATCACCTCCTCACCCCCTCACCTCACAAATCACACAAACCACATACTGCACTCAGGGAGGGTCATGTCTTAACTAAGTCCCACAGCTGATTTGTGATAGAATTTTTTTCACCTGACTTCTGTCTAGTTCAGTGTACTTTTCATGACCCCAGATTTACAAACTATTTCCATAAACTTTACACTTGAAAGTGTACCACCTGTATTAAGAAAATTAAGACAGTCACACCATAAATAACCAATTTAGTGCAGGACACACAGTGGGCCTTCAATAAATGCTTGTTGAAGGATGGGTGGAGAGATGAATAGAGGCTTAGCTGGTTGGTTATGAAGTCCTCAAGGTTCCTAAACTCTTCTGTACTCTGATTTCTCAAGTGGTGCCAGCAAGGTGGAACTCACTTCTTCAATAGAGTACCCAGGAAAGACACAAAACCATTCTTTCAAACTTCTTTTCTTTCTCCCTGAATTCATGGTTCACAAATCATTAGATAAAATAGACAATCAAATAAACTTGCTTTAGCTCTTAAATTTTTTTCTAACTATAAAGGTAATACAGAATCACTATAAAATTGGAGGGAATAAAAGTAAAGTTAATAATGTTAATAATAAAAGCTAATGTTTATTTGGTGATAATATTGTATTAGGCATGCGGCAAACATATGACATGTATTGACTAATTTAATCCTCACAGCAACTTTAGGTTATGAATATACTACTATTATCATCCTCATTTTACAGATGAGAAAGGCAGAGAGGTATCAAGTAACTTGCCAAAGTTTTATAGCCAGTAAGTAATGGAGGAGAGGTATGAACTCAGGCAGAGTGGTTCCAGAGTTCATGGTCTTAACCATTCTATTATACTGCCACTGCTCAAATTTTGGTTTCCAATGCAAATTATAAAGAAAAGAACTGATTTATTTCTAGAGAAATGCAAATCAGAACTACAGTGAGGTATCATCTCACACCAGTCAAAATGGCCATCATAAAAAAAATCTACAAACAATAAATACTAAAGAGGCTGTGGAGAAAGGGAACCCTCTTGCACTGTTGGTGGTAATATAAACTGATACAGCCACTAAGAGGAACAGGATGGAGATTCCTTAGAAAACTAGGAATAAAACTTCCATATGACCCAATAATCCCACTGCAGGGCATATGCCCTGAGGAAACCATAACTTAAAAAGACACAGGTACCCCAATGTTCATTGCAGCACTGTTTACAACAGATAGGACATGGAAGCAACCTAGATGTCCATTGACAGGTGAATGGATAAAGAAGTTGTGGTACATATATACAATGGAATATCACTCAGCTATAAAAAGGAACGCATCTGAGTCAGTTCTAATAAGGTAGATGAACCTAGAGCCTATTATACAGAGTGAAGTTAAGTCAGAAAGAGAAAAACAAGTATCATATATTAATGCATGTATATGGAATCTAGAAGGGTACTGATGAGCCTATTTGCAGGGCAGCAATGGAGATGCAAAAATAGAGACAGACTTGTGGACACAGAGGGGAAAGGCGAGGGTGGGAAGAACCGAACGGGTAGCACTGAAGCGTATACTTTACCACATGTCAAATGGTGAGCCAGTGGGAATCTGCTGTGTGATGCAGGGAGTTCAAGCCCAGTTCTCTGTGACAACCTACAGGCGTGGGGTGGGGTGGGAGGAAAGTTCAAGAGAGAGGGGACATGTGTGTGCCTATGGCTGACTCATGCTCATGTATGGCAGAAGCCAACACAATATTGTAAAACAACTGTCCTCCAATTGAAAAATAAATAACTGATTTAAAAACCGATTAACTTGACTAAATTAAATTGAAAACTTCTTTACCACAAAAGACATAAAGTGAAAATGTTTAAGCTACTATCAGAAGAAATAACAGCAAAACATTTAATCAACAAAACAGTAACTTATAGAATATGTAATGAGTTCCTATAAATTCAGAAGAAAAACACAACTAATATTTACAAAAGGAAAATGGGCAAAGACTATGAACAACCAATTTATGAAGAAACTCAAATGGCATCTAAACACATAAAAGGATGCTGCTCTTATTAATTCAGGATGCAAATCAGATACCATTTCATTTACCAGATTGGCATAAATTCCATAATAGCATGTGTTATTGAAGATATGGAGCAAGGAGAACACTTATACTCTGTTACAAATTGGTACTCCACTCAGGAGAGCAGTAATCCCTAGTAATGTTGAGAACACAATATGGCAGAGTCCAAAAATCCCACTCTTATACCATAAAGAATACCCAAAGAACTGCATGTACACAGGAAGAAAATGTAAAAATATGTTCACAGCTGCGTTTTTTTCTAACACTTAAAACATGTAAATTATTTAAATATCCATCAACAGTAAAATGGATAAGTAAATGGTGGATTATTCATACAGTGTAATACCATATAACAGTCAAATATGTAAAATAAGTAAAATGGAACAAGTAAGAATCTCAAAAATATAGTGCAAAAAAACTTTCAGAATGCTACATTCAATATGCTATGTTTACATTAGGTTTGAAAATCTGCAAAGTAATACTATAAATGGCTCAGCAATATATGCACATGCATTAAAAATATAAAGTATAAAACATGCATGGGAAGAATAAACACCAAATTCAAGACGGTTACTTATGGGGTAGGATATGTAGAAAGTGAGTTAAGGAAGACGTACATAGGGGATTCTATTCTATCTATAATATTTTGCTTAAAAAACTATTTTCTAATGTATTGGATTGTTCAGGTTAATCTGTAATATATTACCCAAATATATAATAAATAGAGATTTTACAAATCTGTGTGGTAGCATGTAGTGATTCATTGTATTTTCATACCTCTCTGTATGCTTGAACTTCTCCAGATTTTTTTCTTTCCTTTTGGCCATGCCTAGTTCCCCAACCAGGGATAGATCTGTGCTCCCTTGCAGTGGAAGCCAGAGCCCCAGTCACTGGACCACCGGGGAATTCCCTCCAGAATTTTTTTTAATGTCATTTTGGCTGTAGGGGTCTCTGATGCAGTGCACCGGCTCCTCACTGCTGTCCGTGGGATTTCTCTGGCTGTGGTGAGCGGGGCTACCCCCCAGTTGCGGTAGTGTGGGCTTCCCGTTGCAGTAGCTCATCTGATTGTGAGAGCCGAGCTCTAGGTGAGCGGGCTTTAGCAGCTGCAGTGCGCGGGTTCAGTAGTTGGGGCACGCGGGTTAAGCTGCCCTGCAACATGTGGAATCTCAGCTCCTAGGCCAGGGATGGAACCCATGTCCCCTGCATTGGCAGGCAGATTCTTAGCCACTGGGCCACCAGGGAAGTTCCACCCCTTCTGATTTTTAAAGAAATATTATTACAAATGAAAAGCAAGGCACCAATGATGATGATAGTTTTTTGACTTGTAGGAATGAGTAAAACTAACAATCTCTTTGAACATCACTGAAGTAGACTGTAAGTTCAATTGATATTTTCCTTTTTCATTAGAAACCTCAAAGGTGGAACAAATTATTGTGCTATTGTAAATTAATTTCAATACCTATATACTAAGATGTACAGCTAAAATTGTCCCTCAAGTATTACTTTATTTTATATAGTTTTCATAAAAATCAACTACCATAGGCACTAGGGTTCTTATTTTGGAGATAAGGGTTCTAAATATAAAACCTTGACTTATCCAAGGACAGTTCTGGAATTTTAGCAGAA
Organism: Dama dama; assembly: GCF_033118175.1. Taxonomy (NCBI): domain Eukaryota; kingdom Metazoa; phylum Chordata; class Mammalia; order Artiodactyla; family Cervidae; genus Dama; species Dama dama. Next base: position 47,755,197 of record NC_083711.1, on the reverse strand, counting down.
TGTCAGGGATGCAGCCAGGAACCAAGCCTTCATTCCTTTAATATCAGACTTTACCATCATAACAAAATAACCCCAAGTATTTTGTAGCAGTAATTCTTATAATTCTATCTTAAAGCACCAAAGGCTAAGAAATTTAAAAACATTTTTTAAGTTACACAAGGGTTTCCTTGTGGAACCACAATGTGAATCTGCAGAAAGTTAGAATAATTAGCAAATTTACCATTTTATAATTATGTTAAGTATGTCTTAAGTAGGCACTTAAGCCAAGGTTGGAGGTATGACCCAGGTCCCTCAGGTGGAATGCTTGGTGGACGAAGTTCAAATACAGTCTGTTTACCCATGGACATAAGTGGCCTTAATCAAAGCAGAACACATTTTTTAAAATGTTGATTTTAAAAACAGCAGTGTAAATAAGACTGTGATTTATGAATCTGCTAATACCCTTCTCTGCTGTAGACTTCAGAAAGATTGAGTCTTTGGCTTTGGTAAATATAACATGAGTGCAGACTTGTCAAAGCAGTAATAGGTTCTCTTATTAAAATTCCACTTCCACTAAGCGTTACAAATTGTCTTTCTTCTTTCCAGCCCTTAAAGAATGCGTTCCAAAAGCAGTGACAAGGAGGGCTCAGCCCCAAAGCAATTTCCAAGACCTGGAAAGGACCACAGTTTCCAAGGGCCTGAGGACAAGAAGCAGAGACAGCAAGACAAAGACCCCACCAATGAGTCGGATGCAATCCTTCCATATCCTAAGTCACACAGTGGTAATGGCCACCAAGGAGAAGACCTCTCAAGAGATGACCTCTTATTTCTTCTCAGCATTCTGGAGGGAGAACTGCAGGTCAGCTGGCTTAGAATTATCACCCTCATGCTTCCAGGGGAAGGCTGCTTATGAATTTGGCGTCTAGGCGGCCACAGACATAGCTATCTGTGCTTCATACTTGTATGCACATGGAAGCAAAGTGTAAGGACACATACCCAGAATTCTCTTCTGGCAACACGAAGAGTAATTAATCACATCTAAAAGGGCTGTCATGATGACATGCGATTGGCATGCACATGTGAAAGGTCACATCCTGCACTCACGCTGCTTCAGTGCACAGGCACGGACGGGTAACAGTAATAGCTGATGACTTCTGGGTCAGTTTTAAATGACAGTAGGTGCTTCTATACCTCACATGAACTGGCTCCTAGGTTTGCCCCAGCATTAACCTACACAAAATAAACAGCTGCTATACATACAGGACAATCTTATTTCGTATTTCTGAATATGAAAATACCAGTCCACTGAGGAATATCATGTTATCTACTTGTCAAACACAACGAAAAATGTGGAATTCTCTCCATGTTGTCTAGTTACCACAATAAAAAGCATTATTCATGTGTAACTAGATTGTAAGAAGGATAAAGGGACATGGTTTCGCTACCTTTTGTAAAAGGTGCTATAACGGAATACGATGTTTATATTTGAAAGAGAAGAAAAAAGAAAAAACACTCAACACAAGAAATCACTTGCAGAGACTGCTCGTAGATAAAGTGGGCTTTCTGAAATGCCTTTTGTTCCTACAGGCTCGAGATGAAGTCATAGGCGTTTTAAAGGCTGAAAAAATGGACTTGGCTTTGCTGGAAGCTCAGTATGGGTTTGTCACTCCAAAAAAGGTGCTAGAAGCTCTCCAGCGAGATGCTTTTCAAGCAAAATCTGCCCCTTGGCAGGAGGACATCTACGAGAAACCAATGAATGAGGTATGTATTGAAATCAGGAGTGTGTACCTAGGGAGATGAAGTAAGCGCCCCAGCTAGTAAAGCACTGGGCCTGGCAGGTGAGCAGGACATGTAACTCCTTTCTCGGTTATTTATAGTTGTATGTTTAAAACCTACCCAAGGTAGATAAACACTACATGCTCTACAGGAGAGAAAAGGAGAATAAATCATGGACGGGAAGCAGGATGTTCCCACTGGGTTTGTTTCTTGACATCAGACTAAAACCTAATAAATGCAAGAGAATTCCTCCCTCTTTCTCTCTCCCCCTCTCTTCTTCTTGTACAAACACAGACACAGACACACACACATGCAAAGAAACACAGACACTTGGACCCAGACACACACACACACACACACACGGGTCTGTACTTCTTTTAGAGATCAGAAGGCAATAATAAAAAACAGATAAAGTTCAACCATGGAGGTTAATTTATTTGAAAACACTGGAGTATTATGTCATAGAAATTCTGAGCATGAATGGAAATGATCTGAAGAACTGTCCAAGAAAGAGAGTTTTAGGAAGTATACATTGTAGATGAGTCCATATCCTCCTTTTCTTTCAATAGTTTAATGACAGTGAAGACTTTGCCCTCCACCATTATGCCCAGCAAGGACAATGGCAAAGACGAACAGTTTCAGCACGGCCATCGCTGCACAGATACAGCACTGCTTGCTCTTTCACTTGCTGACATTTCTGAAACTCCTTTGCATCCTTAGTTTATTCTTCCATTTTCCTCTGAGACCTTGATGGAAAATTTCATAATTCTTCATTTTTATAAAAAAGAAACAACTAGGAGCATAAGCTAAGGCTGAAGAGAGTGAAAGCAAGTTTTGGACAAATTTCCCCCATGGCCTGGCAACCTACCTCAGGAATGACCTCTAATGTCCCTGCTATTCTTGTCTTGGGTGTCTCATGAGAGAAGCCTACTGTCTTGCCAAATTGTTAAGGAGTTTGGTCATATGGATCTGCTTCTCGGAGGGGTGAAGATGAGACCACCCAAAGTGTGTTGATTGAGCTTTAATCCAAATTTTAAACAAGAGGAGCCGAACTCGCATTCAAGTCAATAGTGTTAAAACTGTATCCAAGCTCCCAACACAGTGACTGTGAAACAGCATTAAGCACAAATTTCACAAATGCAAATTAATGATCACTGAACATATCCTCATAGAACTCCACAAATGGCATAGCCCCTCAACACTTCAGTGTAAAATGAAACAGAATAATTTCAAACTTATCTTGAAATCAGTAGGAAAAAGTTTTAGTTACAAAAACTACTGCACACTGCAAAACTGGAAATACCCTCTCTGCAAATGCTTGCAATCCTAACTTTGCAAAGTGTCCCTGAAAGTTAATCATAATTTGGCCCTGCTTTATAAGTCCAACCTTCCCTGATTACTCTTCCAAGAAATACCCTCCCCCTGACATACACCACACACACACACACATCTTATATTCCCACATCTATGATTTGTCCGTTTTCTTCTCTTGCCTACTACGTCCCTCCTATAGATTTCTCTCCTCAGCTACAAGACTCTTTCAGTTCCTTGAAGACCATATACACCCAGCTGCCTGCCCTCTTCCTCCATCTAGGAAGTGATGGATGACGGAGATATTTAGACAATAAACAATAAAGGAAAAGTATGACAATGAGTCCCTAGATAGGGCTGAAGAAAAGAAAGGAGGACAAGTGTTCCCACTACAACCAGGGAGCACCATAATTATTACATCAGGATAAGGATGTGCATACTAAAAATTTATTATTTAGTTTTCGTCCATCCTTCTCCTCCCCACCCCCCACCCCCCCGCCATAATGTTCTTTTAAAAAAATGTAAAAAATCTCAACTATGTCTAGGGCAAACTAAAGGAGATTTATCTATTCATAATGCAAAATATCTCAGAAAAACAAACTGTTCTCAGCTACGTCACATGTTAGGAACACTGACTTAAGGTGGAGGTCTGCAAGATAGGCCCACAAAGGGTATGGATAGGGAGATAGTGAGGGAAGAATACCGAGTCCAGGACTGTTTCAACCTCCTATTTCTTTCCAACATGCTTACCTTATTAGCATTACCTTAAGGTAATTCTTAAAGTACTTATTTTAAGCAACTGTATAATTTTGCTTTTAAATTTTATTTTATAATTTTCACTGTACAAAAATAGTTGTAGTTTCTGTCTTCAGAGTGCTTAATGTCTAAAAGAGTGACAGACAACAAAAGATCATACAAAAAGTATATTTTACACACACACACACACACACACACACAATGTTAATTTTTGTAGTGAAAATCACAAGGCAATATGAGAAAGTATAACACGGGATCGAGTTCAGTTAGGAGAATCAGGAAAGCCAAGCACCAGAGAATGAGCAGGGGTTAGTCAGGTACAGCATAAAGAAATTCCACTTCCAGCAACGCTGTGGATGACATATGAGGAAACCGTATCACTAAAAAATACATAAAAACACTAGATAAAATATCTAGCATACGCTCACGTGCATGGATGAGCTTTACAATGGAGCTAGAGAAATCCTGAAGCCAGGAACTAAAAAGGGAAATTTCCAGAGACTAGCTTCTGGTTCCACATATTTTGAACCTTTCTCTTTAACAATCCACACACTTCCAGTACTAGGAGCCAAAAGACACACAGTGTTCATTTTGCAATACACTGGTCTTTCATTTCTGATGGTGGTTGGGTGAGCTGGCACACGCAGAATGCTCCCAAGATTGACAGGAGAAAGGTAGATTGCAAGAGTGACCTGAAGCTCAATAGCTGACTGCATACGAATGACAGTGGACCAATACCACTCAGAGGACAATAAGACAAGGAAGGGCTTTCAGCAGAGTCTGGCAGTGGTGGTGCAGAGCCATGAGAATCATGCCCCCATTCCCAGCGCCTCAGATCCTGAGGCAATGGGAGAATTAGCAGTCTCTATTTTAGGATTCTACTATTATCCAAGAAGACCAGGTTTCAGTAAAGACAGAGAAGATGGCACATTTTATGAATAGCATATTTGGTTACCTTTGATCTACTAAAACAGCTGAATAATTTCTCAGCTGTCTGAACTAGCTTTATCTCTACCACCACATTCAAGGTAATCAAAGAAAAAGACAATCTTCAAAGGGCCAACCAAAAAGAACAAAGAGAACCAAAGCCATAGCTCAGAAAGAAGATCAAATCCCAAATTAGCGTGATCTGTGACTCAGGAGTTATTAAAACAAAGGTCATTATTTTCTGAGCATATATTAAGTGACCAAAAGCAAAAAGATTGACAAATTCTCTGTTCTTCATTATGCTTAACCACTGGGACAATCCAACCTATCGGAACACACTGGATTTCCTTCATCCTGGGCAAGGAGTTGGATCGTGTTAGGGGTTGCGGGCAGGATATGACATCAAGGAGACTAAAATGATAAGCAGGAAGGTTGTCACTGCATGGTAAACATTAAGGAGCCACTGTTAATCTTTCTGCACCTGATACTCCCCTAAAGTGACTAAGTCTTCCTGTTTTCTTCCCCAGGCTTCATGCAGTCTGCAAGTGGGGCCAGATCAAAAAGGGGCAGTGGTTCTCTGATAGTCCCACAGTGCTTAAGGATGCACCACCTTACACTGCTCCTAATTGTTTCATGTGTATATCTTATCTGTCTGGTGAGAGTATAAGCACTGAGACTTTAAAATTCTCCCATGGCAACTATCATAGTACTAAGTACATACAGCATAATAGGCACTTAATAAATAGTTTTTACCTTGAGAAAACTGTGGAAATACAACTGCTCTTAGAAATCAAGCCCAATCACTAAATTTATAATTAAAAAAAAACAAAACCCCAGAAGTACAGAACACTTAAGTGGTTTCACCAAGGACACACACACAACTGGTGGGAAATGAAATGAGTTCAGAAGAGCTCAGGTCTATCATCTGATGTGGCAGGAATGAAGAAGAGACTGAACTGAGAACCAGTGGCATATTTCTAAGAAGCATTTGGGGTATGGAGAAATGAAGGAACAGAATAAAACTTCAAGCATAAGCTAAAATAGCTCTAAAATCACTTACACTTCCTTCAGGAACTTTCCCTCTGCAAGGTCACTATTCAACACCTTTCCAATTTCTGCTGTTGACCAGCATGAGGTCCTTACCTGATGCACCAAACAGCATGCAGTAAATTTTGTAAAGAGTCGTGGAAGGTGAGAGAAGGAAATCCCAGAGAATCCGACATTTCACTGATAGGAAGGAACACACAATTCTACGCAGGAGTGAGCACAGAAAGTTATAAAGGAAGAACGGGAAAAATTTGGGGTGGAAGGCGGAAAAGGTTTCCATGTTCCAACACTGAAAAAAAGCAGTACCGAAGCACTGCCGTGTGCTTTAAGAACTCCTTGAAGCCTGGTGTGGCCAAAGACCAAGTGAGAAAGGGGAAAGCACGGAATAAGGGTGGGGCAGAAAGGTCAGGAGGCCAGATGGTGAGAGACGCTCAGCCCTGAATGGGAGAGCAGAGTTACACCACCAGTGGAAGATCATGCTATCACTGATGAGGAAGGCCTGCGGGGGGCAGTGGGTTGAAGGAAGGGACAGCCCTTACACAGTTATGTAATAAATAACAGGTAATGATTCTTTCCAATCTTCCTTCCTTGTCCCTACAAATAAACTAAGTAGGGAAAAACACAACGGAAGGTAATAATAGATGAACTAAAGCTTCTCTTTTTTTCTTTTTTGGGCTGAACAAAGTTTCATATTCATGTCCATTTAACTACAAGAAGCTATCTGAGGAAGCTTCTCTTATGAAGCTGCCCTGTCATTCATTTATGCTTTACTAAAATACCTACTGTGAGCGTCTCTGATGGCGTAGATGGTAAAGAATCTGCCTGCAATGCGGGAGGTCCTGGGTTCGATCCCTGGGTTGGGAGGATGTCCTGGAGGAGGGCATGGCAACCCACTCCAGTGTTCTTGCCTGGAGAATCCCCATGGACAGAGGAGCTTGGTGCGCTACAGTTCGTGAGGTTGTCAAGAGTCGCACACAATAAGCGACTAAGCACAGATACCTCAACAATAATTATTCATTTATTAACTTTAGGGCCAATCTTGTGATAAACTGAATGTTTCTCTAAGTCAAATGTCAAGATCTCCAAATGAAGGCTGATTCTATCACTATTTCACTTCCAAATTCTAAAAGCAGTTGATTTGCATTTCCCTTATAATGCAGTCTAATGTTTGGGCAACTGGAAGGAGTTTTCAGAGAGCTATTGTTTCTTGAGACCCAGGACAGTTAATACTATAACCTCCCTCTCAGAAGGTGGTCATTAGTTAAAAGTGACTCTGCCAGCAGGCAATATAACCAAGCAATTTCAGCTCCACAAAAGGCCTGGTCACATTTATTAAAAGTCATGAACACCTGTATGACATGAAGTAATTTTTTTCGTGTTAAATCATCATTATAAACTCATATTAGAAAACTAGACAGCCAGCTTAAACGTTTAGAGGTCAGCTGATTCTGTCTGCTGGGATACCTATATTCCTTTCTTTTTCCAAAATGATTTGGCCATTTTTGTGCTTTGGATGCCTAGTCAAATACATGCTTTTTAAGGATGTACAATTTAAACTGGCTTCAAATTCAAGAGTCACAAATTTTAAATCTTTTATGATAAAAGCAAACGGCAAAATTAATCAGTATTATGGGTTATAGTTTTGTGTTTAGCTCATCTAGAAAGCCACATGCTTTCAAAAACCATGGTCTTATATGGATTTGAATTCATTGCTGGCCAAAGCTCCTGAGCTACTTTTGCTTTAATCAGTCTACTTCCTTCTTTTCTTCTTTTAAAATGTTTAATTGGAGCTTTACAATACTGTGTTGGTCTCTGGCATACACCAACGTGAGTCAGCCATAGGAACAGGAGTCCCCTCCCTCTGGAGCCTCCCTCCCACTTCCCGCCCCATTCCCGCCGCGCACCCCCCCACCCCCCCCCCACCCCCACCCCCCCCCCCCCGCCTCGGTTGTCACAGAGCACCAGACTGGCACTCTGTGCATCATACAGCAAACTTCCACCGGCTATGTATTTCACAGATGGTGATTTATACGTTTCCACGCTGTTCTTCCAATTCATCCCACCATTTCCTTCCCCCACTGCGTCCACAAGTCTGCTCTCAGTGTGTGTGTCTCCACTGCTGCCCTACAAATAGGCTCATCAGTACCATCTTTCTAGAGTCCATATTTATGCATTAATATGCAATACTTGTTTTTCTCTTCACTCTGTATAACAGGTTCTAAGTTCATGCACCTCATTAGGACTGATTTAAATGTATTCTTTTTAAGGGCTGAGTAATATTCCACTGCATGTATGTACCACATCTTCTTTATCCAATCATCAGTCAATGGACATCTAGATTGCCTCCATGTCCTAGCTGTTGCAAATTGTGCTGCAGTGAACAGTGGGGTACATGCATCTCTTTCAATTATGGTTTCCTCAGGATATATGCCCAGCAGTGGGACTGTTGGGTCGTTCGGTAGTTCTATTATGAGTATTTTAAGGACTCTCCACACTGTTCTCCGCAGTGGCTGCATCAATTCACAATCCCACCAACAGTGCAAGTGGGTTCCCTTTTCTCTACACCCTTTCCAACATTTATTGCTTGTAAATTTTTTGATGATGGGCATTCTGACCAGTGTGAGGTGATACCTCATTGGTGTTTTGTTTTGCATTTCCTCAATAATTAAACGGTGCTGGGAAAACTGGACAGCTACATGTAAAAGAAAAAAAACTAGAGTACTTCTTGACAGCATACAAACTCAAAATGTATTAAAGACTTAAACGTAGGGCCAGAAACTATAAAACTCCTAGAGAGAAACACAGGTAGTACACTCTGACGTACGTCATAGTAAGATCCTCTTTGACCCACCTCCTAGAGTGTGTGCTGGGTTTCCCAGGTGGTGCCAGTGGTAAAGAACCTGTCTGCCAATGAAGAAGACAAAGACTAATGGAAATAAAAATAAACAAATGGAGCTGAATTAAACTTAAAAGCTTTTGCATAACAAAGGAAACAATAAGCAAGATTAAAAGACAATCCTAAGAATGAGACAAAATAATTGCAAATGAAACAACTGAAAGAGGATTCATCTCCAGAATATATAAGCAGTTCGTACAGCTCAGCATCAGGCTGTCTTTTCTCCACTGTATATTCTTGCCTCCTTTGTTAAAGAAGATGCTCACAGGTGTGTGGTCTATCTCTGGGCTTTCTATCTTGTTCCATTGCTCTACATTTCTGCTTTTGTGCCAGTACTATACTGTCTTAATGACTGTTGCCATTGTAGTACAGTCTGAAGCCAGGAAGGTCATTCCTCCAGCTCCGTTCTTCGTTCTCAAGACTGCTTTGGCTATTCAGGGTCTTTTGTGTTTCCACACAAACTTAAAATTTTTGTTCTAGTTCTGTGAAAAATACCATTGGTAGTTTGATAGGAATTGCATTGAATCTATGGAGAAGGCAATGGTACCCCACTCCAGTACTCTTGCCTGGAGAATCCCATGGATGGAGGAGCTGGTAGGCTGCAGTCCATGGGGTTGCTAAGAGTTGGACACGACTGAGTGACTTCACTTTCACTTTTCACTTTCATGCACTGGAGAAGGAAATGGCAACCCACTCCAGAGTTCTTGCCTGGAGAATCCCAGGGACGGGGGAGACTCGTGGGCTGCCGTCTATGGGGTCGCACAGAGTCGGACACAACTGAAGTGACTTAGCAGCAGCAGCAGCAGCAGCATTGAATCTATACATTGCTTTGTATAGTATAATCATTTTCATGATAGTGACTCTTTATCTCTCCATCTGTTTGTGTCATCTTTGATTTCTTTCATTAGTGTCTAGTAGTTTAGGTCTTTTGTCTCTTTAGGTAGGTTTATTCCTAAGTATTTTGTTGTTGTTGTTGCAATGGTGAATGGGATAGTTTCCTTAACTTCTAATTTTTCACTGTTAGTATATAGAAATGCAAGGGGTTTCTGTTGATTAATTTTATATCCTGAAACTTAACTATATTCATTGATTAGCTCTAGTAATTTTCCAGTGGAATATTTAGAGTTTTCTACATATAGTTATCAAGTCATCTGCAAACAGTGAGAGTTTTACTTCTTTTTTTCCAGTCTAGATTCTTTTTATTTCTTTTTCTTCTCTGATTGTTGTGACTTGGAGTTCCAAAACTATGCTGAATAATAGTGGTGAGAGAGGGTACCTTTGCATTCCTGATCTTAGAGAAAATGCTTTCAGTTTTTCAGCATTGAGAATAATGTCTGCTGTGAGTTTGTTGTATATGGCCTTTATTATGTTGAGGTAGGTTCCTCCTACACCTACTTCCTGGAAGGTTCAATATACACAAATCAATCAATGTGGTACACCATATTAACCAACTGAAAGATGAAAACCACATGATTATCTCAACAGATGCAGAGAAATCTTTCAACAAAATTCAACACCCATTTATGATAAAACCCCCACTTTTCTTTCTTGATTCCTTGTTGCTTATTTTGTTTTCAATCTGTAACCATATACTAGGCACCTACTATAGGCAAATCACTCTATTAGATGGTAAGAATTTAAGAAAAATAGAATGTAGGCCCTGCTTTCAGGGAGTTCACAGTCCAGTAGAGCAGACAAATGTAAGACAGAAAGGACTTGGTGTTTGTTTACATCGGGTCACATTCACACTCTATACCATGACAGAATTGAATTTCAAGTATTTCAAAAGAGTACGCCAACAGTTTCATACATAATGCTGTGAAAAACTGACTGTGGATCCAAGAAACATACATGGGCAGAGAACTTTAGGGAGGGCTGGGGAAGGATCCATCAGCTAAGGGAGTGGCAGAATCAAACACTGTCCTTCACTTTCCATCATTCCTCTAAAATGGTTTCTCTGGAGAGCAAAAAGCAGAAAGATATTCAGATACCTACAGAGGCACTGATTTTTATTTTTGGTTAAGAAAAACATGATGATGTGGGAACTAAGGTCCCAGAAGCCATGTGGTGTGGCCAAAAAGAAAAAAAAAAATGACGGAAGGTTACACTTGTGTTGAAACATACCAAAAAGTATCGAAATTAAGAAGAGTAATGATAAAAGCTAACCAAGGAAATCAGAAACCCACTGTTGAATTTGTTAAAACTTGGACATTTCTAAAAGCAGGAGAGATGGCAGTTTTATGAATGCTTTCTATTTAAGATTATTAATGTATTTTCTTTTGTAGTTGGACAAAGTCATGGAAAAACATAAAGAATCACACAGACGAATCCTGGAACAGCTTTTAATGGTAGAAAAATCTCACAGGCAAACCATAGTAGAATTGGAGGAAGAAAAGAGAAAACACAAAGAATACATGGAGAAGAGTGATGAATTCATAAGCTTGCTAGAACAGGAATGTGAAAGGTAAGGCTACTTTGGACAACAGTGAACTGTTCTGCAAACTCTTCCTAACCTCTCCCTGTGGGTTGGGCATTATACCAAGGGACACAGGGACATACAATGCAGATGAAGCTTCTGGTCTCAGAAACCTCATGGTACAGAGTGAGGAAAAGGATATGTTTAAAAACAGTATCAATGTAACACAAGAATAATCAGGTGTGATAGGACTGTGGAAATGTAAGTGCTGGGCACCTCACCTGCTGCTTCGGGGGGGTGCCTGTGAAAGCTGCAGAGAGGAGGAAATGGGTCTAGTCCTTACACAAATAAGAACGGAAACCACACATGAGGCAATGGCAGAAATAAGTGCCACAGCATGGAGATAAGACAAGAGTATGCGTACTGAGGGAACGCAAGCTTTCCATATGGCTATAGCACGGGTGTGAGCAATGGAAAGGCTGGCCACAGGCGCTGGATTTTATACTGTTGGCAAGAAGGAACAAATGACAAGTTATGAGAAGGAGAATGAGTTGCTTAGGGATGCTTTCTTAATGAACCATTAAGGAAAGATAGAAGAAAGAGCTTTAACCTGGAGGCCGATATGTGTTCCAATGGCTAGAGGGTTAGGGATAACGGGGTGTAACGAGAATTATTTATGAGGTATAGTCAATATGAAGTCGTGACCAATGTGACTAGAAAGCAGAGCAAGGAAAACAGAAAGTTACACTCCTGGTTATTCACCAGGGTACACAATGTAGGCGTAGCGCACAGCTTTTCCTTGTTGCAGGGTTTCTGGTTCAAAAGGGGGAAGGGGGTCTTGCTTCAGACAAGTTGAGCATGAAGAACCTGGAGTGTTCCACTGTCCAGTAGGGAGAACAATATATCTAAATAGACAATCCATGGTTAGAAATGTAGGTCTGGGAAAGGCTGGGCTGGTGATATGTATTTGCAGCTGATGAGAGCTGCAGCTGTGGGTGTTGGTTTGGTGCGGGGAGAGAATATTGAGATGGGAACTCTAGAAACAACACAACAACTCATCAAGTTAGGGTTTTCATCCAAAAAAAAAAAAAGGGTCAAGAAAGGAAGCTGAGAAAGAATAAAGAAGGGTGGAGGACTAGAAGAATCAGAAGAGAAAGCAAAGAGCCAAGCTAGAAAGGACTCTCAAGAAAGAGTGAGCAGTCAAACAGCACCAGATAATATAGAACAGGATGGGCAATAAGGAAGACACTGAAGAACTTAGTGAGGCATTTCAATAAAACAGTGAAAGCAGAAGCCAAATCACAACACTCTGAAGAATAAATAAGAAATGAGAACGCAGAAGCTTAGAATGTGAACTAGTATTTAGAGAAGGGAGAAAAAGGTTAGTAAATATTTTATAACCATATGGAAGGCAGATTATTTTGCTCAACTTTGACTCTCTATTCTGAATCTCCTTAAAAAGTTTGCACATCCCTGTTAAATTAAAAGGACAATGGACTCTTCTCTATTAGTATTGCAAAGAGGGAAAAACACCAATCTCAAATTTTTACTGGATCTTCATTTCACTTTTGTTATTCCATGGATACTTCTCTTACAAGTTACAGGGCTAATGATGCTAGATTCTAACAATCACAGGAAAATACAGAAAAAATAATTACTTGTGAGTTCCCTTTTCCAAAATACTAGTAGTCTCAACTATTGTATTTTAGCGAGGTATCCAAATTACATCAATGGCCCTCCCATCCAGTTTCTTTCTCTACATTCACCAGGGGTTTGTTTTCTACTCACCACATAGACAGGGGTCTTGTTACTTTGCCCCTCATGAACCTGAAGTATCTTCAGGGGCAAGTTAAATGAGCAAAAGAAGTCTGGCACCGAGGGAAGATTTGATTAAGACATTACAGTATACAATTTTGTATTCAATAAGGCAATGTCATATTAAACACTATTTTGAACCCCTGCGGTTTGGCGGCCATGGCCTCATTTGGCCTCCACACTTACTTGGCACTAACTTGTTGAACACAGATACTTCCTTTCATCTCTCATTATTATGAATATTTATTCACCAGGGTCAGAGTGCTGCCCACCACAGAACAAAGAAGTAGGCAGGTAAAGCCCTGCCCCAGGGGCTTACCAAACATTAACAGACAAGAGGATACAGATTTAGCGTGGAAATGTGGAAGGCTCTTGGTGGTATAGTCCTAATGCTCATGGTTGTGTCTCTAATGTCTTCTGAAGGAAGGTTGAGAAGGGCTATCCAGAAGTAACACTATAAAGTTGGGAGGCAGATGGTGAAGATTATTCAGATCAATAGAGAGTAAAAGGGAAGCACTGAGAAATGAGAACACAAGAGCAGTAGGAATAAACGCCATGGCTAGAGCAAATGAAAACAGTGAGATGAATGTAAATTGTACACCATGGACTCAGTATATTAAAAATGGTATTTCCACATGTATCAAAGTAGTTTAAGGGGGAGAATTTTAAAAGATCATATTTTTTAGCCATATAGGACACAAAGTTTTTCTCTCTTGAAGAATAATGAAAGCAAACAAGCTATTAATCCCCAAAATTGGAAAAAAATGACTGCAGTGATTCTCATTCCGTGTTTAGCCATTCCAGAAGACATGGGAATATTCACCTATTTCTGTTTGCCCAGGTACAGCTTCCAGATGGAAGTGTTAAGCCTGTTCTCAACTCACATGATAACACAGACAATACTTCTGCTCTGCCTGTACATCACAGTTCCCGTAGCTTGGCGGTGTTGGTTCACTGGCCCTTCCTGCCACCATGCTTGTAGCAGGGAGACTGTGGGCCTCATAAGGCATAACTGACTTCTACTTGCTTTAAGGCCATGTGCATAAAAATATTAAATGAACACCACCTCATGAAGAGGAAATGGGGGAACTAGCAATTTCAGGTAAATATATACTGAGGAGGTGTTTACACAAGAGAGTAAAGTACCATTCACACGTCTCATTCTATGACAACAAATGACAGAACACAAACCTAACTTTAGTGAGAGTACTTCCTCTCAAACATACAGCCACCCCTCACAAAAAACAAGACTAATTTTTTCTTAGAAGTCGAAGAATAATGTTTACTTCCTTCCTCTAACAGAGTGATGTAAGCCACTCCCGAATCAGCGACCCTCAGTACAAAGAAACAAAGAAATCATAACCCCCATAAGAGTGGTTTGAGTGAATACAGCTATAAATACAGCTCTATAACTATAACATAGTTTCTGACTGGAACTCAGAAAAAACACTGTGAACGTTCAGAGTTCCTATTTTTAGTGTTAGATAACCTCTACTTGGAAATTAAATAAAAATTAAGAAATACATGATGGAGATAGTTAATGAGACCTTAGAGGGTGTGATAATAGATTTCAAATTCAGGCTCCATTTCTGTGTTTTCTTTGGAGAATTCATTTTATGTGGAAAACCCTAAAGGAGGCTGACGTCACACACTGAGTTTAGGCCAAAATGTCTGCCAAGTGATGTCGTTGTCGTAATCAGTAAACAATTGGCTTTCCCACTGCAGAAGGGCGGGGGCGGGGAACAGCTCAGGAAACCCTGTTCCCAAGTGTGTTAATGCAAAGTTTCCTTCACTGTAATCTGTGCAGTTTGGTCTGTCCATAAAATAATATTATGTCCACATTTCATGACAACTTTCTGTTCACCAACCAGCTCCAGTGTGTGGATGTGCGTGTCACTGGTGACCTGAATTACGTACTTGGCCGAGTTACAAGTGGAGTCTATGTGAAAGGTTTTATACAAAAGCAATGCCAGTGAGTTTTGGCCTTCCTGGAGGGCTTCACAGGAAAGCCAGAACAAAAATCACTTTTAGTCAGCGCAGTTTTGCAAAATTTTCCCATAAGTGAAATGCCAATTTTGTCTGTACTTTCAAAATAGCTTGCATAATTTTTTTTTCCTTTTTCAGTTTCAATGGGGGAAAAGGCTGTAAAGAAAAAAAAAAAGTTTCCTATTTTTTTTTTTTTTAAATCATACTTTCTTTCTTAGAACACTAAAGCAAACCATGTATACTAATCATATATATTATTGCACTTCTGGCCTTGAAATCACCACTGAAGTGGGAAACAAATAGTATTATGGCAACTCTGTCTAAAACTGTGATTTCAACTATGGATTTTTTGAAAACCTTAAATTACTTTTTATAATATCTTGGCCAAGAAGGTTAGCACTGATAATTGTGATCTTATAAAGCAGGACTTCAAATGGTAGCTTCTCAAAAGCCACGTAGTAAGGAACGAGTCACAGGCAGAATTAATTTATTGCTGCAGTCCTGCCCAAGTGTGACTAGACAGAACAATGGCTCCGGGGGCAGAAGGGTCTTTGCAGTAAAGTCAGCAGGAACCAGCTTCAAGGCTGTTGCCTTGACCACATCTTGGGTTAAGTCGTTAGTAAAGAACAAAGCATTTACATATTTCTCTTTGGCTGAAGCAACTTTATAAAGATTTCTATCATTAACTCTTTTCTACTATGACAGGCCTGTTTTCTAGATGGACACCAGGAAAGGTGAATGAAACACTGAGCCATGTTTGACTCTCCTGTTAACTGAATGTATTGGATTACTTTCAAAGACTTCTCTGAAAAGACATCAAATCTTCTAGAGGTTTTGAATACTCCCTTGAAATATATGTAAATGAATGAGTGTATTAATCTATTTAATTTTTTAGTTAAACTAGTTACTTAGCTATTTACTGCTGCCAGCCACTTACTCATTCACTAAAACCAAAACCAAAACCAAAAAAAAAAAAAACCATCCAAAACCCAAACCAAAAACACCCCAATTAATTAAATGCCTGCTACATGCCAGGTCCTACACTAGATACTAGGAGAAGGAAGTAGATGAGTTCCTCACTGGCATATAACCCCAACTCATTTGTGCATGTGTAAGACAGAGACACCACTGTAGCTTTTATGATTTGATACCAAGGCTTTCAGGGCACCATGAAATCATGATGGGTAGGGACAAAAAGCACCAGTATGGTACAAAAACATAATACATTAAATACTCATGAAAATAAAATAGTCAGGAGAATTCAATAAACACATTAAACTATAGTACTTTAAGAGGATCCAGTATCTTGCAACTATTACCATTAGGATTTTCAAATTTTTTGGTCTTAAATCCCAGCTTTTAAAAATATCCCACAAAGCATAACACAGAGGGCATAATGTTTTTTAAAAAATAAATAAGCTAAAGTCTACTTTTTAAAAATCCTATTTGGAAAGCCAGCAGTTTTAAATTTCATGCACACTAAACTATTGTTGTAGAATGCATTGTACTCAAATGCAATCATTTCCTTTCAGTTTTCTGGCAAGGAGTTATATGTATTACATATTCTCGAGGCTATGTCTTGCAAGTAGTGGAATGGATGGCAGATCTCCATTTGACCTTTGTCAGAACATAATGGAGACCACCACAAACATATTTTATATTGCAACTCTACAGAGACTCGCAGTGTGATCAGACCAGTGTTCATATACCTCAGATCTAACAGGAGGTAAGGGTAGGGATGCAGAGATATCCTCACGAGGATAACCAAAAAACCCATTCACTTAGGACTGTACATCATGACTTAACTTTCAGCAGATGTCACAAAACCATACCCTTGTAACTGCATAATTCAGTGGTTTCTATACAACACCATTTAATTATAGAGGTCAAAACTCGGCTACAATGATGACGCTATTTGATTGCTTCTCCTTCCCAGAAAGCTGAACTAAATTTTACAAATAATTCCGGGTTAGATGTACAACAATTCATGAATTTACTGCTCACAAAAGAATACTACAAATGTTAAAAAGCAGTCTAAAAGGAAATATAACAAGCTCAGAGAGGGATGAACTGGGAACTTGGAGAAAGGGGATGCTGGTCTGCAAACTGGATCTGCAGCTAGACCAGATTTGGGCACATTCCATTTCTCCAACCTTGTATGTAAACAAATGGAACAGGCTATATTTGTGTGTCTCTTTCAGATTTAAAACACTGTGATTATGTGATACTATTATCAATAAGTATCTTTTACTTCAACCCTTTAAGCCACACTAGCAACACAGGTCAGTGAGAATGATAGCACCTCAACCACCAGATTCAAATCTACGTCAGCAGTGTTTCCATTTTTAGAGGATATCTAGATGTAGGTACATCCTATCGCTTCTTGAATGTTATATATTAGAAACTGAACTTAATATCACCTTTGCAAATTCAGGTCAATTTACAGCCTTTCTATTCTGTTTATTCCACCACAGAGAATCAATCTATGAGACAGCCATAAAAGATTACAGAAATCTCTCAATCCTAAATTTAAATGAGTAAAGATCTAGCAATAAAGACCAGTCCTCTCATTTCTGAATTGTGAAAAGTGAGGCCTATCAAGACTCAGTTAGAAACCCCTAATCTTGCTGCTAAACAGAAGTAGGGCCAGACCAGAGGCTAGCTCTGATAACATAGTGAGTGATATTCTCCCCAGAATCATTACTAGGTGCTCAACCCTTGTGGCTACTATTCCAAAGAAATTTAAGACGTAATTATACCACAGTTGAAAAGATAAGACCTTCATAAAACATCTACAGAAGATGCAGGTGTTCATTCTGTGGTACTGACACTGGTGTTGCAACATTATGAAAGGTCAGTCAAAAAGGATATTAAAAAGTGTAATTATCCAACAACCCATATAGTTCCAGGAAAGTGCAGGACATACAGTAAGTCTTGGATAAATATATCTAACTGGTTCATAGCTACTAGCTTAACAGCTCTATAAGACAGGAATTCAAAAACTGAATGTGGAAAGGCAGCCCCAAACTTCTGTTCCATTTGGCTATAAAATACCAAGAGGAAGAAGAGTCATTAAGCCATATCAAAATGGAAAATTCTGCCTCATAAATGGAAATCAAGGTGGAACATTAGAAATAAGCTATATCCTGAATCTCCAACTTATAGGTAAACTTTGCTGGCAAATATATTATATCTCATGAGAAGATGAAGCCAAACAGCTTTGGCCAGCCATGAGAATAGGAAATGCCCAGCATAAATGATGAGTAAATATCAGTGTACAGGAAGGCCTTTCCTTAGAAGGGTGTACATATAGTATTGGGTCAAAAGCATAGGCTCTGGAATCAGAACCAACAGGAGTTTGAACCATGCTCCGATCCTCTCATCTGGTCCTACTAGCTATTTAACCTTGAACAAAGTACTTAGTCTCTGTTAAGTCTCAATTTTATCATCTGTTAATAAAATGATATGGATCTCAAAGGTTGCTGAAATTACTAAATTATACAATGCATAGGAAGTGCTAAGTATGGTGGCTGACAGTCAGTATGCATTGGCATCTTTCTGCAAATTTACCTTTCTTCAAGTTAGTTCATTTGCATATGCTTTACTACACCACTGGGCAGACTATGGATCGCTAGGAAGAAACCTAATTGGAACCTATGCTGGTGCTAAGGATGTGATGATGAATAAGAATTTCCAAGGGACACACCCTTTGGTATGGGGAACAAAGACACAAAAACAAGTGTCATGTTGTGTTTCAGGTAGAATGACAGCTGAGAATACAGAGCAGGCACAAATAAGGGGTAATTTTCTAGGCCTGGTTGTATCTTATTCCCTTTAGATAGGGGTGTTGCTGAACGTCTTAAGGATCTAACTCTTAACACTGAGCTGGCCACCATAGTACTCAATAATTTCCCCCTCATCTCCTAAACCATGGAGACCTATCTCCCCCTTATGGAAATCATAAACAGAAAGGTTAATGCAATGATATTATGAAAAGCACAGTCTATCACATACTCAAAATGAAGCCTAACCTCAAATGATGGTTTTTAAGTGCGCCAACAGACTCCACTGGTCCTCGGGCAAGACAGTGTCACAAGATCCCCACACTAAACACATCATCTTGACTAAAGGAATTATAAAAAATC
The DNA here is from genome assembly GCF_033118175.1 of Dama dama. Taxonomy (NCBI): domain Eukaryota; kingdom Metazoa; phylum Chordata; class Mammalia; order Artiodactyla; family Cervidae; genus Dama; species Dama dama. The sequence goes on along the minus strand of NC_083711.1, from coordinate 47,736,143 downwards.
AAACATTCCCATAGTAAGGAAGTGGGCTTCTGATTTACTTTGTTCACAATTCCTTCTATAGGGCCAAGTGCATGGAGAAGTTTAATAAATATTTACTGAAAAAGTGACTAGAATGTAGAAAAAGTTGTTACATTTGAATTTAGTACTTTCCATTAATATCTTCTCAAAAATTATCTTCTAGATTAGTTCTTTTCACTTAGCCCAGCTATAGAGAATAATATATAAAACAAGTCAATTTTGGTAGAGGAAGCAAAATATGCTTGAGAGCTTTGGGATTATTCTACTGAAAGCAGATATAAAACAGGATGGGTCCTTTATCAAGGCACTGGAGGAGAGAACCATCCAAAGGTAGAATTTTGGTTTAAGAACATCAGAAATATTAACTATTTAAAAAAAACTAAAAATAACTCTAAAAATAACTCTCTCAACTCATACTTTGCATAGTTTTTGTATCTTGTTTTTTCCACTGACGAAAACACGAACATTTTCCTAAATCACCAACTACTCCTGAATGTTATAATTTTTAAGTACATGAATACTACTGTCATACAGATGTAATTTATTTAAATTCCCTATTGTGGGCATTTAGCTTCATTCTACTTTTTCACTTTTATAAAGAACACTATGAAGAAAAGCCTCACACCCTGGTTAATTTTTGTGCCTTCCTGACTGTTGCCATAGAATAAAGTTTTCGATGCTAGGTCAAAAGTTATAAAACTTTTCAGGATTTTAAAAACTATAGCTAAGTTACATTCTACTGATATAAATAGACCATTTATATTATCACTTTCAATGAAGGAGAGTATCCATTTCTTACTTTATAACTTTGCCTGAGACTAATCCTGAATCTGATTTCGTTTAAAACATGTTAAAAAGCATGTAAAGTGAGTGAATGTTCATAACCCGAATTAGACTTTCCCACTAACTTGGAATTTGCTTTTAAAGATGTATTACTTCTGACCAAAAAAAAAAAAAAATCTGACATATCATAAAAAACACACTCAAACATAACATTTTCTTGAAGGAATATTTTGCCAATGTCAATATAATTTCAGTGTATTTCCTTTTCCTCATCAGATTCAAATTCTAATTAATAGCCTACCAGCACCAATCCTCCAAAACACTGCTTCTGTTGCTCTTTGTCTGAAAGGTCTGAAACCCTCGGTACAATCCCACAAGAGCTGTAAGCCCCGAGTCAGGAACCTGGCTCACCTTTCCTGCCACATGACAAATCTGGCAGTAGCTCATACTGCTTATAGTAGTAGCCTTCCACAGACAACTTTGACTTGCTAACTCTGTGGAATCCAAAGCACACTTTGTCAAATTCCCTTTTTAATAATTTGGTTGATTAGGAGTATGTGAGAATTTTCAATCAATTTCTCCTATTTAACTCAATTTCTACCCACCGATTCTCACTTCCTCACGTATCTTCCCTATTTATCATGCATAATACATTATGACCATAGCATTTTCTCATTTATTTCCATGACTTGCCTAATGACAGCATGAAACATTTGAGATGCCTGGTGAACAGATAATTTATATCTTCAGAAAATGTTTCAGAAGAAACATATTTGCAGGATTTATGAGGCTGAGTACGTGTTTCTTCAATATAAGTAATTTCTACCATATAGTCTGTCACTTTATAGTACGCCTTTTTTTTTTTTTTTTTTGGTTCTAACTTCCCTGATAGCTCAGTTTGTAAAGAATCCGCCTGCAATGAGGAGACCCTGGTTCAATTCCTGGGTTGGGAAGATCCCCTGGAGAAGGAAAAGGCTACCTACTCCAGTATCCTGGCCTGGAGAATTTCATGGATTATATAGTTCATGGGGACGCAAAGAGTCGGACACAACTGAGTGACTTTCACTTTTTTGTTCTGAATACATATGACATTCAAAGCATTTCATGTCATAACAAACACTGCAATATATATGTATGCATACAAACATATGTATACATATATGTGTGCATATATATATAAAGAAAAAATTGGGGGAAAAGAGAATCATATGCAGCTGATCTCAAAATGCAATATTTATCAGTAATGGCATTAGTGAGGACCAAATACAAATGGCCATAAAAAGACCATTTCCCTGTGAGGCTCATCTGTCATTTGGTTTATGTCAAATTACTTCTTACTCTAAACATATTTGTCAATTAATCAAAACTCCACTTAATAATCTTCTCAAGAACACTCCAGCTGTTTTACAGACATACTTCCAAGCATGACAGCATTGAGCCATTAGGACAGCACATAGATTAAAAGAATGGTCTTTTCATGTGTTTATTTGTGGATACAAAGATAGAGAATTCGCGTGGCTTCTTCATATAGAAGAATTCAGTGGCTTACTCTCACCGTTCCTGTGAAGGATAAGATTTTATCATTAAACAAAGTAAGAAGCACAAAACAACAAAAATGCTAGAAGAGGGAGAAATCACTCCTTAATTTTCACCTGTGTTGAAATCTAAGTAAGAATGCCTCAATGATGACAAAGCAGAGAAATGAGAGAAAACTTCATCCTGAAAAAACATCTGGATGGCAGCAAATGAATTCTCTTCTAGACTGGAAGAGTTTAATCTTGAAACATGTCTCCTTGTCTTCTCTGTATAAGTCTGTATTCTTTCAAATTGATTTTATTTTGTTAGGGAACATGTGGGGCAGTCAGTCAGTTCCCACTTCCAGTTCCAAAAAGAAGCCTCAGGAATCCAAAGAGGTTTGTGGCTTCAGAATGAATTGTTCCTTTACCATGACTGAATGCTCACAACTCACCAAATCATGCAAAAAACCCAAAGAAAGTTTCTTTAGATTTCAGATGTTAAAATTCTCCTTTTTATTAAATAGTGATAGCTAATTCATACTTTCTTACAGATAGTGTCTTATTAACAATTATTTTAATTTAAAATATGTAATGATTGCTATTCTTTAGTCACTAAATCATGTCTGACTCTGTGACCCCACAGACTGCAGCCCACCAGGCTCCTCTGTCCATGAGATTTCCCAGACAAGAATACTGGAGTGGGTTGCCATTTCCTTCTCCAGAGGATCTTCCTGACCCAGGAATCAAGCTGGGTATCCTACATTGGCAGGCAGATTCTTTACTGCTGAAACATAAAAAGGCATGGGGTGGGGGCAGTGTTACAGCCTCGAATGCCTTCAGGGGACAGCACAGTAAGGAAAATGACAGGAATAGGATGTTTGGGACTTGCTTCAAAATAATCCAGATTGAGAAGCATAGCATAGTGGAGGAAAAATAATTCCCTCTCTACCCTTTCAAGATCTTGGCTGAGACCCACTGAAATAAAAGACAGATTAAGAAGAGAAAACCAAACAGAAGTTTATTAACATATATACCTCATGTATACATAGGAGATACCCAGGGAAAATGAGAAACTCTATAAGATGACCTAAACTACAATTCTAAATACCACCTTCATCTAAAGACAAAAGAAAGAAGAGTAGTGAGGAATGAGGAAAAGAGTAGCCAGTTATGGGAAGTTACCAGAAAAAGCTTGTGTATGGTTGTCATTCAGATTTAAGTTGGTGCCTTCTTTGCTGATAAGCTTCTCTTATGATTTAGTCATCCTTCTCTGGAGATACCCTTACACAGAGATTTCCTTCATAAACGTATATTTCCCTTACAGAAGAGTAACTCTACTCTTGTTTTCAGAACTTTTCCTATACCTGCTGTTTATTTAAACAGTCAGCTCAAAACATTTCTTATACTAAGGAGATATACTTTTGGTGGCATATTCTGCTACCCTTCAGTAGGGTGATACAGAAGAAACAAGACTGGCCAAGAGTTAGTTACTGAAGCTGTAAGGGGGGCCCAAAGGGGTTCATCATATTATCATCTCCACGTCTTTATGTGTTAGAAATGACACAGAAGTGAACAAACAATAAGACAAGAATGTAGTTAGAAAATTTAAATCAACAGAAAAGCACAAAATAAAAATTAAGTATAAAGTGAAGATTTATAAAAGTAAAATGAAAATTAACCTTTCTCTGACTTTTCCTCACTTCCGACTCCCCAAAGGTAAACTGGAGCTAATAGGTTTCCGTGTATATTTCTAAAAATTTACTGTAAGCATATATCATAAGTAATTCATAAAAGAGATCTTTCTACCTTAAAAAAAAAAAGTGGCTGCATATTATTTCATTCGAGAGATGCAATTCATTTGGCCAGGCTTTAGATAGTATTCTTTTTGCTTTTATTTGCTACCATACATTGCCCGGTCAATTGACTCTCAATAAATTCAGATGTAGGTTAATTCCAACTTTCTTTCAGAAACAAGTTACTCATTAGTAACTTTGCATTTTTTTTTTCTTTTTTTGGCATAATGAAGAACTAAAACACACAAGAAAAGAAGCCTTTGCATGGGAAGCTCAAGACATCACAGAAGATAGTAGTGGGGATGAGGACAGGGACAGCACAAGATGACACTTTCAGAGTCAGGTCCACAGACCACACTCATTTACTTGTCAGCACTTCCCCAAGAGGTCTTCAGAGCTATCAGGTGATGGTGGTGGTTTAGTTGCTAAGTTGTGTCGTCTTGCGACCCCATGCACTGTCCATGGGATTCTCCACACAAGAATACTGGGGTGGGTTGCCATTTTGTAAAAGCTACAGAGCAGGGATTTGATGCAAGAGCAGAAGCTCAGGCAGTTCAAATGAAATTTGTACTTATTTGCAGTAGTATCTGCCTGATGCAGTGAACAAAGTGACCACAGATGCATCAAAGGTAACAGATTGTAGAAGTAAAGCCCACATATACTTTCTTTACGCTGTCCCCAAAACAAGGAATGCTACTTATTTGGATATGGCACTGCCTGTGAGGGGAAAAGGACATGATTCATGAACTCCAAACTGTCCCTAGAAATTTTCTGGAAAATCAGAAATAAAGCAAAATAAGAGATAAAAACTAATATGAACCTGTGAGCCACTGTAATCTATGGCCACTTTCTTCTTTCAGAGAAAATGATACAGGAAATTTTTTCTTTTCTAAACTAAGTTTTACAAAAATACTGTAAATCTCAACAGATAATGAATAGTGTTAATGTATGCTCATACAGCTTATAGGTGGAATAAAGTTTTCTTCAAACTATAAAACTAAGACAGATGATATATACATATAAAGCATCCCTGCTAAGTTGCTTGGGAGAAGGCAATCGCAACCCACTCCAGTACTCTTGCCTGGAAAATCCCATGGATGGAGGAGCCTGGTAGGCTGCAGTCCATGGGGTCGCTAAGAGTCAGATACGACTGAGAGTCTTCCCTTTCACTTTTCATTTTCATGCATTGGAGAAGGCAATGGCAACCCACTCCAGTGTTCTTGCCTGGAGAATCCCAGGGACGGGGGAGACTCGTGGGCTGCCGTCTATGGGGTGACATAGAGTCGGACACAACTGAAGTAACCTAGCAGCAGCAGCACCTAAGTTGCTTGAGTAGTGTTTGACTCTTTGTGACCCTATGGACCGTGGCTCACCAGGCTCCCCTGTCCATGGGATTCTCCAGGCAAGAACACTGGGGTGGGTTACCATGCCCTCCTCCAGGGGATCTTCCCGACCCAGGGGTTGAACTCATGTCTCTTACAACTCCTGCATTGGCAGGCGGGTTCTTTACTACTAATGCCACCTGGAAAGCCAAAAGTAGCTCACAAGGTCATATAAACACTTAGATCTAGGCACAGATCAAATAATATCAATGTTTTTTAGGAAAGATGAACAATCTTGGAACATTTTTGTTAAACTGATAACAATGATAATAATAGTAGTAACAATTAAACACTAAGAACCCCACTGAGAAAACTACTAGAACTAATAAATAAGCTCAACAAGACTGTAAAGTACAAGCTAGATAAATACACAAAAATCAACTGTATTTCTACACAGTAGCTGTGAGCAAACTAAAAATGAAACTCAGAAAACAATTTCATTTACAATAGTACCAAAACGAAATAAAGCATTTGGAAATAAACAAAAGAAGTACAAGACAAACTCTGAAAAGTACAAAATAACACTGACAGAAACTAAAGAAGCCCTAAGTAAATGGCAAGAAGACATCCATCCCACGTCAGTGATTCAAGACTTAATACTGTTAAGCCAGTAATACTTGCCAAATTGATCTAGAGATTCAACATAATACTTATTAAAATCCCAGATGATTATTTTACAGAAATTGAGATGCTGATCTTAATTCATATGGAAATTCATGGGGCGCAGAATAGCCCAAACAGTATTGAAAAAATAGAGCAAAGTTGAATATTTGATACTTCCCAGTTTTGAAACTTACTACAAAGCTACAATAATCAAGACAGCATGGTACTGGTGAAAGGATATGAAAATAGATCAGTGGGATAGAATTAAGAGTACAAAAATAAACTGTTATGCTGCTGGTCAACCGATTTTTAGCAAGTGTGCCAAGACAATTCAGTGGGGGGGAAAAACAGTCTTAAAAAGACTGTTTTACAAAAGAGTAGTGCTAGTCACAAACAAGAGTAAGTTGGATCCTATACCTCACATTATATTCAAAATTTAACTCAAAATGGATCAGAGACCCAACTAAATATGACACCTAAAATGGTAAAACTCTTAGAAGAAAACAGAGGCATAAATCTTTGTGACATTGATTAGGCAATGGTTTCTTAGATATGACACCAAAAACAAACAAATAAATTTGACAAACATCATCAAAATTTAAAATGTTTGGTCTTCAAAGGACTCCATAAAGAAAGTGAAAAGTCAGCCCAAGATTGAAAATATCTACAGATCCTACATCTGATAAAGAGTTTGTATCCAGAATAAATAAGTCTCTAACAAATCAACAATAAAAAAGATTTAAAAATTGGCAAAGTATCTATAATGCCAGTTCTCCATAGAACATGTACAAACGGGCAATAAGAACAGAAAAAGGTGTTCAATATCATTAATCATTAGGAAAATGTAAATCAAAACCATGAGATGTTACTTTTTGCAATCAATGTGCATGCTTAGTTGCTCAGTTGTATCTAACTCTTTGTGACCCTGTGGACTGTAGTCCACCCAGCTCCTCTGTCCGTGGGATTTCCCAGGCAAGAATACTGGAGTGAGTTGCCATTTGCTACTCCAGGGGATCTTCCTAACCCAGGGATAGACCAATTTCCCTACATCCTTACTAACACTTGTTATGATCTGTCTTTTTTAAGTACAGTCATACTTTATAGCCACTAGGATGATAATAATAAAAAAGATAGATCATAATAAGTGTCAGTGAGGATGTAGGGAAATTGGAACCTTCACATACTGCTGTAGGAATGTAAAATGATGAAGCTGCTCTGGAAAATAGTCTGTCAATTCTTCAAACAGTCAATTATAACATTAGTATATGACCCAGCAATTCCACTCCTAGAGAAATTCCACTCCAAGAGAAAGGAAAACATATGCCCACACAAAAACTTAAATATGAATATTCATAGCAGCATTATTCAAAATAGCCCCGAACAGAAATAATTCAAATGTCTATCAACATAAATGATCAACAAACCTATGGTATATGCACACAATGGACTACTATTTGGCAATAAAACGAAAGCCTGTGTCTGTTAGCAGTCACTCTCCATTTCCCCTCCCTGCCCCTGGAAACCATTAATATGCTTTCTGTCTCTATGGTTTTGCCTGTTCTGGACCTTTCATATAAATGGAATACAATATGTAGCCTTTTGTATCTGACTTCTTTCACTTAGCATAATGTTTTCAAGCTTCATCCATGTTATAGCACCTATAAAGCACTTCGTTCCTTTTTATGGTTGAATAAAACCCTTCCTGGTCTTTGTGGATAAAACTTGACTGATCTAAGTGATCAATATGATAGATATAAAACTATTAATGACAATAGATATTTCTCATGAGTTATAGGTTAGTTGTTTTCTTAAAATTTTACAAGGAAGGCCTTTTAATGCCAGATCACACTCTTGAACCAAAGGGCAAAGACTTGAAAATAAGCTAATGGGGATATACCAAAGGGAAGTGCCCAAAGGCAAATGAATATTTGCTGGAGGTGGGGTGGGGGAGGGTGCGGGGGAAAGATTTTTGTTCTATATGGAAGGAAAAATAAAAAAGGGACAATGAGGATATCTATCATCCATTCATTCACTCATTTGACATTCATTTAACTGAACACTATACATGGAACCAGGAACTTAGGAAAAAGTAATGAATAAGATATGGAGGCTGTCTTTGCGGTCTCAGTAGAAAACATAAGTAGGATGAGGTAATTAATTGTGGGCTGCAACGAAAGCATGCACAGAGTGCTCCAGGATCCCATTTGAGGGATGGATTAGTTCTGCACGGACAGAATGTGAAAGCATCCCAGCAGGGAGCAATTAGCCTGAAGGCCTAGTGGACTCTTATCCGGCAGAGAAGAGAAGAAATGGTATTCCAGGCAGAAAACTATACCCACAGGCACAAAAAGACTGAAGAAGAGGAGTCTGTGGAGTTAAGTCTTGTTGAAGATGAGTAGTTTAGGGCCAGGGTATACACACCCTATGTGCCATTACCCTGGGATTCCCCTTTATTCTGAGCCCAAGAAAAATCTCAACTTGACATGGGTGATCTGTCAGAGAACCTACAGCATACACAAAACACTGTGTTAGGCGTGTTCAGAGTCAAATTTGGAAAGAACATATGGTAATACAAATATTAAAACCACCACCCATAAACTACTACTATAAGTCAAACACCAAAAAGGGTAAGGCTCTTGAGAACTGGATTCCACGTTACTAGTTGCTATACAACTTCCTGATAAAGACTTAACAGTAAAATGGGATTGGAGAAGTACATGCTCATTTAACTAAAACACATGGAAAAATAAATCTCATTCCATCCTAAATCCCAGGAAGAGAGATGTGGGTGTGTAATATGCTAGCTAATCCCTTTTGCCTGGCCTAAACTTGGCTAATTACAGCAATATGTGAATAAATGGCACAGAGATAGAACTAACTGGAAAACAGAAAGGAACAGGAGCATCTATTTATTCTGAATGTAGCCTGAGCTCTGCCAAGAAAACATTCCAATTTCATCCCTTCATCCTTGAAAAGAGTTACTTAGCTAACCTTACTTACAGAATATCCCTGTCTCTGGCCATCTTTTGAGTTTGGTCCCAATTTTCCTGAGCAAACTTGATAAAAAACAAAACAAAAACAAACTTGAGTTCTGGGCTGATGTATCCATCTACAAAATGAGCAGAAATAGTCTTCCTACCTACCACTTCCCTTGTTGTTGTTGTTTAGTTGCTAAGTCATGTCAGACCCTTTGAGACTCCATGGACTGTAGCCTGCCAGACTCCTCTGTCCATGGGATTTCCCAGGCAAGAATACTGGACTCAGTTGCCATTTCCTTCTCCAGACCACTTTTCTTGCATGAGGGCTAATTAAGAAAAATAAGGACAATTATTTGGGCAAAGAATTTGAGATCTGTGGATCAGAAGTGAAATATGAATCAAATGAAATATTTATTTACATATAGGAATTATCAGTCCAAGGGCTAACTACTAATATTTCCCAGATAACCTTTAAAAATTGCTTCCTTTAGGGGCTTCCCTGGTGGCTAAGTGGTAAAGGATCTGCCTGCCAATGCAGGAGACACAGGTTCAATCCTTGATCTGGGAAGATCCCACATGCCATGGAGCAACTAAGCCTGTGTGCCACAACGACTGAGCCTATGCTCGAGGGCTCACATGCCACAACAACTATTGAAGCCAGCGCCCTAGAGCCCATGCTCCACAACGAGAGAAGCCACGGCAATGAGAAGCCTGCACACCGCAACTAGAGGATAGCATCCTCTCTCCGCAAATAGAGAAAAGTTCCTGCAGCAATGAAGACCCAGGACAGCCAAAAATAAACTAAATAAATTTTTTAAAATTATTGAAAATTACTTTCTTTAGAAACCATAAACAAAATGAAAAGACAGCCAAGAGAATGGGAGAAAATATTTGCAAATTAAGTAATGGACAAGGGATTAACTCTCCAAATATACAAACAGCTCATGCAGCTCAACATTAAAAAAAAAAAAAATCAAACAAACCAAACAACCCAATCAAAAAATGAGTGGAAGATATAAACACACATTTTTCTAAAGACATACAGATGGCCAAAAAGCACATGAAAAGATGATCAACATCACTAATTATGAGAAAAAGGCAAGTCAAAACTACAATGAAGTATCATTACCTCACACTGTTCAGAATGGTCATCATCAGAAAGTCTATAAACAGTAAATGCTGCAGAGAGAGGGTCTGGAGAAAAGGGAACCCTCTTACACTGCTGGTGAGGATGTAAACTGGCATAGCCACTGTGGAGGAGAGTATGGACATTCCTTAGAAAACTAAAATTGAGCTACCATGTGATCTAGCAATCCCACTCCTGGCCATATATATGGAGAAAACCACAATCTGAAAATATACAGGCACTCCAGTGTTCACTATAGCACTGTTTACAACAGCCAAGCCATGAAAGCAACCTAAATGTCCACTGTCAGATGAATGGATGAAGATGTGGTACATATACATAATGGAATATCACTTAGCCATAAAAAGGATGAAATAATGCCATCTGCAGCAGCATGGATGGACCTAAAGATTATCATACTAAGTAAGTCAGACAGAGAAAGAAGTATCATATGATATCACTTATATGTGGACTCTAAAAGGATGACACAAATGAACTTATTTACAAACAGACTCACAGAATTCAGAAACAAATTTGCGGTTACCAAAGGGCAAAGGTGAGGGATTAACATATATACAGTAATATATATAAAATGCATAATCAACAGGGACCTACTGTATAGCACAGGAAACTCTTAGTAAATATTCTGCAATAACCTATATGGAAAAGGAATCTGAAAAAGAATGCATGTATGTATAGGTATAGCTGAACCACTTTGCAGTACACCTAAAACTAACCCATCACTGTAAATCAACTATAGTGTTAGTCATCCAGTCATGTCCAACTCTTTGTGAACCCAAGGACTGCAGTCTGCCAGGCTCCTCTGTCCATGAAATTCTCCAGGCAAGAATACTGGAGTGGGTATCCATGCCCTTCCTTCTCCAGGGGATCTTCCCCACCCAGGGATCAAACCTGGGTCTTCCACATTGAGGGCAGATTCTTTACCATCTGAGCCACAAGGGAATCCCTAATCTTTTGGTTAACAGCCGAAATCAACTATTTCCCAACATAAAATAGAAATTGAATTAAAAAAAAAAACTGTGCCCTTTAAGAGCCACAAAGAGGTAAGGGATACGGTAGTATGCCTATGCTACCTCTCTAGCACGTAACAACTGTAAAGACATGAATTTGTTTATTTTGAAAGCTCTTAGTGATAGGAAGATTTATTAGAGAAATGAAACACTTCACCTCTAAAAGCTCAAAGAAGTCTGTTTTTATTGCATTGGTCTTGCCAGGAGAATTCTGAATGTGTTTGTATTCTATCAGTTGACAGTGTGAGTCAGTCTGTCCCAAACCGGTTTTCTAACCAGAAAACTGAGAAGTCTGATGACACATTTAGGTAAACATGCTCACTGGATGAAGTTATTTAAAATTTTATAGCCTTTTTAATCCTCTCTAAGCCTCTGAAATCCAGATAGGTTTTTAGACAAGATTTAAGTTCATATGAGTCAAAGAGTAGAAATTATATATAAACTAACTCTATTAAGAATCCCACAGGTTCTGGATAACTTAAGAAAGTCTAATGCTTAAGAGAGCAATGAGGGTAATCTGAACCCCAAATGAAGCCTTTAACTGTTAACTAATAAACCTTGTTTTTAATTAAAATTTCAGCTCTAAATACAGGTCTTACCCCAAGAACTAAAGTTTTTCTCATCTGTTCTGGTCAGATGACAACAGTTCTTTGTTGACAGTGATAAATGAACTCTGTGAAGGGTTTACTAAAGTGAGCATGACTCTCATCACCTATTCTCCAGGCAATTTGAGAATTCAATATGCAGTTGAATGCAAACAGAATCAGAACATGGCAAAACAGAAGTCAATCTCAATTATCTAACTAGAAATGATAGCAATAGTGTTATTATAAGAGCTAACTAATCCACATAGATCAAAGGCATATAATGCATGAGCCACGTGTAGAAATAGCTGACTATAACCTATAGAGGGATTTTTTTAAAAATTGTATTGGAGGGTTGGGGCCCCCAACCCTGTGTTATTCAAGGGTCAACAGTTTATTCCCCTTGTAACACCCTACTTTTAGCCATAGCATTGCCTTTTTATGCAAAGAAGACTGTTAAGATAAATCCATTCATTGTTTTGTTCTAGAAAGTTTCTGCTTTACCTAAAAAGAAATCTTGTTTCTGCTCCAAAGTTTAACTTATTATTCACTGATACCCTGGGGAGTAAATTTAAACAATAACTAAGGTACAAGGGAGTGGCTTGAAAACCTTTTGGTGCTGTAACTCTCACCAATCCCAGTCCCTCCCTCTGGCTCCAAGGATTCCGTACCCGCCATTCCTCCGCTGATACATGAAACACACATCCCAGAACTCAGGTTGCCTTGAAGCTGCTGTGCTGTGCTTAGCTGCTCAGTCGTGTCTGACTCTGTGACCCCTGGACTGTAGCCCACCAGGCTCCTCTGTCCATGGGGATCCTCCAGGCGAGAATACTGGAGTGGGTTGCCATGCCCTCCTCCAGGGGATCTTCTCAACCCAGGGATCGAATCCAGGTCTCCTGCATCGCAGGTGGATTCTTTAGCACCACCAAACCCTAGGTCAGACTATCTCTGCTCCATTCTCTGATGTTGGACCAGATAGAGAATTTTATAAACAGAGACCAGAATTTGAAATAGGTGACTCTGTACTTGTTAGCCAAAGCCTCAACTTTGAGCTCCGAAGTTTTGATAGCATTAACGTTCAGTTCTTAAACATTCCAGGAAAGCATTTCTTTGTAATACTCCCCTATGCAGGCACAAACACAACCCCAGAGTAATAGTCCCTCAGTACTTAAAAAAAAAAACACAAAAAAACAGTAGGGGGTGGCTAACGGTAAATTATTCATGATGAGTAACTGGGATCAGAGTAATCCCACATACTCTTTTAAATAAATGCCTGAAACTAAGAACTCTATTAAAGACCACACATACTCACATATAACACGAATCATTTTTTTTTTGTAGAGACAAGTAGATTCTACTTTGTACATTTTACATAAAAACAATACAAATTCTTTATAAAGAACTCAATAATTAGTGATAATACTAATAGTAACAATAGTTATATTTTATTTAATGTTTACTGTTAAACACTGTCCTTAGTATAAGAAATGCATTATCTCATATAATCCTCATAACAATCTTTTAAAGTAGAGACTGGTATTGTCCACATAATATTCAAATAATCAAACTGAAGCTTAAGGACATTACATAACTTTCCCAAAGTAACACTACTGCTAGTAACTGTAGAGAAGAATTATAAGTCAAGTCTATCTGACCCCTGAATCTGAGTTCTTAACCTTTCTCTGTAAGTGGTTCCCAAAATTAAGTAAGTGATCATCAAAGTTGCCAGGCGAACAATTTAAAAGTACAGATTTCTGGGCCCAGCCCCAGATATCCTGAATCAGAATCTCCAATGGGAGCATTTAGAAACAGGAACACAATGGCATCTCAAACATGGTTTAAATGTTCTGTTAAGATGCCAAGAGAACCTGAGTGAAGCCAGTTGTCACATAGTTGTCTATGTTAAATCATCAGCTTTGAAAAGAAAATAGCATCTCTTTTACCATGTGAACCTCTTTTCACTATATAGCAATGAGAAAGGTCTTGTCTGCTGAAAGGTCAAATGAAGTCATGGTCACACTATGTCAGCAATTAGTATCAGGACAGCCAGCTATACAGGCTGGGTTATGGAAGGTGAGAGTGATACGGCACAGCAAAACTACTGATTCAGAACTGCTGAGTCAGAACCACAGCAAAGAGAAGGCATAGAACCAGTGTGGAGGCAGCTTAAATTTCCAGTGAGGCTACACTCATTAAATGACCAGATCAACATTTCTTAATATTTTATATATAGTTTTTGTTGTTTAGTTGCTCAGTCATGTCTGACTCTTTGTGACCCCATGGACTGCAGCATATCAGGTTTCCCTGTCCTTCACCATCTCTCGAAGCTTGCTCAAACTCATGTTCATTGAGTCAATGATGCCATCCAACCATCCCATCCCCTGCTGCCCCCTTCTCTTCCTGCCCACAATCCTTCCCAACATCAGGGTCTTTTCCAGTGAGTTGGTTCTTCACATCAGGTGGCCAAAGGACTGGAGCTTCAGCTTTAGCATCAGTCCTTCCAATGAATATTAAGGGTTGATTTCTTTAGGACTAACTGGTTTGATCTCCTTGCTGTCCTAGGGACTCTCAAGAGTCTTCTCCATCACTACAGTTCGAAAGCATCAATTCTTCGGCACTCAGCCTTCTTCATGGTCCAACTCTCACCTCTGTATATGACTAGGGGAAAAACCATAGTTTTGACTAGATGGCCCTTCGTGGGCAAAGTGATGTCTCTGTTTTCTAATATGCTGTCTAGGTTGTTCATGGGCTTCCTTGGTAGCTCAGATGGTAAAGCGTCTGCCTACCGTGAGACCCGGGTTCAATCCCTGTGTCAGGAAGATTCCCCTGGAGAAGGAAATAGCAGCCCACTCCAGTATTCATGCCTGGAAAATCCCATGGGCCGAGGAGCCTGGAGGCTACAGTCCATGGGGTCGCAAAGAGTCGGACACGACTGAGCGACTTCACTTCACTTCACTTCAGGTTGTTCGCAGCTTTTCTTCCAAGGAGCAAGCATCTTTTAATTTCATAGCTGCAGATACCACCTGCAGTAATTCTGGAGCCCAAGAAAATAAAGTCTGTCATCATTTCCATTTTTTGCCCTTCTACTTGCCATGAAGTGATGGGATTGGATGCTGTGATCTTTGTTTTCTGAATGCTAGCCTTTTCACTCTCCTCTTTTACCTTCATCAAGAGGCTCTTTAGTTCCTCTTCGCTTTCTGCCATTAGGGTGGTATCATCTGCATATCCAAGGTTATTGCTATTTCTCCTGGCAATCTTGATTCCAGCTTGAGCTTCATTCAGCCAAGCATTTCACATGATATACTCTGCCTACAAATTAAATAAGCAGGGTGACAATATACAGCCTTGCTGTACTCCTTTCCCAATCCTGAAAAATTCACTTGTCTAATTTACCCACTAATTTCAAAACAGTTACTGAGTGTCTAACGTGTGCAAGGCACTAAAACACAAAAATGATCCTTGGCCTCAGGGGCAGAAAAGCATTCAGGTGGCAGAAAAAAGAAGTGAATACTAATCAGGGGACAAGATTAGGTTTCATGGAAAAAGTGGCACTTGAGCTACCTTTATTGAATAATTGAAAACATTATTTAAATAAACTTAAGTATGCTCAGTGCCATGAAATCATTCAGAATGTTGTCTTCCTCTGCATGATCAAAGCTGAAACCCCACTATGTCTCTCTTAAAGAGCATGGAGGATGGAGAGGATGGGAAAGGAGGGTAAAATACATGAAAAGTACTTTGCTTTCAAGTTGGAGTTGACCATCTCTATTATTCACATTCCACTAGTCGAATCCAAACTCACATAGCCTCTTCTCAATGCAGGGAGAGGTAGAAATGTCTGGCTGGGCAGCCATATAAGCCCAGGAAGGAAAAAAAGCCAATCGATGTTTCAAAGATAACTAACAAGTCTACCCCAACCTCAGCACAAACCACTTAACCTCTCTGTGCCTCAGTTTACCTTCATGATTTTGAAGAGGGTAACATTTTCTTAAAAAGGACGCAAGAGCACTAATCATAAAAGATTAATTATTAGATTTTATTAAAATTAATCAATTCATTATAAATTAATAAATTAATCTAAATATAACAATAGTCAGATGAAAAGGTGTCTTGTCAAGCACTGAACCCATGGTAGGCAAGGTGTGAGCTGGGAAGCTAGAAGAAAATGAGAGAAGCCCTAGGAACTGCAGACATGCTTTATTCACCAATGGCTGACGCACCAGAAAGGGCTGTTTCAGGTGGGTTTAATCTAGGTATACGTGAACAAAGGTGGCAATTTGCCAAGCTATTACATCACGATGTGTGTGCGCAGTGCTGTGGATGACCTCAGCTGTTACATAACCATGCAAAGTCATTGTTTACAGGAAGTGGGGTGAGAGAGCCTGACCATCACCATCTTGGCTAATTACTATTCCTCTACAAAAGGCAAAGCACAGATCCGGAGAAGATACCTGCATATATATAACCAACAAAAGACTAACATCCAGAATGTACAAAGAACTTGTAAAAATCAATTAAAAAGAAAAGACTGGCAAACAAAGATAAAAAAGGAAAAGACTTAAGGACACTTATTTGGATAACCAAAGAATCATGTGAAAAGGAAGTTCAACATTATTAATACATCCGAGAAATGCAAACTAAACTATAATGATACCACTGCAGTCCTACCAGAAAGGCTAAAATTAAAAGGACAGTATCAAGTATTGCTGAAGAAGTAGAGCAACTGGAACTTATATATATATTTCTGGTAGCAATATAAGTTCCATTTATATGAAGCTGAATTTCCATTAATATGAGAGTGAATTTGCATGAAGTTCAGGAAAACAAATTAAACCGTGGTAATAGATGTCAAAATGGTGGTTACTTCCTGGGAAGAAAGTGGCTATCAGCGGGAAGGTGTCACAAAGGAGGTCTACGGCAGACTCTGACATATTCTACATTTTGATATGCATAGTGTTTATACAAGTATATGCATCTATAAAACCTCAGTAACCTGCACGTTTAATGTGTGCACATTAATAAATATAAAGTATACCTCAATAAGGGAAAAAATGGAAAAACACTACTTCTAAGTTGTGAAATGAGATATGCTACACATTCTGAAGGTGCAAGAAGTAGAAATGACTGAACTCAGCAACTCTTATTGGCCTGGTAACAAGAAGACTGGTTCTCATAACAGTAACTGGAAGATTCGGAGAGGCGGATGAGTTTGACCTTGGGATGCTGCGCTTGAGAAACTGAGAAGACATTTAGGAGTAACTGCACACATGGGACCAGAGAGAATTCAGGCAAGCAGCAGCTAAAGTCAGAGATGTGGGAATTCCAGCACGGAAAGGCGGACTGAAACACTCGGAGCAGACTGGAGTATCTAGGAGCGTGGAATGCGAAGCGCTAGGTTGTCCTAGCAAATGCCTACATTCAGAGGATAAGAAAAGGCGATGAGCTATCACGGAAAATAGAGAAGAAGCAGTCTATGATATTGAAAGAGAATTTAAAGAGCCCAGTGTCTTAGAAGCCAAAGGAAGAATTTCAAGGAGTTGATGTCTGAGAGAAGTAGCAGAGGTGAAGTTTGCTGGACCTGATGATCAAATTGCCAATGATCTCTGAGAATAATTTCAACAGAATGGCAGGTGCCGAAACCAGATTTGAAGGAACCAGAGCATGGTCAGGATGTAGACACACTGAGTATAGTGATATTTTTTCAAGAAATTCATCAGGGATGGGAAGGGAAAAGGCTGTTCACTTGTAGAAATAGCAAAGTTGAAGGAAAGGGGCCAATTAAGACTGAAAGATGATGAAACAAGAGAGGATGACTAGAGTCAAGTCCCAAGGAAGACAAGTGGGTGTGGGAGGCAAGAAAGAGATAGTTACTACAGACACTGATGGGGAGTTAAAATAAGCATGAATCTCAGGTTGACTGAGAAGGAAGGAGCAGTCTTGAAAACAACGGCAAAGGAAAACTATGGAAACCTCTAAGCTTCTTAGGGTTAGAACAGGGAGATGTCAAACTAACAAAAATTAATGTTCGGAAGGTTCTTTGACCTCATTTTAATGGAATAGCCTATTTTAAAGGCGCATGTTCAATATATTTGTAAAAGGTCCTATTTTAATTTGGTCATTGAAAAAATGCCAGTGCCAAAAAAAAACTGCCTTAACAGAAACGAAATACATTTTTACCAGGCAGGTTCTACTACTTAAAGAGGTTATAAATATTTGATTGGAAAACAATGTTTTTCTCTTCGTACTGAAAGATCTATTCCAAGATTAGAACAAAAATACTAGCAAATGATGGAAATAACAAAATAAGCACATTCTAATGGTTAAACAATCTGGCCTATGGTCCTTACAGACCCTTCTTTCTAGTGAGAATAAAAGCCACACACTTATCATTTAGAGCAACAATAACAAAAACATTCATCACACTTACTGCTGCCAGAAATGCAAAGTGCTTGTCTGAAAACTGGGCAACTCAAGCCAGGTAAACAGATTAAAGCCCACTCAGATTCCAAAGTAGGAGCATTTGCTTGGAAAAACAAGATGCATATCTCAATAGTTACGTTTCCTGGCCAAAGATCTTGCTTAACTCAATTAGCTTGGGCTTGTTTCTATTACTGGAAGTCATACTTTTTTATTACCAAATGAAGAGTTTTTCATTTAGGACAAATTAGTACAAGCAAATGAAGCAGCAGGAAGGAGAGCTTTATCTTTATCTCATTATTTCAGCCTGGGAAATAGCTGCGCGGTTTTCTGTGTGAAGCATTTTAGTAAGAACAGAAACAAATACTTTTTGGGTCAGGTCACTGATCAAACCAGCCAACCACTCCAAGATTCCTGTCTCTTATGGAAACCTCTTAGGGGCCTGTGAGGATGCAACCTTAAAAAATAAATTACTCTAAATAGCCAATTTTGGGTTTCAAATGTAAGTAATTCTTCTAAAGCTACTTATTTTTTTAACCCACCTGATCTATATGGCAAGTGCTTTAAAACGAGCACATGTACCCACACACACACAGAGAGCTTACTCTATGCCAGCTGCTTTACGTGCTTGTCACTTCATCTTCAATCCTTGTAACAGCTGTTCGAGATCGGTGCTATTATCGGCAGCATTTTCTAGGTGGAGAAACTAAAGACTGAGACGATAAGGTGATTAAGGCCACAGAGTTAGAAACGGACACGGAGCTGAACTGAACCCAGCCGTTTGACCATTTGTCTGTATTCTTAACCACGAGGCGGCCACGCGCTCTAGTGCACTGCTCTTTGAGTAAATGCATTTCCTTCAAGGCTCTAGTTCTTACAATTCTAGGCTGGGTAAACAAGTGTGTTTGCCCTGCCACACTCTTTTATGATTTCATACATTTTAGTCATATGCTTTTTTCTTCCCAGTTTTACTGAAGTATAATTAACATACAGAGTACTGTGTAAGTTTAAGGTGTACAGGATAATGATTTGACTTACTTACATCATGGAATGATAATCACAGTAAGTTCAATGAACATCCTGGGTTTCCCTGGTGGCTCAGATGGTAAAGAATCTGCCTGCAAGGCAGGAGACCGAGGTTCGATCCCTGGGTCGGTAGGATGCCCTGGAGAAGGAAATGGCTACCCACTGCAATATTTTTGCTTGGAGAATTCCACTGATAGAAGACCCTGGCAAGCTATAGTCCATGGGGTCACGAAGAGTCAGAAACAACTGAGTAATTAACACTTTAGTGAATATCCATCATTTCATATAAATATGACATTTAAATAAATAGGAAAATTTTTTCCTTGCGATGAGAACTCAGGATTTACTCTAACTTTCATATATAACATACAGCAGTGTTAATTAAATTTGTAATGCTGTACATTATATCCTTTGTACTTACAAGATAAATAACTGGAAGCTTATATCTTTTGACTATTTTTGTTCAGTTGCTAAGTTGTGTCCGACTCTGCAGTCCCAGGGACCGCAGCATGCTAGGCTTCCCTGTCCTTCACTATCTCCCGGAGTTTGCTCAAACTTCATGTCCATTGAGTCGGTGATGCCATCCAACCATCTCATCCTCTGTCGTCCCCTTCTCCTGCCTTCAATCTTTCCCAGCATCAGGGTCTTTTTCAATGAGGCAGCTCTTCACATCAGGTGGCCAAAATATTGGAGCTTCAGCATCAGTCCTTCCAATGAATATGAATTCTCTTAGGATTGACTGGTTGGATCTCTTTGCAGTCCAAGGGACTCTCAAGAGTCTTCTCTAGCACTACAATTCAAAAGCATCAGTTCTTCAGTGCTCAGCCTTCTTTATGGCCCAACTCTCCCCACTTTTGACCATCTTCATCCAACTCCCCTCCTCCCAACACCCCGCCCCCCCCACCACAGTGTCTGGTAACCACAGCCTGGTCTCTTTTTCTATAAGTGTTTTTCTATGTTTTTGAGCAACGCTATGTTAGTTCCTGGTGTACAACATAGAAATTTGATATTTCTGTATATTTTTAAATGATCACCATAAGTCTAGTTGTCATCTATCACCAAAGACATTATGTAATTATTGACTATATTCCCCATATTGTACATTTTATATAATGTGATTCTTTCATTTTGTAACTGAAAGTTTATACCTCTTAATCTCCTTCACTTATTTCACCTATTTTCCTCCTCCCCCACGCCCCTCTCCTCTATCCTCTGTATCTGTAACTCTGCTTCTGTTTAGTTATATTTGTTCATTTGTTTTGTTTTTTAGATTCCACATGTAAGTGTAAGTGAAATCATACGGTATTTATCTTTCTTTGTCTGACTTATTTTACTTATTGTAATAGTCTCTAGGTCCATCCATATTGTCACAAATGGCAAGACTTCATTCTTTTTCATTTTATGGCTGAGTAATATTCCACTGTGTATATATACCACATCTTCTTCATCCATTCATCTATTGATGGACACTTAGGCTGCTTCCATATCTTGGCTATTGTAAATAATGCTGCAATGAACCTATGTGAGTGCATATACCTTTTTGAATTCATGCTTTCTTTTTCTTTGGATAAATAACCAGGAGTGGAATTGCTAGATCGAATGGTAGCTTACCACTTTGCAAATCGAATGGTAGCTTACCACTTTGCACTTACATGAAACCTCCAACTCTTGTTAAACCTTTTTTCAGGACAGAAAACTAGTATGACAGAAAACATAACATTTGGATATCCTACATTTTAAATAAAAAATAAGATCACGCTATTAATTTAGTGTGAATCCCTTCCCATTTTGTTGTTAGCCCTTTCTGGCTGTCCAGTTTTTTCCCTAGATCAAAACTATAGTTTTCAGATGCAGCTTGAATTACCACTCTTCACACCATTTTCCATCTTAGAATAGGCTAATAGCTAGATATCCTTATGAATGAGGATAATGTCCTTGGGAATGATGGTCCATCACCCTGTTACAGAATCACTCTGAAGGTACTTAGTTTTCACTACCTTTTCCATGTCCTCTCATGGAACTACACCTGAAACATTGGTTCTAATCATGTAAGAGGTGAGTATGAGTAGAAAGTCTGTTCAACAAACACCTACCGAGCACCCACTCTATCCTAGGTGCTGGGCATGCCGCAGACTTTCACAAGTAGGCCCATGCTTTTGGTTGCCAGAAGATCGTGCTCCCAAATACCTATTCAGAAAATGACACATGGTACTAAGAAAGTCTCGGTTACTAATACTCGGTCAATCACACTGATGAAAATGTTTCCTAAAAATGTCTCATCTAACATTGTAAATATCCTCTTTATTTAGGAAGTCAGTGAAAGCAAGCCTATCATTAAATATCTTGTTCCTAAAAAAATATGATATTGTTAGCTTAATGCTGATTCTTAAGAGAGCTGATATAGTATTGGCAGACAGGCCATAGGACATTAATGAAAATGTTCTGTTTTGTTCATCGGTATCATATATTATCAGCAACACACACATATACATATGTAAACTACATACAAAACATTACATTGAGCTCCTCTGGGGACAAGATATTTGGTACTACCTACACAGAAACAAATATATTAACCTTTTTTAAAAGTATATATATGGATATGTGTATATCTGTATACATACAACACACACAGAAAACTATTTTTAGGCTTCTTGGAATCTGTGTTACTTACCAATAACATAATGTAGAGAAAAGTACTTTACTTGTTAGGTATATTCTGCCCAGAGTTTAACAAAGATAAAAATCACTTGTCTGAGAGTGGAGTTACACAAATTATTTAGGCAAAAAGACTGAGCTTTGCTCGACTATTTAGCTTTAGAATACACACTGCTGATATTTAAGCAGCGTAAACTGTGTAGGATCATTGTCAGTGCAAATCACAGGTCTTTATGTGCGGTAAGCTTTCCCAAATAACATCTGGCTAATAGCCAAGCAAAAGTACATAATTTAAAACATTCAATCAGTTTCATTCTGAGGCATTTTTGTTTAGTGTTTAATAGCTTCTCCAGGGACAGGAAAATTACAAAAGTGAATTGTTTCGACATGAGCTAAAATGAGTCATTGCTCGTCACTACATTTTTGAGGATTTGGCATTAACCTTCTGAGACAATAAACCATAAACATTTGAAATAAATATCAATTTTCCTAAACAGTTTAGTAAAGTCAGTCTACTCTTCTCACTGGAACAATAACTATAACCTGAAAGGAAAGCACAATCCTTTTCCCACTTATAGCAATTTTGTTTTTTTCCAAATGTTTTCTGAACATTTTCAATAGCCATGTATGGCCCCATGACTAAAGCAATAGGAAAGCTTAACTGATTTTTTTTATAAAAACAAGTTAAAAGAACAACATATACAATGTAGTCCCTGGGTAACTTTTAAATTCATTGTTACCTAGTATCTCCACTGTTTGCATGCAGAGGAAGGAAACCTCAACAAGACACCATGCATGCCCCAAGGTCCCTGTTTACCTCCAGGCCCTACCCCCTCAGACACCCTCTCGGGTCCAAACAAATTTCATTTTCCTTTAGATCAATGGACCTAAAACTTTGCTAGATATCAGAATCACTAGAGGAGCTCTAAAAAATCCCAGTGCTCATGGCACAATAGTGCTGAAAGCTCTCCAAGCAATTCCAGTGTGCAGCCCCGTTTGAGCATCAGTGCTTTTAGTCTTGCACGGGAGAGCAGAAAGAGGCAGAGCTAGGCAATGATCAACACCTTTGGTACTTAATGATCATTAGGATGAACATTAAATCAGGAGAAAAAAGGCTGTACTAAATAACTATAACAAAACTATCACTTATTTACAACAGAGTTAAGTGCACAGATTTCACAGCCAAACTTTCTGGGCCGAATCCTGGTTAATTTAATCTCTTAGACTCAGTTTCTTTACCTATTCAATGGGGATAATAGTACTCACCTTATAGGTTGCTATGAAGATTCAATGAATTAATCTACATAAATGTAACATGTTTAGAACAGTATTTTACACAGATATATTTTAGTTGTTATTAATATTCTTATTATCATCTATGTTACACAGATGAATAATCTCACCTAAATGTAAAAGAGTTGAATGGATTTCATTTCCAGAATTTATTCATTATGAATTTTAAAATTTTAAGAATGACATCACTAATGTTTATGATATGCTCAATTTAACATAACACTATGTATAATGTTTTCAATTGTAATTAATCCTTTAATTTTATAAACATTTTATTAATATTTATTTCATCCTAAAATACTGTCAAGGGCTTCCCCAATGTCTCTGCAGTAAAGAGTCAGACTATTTGCCAAGCAGGAGATGAGGATTTGATTCCTTCATCGAGAAGATCCCCTGGAGGAGGAAATGGCAACCCACTTCACTATTCTTGCCTGAAAAATCCCATGGACAGAGGAGCCTGGCAGGCTACAGTCTATGAGGTTGCAAAAGAGTTGAACACAACTTAGAGACTAAACAACAAAATACTGTCACGTTGATTCTGACCTTAGAATTAAAAGGGTTTCAAAGATCCAAAACAACCAGGACACCACAGATGGCATCTTAAGAATGTATAATAAGAGCTAAATAGTTGAATGGAAAAAAAAAAGGGAAGTGAAAGCGTTTGTCACTCAGTGGTATCTGATTCTTTGTGACCCCTATGAACTGCAGCCCATCAGGTTCCTCTGTCCATGGAATTCTCCAGGCAAGAAAACTGGTATGGGTAGCCATTCCCTTTTCCAGGGGATCTTCCCCACCTAGGGATTGAACCTGGGTCTCCTGCAATGCCAGCAGATACTTTACTATCTGAGGCACCAGAGAAGCCCAACTAGTTGAATACTTACTATGTTTAGGTGCTATTCTAAGCACTTACAAGCCATAATTCATTTAATACTCAACAACCCTATAAGGAAGGTACTCTGTCTTCATTTTATAGAAGAAGAAACAGATGCACAAAGAGGTTATAAAATCAATAAATGAAGAGCTTAAGATCAAATGCAGCAAGTCTGATTTCAGAGCCTTGCTTATCACCCTTGAGATGTTAACGTGCATTGAGGAAAAATGCCCTGAAGGTGAACTATGGTGGAGTCATAGTCAAGATGGAAGTGGAAGTCCAAAATGTCCATCATAATAATTTTAAAAACAGTGCACCTTCTATGTTATTCCTCATACTTTATCTTAGAAATATTTTGTTAAAGAATGTAAGAGGGGCTAGGAAGCTGCTAGGAAAAAAAAGTAACAACAGTAATCACAACAGCTACCACAGAGATTTCACAAAAACCTAAAACCTTTATATTCAATAACTTTTAATTATTTTAGTTATACAGTCGATATAATTTACTGAGAACTTCTTTGTAGACACAATTATTTGGAATACTTCTTAATATGGTCTTAAAATATGTGTTGTTAATGCCCATTAAGGTTAAAAGGATATATCACAGTAAGAAACCACCAAAACACCTGCAAAATGTAGTAACTTGGTATCAGAAGCCAGCAATCTGCTTTGAAAAACCATAACCAATGAACACACTTCTTATAGATATAAACATTAATGAACACCAGAATCTACTTTCTCTAAAATGGTTTTTTTGGATGAAAAGAAATGAGTTTTTAGTTGAGGCCTCTAAATAAATGCACACATAAAATTTTCATCTAATATAACCAAAGCATATCTATTGTAGCTGTCTCTAAGGCCCTAAATAAAAAGGAGTGTTCATATTTTTTCTTTACATATATTCAGCCTTCTTCAGGTGGTCTGAAATACCAAGAGAAATCCAATGTGTATGAATTAATATTAACAATCATCTAATAAATAATATTAATACACATTGGATTTCTCTTGGTATTTCAAGTAAGAGAATAGCTTGAAATGAATACTTAAACTTCTATAGTGTAGACTCTGTGTTCATGGAATACACCTCATTTAACTGTACCTTATTCCAACATTCTTGTGTGATATTCCAAGTCATATTAAAATAAACAAAACTACTAGGACAATGTGAAAAATGCATATATGTGTTTATGTGTGGGTGTGCATGGTAACAGTTGATCTGTAAGAAATCTGTCACTAGCAAAGAAAAATCTTGTTTAGCTGAAATTTCTAGGTTTCTATTTTTAAAGGAAGTGAGTTTGAAAAGGATGAGATTGGACATAAAGAACCAGAGCAAACGTGGTCCCTGGGCATTGTGTAATTCCATATAAAACAATTTACCTGAAACATCTTTCAATCCATATGCCTATGACATGACATACCTCTAAAAATAATGCTATCTACAATATAGAAATACAGTCTTTGTCTAACAACCTTTTAAAAGTGAAATGAAATATGAAAAATATGAAACAAAAGATGAAATATGGAAATATGAAATAAAATATGAAACAAAAAATAATAATGTATCACATCTAAACTCTCAAATAAGCAACCAAGACTTCTTTTGAATGTTTCCTTCTGTTTTGAGAGTCTGACAAATTATATTAAGTCTGTTTAGAAATACATATTAATGACTATTCAGGTATAAAAAAGTCCAGTGTTAGAACAATAGTTACAACACTAGTATGAGGACTCCAAATTGGAATCAGGCTCTCTTTTATTAACACTCTTACTTATGGTGATGAGACAATAAGGAAAACTTCGTTTAGTCATGAGCATCACATACTTCTCTGGTGGCTTGTTTTGCCATGTACACTTTAGCAGAAAGCTTTGACACAATACAGGGGTGTCTCTTACAGAATTCCCCTATAATCTCCATCACTCATTCTAGACATCCCCTTCTAGAAAAGGTAAAATACGAGAAAGTGATCTGACTGGAACATATGAAACTAAACAGAACCAGTTCAAAACCTCACAGCTTCCCACTTGTCTCAGAAACAAAACTGGTTTTCTACTTTCACTGTTCTACAATAGATTTCTCCTCAAAGGTACATCAACATCACCTCAGTACTCCACCAAAAGGCATCCATTATCTTGACAATAATGGATTAATAAATCTTCAGAGAATATAAATGATCGAAGATCAAAAAAAGTACTAGTACAGAAAATTTAAAATTTGGTGTTGGGCAAATGAACACAAATTAGTTGAGATACAGAGAGCCAAAGGTGCAGGTGCCCCCACATATTTGTTTCATTTTGAACTGTACTTATTGCCAAAGCTATAGAACAGTGGTCAGCAACCTGTCTTTTGTAAAGGAATAGGTAATAAGTGTTTGAAGCTTTGTAGGCCAGATGGTCTTGTTTCCACTATTCAATTCTGCTATTATACCAGGAAAGCAGCCAGTAATATAAGCAAATGGGTGTGGTTATCTTCCAATCAAGCTTTATGGATGTTAAAATCTGAATTCCATATAATGTTTGCATTTGCATATTACCAAATATTATTCTTATTTTGCAATATTATTCTTATTTTCCAATTACTTAAAAATATAAAAACCATTCTTAACTTGATACCAAAATTGATAGTGGGCAGGCTATAAAGCTTAGTCATGTCTTCTCTCTGCCATGCCCTGCTTTCTTATACATGTAAATGTATAAAGAAATTTCTGACTACAAACAAAACACTTTGTTTACATTAGCTTCTTAGGTATCCATTTTTAAAGCATGAGACCAGACATAAAAAAATATGTACCACTGATACCAATCATAATAAAGCAGGATACTTGGAGAGAAGGTACAGAATAATTGGGTTCTGTAGCACTGACACATTTACAAATATATATACATATTAGTAAGTTCTTTGTTCATCTTAGTATTATTCATTGTCAAGGCCCAAATCAATAATAACACCAACGGCTTATTCCCCAGAATCTGAACAACTGAAGTTAAGTCTTATTAAGAAATTAATTAAATTTTAGACACATAAAAGTTGGTAATATCTTTTGCCATAATCATTTCTATGCAAACAAAGTAAACCAAAAAATTGTGCAGAGAAACAAATTATGCTTCTCTCTAGCGTGTGCGCGCTCAGTCATGTCCAACTCTTTGCGACCCCATGGGCTGTAGCCGACCAGGCGCCTCTGTCCATTGGATTCTCCAGGAGAGACTACTAGAGTGGGTGGCCATTTCCTCCTACAGGGTTCTCTCTCTAGTATTTATCTCTAATATAACAAAAAGCCATAATTAAATTTTAGAGACTTAAAGCACAGTTCTTATTTATTAGTCATGTATGATACACAATTGGAAATGGGCTTCTGTGCACTTAGTATACACAGATTTCTCTTTAATATTGAGAAAATTACTTTTTTCAAAGTAAGTTATTGTGCTTTCGGTTTGTTAGAAGGTAAATATTGATTAATTCATAGTTTGTGAAATCAAAACAACAAACACTTTCCCTTTAAGGTAACTTGTGAAATCTCAAACTACTGAGCAGATTTAGTTGCTATGGCAACAAATAAATCCTAAACACTGTCACTGCAGAATTATTTAAAAGAAGAGGATGCCTGAAGACAGTAATTTGGGGCCCATTCTTCTATTCTCAGGTCTTCAAAGTGACTGTTTCAAAGTGCTTTCCCACACTTCATTTTTGGTATTATAATAAAACATCCTATTTCCTGATTAAATTCTGTCTTTCCCCTCTGGGAACCTTTCTCTCAAGACCTCTGTATAGAATGAGAAGGTTTAAGGTGAATGCCATTAACAAAAAAAAAGACACCACCACCGAAAATCCTAGAAAACCTATACACTCCATACACAGAAATGATGTACTAATGGGGCATGCAGACTTTTTAAAGCAAAACAGTCCCTCGAAGGAAGAGCACACCAACTGTGCAGCTAACGTTAGCGCTGCAGTCCATGGGGTCGCAAAGAGTCGGACATGACTGAGCGACTGAACTGAACTGAACGTTAGTGCAACAAATTTTCCCTTACCTTCCATTGCCATATGCCTGTCATTTTCTCCCTATAGTTTCCACTCACTGTTTCAAACATATGTTGCCACTTATTTGCCAGGAGAGGAATCTCTGAACTACCCGCTTTATGTATGATGAAATGGCAGACGGAACGGAGCCAGAGACGGCACCATTAGTAGTTATTCACACTTCTGTTTTCTCTTAACTTCCTTTTCTCCAAAGTTTATTCCTCATATGTTAAGAGGGATGTGTAATCATAAAGACATCCGTGACTCATACTTTAGAATAGGGAAGCACAGCAATCCCCTGTGAAGGCAAACAGTTCTCTCTTCCACAGAACTGCACTGCATGGCTCCGCTGCAGAAAGCCTATCTTTACAGCTTACAGCCTGACAAACACAGGCGAGGGGCTTCTTTGTCAAACCCTCACCGACTATCAACATTCTTTTCTTTCCCAGTAATCACTGCTAGAGTTTACCCAACATTTAACCTCAGTCTTTTTAATAAGGCACCTGCTCCATGGGTTCAGGTTGCTAGGTGATCAATTGCCCTGAGTCAAGAGGAGAAAATGCCACGAAGATTAGTTAAGAAGAAGGGGTTTTCCAGTGAAGATAAAGGGAATTTATGGAGATAAAGTGGGGAAGTCTGGTGTTAGAAGTACAGTAAAAAGAAATGAATGCTATTTCATTCTGTATTGATTATCCTCTTCTGGCTTACTGAAACCAATCTATAGACCAAGAAACACTGCCATGGATTAATAGTTATGCTACTGTTGAACTAAGTTCCTTGAACTATATATCTGGCAAACTCTACCAGGAACTTGGCCTCCTGTGGAAAAGTAGGTGAAAAAATAAGCTCTTGTCCATAAGCAGAAAGGAAATACAGTACCTTGAAAATGCCACAAAATACTACCACTATTCATATGTGAATACTGTACAAAAAAGATCTTCACAACCCAGATAATCACGACAGTGTGATCACTCACCTAGAGCCAGACATCCTGGAATGTGACGTCAAGTAGGCCTTAGGAAGTATCACTACGAAGAAAGCTAGTGGAGGTGATGGAATTCCAGTTGAGCTATTTCAAATCCTAAAAGATGATGCTGTGAAAGTGCTGCATTCAATACGTCAGCAAATTTGGAAAACTCAGCAGTGGCCACAGGACTGAAAAAGGTCAGTTTTCACTCCAACCCCAAAGAAAGGCAATGCCACAGAATGCTCAAACTACTGCACAATTGCACTCATCTCACACGCTAGTAAAGTAATGCTCAAAATTCTCCAATTCAGGCTTCAGGAATATGTGAACAGTGAACTTCCAGATGTTCAAGCTGGTTTTAGAAAAGGCAGAGGAATCAGAGATCAAATTGCCAACATCCTTTGGATCATCAAAAAAGCAAGAGAGTTTCAGAAAAACATCTATTTCTGCTTTATTGACTATGCCAAAGCCTTTGACTGTGTGGATCACAATAAATTGTGGAAAATTCTGAAGGAGATGGGAATACCAGACCACCTGACCTGCCTCCTGAGAAACCTGTATGCAGGTCAGGAAGCAACAGTTAGAACTGGACATAGAACAACAGACTGGTTCCAAATAGGAAAAGGAGTATGGCAAGACTGTATATTGTCACCCTGCTTATTTAACTTATATGCAGAGTACATCAGGATAAACGCTGGGCTGGAAGAAGCACAAGCTGGAATCAAGACTGCTGGGAGAAATATCAACAACCTCAGATATGCAGATGACACCACCCTTATGGCAGAAAGTGAAGAAGAACTAAAGAGCCTCTTGATGAAAGTGAAAGAGGAGCATGAAAAAGTTGGCTTAAAGCTCAACGTTCAGAAAACTAAGATCATGGCATCTGGTCCCATCACTTCATGGCAAATAGATGGGGAAACAGTGGAAACAGTGTCAGACTTTATTTTTTTGGGCTCCAAAATCACTGCAGATGGTTAACTGCAGCCATGAAATTAAGATACTTACTCTTTGGAAGGAAAGTTATGACCAACCTAGAGAGCATATTAAAAAGCAGAGACATTACTTAGCCAACAAAAGTCCGTCTAGTCAAGGCTATGGTTTTTCCAGTGGTCATGTATGGATGTGAGAGTTGGACTGTGAAGAAAGCTGAGCACCAAAGAATTGATGCTTTTGAACTGTGGTGTTGGAGTAGACTCTTGAGAGTCCCTTGGACTGCAAGGAGATCCAACCAGTCCATCCTAAAAGAGATTAGTCCCAGTGTTCATTGGAAGGACTGATGTTGAAGCTGAAACTCCAATAATTTGGCCACCTGATGTGAAGAACTGACTCATCTGAAAAGACTCTGATGCTGGGAAAGAAGGAGGGCAGGAGGAAAAGGGGACAACAGAGGATGAGATGGTTGGATGGTATCACTGACTCAATGGACATGAGTTTGGGTAAACTCCAGGAGTTGGTGATGGACAGGGAGGCCTGGCGTGCTGTGGTTCATGGGGTCACAAAGAGTCAGATACGACTGAGCAACTGAACTGAACTGAACTGATTCATATGTGATGGGATATGGCAAAACACAACCCATTAAATCTATGAAACCAACTGCAAAGCTAGTTGAATTATGATTCATTCTTTAAAGGGGGATGTTTTCAGATTTTCCAGTCACGAGCATGGGTGACTGCAAGTTGCTTAAAAGAACATGTTGTCATCCTTGAACCTGGGAGAGTTAAGAATAAAATATACTAAACTTAACCCTCCAGGTCACATAAAATACATACCAGCATTCTCGGGGTTATGAACACTTGACTCATGAACATTCCTTCTATATAAAAAGCCAACCTACATTCGGCTCAAAAGGATGATACCTGGAGAGCAAGAGTATTTCCAGAGCTACTTCATTTTCCTCAGGCTAGTTGGCCAGGGGCTGCCATGGACGTGGCAGGGAAGTGTTCACTGAGAATCCTAAGTGGGAACCTGGAATGCATTTACTAATAAGCATTATGTTCTATGTAAAACACAGGCTCCCAGCTACTCCACAGAAAGCTAGCTGACCCAAAATATAGTTCAAATTTCTATACATTTGCAAGCATATTGTTCTCCACTACGTGCTACAATAATCACATTACATGTAAGTCTTGTGAGCTATGATATGACTGTGGTACAATATTACCATACTATCACAGTTTCCGAAATACAGGTTTTCAGCTTTATTATGGGTTTAGTAAATCTCCCTGTGCTAATCTGGGAACCAATTCTCTAGTTTGTAACTTAATAATATTGTTTCTGTGGGAAAGATCTTACAAATGAACCTTTCAAATAATCTTTTTGCAAAATGGGGCAATTCTTACATTTGGAAGATGAACACATTCACTTTACTTCTTGCTATAAGAATCCAAGTTGCCCTAAAATCGACATAAATTCTTCATTGTCCCAGGTTTCTTCCATGGGCAAAAAAACCATAAGCAACACAGACTTTAAAAGCAAAAAAAAGCAAGCAATGGTTGTCTGTGGAAAGAAGAGAGCAGCATGTGAGCACACAAGAGTAATGTGGATGCTAACTCTGCCCTCCAGCCCTCTTGGCCCAGACCTGGCACCAGGCCAGCTCCTCCTTAGAGGCTGCACATCTTACGTGGCCGCAACAGAGGAGCAAAGTGGGTGGAACTTTACCTTAGCTCCTCATTGCCACCTTGACTCACACCTTCCCAGATGCCTAACTTCTTCATCTGCACATGAAGGCACTTCTTGTATGCACCTTGTGTAATTCACTTAGCTTTTAACCAGTCTATCTCTTCTTCCATATTAATACCTCCCTAACCAACTCCCAGCTGTAAATTCCCTGAAGTGAGGAATCTGTCTTATTTTCCACCATATAGCACAAAACTTTGGCTACAAAAGCACACAGGAAAGGAGCCTATTACATCCTGGTTGCACGTCAAATGGCTTTCTTCCCTCAGATTTGTGTCATTTAAGTTAGGCAGGTACTTAATAAATGAAAGCTGAATGTCTACTCACCCAGCTTCAATAAAAAGAAAACTGTAAAGAATCTGATAGAAACATTTGTGGATTCAGAAAAGAGGTAATCAGATTTTTTACCTTCAAAATGCATTTGATGTTGGTGGTAAAATCTAACTATAAAATATCTACATATTCTATGATGGATGCTGGCAAACAAAAACTGTTCTCAATTAGCATGGAACCCTACTTCTATTTTATAGTGATAAGTATAAAGTAATTATCTATAGAGCATAAAGAGCTGTGGAGATTCTACAAAAGTGGACAATATTTTTGTGCTTCCCATTCAAAAATACCTAGACTCTAAAAATACTGTTTCTGAAGATGGAGATACTTGAAAGCAGAAGGATGTGTCCTGGGAGTCCCAGACTTCCTCACAGGAACGCCCTGAAGGGACAGAACAGAGCCTGCTACATCCGTCCCAACAAGGCATCGCCAGCCCTAGGCCGCAGTCACCACTGCCCACCTCACCCACTCGGTCTTCTCCGGGAACGGCCCGTAGAAGACGGACAAAGGCCACAGAACATGAAGACCTGACTTGGGATGAGGACTGCAAACCTGTTCACCCAACCGTTAAAGACTTCAAATCATTCCTTCTTGAAAACCATCTTCAGAATCTCATTCCCTCAATTCTTAAGCTGAGGACAAGGCACCTGCAATACAGTGATAAGGAAAACACAGGCACACACAAGCAGCTACTGTAACAAACACCTGCTCACACATGCAGGCACTCACACCTAACTAAAGATACACAAACAGAAATAATAGCCTCTATGATATTTAAAACAAACTTAGTCACCATATCACATCAAAAAGAGCAATGATCTAGCAATAAAATATGGTAACATCTCAACAAAAAGTCTTTGGCAAATGATTTTTTATTTTTTTTCCGACTAGACAGTTTAGGCTTTATCAAAATCAGAAAACACTGTCAGCAGAACCCTCAATAACACTTCTATCCATTCAAACTCTTCAATTTCGTTACTTCTGTTTCTATTCCAATACTAGTTTTAATTTTTAAGGGTAAAAGAATGATAGTGAATTAAGAGCAAGGGAAAATCTGGGGAGATAGGAAATAGGGAAGCTTATTACAGGAACTTTTTCTAAATCAGAAGTATAGCGGGGTGCACAAAGAACAAAAGCTTGCTTTTGCTTGGAGAGCACTGTTTGAATGCTATGACAGGGAACCCAAGCTGGCTTTTGCTTGGAGAACACTGAACGCTGCAAATTTTTTTTATGGCACCGTAGGGCACAGATGACAAAGCCCAGGGTCCTCCCAGCCCCACATAAAGTTGAGATTGCAAAGAGCTAAGCCATCGGTGTAAAGGTGACTAAGAAACAAAACCAACCTTTAGGAATGATAAGAAAAACTACTTTTCTTAAACTATGGCATTGGGAGGAAGTGAAGACATAAACTCCACTGAGTACTTATAATAATGTTACCCAACATGAGAATTTGCAGTCCAAATTCACTCTACCTGGGTGGTCCAAAAACTAAAAATAAAAAGCCTACAGATTCTGGGCTGACAATATACCCTGGCACCTGGCAAAAATAAATGTAAATCCTCTCTAGAGGAAGCCATCTTCAACCCAAGGTTCAAAGAATTCCCACATACAAAAGTCTAAGGTGTTTAAATTCATATTTTTAAAAGTATCCAAAAACACACTAGAAAATAATGCATAATGATTGAAAGCCAGAGAAATCAGAATCAGAGCTGCTGATATTTAAAGACCTCAGATATTTAAATTATCAAATAGCATGTAAAATTTACTTAATATATTAAAAAGGGAGATTGAAATTTCTAGTTAAAGAGTAACAGACTACAAAAAAAAATCAGATAAATTAGGGGAAAAAAAGAAAATTTTGGAAATGAAAATTATAACTGCAGATCAGCAAAGGGAATTGTCAAGTCAAGTGTCAATCGCTCAGTCATGACCAACTCTGGGCGACCCCATGGACTGTAGCCTGCCAGGCTCCTCTGTCCATGGAATTTTCCGGGCAAGAATACTGGAATGGGTAGCCATTCCCTTCTCCAGGGGATCTTCCTGATCCAGGGATTGAATCCCGGTCTCCCGCACTGTGGATGGATTTTTTACCACATGAGCCACAATAGTGAACTGAAAGAAAAATCTGAGGAAATAATAAAATGCAGCCTGAAGAACTAAAGAGATGGAACAAGTGAAAGAATAGTTAAGGGATATGAAGAATAGAGTAAGATAGTCTAACGTGTCTAAGTTTTAAAATGTAAGAAGACAAAAAGTTATTTAGAAGTCATATTTGACAAGTTAACACTGACTGAGAATTTTCTAGAAGTCAGGAAAGATGCCGATTCATGCATATAGGAATCTTAATGAAGCCCAGAAAGTATAAAATTAAGAAATCTATACTTCAGTATATCATATGGGAGAATAACAAAAGACAAAGGAAAAATCACAAAAGCAGAGACAAAAGGAGTAACAATTAGACTGATGACTGACTTTTCAACAGTAACATGGGAGTCAGTGGAATAATACTTTCAATGTCCTGACAGAAATGGTGTCAACCTAGAAGTCTATTTGCTGTAAAAATCTTCCTAAGAACAAGGGTAAAATAAAGACGTGTTCAAAAAAATAAAAAGACGGAGTCTGAAAAATGCACACTTCCACTAAAGACACTTCAAAAGTATGTATTTAGGTTGAAGGGAAGTGATCCCAGATGAAGTATGGAATGCAGGAAGGGATGGTGAGCAAAGAAAGTGGTACATATGTTGGTGCATCTAAACCAACATGGACTAAAAGAACAAAAATAGATGATGATGATATCTTACAGAATTTAAAAAAAGACCTGTTTAAAAGGTATTTCAGCAATAATATAAAAAGTGGGAAGATATGCTTAAAAGTGTTCTGAAGTCCTTAAAGTTTCTGATGGGATTAAAATAGTGATTAGCTTTAGATTCTGATAATTTAACTTGTGAGGCAGAATGTATAGGTTAATTAATTCCTAATAGAATAGAAACAGTGTATAACTCCAAGTAGAGAGGGCGAAAATGAATAAAAATAAAATCCAAAAGAAGCCAAGAAATGAGACAAAACAACATCAAAAAAAGGTGGTAAAAAACAGAACCATCAAATAAGATGACAAAAGTAAATCCAAAAACATCAATAATCACTGTAAGAGACTAAATACATTAAAAGACAAAGACTGTCAGGCTGAATTAAAGCAATTCTAGCAATAATAATTCCCAACTATATGGAAAAAGAGACATTATCAGGCAGCTACTAATCAAAAGAAAGGTTATACAGCTATATGAATATAAAGGGACTTTATTTAGGTGGAAAGCATCTATAAAGAGTAAGTATATAATGTGAGGAAATTCCGTTTCCTAGGAACAGTTTGATGGTCACTAGCACTGGGGTCACACAGAGTCGGACACGACTGAAGTGACTTAGCAGCAGCAGCAGCAGCACTGGACAAAAAAAGTAACACAGACAGCCTTTGGGAAGTAGATTTTCATTCCTGACCGAAAAAGCTGAACTTTATTATTCTTCATTTTCTCTTGTAGCTGTGAGTGAGCACACATAAAAGCCAGAATGTGGACTCACACAGTGCGTGCGTGTTTTAGGGCCAGGGGTAAGAGGTTGTAAGCAATGAGGAGGGAAGAAAGAAGAGTTAGACATCTGTTCCACAAGGTTTCAGCAAACAACAGCCATAGATAGAGGATGGATGGTTGGATAGTCTGCTTTTAACCAAAAGTTGCTCAGCACATATCAGAGATGAAGCAAGATCTAAGCTATTTTCATGTTTTGAACCTACTAATATACTAAAAAGAGGAAATGAAGAAATGCCAATATAAGTTTATGAACTCATACTAATTTAAAATACTTGCATTTATGAAAGAACTTTTAATTTTTGTAATGAAAGGTCAGGTAATGAAATATAATTGAGCTATTCACAGGATTTATTTGAAAATTAATTTATAGCACTGTCTTAAGTGGCATAGACTAATAATGAGAAAAATAAGTAATCTTATGATAAACGTATCATTTTTGTCAATCTTATCAGACTAGATCAGCATTTGGAGATAAATCTCAGAGTCCAAATTTAAGGTCACGCAAAGTCAACACCAGCAACTCTCCAGATTCCCAGTGTGAGTGAGTTAGAAGACGGACATTTTGGCATCACTAGGGCAGAAGCCATTCATGGTAACTGAAAATTGATTCTATGTGTTTCAAAACTCAACTGGATCAGTTTTCATTAGAATTTATTATATTTAAAGAGAAATCAGCTCAATTTTGAGTTATGTTTTGCCAAGAGACAAGTGCTAGGAGGAAACTCTGTCCCTGCAGTTTTTACTCCTCATGTTCTCAGGCTGTCTGCACTATCATGACAGACTTTTCCCTACTTGCATGATTAAATACAATCCCATGGGGGAACTTCCCTATCAAATGATATTTGTGATCAAGGAAATTAAAGAAACTTGATTAAATGTAATAAAGAATAGCTTCTGGATAAAGACTTAATCAGTATCATGTTGAGTTAAAAGTACAAGGCCAAAATCTATCACTGCAAATAGGATCCCATAGCATCCTGCACACACATGTGCCTTCACAGATGTGAAATAAATGGCACATAAAATGATGCAAAAGCTAAGAGTCAATGAGTGGTAATAGTGTGCACATGATCAGCATCTCTTTCTCCTGCTGGATCCAAAGCACTTCTTTCCAGTCATTTCCTCATTCAGCAGGCTTGTGGAATGCTCACCCTGTGCAGGGTATTGTGCCAGTCCTCATACAGACTCTCAGAGAGTGGAAAGCAGGTTTGAGACATCAAGGTAGAGGACTGGGCAGAGTAATCACCACTTATGAGGCTCTCAGTAAATGACAGCAGTTCCTTGCCATTCCCTTCCCACTCCTTAAATCTTCTTTGAACTATGAAACTTAAGTCAGAGAGATTCTAAGAATATATTTCTTAAACCTATGTCATAATCTGAAAAGATAAAGAACTTACAGATTCAGAAGCTGGCAATAAATGAAAATAGTTTAAAACACAGTATGGTAGGATTTTTAAGTGGTTCTTTCAATGTGATTTGTATTACTGTTATTGTTTTAATGCTTTAATGCCAAAAATAACTGGAGAGGGAGAGAAGAAGACAGGAAGGAAAGAGAGGGAGGAGGAAAGAGAGGGAGGAGAAGAGAGGAAACTGGTCAGAGCAGAGGCACGTCTGAGTTCCGCGGCAGAGCCGCGTGGCGCGCACAGGCCTCAACCGCGCCCTCTGCCTGCCCCGCAACAGGCTGCGGCACAGCTGAGTTTCAGTTATACAGACTACAAGATGAGGGAAGCTGACCAGATGATCTCCAAGACTCACTCTCACTCTACTAGCCCATGAAGGGAAAGGGAAAGTGTCAGTCGCTCAGCCCTGTCCAACTCTTTGCAACCATGATCTGTAGCCCACCAGGCTCCTCTGTCCACGGAATTCTCCAAGCAAGAATACTGAAGTGGATAGCCATTCCCTTCTCCAGATCTTCCTGACCTAGGTATTGAGCCTGGGTCTCCTGCATTACAGGTGAATTCTTTACCTTCTGAGCCATCAGGGAAGCCCCTGCTACCCTACAGGGCAATAATGAACTAGATGGCAGGTAAGAGAGATACAAAGGCTTAGTACTCCAGGCTTAGTACTGTTTGCCTCCAAGACCAAATTCTACTACAAAGACACTGAGTGTGATATCAGAGGTTGCCGAAGTCAGTCTGCAGTTCAAATCCTGGTGCCATTCTTGACTAGCTTTGTGATCTTGTATAAGTTACTTCACCTCTCTGCTTATCCCTCAGTTATTTAACTCACAGAGTCATTATGTGGACAAAGTTGCAATTATATGTAAATCATACACTTCATGGCATCCATTAAATAATAAATGTGTTATATATAATTGTTGTTATTAAACAAAGATATGAACAAAACCAACACAGGATAGAAGTGATTAACCCAGATTATCACAGGAGCAGTGCATGATGAAAATACTTAAGTGTGACGTTGTTCATTAGGAGGCTGGTGATCAGGAAGCTCAATGACACAGTAGTTTGATGTATGTTGTCTTAGATAATTATCTTAAAATGCTTAGATAATTTAGGTATACACACAAAGTCTGTAAGTCGATGAAGAGGAAGATGATCCTAACACACAGCAGTAAATTGCTCATTTTGAGCTTCAAACCATTAGAGACAAGGTGTGAGAGGGCTCATATCAAACAGGCACAGCTGACAGTTGAGGACAACCGTCTTCAAATACTTAAAAAAAACCGTCAGGTCAAAGCAATGCGCTTATTCAACACAGCTCCACGGGAAGGTCAGGAATGTCAGTGGAAGCTGGAAAAAGCCAGTTTTTAGACTGGAATGGAGTGGACTTGTTGAGGAAGTAACAAATTGCTGGGGCTATTCAGCTCTAGTTACATCTGAACTGTGTATGCACCAATTCCCAGGAAGGCGGTTGAAATTCTCACTTGAGAGCGATTCCAATTTAAGGGTGAACACAGAACTTTTTATCTGCCTCCCAAACCTGTATTGTATGATGCAGATTGGATGCCTAGTGGCATAAATTATAAAAGGATTTCTCATGTACAGAATAAACAATTGGCAACCATGTAAGACAATGTTGTTATATGATAACGCAGTATTAATATTAAAAGTTCAGATATTTTTGACCAGGGTTGTCAATCCATTACCAATCTTGGTGGCTTGGGTTGATTACCAGTATTATACAGATCTTTAATTTAAAAGATATGCAACAAAATATTGCATTTTTAATCCATAAAGTAGATAACTTGCTCATTAATGTTCCATATTAGTTCTGTAGTTAGTATAAACCATGGTAGATTACATTAGTATTACAATAACTAGGATTTCAGATACATTCTTTTTGACAGTTCTAATCACATTATTTAGTTAGTCACTTTTGATTTTTCATGTTTCCCGACAGAGGCATGCAGACCCATAAAACACAGTGGCTGGATCACCAGTTCATTGTTTGACCTTGGGGCAAGTCCTTTAACCTCTCTGAGCTCCAGTTATCTCATCCACTTAAAGAGGGAGAACAAAGAGTGGTAATAAGCAGAGTAGATGTTTTCTGAGGTCTTTTACACTATAAAACGTGATTTTATGAAATAATCATCCTTCCTAGTAAAACTCAAAGCACATTTCTCATTTCTTAATTTGTCTGTCATTTTATCCCGCTGAAGACACCTTATCTTTAGCCATAATGTAGGGAAGTGAAGCATTTAGTCTGTACCACTACCACTGACTGCTCCATGAGAAAGTTTTATTCTATCCCTCTATGGTTTGGAAAAAGTTGCCTGACTGAGGGAAAGAATCTAACAACCAGAAGCCACCTTCACAACAAGCAATAATCAACTGTAAATAATGGACAAAGCAGAATCAGGGACAGGCGGGAAGATCATAAAAAGTCTCTTTCATAAAAATAACCTTAGAATGAGCCATTTTACTCTTATTTCCTCTTTATTTCCTAAATGCTTTATTTCCTTAGGCCTTCTAGACCCATTTCAATGAATTTACGTAATTAAAAGTTTAACCTCATGCACTGTTGTATTTGACTTTCCAGGGATAAAAGAAATTCAACTCACCCATCTGTTTTATCCTTAGTTAGTCAACTATTCTAGTAACATCCTGAAGTGCTCCAATGAGTTTCAACTAAAAAACCTGTTTAACTGTACTTTGAATCCATAGGTCTTCCTCCAAAAATACTTAGCCTGAAATTAAGCTTCACAATGATACAGAAAAATCTGTCAGAGAAGTTGCTTTTAAAATGCCTTACTTAAAAAAAGACATGAAGCATAAACTAGTTTACAAGGTCCCTTTAAAAAAATGGACTGAACAAAGTATTGAGAACAATCTGTACTGGCAAGGGACAATGAAGATGACCTAATAGGTCTTTTCTGTCTAATTTCTGTGATTCGAGGATTTTTTTTTTTTTTTTACTCTTGCAGTAATACTTGTGAGTGCAACAATTTCTCAAAACTATTATTAGTTACCAAGGAAACACAAAATGTTACAGGAATAAATAAGCAAAAGGACTGGACCTAAATAGCAGGCTTTTCCTGCTTCCCATTTAATAATCTTAAGGTGGCATTGTATTATCAATACTTCATCCTCTCCAAGTTATCCTGCTCATCAACTGGCATGCTCCCTAGTGTCCTATAGTCAACCCACAGCATCCCACGTAAACCAAGAACAGGAGGTCTCTGAAGCAGAGGCGTCCCCATTAACTACGCATTACCTTGTTTCACTTATTGAAGAAAAAACAATGGTGATGTCAGTGGCTGGGTTTGTGACCCACCATTTCTAGGGAAAATACATAAATAAATGCTTTTAAATGACCCAATGCCTATAGAAAAGACAGGAACATAATTAAAAAAATATATATGAAAAGGTAAAAGAGTAAGAAACAATATACAATTATATCCCACAGTATGAAAACAATCATGCTTTACAAATGCTTAGAAAAAGACTAAAAGGAAACACAGTACATGGAATTGTTAATAGCTGGCAGTAATCATGTGGTAGGACTAGTTGTAAAATGTCTTTTTGACTTTTTTGCATTTTCCAAATTATGACATGGGCACTGAACTATTTTTAAATTAATTTTTAAAGCCACAAAATAGCATTCATTTTAATGTGAATAAAGGGTTTCCCATTTCCTAACATTAGCACTGATACTGTTGCTATCAGCCCAAGTTATTTCTCAAAGGGATTGGTCCCTTTTTAAAGTCAAAGTCAGCTAAAGTATGAATGGTCTTCCCAGGTGGCTCCGTGGTAGAGAACCTGCCTGCCAAGCAGATGTGGGTTCAATTCCTGGGTGGGAAAGATCCCCTGGAGAAGGAAATGCAACCCACTCCAAAATTCTTGCCTGGAGAATCCCCATGGACAGAGGAGCCTGGTGGGCTGCAGTCCACAGGGTTGCAGAGTCAGACAGGACTGAGTGACTAAGCATGCACGCATATGGAGGCCTGGGACAGGAGACCTGGGCTGCAGGTAAAAGTGAGACGACCTACACGTAAACTGAAGTTCACTGCAGCCCATTAACGGCTGGTGAAAGCTCTCCGTGTACACGTTAAATGCTG
Source organism: Dama dama (assembly GCF_033118175.1). Lineage (NCBI taxonomy): Eukaryota > Metazoa > Chordata > Mammalia > Artiodactyla > Cervidae > Dama > Dama dama. The sequence goes on along the minus strand of NC_083711.1, from coordinate 47,694,970 downwards.
TGCTGCCTGGGGATGTGGGATATTTCATGTGGGCATTTATGTGTACAGAGTAAGGCAGATATCACCAGGAAGCTGAAAGAAGGGTAAAAAGAAAGAGGTAGGTCAGAAAACTGATTGTCCCTGACATGGAGAGAAGCCGTTTTCACCCTCAGACTTCCCTTTTGGCTCCATGTTCCACAGCTGTCTACCGTGAGGCTCAGTCCGCTTAGCCTTCCTCTTAAATTGTGGAGCAGCAGATAAGCCATCAGTACCACATCCATGTCAGGCTTGTCCAATGCTCAGCAGCAAAGCCATGTGGCATGAAGTCTGCCCGTGAGATGTTAGAATGTTCTGTCAGGAGGAGTGTCTTAGCACCAAAGACTCACGCTCTGGCCAACCCAACTGCAGCCTGATGCAATGGAGAACCACAGCATTCTGCTTCGCCCCATGCCATCCTGGATCTGTCCCCGTTCCCTTCAGCTTCTCATAACAGGCCCATGCCCATAATAAAAATTGTTGCTTTTCTTTGCCTGTTACAGTGTTTCCACGTAAACTCTATGAGAGGCAAAGGGGCAAATGTGTCCCATTCAAAGTTAGCGTTACCATCCCAGAGCCTACAGCAGAGCCTCACAGAACAGTGTACATCTCCCCTTACCTGATTAAAGAGCCAACAGCAAAAACTGTGGGTGGCTCCAGAAAAGGTTCAGCTAATGATGAATCCTGCTTCTCTGGCACTGATTCAGATGATTAAAAGACTTTACCAATCACAAGAAGAAACAAAGGCACGGAGACAGGGCAAGAAAGAAAGAGCAGTCATTTCACAAAGAGAAACTGGCTGCTGGGTTTGGTAACATGTTAATGGTATTTTAAAACAGTTAAGTAATGATGACATTGTGGACATCACTAATAACATTGGCTGCTGTGGTCACTGTAATAACCCCCTGGCAGTGGCTTAACCCACGGGAAACTGCTGATACTCAACTGTTTCTGACTATTCAACAAAAGTGACCTCACACAGTTCAATCAAATCAATATATCCTAGTTTCCAGCCTTGCTGCCTACAAACCCTACTTTCACATTAGACAGCAATTAGCTTAGAAAAATTCCTTTGTGCCATCTCCAAATGATAACTTAAACTATCGCTGATTTAGATTATAAATCAGCTTACTCACTGTAGAAAGGACTTTTATTTGTAGGTATACTTATTTGTACAAAATTCTTGATTATAAAATGAAGAGTCATACGGGAATTGGGCGGTAAAGTTCTCAGTAAAAACGGAAGTAACAACTTTCTTAGCCAAGACTGTGGCACAATGGTCACATCTCTATTCTTTTCATAATAAATATACGTTAGAAGCTAAAAGAACAAAAATTACATCACAAAGAGAATGCTGAAAGGAAGAAAGGAGATAAAAGTCTACTCATTGACATCTGGCAGTGGAACACAACGCCAATGGCTGGCTGAAGTGTGCACTATAAGACGCAGGGGGCCCTGGTGTCAGTTCGATAAAGATGCTCCTTCTTCAAAATGTTCGACTTTCAACTGCTGGAGAACTGTTACAATATTCTAAGTTTATTAGAACATGTTGCCAGCATCCTCAAGAAAACTATCTTAGTAAATACACAAATCCACAATGTCTCCCGATGTAAACACCCCCGGGGGTTATTCAGCACACAATCAGGGCGGCTTTGGTGTGTAGCCCCTGAAGAGTTTTAGCTTTCCCAGTTCAACTTTCAGTCTAGAAAATAAAGACACAAACTTCTCAGTTAAATCCGATTATTTCTTTACTAACAACACCTCTGAGAGATTCTGAGTAAATCCCTAAGGGAGGGTAAGACTAAGCCTGTGTACATATAAACACTGCTTCAAATTTTTCTTTTCATTACTTTACCAGCAGTGTGACTGGTCAAGCAATTTTACCCCTTCCAATGTGTTTTGTCATCTGAAAAGTATGGATAAACCACCTCAGAATGTTATGCAGACTGAAGGATAGCGGGCGTGCAGAGCACTAAGACGGGCTGGTGTGTGCTACAAGCTCAACCCACGAGAGTCACTCACTGGTTCCTGAAGAGAGTGGTCACAGACCATGACCTCAGCTGCAAGGCTGAGTCATAGCTGTGTCAGGGACCAGTGCTCCAGGGAGCAACAGCATAGGCAAGGAACGGGAGTAGGAGCACTCATCTTCTTTCATCTTGCTCCAAGAATCCTACACAAGTCTTGCAGCCATTTAACTTCTCTAGTCTTCAGTTACTGCAACCAAAGAAAAGGAGAAAATAATCCTGACAAGTTTTACAGGGAAACTGGGAAGTCAAAAGCATAGACATAAATGCAAAGCAGAAATACAAAAATATAGGAAAGAAATAAAAGGCAGTGTCAAATGTGAGGAAGTCTCTGTATCTATCAGAGGGGAAAGGAGGCAGAACAAGTCACAAAAATGCTAGCTTTGAGTAGAGGTACTTTACCTTACCAGTTTGGAACTGAGATTCAGAAATTTGTGCCTCATGCAACTTTCCTAACAGTCATTTTGTCTCATTTGTAACAGTATAAAAATCTCAAAGTATGTTTAATAAGTACAAGGTAAGCACAGGACACACACACACACAAAAAAAAGATTTAAATACACTTCATGGGCTTCCCTAGTGGCTCAGGTGGTAAAGAATGCAGGAGACGCAGGTTCAATTCCAGGGTCCAGAAGACCCCTGGAGAAGGGAATGGCTACCCACTCCAATATTCTTGCTGGGAGAATCCCATGGACAGAACAGCCTGACAGGCTATGTCCATGGGGTCACAAAGAGTCAGACAGGACTGAGTCACACACACACACACACACACACATGTCCATGGGGTCACAAAGAGTCAGACAGGACTGAGTCACACACACACACACACACACATGTCCATGGGGTCACAAAGAGTCAGACAGGACTGAGTCTCTCTCTCACACACACACACACACACACACCAGAAGGCAAAGTAACCATTAAAACCAACAAACTAACATCTAATATGTTAATACAAAACTGCAAATCAAATATTAAAATTTAAGTTCAGCTGAAGTGAATGGTCATTCACAGCTCTTAAATGAGTATATACAGAAAAGCAGGGTTTAGTTTAATATGCCTCTCAGTAGACAGGTAGAGTGACCTAGAACTGTCAACGTGAGCCCACTATTAAAGATGATACACACTTCTTTTGGGGCCCTGCATCTTTTCTCCACACCATTTTCACTAACTATAAATCCTCTGCAAGCAGCCTTTCTCCACTCTATGCTAAAGAAAAGAAACAGGCAGACTATTTTTATTATTTCTGTTTGACAAAACATATGGAAACAATAATTCCATAGACATTGTACATTATAATAGGAAGCAATCCTATTTTAATGTAATTTTAAAAATTAAACAGACTCAAGTTATTTAAACTCCTCAGTTTATTTGAAACTCACAAATGAGGCAGCCACGTCTCTAATTTACTTAGCAGATTCATATCGTTGGCTAGGACTCTTTGAGATTACTTCTTTTATCGATGTGCAAAGCAATTAGGAGGTTAATCCTCATTTACTAGAAAAAGTTTTTAAACGAGTAAATTTGTCCCAGAGTAAAGGGTAGCAAGCTTAACTCAGTCATACTTGGTCAGTTTCTTTTTTCCTCTCAGGTATTTTGCATTTTGTTTTAATTTGCAGAAAAGAACAGATGAATTAAAACTAGTTTTGAAGTTCTATTTTTATATTATCTTGAAAGTACAGCACAAAACATTAAATTTCTTTAATAAATACTGTCCCTGCCAAATAAACTGATTAGTTTTAACTACTTTCATTAAAACACAGGCATGCAGAAATGAGGAATGAGGTTCTCCTCTCAGGAAAAACACTGAAAAAAAATAAGATTTCATCTGGCCTTCCCATCATCACTTGAAGAATTGTTTGGTAGTTACATCATCAGGAAATAAAATACTATCCTCTGAGGACCCCAACTCTTTACAAAGAGGAAAGAGAAGGTTTGAAGTCTAAATCACTCCCGGAGATGTCTTGCCCCACCACCAAAAAAAGAGACTTCTCGCTTCCCTCTCCCGCCTCCCCACCCTGCCTCCGCCCCCAGCGAGCAAAAAACAAACTTAAGAAAAACGTATTTACAAAGCACACGTAAGAATAACATGATGTATATTTAAGAATCCCAAGCAACAACAGCAGCTTTAGCGCCCCAGAGGAATAAAAGTTACAAGCTGATCGACCATGACCCCCAAAGACTAGATTAGCCCGGCAGGAGGGCGCCAGCGTCCCCGGCCCGCCGCCCATTCCCCTCCGCGGGGAGCCGGGACCGACGGGCCGTTCACACGGTCCGAGCGTCGGCGGGGCCGGGGCGCGCTGCAGCGCCGCCGCTGCGGGTCTGGCTGTCACCGGCGCCCCCGCCGCCCGCGCCGCACACGCGGAGCGCCTTATAAGGCAGCGCAGTGACGTAACGCCCATAGGCCGGGCGCGCTCGGCGCCCCGCTCGCATTGTTCGGGCGACTCCCGGAGCGCGCACAGCCCGCTCGCGACGCCGCGCGACTGCGGCCCCCGCCCGGTCCCCGCCCGGCCCCGGCGCAGGCGACTCAGGTAAGCCCGGGAGAGCCGCTCCGCTCCAGCAAGGGGAGCGGAGAGCCAGGCAGTCTGTAGGTGGCTTTTAAAGTTATCAGCATCACGAACTGCAAACAGGTTTCGAAAAGCGCGTCCAATGAACTCTAGAATCAAAACCTTTCCCAATTTACACAAAACTTAAAAAGTTTTCTCTGACGGAGAATACAGATCTGGGATCTATTTTTAAATGTGGAGAGGTAAGGGATGACTATGTATTACAGACGCCTTCCAAATAAGTTATGCACTGTGTTCTGCCTCTATTGAGAAAGCTTTGGGGGGGGGGGGGGGAATATGCTGTAATACAACAACTCTCCTGGTCTTCTCTCTCCTAGAACTCAAACTCCTTTAGGTCTTACAAGAGCACAAAGCGAAAACCTACCTACCACAGGGCAGTGGATATGATTCCCACCCAGTGTCCTCTCTCTCGTTTATAAATCTTCATATGAAAGACTAGAAAACTCTTGTTAGGAATATATCTTGTAATTAGGATGGATCTAACTTTAAAAGTAAAGCACTTTTTAAGATTCAGAAAACTCCTACAAATGCTAATCTGTCTTAAAAACAAGTTTTAATTAGTACAAAAAAGTAACTATCACAGTTTTGTGTTCTAACTTTTTACTTCAACTCCAGTCAATGGGTAAATGACAAACTGCACTGCAATGAAACATAGAGCTAGTTTCTGTACAGTAATATGTTGCACAGTAGTTTATGATGTAGAAATACATAATAAATTTAAAAAGTAAAGCCTATAGAAGAATTTTGTTAATCAGTGGCATTTTGAGCCATTATTTATTACCTCTAAACCTTGAGTAGACTACTGCTATAAATGAATCCTTACACTATGATAACTGAACAAGTGGCAGATGCTGAAAATCGACTTATTTTACTTTACTTTTCAGAATAAAAATCAGCAGAGGAATTAAAACTAAAATATGCTATGTCAAAAACACTGGAATATGAGATGAAAAAATGATTTATCACTTAAATTTTGTTTGGTCTGAACATATGTTATAAAACAAAACTTAAGAAAAAGTGTGTGAAAGAATTATTTTCCTTGTAAAATAGTCTTTGTTTTATTTATCATTTGAAACATAGATTTTTTTTTTTTTAACCTGGTCAAAATGTGGAATATATCTGTATTTCTAGTAATTCTGTGGTTGAGTTTTTTTAAAGTATATGACATTGGTGCCTGCCATTTTTGCTTCAGAGGATTTTTGTTTTGTTAGCTAATTTTGTTTGGAGCAATGCAGGCCTTTGGTTTTAGTATTCTAAAAGAAAAATTATATGTTCCTTGGCCTGAAGATAGGCTTTATAAACTGCAGGTTAGTATTGAGAAGCAGGATTTCCTCAAAACTATTATTTCAAATCTAGGGAAGCCTACCATAATGAGAAGAGAGTGGGGACAACACCCAGGTTACTGGGGAGAAGTACAGAATATGCAACAGCAAAGTTGTTTATTTGATATATGCTGTAATTGGAAACTGAAAAAGATTCCTGTCTTGGGAAAAAGGTATTCCACTCTTTTGAATCTAATAGAGGAGGAGGGAAACAGAACCCATCAATTATTGTTTTAGCTTTACCCAAAGTACCATCTGTATCATAAACTATAGCTCAACTGTTGAAAATCATAATCTCTATCAAAGTTCTAACAGCTGTGTTTCCAGAGTCTGCATTTTACTTTTTTTAAAACAGGCAAGCATCAATTTGTAAAAAAAATTTTAAATGACACACTTCAATATTCCACACTATTTTCCATCTATTAACTTTAAAGCACAGTTCAAAGAACAATCACCCGTTAAAATCCCTTTTAAAATTGAAAGTTAAAAGAGATTTTTCATGGATACATTATCTCACAGTGTACTCTCTGAGTGAGCATTTCTTAGTCCTTGAGACAAGTTATATGATGGAAAAAATGTTTTGGATTGAATCAGTGTGAATTTTTACATCTTCAATAAAACATTAATTTTATAATTAATAAACTCATTTGCCTTTCTATGGTAATTAACCTTACCTGTTAAGCCCTGGTATTTTTGTGATATTTTCCTAATGCTGTAATGAAGTCTGTAGTAACAGTCGATATGAAAATACAAGTCAAGCTTAGAACTTCTCAAGTCCACTTAGAATTCCCATTAATCTGCTTTCTCAAAATGCTGTGAATTTTGTTTTAGGATTCTTTGCTACCTCTCCCCCTCCAAAAATTGCCTTTAGTAATAAATGGATTTTGAGGTAAAAAATGAAAATGGGAGAGAGGAAGAATAAAATTCCATTAATTCTTCTTAGATCATGTTCTATCTATATCTATTGCTTCAGGGCAAAGTGAATGCTTTTACAAGGTGAATGGAGAAAAGAAAATACAGCCTCCTATTAAAAGGAAGAAGGAAGGGGGGGCAGGAAGAGAACTGTTTATAAAAGACTGGATATTATGAAGTAATATCAGGGTATGTAAAGCGATATTGGTCTCAACCTGCTTCAGGAATTGAAATCTGTTATCCACATAGACAATCATTATCTTGGAAAAATTGAACACACCTTATCTTCTTGGGCTTATCATTAATTTTAAATGATTTTTAGAGTTTAATTTACATTTGACTGTGAATTTAGCTTCAATAAAAACTGATTTAGTTTTTGTAAACTGTGTTTAAATGAGGATTTGAAGATGAAGAGACACTGCATATGCAGCATAAGACTTTCAGAGAAACATTTTCATGGCTGCCTCTGCCATCACTACAGTCTATACGGGCCACCAACTCAATCACTTATGTTTCTTTCATGTGTGCTGCAAAGACTTAGAAAATCCACTGGCCAGTTAGTTTCTGCTTGGAGGGTTAGGTGCACTAATTCCTTAGCAGATCATCACCACCACTGTTGTAAGTCTTCCTGCATTCCTTTTTTTAAAAACAGAGTTGAGATTCTCTCCCCTGGCCTTCTTCTGCACTAACATTACCTCTGACTGGGAAAGCTGCAAGGCAAGTAAAAGTGGGAAGGCTCTCCAAGGAAAGTCACTTGGTTCTTTTTCAGATATGGGAGGACTCCCTTTTCATCCTTGTTCCAGGAGATTCTAATTTAGCAGGCTAGATAGGACAGCAGCAGTTTTCATTCTGAGCCCAAGAATAGAGAATAACACATTAGCAGCATTTTTTCTCCAGTCTAACCATCCTCACATTCCTCTGCCCTACTGGTTTCAAAATAAGGTTAACTCTTAAAGATACAATTATTATTTTTTTAAAGACTAGCTTAGGAAATGATATGTCTCTGTGTGGGGGAAAGGGTAAGAAGGTATGCAGAGGAGTAGGTAGCTGAGTGTATCTACCACTGGGACAGGTAGAAGTGGAAATTCCTTGTTTCTGTTTATGACAACTCCTGATTCTAGCCTAAAGGACAGTTACTATCAGTAAAAGAGAGTGTATATTATGTCAGAATAGCAAACACTCAATTCCACAGATGTGGTTTGAGAAGTGCCTTGATAAATTCTTATGGACTGTGGGATGCCCCAGGCCCCAGAGAGAGTGCATACACACACACACACACGCACGCACATATACACCCACACACACATGCATGCACGTGCACATATACACCCACCCACACACACCCTAGCAGGGAATGTCCACAGAACTTGATAGCTAGAAGAGGCCTTGGAGGCCATCCGACCCAAGTGCCTCACCTTGCAGAAGAAATTCACGTCCACTGTGTGACTTGCCTCAGAGACACAGAGCTGCTCAGAGGCAGAGCCAGGGCCACCTGCATTTTTAGACTGCAGCCTTTGGTTTCCCCTTAAATGAAGGGCAGGAAAAGATGAGGACAGAAGCCCCAGAAGAAGCCTTGGTACTGTAGGTGTTAATTTGGACATAAAATCCATTTTAAAAAAGAAAGTAGAAAGGTTCAAAGTTCTTGTTGATAAGTACAAGTAGTAAGAAGACAAAGAGGAAGGAGGTGAAAATCAATACAGTTTAACCAGGCTACAACAATGGAAGGGAGGTGATAAAGGGAGAACAAAGAAAACAAATAATAAATGTACTTATAGGTCCTTTGAGTGGCAAAGCTCGCTGTCTGCCCAAAAGCTGAGAGGTGCCCTGCAAAGAGTGTGTATGCTTTACAGTTAAAGTCATTTAGGCCTGAACCACTAACATGATAAAGTGACCTCTTCTCAGCACCTTCCAGCTAAGCATTCTGCATTCCCTATACCTCCCCTGCTAGCAGGTTCCCTTTAAAAACCCAAAGTGACTCAATGCCTTTGAAACAACCCTCCCAAAACTTTCAGAGGAAGTTACTGTGGGCTTTAAGCTCCAGTGATATTTGCTTTTCTTTCCTTCATAGCAGGCATTTCTCATGACATTAAACTGCACATTAACTGCTAATTTGTTTATCATCTATCTCCTGGACTATAAATTCCTCGAGGGTGAGTTTTGCTACCACTTTATGCCTAGCACCTGGAGAAAAGAAAGACCTGGTTAAGTTAGTAGGTATGTCACAAGGCCAAGAAGGGTATTGAATGAACATATGAACAAATTACAACCTAGAAACTTCTTATTTGGTAAGAAAAGAGGATTTCTGGGAACAGTGGACTAGGAAGGGTCCCTTCAGACTCTGTGCAGAAGCCCTAAACAGATCTCTGCCACTGTTTCATCAAACCACATAGAAGTGACTTACAAACAAAAACCAGAAAACAAATTAGGCTCAGATTAAGTCAAGGCGGTGAAGTCAAAGCAGTCTGCTTTTACTGTACATTATATGTTGTGTAGGCAGACTTCAAGTCAGATGCTTCTCTGTCGACCCACCTCTACCTACTTCACTTAAACATCCTCCCCAGAATAATGAGAATGAAGATGGTGAAACAGTACCAGGTGAATTGCCTCTGGGCAAGGAGTGGACGGGAAGCAAAACATGAAAGAGCAGAGTGCAGTGCTTTTGTCTTTAATGAAGGGTATTCCTCTGTTTCCCCCCCATCTCTGTGCCTCAGCTGAATGCCCGCCCCTACTGCATTCATGGGGACCAAACAGTTTGTCCTTACTGTGATTAGAAATTAGCAGATTCCCATTTCCCAAATATATACTTTGATTCCAGAGTTTCTGTGGGTTATCCAGTGCATCTGCCAGGTTTTACAGAAAAGGAATGATTTTTCTGTAGTTTCAAAGTTAGGTAATGCCAGTGTCCACCTGTGAAGCCAGCCTAGGGCTTGTGACTCCTCATCAGTGCCAAACGTTTACTGAGTGTCTACTAGGCACTGGGCTCAGTGCAAGGCAGGACAAGCCCAGCAACTAAGTTCTCCTCACGCCACACCATGTCGCTAGCACAGCCACACCTACCATCGGTGACAAGGGCTAAGATCGTCAGTAGCTCTTGCACAATGGTTTCAATCATTGGTCACTGTCCTGTTTAGGCTCTTTTTTAATGAATTGATAAAGCAATACAAGATAATGTAGGCCAGCTGTACATAAAAATTAAGTAAAGATAAACCATGTGGGACTATTTTTTAGAAGAATACAACACAAATGTAGTCAATCTCCAAGCTTATTTACTAGTGACACTAAACTGATAGACAAATAGTGTTATCTCAACACTAAGACTACAGAGTAGGAATGATGGTTCATAAATCAAGTTCTACTCTTCTTGGCTCTGCCATCCATGCTCTGCATAAGCCTCCTGTAGCCTTGGCTTCCATTAACTTATAAAAGGACATGATGTCATCCACTATAAGCATCTCTCAATACTAGGTAAAGGACAGAATAGTGTGCAGTCACCCCCGAGGGAATTCTGGTCCAGTAGAGCCAAAGACTATAAAAATACAACCCACTGATCGTTCATTACAGAGACAAATCAGCTAAAGAAAATGGGAAGAATGTGAGGGGAAAAGCCCAATCTGAAGCCAGAAGCAAGATTCACATAACTATAGCCCAAACCATCCTAGCAAGAGCAGCCTCAAGGATGAGGTCAGACCTTCAAGATGAGTGATTCTGACAAGAGTGAACCTTCTAGATTTATCATATCTCATGGCCCGCCAGTCTCAGAACAAAAGTTTAAAGGTGAACCAAGTTTTTCTCTCTCTTTTTAAAATTCTTTTTTAAGTGAATCAAAACAAAAACAAAGCTCTGAGCAGAATCATAAGAGGAATGTAAAATATTCATCACATTTGGGCTGACAAGACATAAGTGACCGCTGCTGTTACATTTGAAGAAAAGGAAGGAGCTGCTTGGGGACAGCATAAGAAAGTTCCTTCTTGCTGAAGACAAAGGGCCTGCAGTGAGACACTGTGTAAGTCCCTCAGCCTCAACAGGGACTGGTCACTTAATTGGGAATGGCAGACGACATGAATCATTCTGTGGAGTTTTGTGAAAAGTAATCCTTTGCTGCTAATGAGATTAATTATTCTTTAAGAATAATATCTATTCATTTATCATCAAAGTAGTTAAACACTCATTTTGTTAAAAGAAATACATTATGTTTGAGGTTCCATATTATCCTTCGGGCTTTTATACAACTGCCTACCTGGGGCAGACCAAGATCTTTTAGATAAAGATGAGAACAACTTTGTTAAGTGATTATGGTTCTACTCATGTCCCCTAAAATTATGCTACACAGTAATCTTCTAACAGTCCCATAAAATTCACTGGCCTGAGCAAAGATGCAAAGAAACACAAAGTTAACATTCTCTGGCTAGTTTTCCCACATCTGAACTTGATTTAAATTTGTGTTGAAGTGACTTCATGTCACTGAATGATTCTCTGTCCTCAAAAGTGACAGGAAAAAGAGGAACAAAATTCTACTTCTCTTTCTTTTGCTCTAATAATAATTAGAGTAAACTCTGAGAACTTTAGGTGGCATTCAGTCTAAGACGGAGTCATGCTCCCCTTAGAAATGGGTCTTCTTACCTCTCAAATCGTTTGGTCATCCAGTATGTACCAAGTTCAGACCCATGTGGAGAACACAGAGGTATCAAATCTTTAAGGAGCTTATAGTTAGTTCAAGAGCAAAACTAATACGAAATAACAAACTAATAAAATGATACACAGTATTTGTGCCACAAAACCGTTAAGAGCTGTGGGAACTCAGCCAGGGTCAGACAAGTTAGGGAACATTCATGGAAAAGATATAAAATGAAATGTAAATGTAGCATTCTAAAAAATGACCTATTTATTCCTTGGAAGTCTACCCTGAAAAGGGAATCTGAGGTAAAAAGAGAAAGAAGGCTTGACCCAGCATCAGAATACCTGAAGTCAGATTTTTAATTCCATCGTTTGGCCTTTAGAACAACCTGGACCCCCACAGTGGTTTCAATCCTTAAAATGAAGATTAAAAGTGATGATAAAGCAGTTGGCCCAATGCCAGACCCATAGGAGACACTCAGTAAATGGTACCTATTACTATTCTAGATATTATGCCAGTCTGCTCATAAGAATGATGCTCAATCGGCATCTGATGCTATTGGGGTCCACCAGGCTGAGGTGCAAGGGGTTGCCTTAGGGCCAAATAGGAGGTACTTTGCAGGATGCAGTCCCAAAGAACTCATGGTTTTGTAATCCAGCCATGGGGGAAGTAAAGCATTAAGCTTATTGGAGAAAATCCATGTCTCTAGTGCTTAACTTTAGCCATTCTGAAAAATGAGGTTATCCTTTATCCTAATTTCTCTGCTGGTAAGGAATCCCTAGTATGAGAAACCCACTTAAACTTTCCTAAAGAAGTTGTAGTCACCTGAAATAAAAACCAAGTCACTGAATAAAGGATCAAGGAGAGAGAGCAAAAGGCTTAAAAGCTAATTTGGAATCTCCCTGTTTTACCTTGAAAGTCCTACCAGGCTGGAGAGGCACACATATAACACAAATAGGTGAGACAGATGTTACAGCATGAGCTTAAGTAGCATATATTATGTCCTAGCCACAGACAATAAAGATTCCCTTTCAAAAACTACTAAATACTTCTTAGGTGTTCAATTTGCAGTTTAATTATACTTTCAATTTAGCGTAACATTTTAGGTGTCAGACACTAAAATGATTTATTTCTGTACTTTTACAGCACGCTTATAACCTAACTACAATAAATGCCTGACATATAAAGAACCCAAAATAAATGTGAATCCCATGAAATTCCAATAAAGGTTCCCCTATTATGAACCACAGATCAGATGAGTCACAAAATCTCTTCTGATAGAATGGAATATACAGTTTTGACATGTGAATTTGTGTACAGTGCTATATAGGAAAGAAAGGAGGGAAAGGACTTTAAAGGTTGATGAAAGTGAAAGTCAAAGTCACTCAGTCAAGTTGGACTCTTTGCAACTCCATGGAATTATCCAGGCCAGAGTACTGGAATGGGTAACCTTTCCCTTCTCCAGATCTAACCAACCCAGGGATTGAACCCAGGTCTCCTGCATTGCAGGCGGATTCTTTACCAACTGAACCACAAGGGAAGCCCAAGAATACTGGATGGGTGGCCTATCCCTTCTCCAGGGGATTTTTCCAACCCAGGAATGGAACCGCATTGCAAGTGAATTCTTTACCAACTGAGCGATCAGGAAAGCCCTTTAAGGTTGGTAGTGGTTTTTATCGTGTGCAACTGGGATTTGAGGATCGTTAAAGGCTTTGTAAACCATCAAGATGAAGGTGTATTACTTTCCCCATGTTGCAGCTGAGGTAGCACGCAGATGAGCCAAGGTCACAGTTAAGTGGATGGCAGATTTTGGTCAAATATTCCTGTCCATTGAATACATGGCTCCTCCGAAAGTGGCTTGTCTGTTGTTTGAGAATTGGGGTTTTGCTTTTTTTCTTTGTTTTTAGCTGTGAACTTTAAGAGAGTGAACTTTAAAAGTGAGGGAGAGTGAAGTGAGTGCTTTTTTTCAATGACTTGAAAAAACAATGACACTGTTTTCAACTACTGCAAGCGTGAAATAGTTTGCCCTTTCTCAAAATTCAAATCTTAAAATGAAATAAAATTCAAAAGTAAGATATGGTCAGGGCAAAACAGATTGGTCTTCATATAGCACATGCAGAGGTGTACTATATAGCCTTTTCTTCAATTCTGCTACAAACAGAATTTCTCATGCAGATAAATATAACTAAATGGGGACACTGTTGCCCAAGGACAAAACCCACTGCCAACAGGCCCGGGGCCCAGGGAAGTAAAGTATTAAGTCACTGCTCTCACCTCTAGCAGTCCTGTTGCAAACCACTGTAACATCTTGATGGAATTGCCCTGTACTGCACAAGCTAAATATTCTCTAGAATACATTCATCTTAAAAGAACCCAACTTCTAAGAGAGAAAATAGGATCAAACTATGTGTTCATGCTTTCTGTCTTCTCAATGCTCAAAAGTGGCAGAAAAGGGAAATACAACCCAATGCTCTGAATTGTTATGGAAAATTAAACAAGGTTAGATGACCAAAATAATTTTAATTTTTAAAATGTATGCAAGAGGACATGCACAGTCCACAAGAAAAATGGTCTTTTATATTCCAACAGATTTTAGAATGAAACTTTCCCACCTGTCTGTAATTAAAATTTACATGTGGCCCAGATTCATCCAAACATCATGTAGGAGACAGAAACCAATCACCTTCAGGAACTATTAATAGGAAAAGTGAGTAAGGGTAGATGGAGGATGTTCACTGTGTTTCACGAGTCAGTTGTTCAGCATGCAGTCAGGCCAAGCATCAAGCCTCATCTTCCAAATGCTTTGACCTCCAAATACTATTTAATGGTATTAAATGTTCCTACTTCCTTTGCCTTCCTTACTTACTGATTTACTGGAGCTAAAATGGAAAAGGGGAAAGAAGGAAGTTCTCTCGGGATCACCATGTCTCACATCTTACATTCTCGGGGTTCCTGTCTAGCCTGTTTCTCACAGCAAGCTTTGTGACTTCAGTAGTCACAATAAAACATAAGCGTCTGTTGTTGTGGTTTCTAAATTTCTGAAGTCTAAATTTCCCACTAACAAGTTAGGAAACGTTTGGTTTCCCAAGCATACCATGTTAGCCGCTGCCTCTGTACAGGCAGCCAGACTGCAGGGAGGTGAAAACCAGTGAACTCATCCACTCTGGCACATGACTGCTCCATGCTTTGGCCTTTTATGTTAAATATGAATGCCAGCGAATTCAGTATGAAAGCCAAATAAAAGAGGAAGACCTTTAAAAAAAAAAACAACTTATAGGAACTAGGGGCTTAAAAAATTTTTTTTTTTTTTTGGCTCAGAGTAAGGTTCAGAAAAGGATTATTCTTTGTGACTTTTTAAAAAAGAGAATAAAAGAAAGAAAAACAACCTACCAAGGAATAAGCTTTAAGAGAAAGGAATTATACTAATCTTCCAAAATACCAATTTGCAATATATGAATGAAAATAACCTGTGATCTGGGAAGAGAAAAAAGGGATGAAAGAGACTAAAAACAAAATTCTGCAGCTACATCAGAATGCTTTTCTAAAGAATTTATTTCTGTTTTCCTCAATCCACTAAAGGAACATCTGAATATAAATGGACTTTGCAATAGGACAAATACATATAAATATTATTAATAAGATAAAATACATACAATACACATTTAAGGGTATACAGCATCATGCCCTTGAAGTCTGTTTGAGAAAAGTCTGTTAAAAATATTTTCCGAGAACTTTAAGTTCCTTGAAATGTTCTACGGAAATGGTATTTATGACAAACCTACCTCCTCTAGGGAACATGAGATGTTATTACTGGCAAAGTCACAATTTTTTTAAACTATCCAAAAATAATCATGAATTTATGCCAGATGACTAAACATGTTTTATTATTACAATGATTAAGGGAATATTTGCTAATGTCTCATGATCAAGCTCAAAGTAGCCTTATAGAGAGCTTATAGAGAATAACAGTGACAAAACAGTAGATTGCAAGTGGTAATGATTCTCTGTGCCTTTCATGGGCAGAATATTACAATACATATATTCACTGAAGAGGATGGTACATATGAGATAGGAAGTGTGGATGTATGTCATGGTGGTGACAAACTGCTTTTCTGTAAAATGAGAATAATAATAGTTGCTTCTTATGCCTGTTTCCAGAACTAGTATGGTACATGGCATGTAGTAATTGCTCAATAAATGATTAACTGCTTAATCAATGATTGTAGAAGAAAGGAACTATTAACAGTCATCCCTCGGTATCCAAGTGGGAGTGGTTTCAGGACTCCCACAGATACCAAAATCAGCAGATGCTCAAGTCTCTCATATAAAATGGTGTAGTATGGTCAGCCCTCCTTACCGGTGGGGTCTACTTCCACAGATATAGAGGGTGGCAGCACTGTGTGTCTATTACTTACAGTCACAAAACTCTAGTTCAAAAGTAGACTCTACTTCTACCTATTAGGTATTTGTTCAAATATGTAACAAATACTTAATGAGTACCAAATACATACTAGGCACTGTTCTTGAGCTAGAAAATACAGCACTGAAGAAAAGAGGCCAGTACTTGAGCTGTCACTGAACACACACACGCACAGACATCCCTACCTCCCTACTCACACAAAGCTTACATTCTAGTCAGTAGGAGAGACAGCCAGTGATCAAACAAGTGAGACAGCAGGCACGCCAGCGGCGCGACAAGACCTGGGGGGGCGGGGGCGCGGGAGCCACCGGCCCCGCGTCAGGGGGCAGCGGGCCTGCAGCAGACGGAGCCCAGGGAGGGTCGGGGGCCGACGGGACAGGGACGCAGCGCAGCGGTGAACAAACGAACTCGGAGGGCATGAGGCGAGAGAAAGGAAGCTTGTGAGGTCAGTACTGTCTGGGCTTTCGAACATGTAGACTCTTTAGTTGAAAGAGCACATGCTTTGCAGACAGTGACTTTTTATTCTGGCTTGGTTATTTGTGCTATTTGGCAATTATTTAATCTCTCTATATTTTAGTTTTTTGGTCCTTACCCTCATCTGTAAAACAGGAATAATATCTCATAAGGTTGTTTTAAGGATCAAGTAAGATCAGCAGGCACAGACTAGACCCTCAATATGCTTTTTTCTTTTTTGCTATAAACTAAAGCACACCCTGGATAGCGACTGGGAATCAGAGTCGGTGTTCCAGTACCGGGGTTACTGTAATAATGGCCTTGCATGGTATTTAATCTTTCTGGGCCTCAGTTTCCTAACTAAGAAAATTGTAGATGCTACACACAGACATTATAAAAACAGATATAAATCAGTTAAGCTATTGTCATAACATGATAATCAAAGAATATTACTATTACAGTTTATCTTAATGTTAAAAATGCAAAACTGCAAAAATATATGACTCCTCTTCCTCTGTTACTTCATCTCAAAAATCCTACAAATTTTAATTTTTTAAGCATGAAGTTGTAAAGATTTAGTAGCCATGTTGATTTTTATTCCCATATCCTGCCCCTGCTGAAGAACACTGATCTACTAGAAAGATCTCCAAAAAATGCTTAACTGCAAAAATCAAGGTGAAGGATAAAGAATAAACTATTTTTTGTATAAAAAAGGGTAGATAAGAATCTTTATTTGTATTTTCTTGTTTACTCATAAAGACACTATAGAAGTACATGTAAGAAGCTAGTATCAGTGGTTATAAGTTGGGGAAGAGGAACTGGTAGATGAAGGATGACGTGGGATCCTGTACCTTTTAATATACATATTTTGAAATGTATTTTATATATTTAGGAATGCTCATCTAAAATCAAAGACTGAAATTCAGACTTGTGAAGAGTTAAGACTGAGCAAAGAAAACTTTTAATTACAAAGCTAAGTATACAACAGTATGAAAACCTCAAATGACCTCCTTCTTAGATAACCTGGGTATCCTTCAACCTGTTTGTACTTTTTTTAATGAAATGCTCAAAAAGAATTGAAAATATCATCAATAGCCTTCTTCATATTTTCCACTATGAAAACTAAACCCAGCAGTAGCACATACAGAAAAAGATCTGTCAGCCCACCCCACCGCTGAGTCCCCCAGTAGACAAGTCTACTTGTCTAGGAGCATACTATCTCAGCAGAGAAAGTGCACTGCACATTTACACGCAAGAAACGAGAAACAGGAGAAACATGAACAGAACATCAAAGAGGCTTTGGGAGAATCAGCTATTAGCATCCATTGTGGTATGCTGGCATGTCACTGGATAATGCACATTCAAAGTATCGTACTCTTCCAGGAAGGGAGAAGAGCTTGTGGTGTAGACCTGTGAACAAAAGAGAAATGGAAAATACTGATCCTAAATATATTTCAGAAGCAAATAGTGAAGAGTTATGAATGTTAGATCTCTTTGTTGTCTCTGACTTTCGTAAGTTTTCAAAAACAATCAACTATGCCCTAAAGTGGTGGTTACCAGCGGCAACTCCCTGCCCCCAGATGCTCTCCCCTACTGTCCTCATCATCGGTTTCCTGCTCCAGTAACAACTGGTACGTGTGCTGTGCCAGGCAGTGTGCGAGGTGCTTTTGTGTGGATTGTTTTACCTAACCCTTAGAACAGTGCTGTAATGAGGGAGGTTCCAGTATTATCTCTGTCCCACAGATGAAGAAAAGGAGACCTGTAGAGGTTAAACTGCTTGCTCCGTCACCCTGGGTAGAAGTGGGGAAACCAAGACTCAGCTTTGAAAACTGAACTCCAAAATCTCAATTTCTCCCCCAGCACTACCCTGCCTCCCACAGGATTCCACTGCCTCTTTCCCGTTGGTGTATCAGTGCTGGGGGGTGTACTGGCTCCCTGTCAGTCATCCTGCCTGCCCCTTGCCCTTAGCCACCTGCACTGCTTCCTGCCATCTGCTGCTGGGGCAGCAGGGAACAGGCAGCAGAGAGGACCTCATTCCTATCCTAAAGCAGGCTACTGCCATCGTGGAGCCAATAAGATACAGAAGAACACAGATCACAGCGGGTGCCCAGTCACCCACAGAGAGGGGAGGAAGAAATGGAAAGAATGATACACAGTCAAAGTGTTAGCAACCTGGGGACAAGCCAGTATCATCATTATCATCAAGTTAAAGATGGCTCTGCATGCTGTCTACCAGGCAAGGTGCTCTTGGGAATACAGATGCATAGTTCTGTCTGTGACAATCCAAGGCATCACATGCTGGGGGACTTTTTTACATGCTTCTCCTAGAAAAGAAAAAGGCAGCCAGGGAAGGCGCCATGCCTGTGGGAGCCCCAGGCAGGCCTCGACAGATCAGGGAGGTGAAACTTTCAGTTGGCCAAGCACCTGAAGTCTCAGTCTGTTAAAAGACAGGCTGGTTTGCCTTTTCCTCCCTAAGTTTGTTTTTTAGTGTAGCAATCAAAACGGAAAGTCTGGAGAAGAAAAAAATGTTAAAATATTGATCTGAGGAACTGCTTTCAAATAATTAAGAACCACATTCAGAGCGGTGGGGAGGGAGAACATGAAACGTGAATGGCTCTTCACTGCATACTCAAAGTTATTGTTTTTTAAAGTTTCTTCTTGATGGCTATAATATATTCAAAGCAAAGGAAAAAAAAAACCTATTCAGCAAATGGCAAAAAGAAAAATTCATCTGAGAAGACACTTTTCAATATGAAAAATTAAAATGGGCGTCAAGAAAGCACAAGCTTACTGGTATTCAATGAACATCCATCACCCGATAGTTCTTTCTAGAAAGTGACTCAACTGACAACATAGCGCTGAGGAAGCAACAACATATAATTCAGGCTCTAAGTAATTATGCTGGTACACATTTGCACACGCTATCCTTATCGTAACTCCCTTGTTAGTTTCCGTTTCCTCCCCTGGCCCTAGACGGAGCACCTTTTTAAGTCTCCCCCGGCCGTTTGTTGGAGGGTGCCGTGTCTCCTAGACTAGACTCCACGGCCTCAGAAGGAAACTGTTCTCCTCAAGTTTTGTGCCGGTGAGCTCTCAGGCGGACCTTTCTCTGCTTCTGAAACTTTTCCTTTCACTAGTTTTTCTTTCTAGGAGATTCTTTGTTTGAATTTCTTTAAAGATTTTCTCCCAATGCTGGTCCCTTTGCTCAATCTGAGGATTTTATAAGCTCCTCTTAGGATCCTGTTTCTCTGCTAAAAGCTCCTTAACCTCCTGATAATTAATAGGTTGTTCGACTATTTGCATCTTATTAATTAACTTCCTATGACCCTTGGGGAGCCAAACAAGACTGTTCAGATGCTGAAGAGTCCTGACTCACCGTGCCCCATTTTTACTTTATATTTCTCTGACACCAACTAAAGCCTTCTCTATCACCTCTTGCCCCAATTCTTGTTTCACAGTGAAGGAAAATAGCAACCCAGTTTCCTGGATCTGGACCCATTTATGGTGTTTCTAAGTGATCTCAATGATGATGACAGTATCTTCAGTAATAAGGACATAAAGCAGACACAGATTTATACTCATACATGGCTAGAAGACGCCAAAAAACATGTTACTGTTCTTCTATATCTTGCTGACCAAGTCAAATGAATCAAGCATTACATTATGACTATGGTATGCTGGAGCTGTAATTTTTTTAAAAACCTTTGACTTCTGAGAGAAATAAAAGGAAGCAGCCTACATAGAATAAAAAAGACTAGTCATAGCTATTTTTATGAGTGCTCCTAAAAATTAGACTAAACAGTGAAAAGTCCCATTGAAAAAGCAGAGAGTGGAGCAAGGAAACATAAATTACTGGTTCATTACCAAGAACCTATCTCAACCTAAGGAAGCTTTCTAACAAATTCCATGTAATTACTCTAAACTGCTTAGAATTCTGTGGTTATTTAGCCATAAACCCAGCTGCTATCAATACAATGCAACAATTAAAATTACATATTAGATAAAAATTGCTAAGAGATATAGGGGGTCATCATCATAAGCAGACTATCAAAGTCTAGCCATGAGAGCAGACATAAAACTGAATAAAGCAGAGTATGTAGTTTCTTGCTTATCAGTTAACAGAAAAAGTAATGTATTAAACTAGCATGGAAAGAATGAAAAGCAAATATAGGCATTGAGAGCCATCAAGGTGAGGTTACACAGTTAGGTCTAGGATGAGAGATACACTATTTTGTCTATCTTCAGAAAAGACCAAACAAGATTTGGTATCATCACACTATCTGGTTGTTGATGGGCAACTATTTTAAATTCTGACTAGAGTGATATCTGCAAATATACAGGCAGGTTTTAACAGAAAAAAGGTAAACTGTTAAATAACAGGCACGGTACTTTGCACACAGTAGTTGCTTACTACAGTGGTATAATAAAAGTCTGAAATGAATTAACTGTCAGCTGACCTGCACAGCACTGTGGATGAACCCATTTTAAGAACCAGGTCATTCAGTGGTTTCCATGCCCTTATTTCAAATTGTGGTTTGAAACAAAACATGATGTCTTATGGAGAGAGCTTTGTCATTTAGGATTTTTCTAAGAACTGGGAAAGAGGTATTTTCTGAAGGAAGGGAATCTTCCACCTAGCTGTTACGGGGAGCAATTAGTTTAATTAATGACATAAACATTAAAGCAGTGACTAGGCCAGTGAATCTGGGGACTTCATCAGTGTGTTATGAAGCGAAGGGCTCACTCAGTAACAGCCTGCAGAAGTGACAGCCTAAACCAAAGACTTTTCCAGAGAAAGACACACTTGCCATTTATGCTTCAACCACCTATCCTCGAGGTAAAGAGTTATTCTCAAGGGATGGCCCCTTTCAAGAGGTCTATGAGGTTAAAGCTATTTTCACAGTAACACTAGCTTTTTCACTCAGTCCCTCACAAGGAGTATTCCAGAGATGTGATGTGTGGTGATGTCATTGTTCTGACAGCTGATGGATGTATGAAACAGATCTGAGAATCCAACTGCCTTCAATTAAGCCAGGTATTAGAGTTTGTAGAAATACAAAACAACACAGTCCTTTCCACCAAGTTTTGGCATTATAAAAAGTGATTTTTCATAAAATATACGTTATTAATGTTTACTATTTTAATGAATAAATATATAAATATTTTAAAATATCTTGGTGTGAATTTCTAATACTATAAATATTGGTAGACATAACCTACACAATCAAAAGCTCTTCAGAGTCCTCAATTATTTTTAAGAGTATAAAGGAGTCATGAGACCAAGAAGTTTTAAGAACCACTGCTATGGAGATTTTACTGAGTTGCACTGAAATTATCTGCTCATCTTTCCCAAGAGCCTACAAACTCTGGAGAACAGGATCCTCCCCTCTTCATCTCAGTATAGCCCGGTATTATATTCCTTTGTTGTTTGCAAATTAAATGAACAAAAGTGTTGCTATATTCATAACATCAAAAACTTTACATTTAAGATCCACACAGTATATTTGTCTCCTAAAAGATGACAAATGAGAAGCTAAGCTGACTCTGAAGTTTTTCACTACTTATAGGTTGATTTCTGCAGCTACCAGAAACAACACAGTGCCACTAATGGCTTGTGAAACTGGTTTTATTGGTCAATAATCATGCTAAGCTTATTTATATGGGCTGGTTGTCTGAAAAATTAGGAAAGAATCTGAAAAAGCAGAGCCAGAATTGGTGTGTTAGGGTGGTCAGGTCAGAGATGAATATTTCCTTTTCAGTTTCATTTGTTTGTTGATGTAATGTTGTCTGTGTAGTAAACAAGCATATTTGTCCAGTAGAGCTCTAGCTCTGAGGAAAAAGAAAAAGAACCACTCCTTTGTGTGCAGAGATGAAATTATCAAAGGAGAGTGAGGGACTAAGATGTGGACACTAGCAACCATCTCCCTTCTCAAACAAGCAAGCACATAGAGTTCTAATACAGGGTTCTGAAGAAGGAAGAGAAGATATTCCAACAGTCTTGATTCTTTCCAGAGGACACTGTACTTAACCAATTATACATAATTTTCTTAAATACCTAAAACCATGCTCATGGTAAGCACCAGAGCACCTTCTTTTAAAAATGAATAAAATTAGTTAGGATAATAGTACAGTATTTTCCACAGGAAAATGTTCATTCATTCATTTATAAAACCATTCATTTGGTACCTTCTACATGTAAGGGCTTTGTAGTAGACACTGTAGAAGACACAAATGAATCAATCAAACATATGTCCTGTGCTTAAGAAGCTTATATTTTAATAGTGTTGATTGTAGTATACATAAATAAAACAAAAATAAAAAGTGATGAGAATTATATATAAATCATTATGGGTATGACTGGCATTATAGCATTTAGACACACCATCTGTTTCCTATGTCTTATGTGATGCAATTACTAACAGTCTTACATAGAGGAGATAAAATACAGTCATACATGTGTGCTGACATGTCTGTGTGTAAATAAAAACTGCAAAGATGCTCTGAATGTATAATTTATAATAAGGAGCCAGCATTATGGCTAGTACCAAAGAACACTCAAGATGACAGATGTGATTATTTTTGAAAAAACAAGGAGCTGCGTTGCACATAATAATAGCGATAAACCGCAGTAAATTATAACATTTCCAAGCCATAAGAGAAACTCTAAAGAAGAACTGTCATAAGCCACTGCTGTAAACCAGTTTGGATTTAACTGCCTTGCATTTGCGTCCATAAAACCAGCTTCTACAATCTGTTTTCACTGGACAAGATTCAGTGACTGTTCCTATAATCTTCTTGTGTCAGTCCTTCAACATGAATATGAGTACTCCAAGACAAGATTCTTCAAACTGGAGTACATATACTCTTGAGCATGCACACAAGAATTTTTCAGAGCACAAGCATGAAGAACATGAAGGAATCAGTGTCTATACCTGCAGTTCTCACACATGCTTTCCAAGACTGATCTGCCAGGAGAAAAAAAAAAAAAAAAAAAATGCTTGTGCTCTAAAAGCTTCCTTTTCAAAAAAGTCATACTTAACAGAATCTCACCGAATGCATTTTCCTGGGTTGCAAAACCCTCAATGGTACAGACGTCGGGACAACTCTAGGAACACTTACTTCTTACAGTCCCATGAGAGCAGAGCGTCAGCAGCTTCAGGACCAACCACTGGATGGAAATACGCAAATAACAGTACCTGTCATTTCATCTGGGCCTCATCTCTCTCACAAATGAAGTGGTTGCCAGAGGGATGTGTATTTACACATTGGCTTAAGTTGGAAAAAAAAAAAAGCCAGACTTTTCCTGAGTGTCTGTTTTGGCTGACTGGTTTGCCAATGATGACTTTTAGATTGTATGTCAGATGTTAATATGTATCTTCTGCAGTTATTTAAACCCTGAATACAAAATTCCAGATTCCAGCAAAGTGGTACTTAGTTTAAAAAATTATTTTAGAACAAATTATCAAAAGAGAAGTTAAGAAAACCCCATTTAAAATGAAATAATTAGAAGTTTAATAACCAAGAAGGTAAAAGATCTGTGTATTAAAAACTGTAAGACACTGATGAAATAAAATGAAGAAGACACAGAAAAATGGACTGATGTTCCATGTTCATGGATTGGAAGAATATTGTTAAAATGTCCATACTACCCAAACTATGAAAAGATTCAGTGTAATTCCTATCAAAATTACAATGTATTTTTTCACAGAAATGGAAACATCAATCCTAAAATGTATATGGAACCAAGAAGATGTTGAATAGCCAAAGCAGTCTTGAGAAAGAACAAAGCTGGAGGCATCACATATCTTGATTTCAAAGTATACCAGAAGGCTATAGTAATGACAACAGTTGGTATTAGCATAAAAAAAAGACACAAGAGACCAGTGAAGCACAAAAGAGAGCCCAGACATAAACCCATCCATGTATGGTCAATTAATCTTCAACAAAGGAGCCAAGAATATACAAGGGGAAAAGGATAGTCTCTTCAATAACTGGGGCTGGAAAAACAGGACATGCACATGCAAAAGAATGAAACTGGACTCCTATCTTACATTACACACAAAAGTAAACTCAAAATGGATTAAAGATTTGAACCTAAAACCCGAAACTAACATTCCTAGAAAAAAGTACAGGGGATAAGCTCCCTGACACTGGTCTTGGCAATGAGTTTTTAAACTTGATACCAAAAGCAAAGGTAACAAAAGCAAAAATAAGCAGATGGGATCACATCAGACTGAAAAGCTTCTGCACACAGAGGAAACCATGAGCATGATGAAAAGGTAACCTATGGAATGGGAAAAGATATTTGCAAACCACATATATCTGATAAGGGGTTAATATCCAAAATATACAAACTCATACAACAGCAGAAAATCCAAATAACCCAATTAAAAAATGGGCAATGAACCCAAATAGACATTTTTCTAAAAAAGATACACAAATAAGCAGGTGTATGAAAAGGTACTCAACGTCACTAATCATTAGGGACATGCATAACCACCATGATGAGATATCATCTCACATCTGTGAGGATGTCTGTTATCAAAAAAGCAAGAGATGACAAATGCTAGAGAGGATGTGGAGAAAAGGGAACATTTCCTGTACACTATAGATGAGAATGTAAACTGGCACAGTCAATATAGAAAACAGTATGAAGGTGTCTCAAGAAATTAAAAACAAAATTACCTGAACAAAATGAAATCTCTATCTTCAAGAGATATCTATAACTATGTTCACTGCAGCATTATTTATTCTAGCCAAGATATGGAAATAGCCTAAGTGTCTGACAACAAATGAGTGGATAAGGAAACCGTGGCATGTATTTGTGTTTAAATACAAATGTATTTTACATATGTAAATATGCAAACAGTTTACATATATAAATATATATGTGTAAAGTACATTTTATAAAATGTATATAAATATAAATAAATGTATAACATTTATATTGATGGACACATATGTTACATATGATACACTATATAACATATATCTACAGTACATAAATACATTTTTATATATGCACACACACACACATATATATGGTGGAATATTAGCCAGCCTTTAAAAAAGAAGGAAATCCTGACATTTGTGACAACATGGATGAATCTAAAGGGCATTATGCTAAGTGAAATAAGCCAGGCAGAGAAAGACAAATGGCACATGGAAATTGCTTAAATGTGGAATCTAAAAACAAGCTGAACTCACAGAGTAGAATGGTGGCTTCCAGGGACTATGGGAATGGGGGAAATAGGAAGGAGCTGGTAAAACTACAGTTACAAGATGAATAAGGCCTGAGGTTACAATGTATAACATGTGACTACAGTTAATACCATATTTTATAATTGAAATTTGCTAAGAGAGTAGAACTGAGTGTTTTTACACACACACACAGAAGATGAGTACGTGAGGTGATGGAGCTACTGTCGGGAATCCTTTCATAATTCATATGTATATCACCACATTGCATGCTTTAGATATTACCTTTCAATTATGCCTCAGTAAGTAAAAAAGAGCATTTACTAAAAGAAAGTGCTATAATTGGGCTTCCCTGGTGGCTCTCAGTAGTAAAGAATCCACCTACCAACGCAGGAGACACAGGTTTGATCCTTGGGTCGGGAAGGTCCCCTGGAGAAGCAAATGGCAACTCACTCCACTATTCTTGCTTGGGAAATCCCATGGACAGAGGAGCCTGGCGGGCTACAGTCCATGGGGTTGCAAAAGAGTCATACAGAAGTTAGCAACTAAACAAGAAGATCATTATTCTTTACATGAACAAATTAATTGTACATAATAGAAAATTATTTTAGGAGCTATAAGAGGAAACATTTGAAAACCACTGCTCTATGAGATATGAACTAAAAAGAATGTAAGCACGATGATAAATGAGAATTTTTATTTAGGCTGGTAAGTTTCTCTAATACACAGAATGTCCCTTGAGAAAGACACCAGATGTGGAGCAGGTCCATGAAGTAGCTGGTGTTCCTGTTAGAGAGGCAGTGTGGTTGGGGAAAGAGAACAGGCTCTGCCCCTTCCTGATCTTTCTGACTCTCCATTTTCATTTTCTCTGTAAAATAGAGAATAATCTCAAATCCTGTAGGCTTACCAAGAGAATCAGAACCAACAGCTATAGTTAAAGACTTAGCTCAGTGCTTAGCAGCACGTCACCAGCCCTAAAAGGTAGCCATTATACAGTCTCATACATTTTAGTCTTTGGGTTGAAACTAAAATTATTTACTGCCTTTTTTAAAGGAGAAAACTTAGTTACTAACTCAAACACTTCTGATATGCATTTTAAGTCATTTTTTCCAGTAATAACAACAGATTTAGATTAGTCATTAGTCCTACTGGATGTTCTCTGTGAGAAAAATGGATGGCCCTGTAGGTCAGGAATACAGGCTGTACCCATCCACAGTTTGGGATATTATTAATAATGAACAATTGGGTAAGTTAATATTCAGCCAGAATACCATTACTAGAAAACATCTGACACATAAATAGTAAAGTCTTAGTCAGTCCTGACATCACCTGGGAACTTGTTATAATGCGAATGTTGAGGTCCACTCTTTGCCTTGAGAATTGGAATTCACCATTTAACAAGATTCCTAGGTGATTCAATTGAATGTTAAACTGTCAGAAGTACTGGTAAAGAACAGGTAGAGAGCCTAACTTCTAATGACAGACTGACAGATGCACATGTCTATAAACACACAACACATACACAGGTGTAGGTCACAGTGGTTTTCAACGGGGGGTGGTTCTGCACCCCAGAAGAAATTGGGCAGTATCTGGAGATAATCTTGGTTGTCACAACTGGTGAGATGCTCCAGGCAGGTGTCTACTGAGCAGAGACCAAGAACGCCGCTAAAACATATTACAAGGCCCCCCACCATAAAGAATCAGTTGGCCCAAAATGTAGTGCTGAAGATGAAGAACCCCTAGCATAGATGACACAAACCTCTCAATTGGAAAAGGCACTAAGGCATATTAATTGGAACTATACATGGGAGAAGGAGCCATAATTTGACCCCACAGTTCTGACGGGAAGAATTTCCTATCTGGATATCTCAAGATCTGTGCTGCTTTCAAGATTATGAGTATCCTGATTAAAAGCTCTCAGACTTACTTCCCTGCTGTTACTAGTAAAACCAGAGTCAATGATAACCTTGTTACATATAAAGTCAGTCAGCTTCAATACCTAAAACCCGTTAACATGCAAAGAAAGATAAAAGAAACAAAACTATTACTGTTTGGTTTAAATCCCAAGGAAGGAAGCTGCCTCAGGGGACCCTCAATTGCCAAGTTGTGACAACAAACCTTCTTACCTAAACTAATTTGTCTGTGAAAGCTGAACAGATGTGAGGCTATTCATTATCTTAATTACCCCACTTAGTGCACATGTCTAGGTAGCTCACGATGGAAGTATTCAAAGGTCTGCCTAGCTGATGGTGTGTAACAAGCACAGTGTGTAACAAGCACCCAACTGGCCCTGGGATGGATCCATCAGGGCCTCCCTCCTAACATGGGTTCAACTGGTTGATGGTTGGGGGTGTAACTCTTTCTGCATATAAATTCCTATCTTCTTCCCTAAAAGGCTTTACCAGACTAGCCTAAGGTGTGCTCATGGGACTGGTCCAGGGAAATAGCAGGTTGTTAAGAAACAAGTAGTAAGGAAATGCTGAGATATATGTATTCACATTGTCACTTTTATGTATCTAACCATGTAAAATGGAGCTTGGAAACAGATGGGGATACTAGCTGATTTTCAGAAACTACAGAAAAAGATAAATGAACTTGCACCATGCTGAAAAAGATGCATCATGCTTGCTCCAAGAAAACACTGAACACAGTGGAAACAACTGAAATGTCTTTAAACTCTTTTTTGCCAGTTTTGGCAATGCCAGGATCCACTGATGGCCATTCAGTTTTAATGTTCTTTTCCTCGTACTCCACACAATCTTCCCTTCCTCGTATCCTAAGAAAACATACCTTCTTCTCATGAAAATGAAACAGCACTTGGCATTGTTTAATAAGCTGAAAAGAAATCCTGAAAAGCTTTTGTGAAACTATTCTCTAATAAAATTCTAAGAACTGTGATGTAGAGAGGGGAAAATATTTCACTGCAGCATTGTTAAATATCATCCTAATGCTCATGTGGGAGGAAACTTCGCCAGTTTCTGTAATGACTTCACCACCGGCACAGTTTACCATGGACTCTGCCGCTGAGCTGTGAAGTCCCACTACCTTTCAGGAGGGAGCCGCCATGCTTCTCTTCTCAGGTTCCCATGTGTATCAGATGGGAATGGGACAGGGCCAGAAGCCCTGGGCAAGCCTCCTGCCAAGAGTGTGGATTAGATCATCAACCTACCCCACCCCGGCTTCCTCAGAACTGCACAGGCCACAGCCCTTGGGCCAGCCTATCAGGTTCTCAAAACAGGAAAAACTAAAAGTGGATCCTCCCCGCAAAAAAGTTTGAAAGTTCTTACATCATACAATTATTTTAAACACATAGCCTCTTGCGTAGTGTAATTACAGAAGAGCAGATTCGAATCTCAAAAAGGACTCTATTTCCGAGAATACCCCAAGTTAATTTCCCTGTACAATGTTCTCTCACATACTTAAACAATTTTAAAAAGAAAGTACTGTGGCAAGGATTAAAGACTTGCATTGGATAATTAACTCATTCTTAGTAGATAAGACACACTAAAACTCTCTATGCTTGATCAAAAAAACAAATTTTACAACTTTTCACCCATGACAAGTCCTTCAGTTAAATTCTTCAGGGATTCCATCCTATTTTAGCTTCTCTATAACAATACTGCAAAGCTGTAATTACATCCTCTATAATCAGGCCATTCCCAGTGTAACTAGGAGTGCCACAAATTTAAAACTGTGACCTCAATACTGAGGGAAAAAGTGTGTGGAAGAGAGAGTTTATACTGCATGCAATATGTCTTCCATGTTTTGTGGACAAATTTAAAACATAAAGAAAAAAAATAACATGTTATCAAAGTCATCATTCAAAGGACTCATGATTCAAAAAGGTTCCTGATGAGAGCTTTTCCTTCATCATGTCTAACACCTGACACTCATCAAGCTCTTCTGTATCAAAGCCCATGCTCTCCCATATGTTATGAAGGCTCTAACCCTCTTCAGGTACTCGTCAGTTCCTCTCCTTCAGCTACCATCCACTGTAGGAACAAACATAGATGTGTATGGGTTCCTGACACAATGGCAGGCTAGTGTAAACCAAGCTTAAACTGGCAAATAGGTCCATTAGTAAAGTGCCTAACTTATAAGCAATGTGGATAAATTTAATCTTAACTAAGAATAAGGAAGCCAATCAAACATTAGTAATCACATAATGTTTCAAGCAAACCATTTGATAAATACAATAATAACCACATTGATAAAGCAGATCAACAGCAACAAAACTCAAATGCTTATGGGTCAGCACTGTGAGAATCTTAGATGAATTATCTCATTTAATTTTCACAAATGGCCCCTGGATAATAAAGTTATCACCTCCAGTTTTCACAGAGGGGATGTTAAATAACTGCCCAGGTTAATTAGTTGGTATAAGTAGGGCCAGTCTTGAAGCTTGGTGCAAGTGAGTCTCAAGCTTATGCTTATTTTTACAACCTTCAGGCTACAATGTCTATTGATTATATTTTACACAAGCAATTTAAACCAAACATTCTTGTCCTTACTCTTTTACTAAGGCTCCGGTGAACTAAAACTGTTAGCAATCAATGAGGGGTGGGAAGAAAGCAGGAAGTGAAAAAAAAAGAGCCAAGATTCCCCACCCCCATCAAATTCAGGAACTCCTTTCCATTACTGTATGAGTTGATACTGTCTAAATTACATACATGTTTACTCATAGCCCATAAGTTACTAAAGCACCAGTTACAAAATAGAATGCGCTGTTGTATTTTTCAGATTAAAAAGGCTGATTGACCAAGAAACTGAGTCCCAGGAGAAGAAGGAGCAAGAAAAAGAGAAGAGGGTCACCGCCCTGAAAGAGGAGCTGACCAAACTGAAGTCTTTTGCTTTGATGGTGGTGGACGAACAACAAAGGCTGACGGCACAACTTGCCCTGCAAAGACAGAAAATCCAGGACCTAACCACAAGTGCAAAGGAAACACATGCAAAACTAGCCCTTGCTGAAGCCAGAGCTCAGGAAGAAGAACAGAAGGCAACCAGACTAGAGAACGAACTGCAAACGCAGACCACAAAATTTCACCAGAACCAAGAAACAATTATGGCGAAGCTCACCAATGAGGACAGCCAAAATCGCCAGCTTCGACAAAAGCTGGCAGCACTCAGCCGGCAAATTGATGAGTTAGAAGAGACAAACAGGTCTTTACGAAAAGCAGAAGAAGAGCTGCAAGATATAAAAGAAAAAATTAACAAGGGAGAATATGGAAACTCTAGTATCATGGCTGAGGTGGAGGAGCTCAGGAAACGTGTGCTAGAAATGGAAGGGAAGGATGAAGAGCTCATAAAAATGGAGGAGCAGTGCAGAGACCTCAATAAGAGGCTAGAAAAGGAAACATCACAGAGTAAAGACTTTAAAATTGAGGTTGAAAAACTCAATAAAAGGATTATGGCTCTGGAAAAATTAGAAGATGCTTTCAGCAAAAGCAAACAAGAGTGCTACTCGCTGAAATGCAATTTGGAAAAAGAAAGGATGACCACAAAGCAACTGTCTCAGGAACTAGAGAGTTTAAAGATAAGGATCAAAGAGCTGGAAGCCATTGAAAGTCGTCTGGAAAAGACAGAATTCACCTTAAAAGAGGATTTAACTAAATTGAAAACATTAACTGTGATGCTGGTAGATGAACGGAAAACAATGAGTGAAAAATTAAAGCAAACTGAAGATAAGTTACAAGCTGCTGCTTCTCAGCTTCAAGTGGAGCAAAATAAAGTGACAACAGTTACTGAGAAGTTAATTGAGGAAACTAAAAGGGCACTGAAGTCCAAAACTGATGTGGAAGAGAAAATGTACAGTGTAACCAAAGAGAGAGATGATCTAAAAAACAAACTGAAGGCAGAAGAAGAGAAAGGAAATGATCTCCTGTCCAAGGTTAATGTGTTGAAAAATAGGCTTCAATCCCTGGAAGCAATTGAGAAAGATTTCCCAAAAAACAAATTAAATCAGGATTCTGGTAAATCCACAATAGCATTACACCAAGAGAACAATAAGATTAAAGAGCTTTCTCAAGAAGTGGATAGACTGAAACTGAAGTTAAAGGATATGAAAGCCATCGAGGATGACCTCATGAAAACAGAAGATGAGTACGAGACTCTGGAACGAAGGTATGCTAATGAACGTGACAAAGCTCAATTTTTATCTGAAGAGCTGGAGCATGTTAAAATGGAACTTGCCAAGTACAAGTTAGCAGAAAAGACAGAGTCCAGCCATGAACAATGGCTTTTCAAAAGGCTTCAAGAAGAAGAAGCTAAGTCAGGTCACCTCTCAAGAGAAGTGGATGCACTGAAAGAGAAAATTCATGAATACATGGCGACTGAGGACCTGATATGTCACCTCCAGGGAGATCACTCAGTTCTGCAAAAGAAGCTCAACCAACAAGAGAACAGGAACAGAGATCTAGGAAGAGAGATTGAAAACCTCACTAAAGAGTTAGAGCGGTATCGTCACTTCAGTAAGAGCCTCCGGCCCAGTCTCAACGGAAGAAGAATCTCTGACCCTCAAGTATTTTCTAAAGAAGTTCAGACAGAAGCAGTAGACAGTGAGCCACCTGATTATAAGAGCCTCATTCCTCTGGAACGAGCAGTCATCAATGGTCAGTTATATGAGGAGAGCGAGGACCAGGATGAGGACCCTAATGAGGAGGAGTCTGTGCTTTCCTTCAAATGCAACTCATCTACTCCCTGTCCTGTTAACAGGAAGCTCTGGATTCCTTGGATGAAGTCCAAGGAGGGCCATCCTCAGAATGGCAAAATACAGACTAAACCCAATGGCAGCTTCGTGCAACCCGGAGATTTAGTCCTCAGCCACACACCTGGGCAGCCACTTCACATAAAGGTTACTCCAGACCATGTCCAAAACACAGCCACTCTTGAAATCACAAGTCCGACCACAGAGGGTCCTCACTCTTACACAAGCACTGCAGTGATACCAAACTGTGGCACCCCAAAGCAAAGGATCACCATCCTCCAAAATGCCTCCATAACACCAGTGAAATCAAAAACCTCTGCTGAAGGCCTGATGAATTTAGAGCAAGGCATGTCCCCAATTACCATGGCAACCTTTGCCAGGGCACAGACCCCAGAGTCCTGTGGTTCTATAACTCCAGAGAGGACAATGTCACCTATTCAGGTTTTGGCTGTTACTGGTTCAGCTAACTCCCCTGAGCAGGGACGCTCTCCCGAGCCGATAGAAATCAGTGCCAAACACGCAATTTTCAGAGTCTCCCCTGACCGGCAGTCATCATGGCAGTTTCAACGTTCAAACAGTAACAGTTCAAGTGTGATAACTACTGAGGATAATAAAATCCACATTCACTTAGGAAGTCCTTACATGCAAGCTGTAGCCAGCCCCGTGAGACCTGCCAGCCCTTCAACACCACTGCAGGATAACAGAACTCAAGGCTTCACTAATGGGGCCCTAAACAAAGCCACCAGTAAAGTCACCAGCAGTATCACTATCACACCAGCAGCCACACCTCTTCCTCGACAATCACAGATTACAGTAAGTAACATGTATAACTGACGACCCTTCCTTATCCGGTTTATACTGATATTACTGCAAGGAACTCAGTCCTTTTTAATTATCCCTCCACAGCCCCCCAAAGACTGCTGAACTTGTACTTTGGGAAGGTTTATGCATGAACTATCCAAGAGTATCTGAAACTAACTAAGTGTTGCCTGCATAGTCATATCAAGTGTGCACTTACTGTGTATCTTTTCATTTACATACCCTGTATGGAAAATATTTAGTCTGCACTTGTTTAAATACATCTTTATGTATTTCATTTTCCATAACTCACATTAATTTGACTGCAACTTGTCTTGGTGAAATACTTTAACATTATAAAGCAGTAAATAATTTGTTATTTTTACCATTGCTTGCTGAATTTTCTTTTGGTCATTCTGTGTGTGTGTGTTTTTTTGCATGTATAATAGAATTTTATTTCCTGTTTATAATGTGTATTCATTCTTCATTAAAAACAAACAGGATCTATTTCCCATTTATAGTCAACTTCTGATCACGTATTAGAGGAGAAGGAAGTAGTTGAAATAAATAAAATTTTATGGCTCTTTGATTTCAAGGTGAACTACAAGATCTCACAGGAGCAAACTTGACTTCACGCTTGAGATGTATCCTAATATCCCTGGTGCCCAGCACAGTATTTAGCACATATTAGGAATTTAGGAACTTAATAAAATGCTTACTCATAATTGCTGAATAAAATAATACTAATTTGCTTTTGTGAACATGTATGAGCTGAGGCATGTCAGGTGAAAGTAAAAAGTGTGTTAGGAAGCCAGAAAAAGCACATTTGGAATCACAAGTTACCTTGACAATCAAGAGTAGACTGTCTTTCTACCATACATTAAAAATCCCCTTAAAATGTTTGTCTACATCTAAACCTAGAATCAGCCACTAAAACATATGCTCTTGAACACTCTGCTCCGAACCAAAAATGTCATTATTGTTCCTTTCTTCTATTTGGCTCCCAGAACAGTTTGAATTACTTAAGGTAGCTGCTTCCTACCTTGCTTGTTAGTGGTCTGCATTCAGAAGCTTAAACTTAATTGTAGGTTGTTGCACTTTTTTTTTTTAACCTCCCAACAAGCAAATAAAAAGCAAAGATAGTTACAAACATAAGTTATAGAAAAGGCATATTTTTTAAAATACTGCATGTTAGTTGAGGAAGTTTCTTCTGTGATTATTGTTACGTGATTTTCAAGGTAGGTGAGAAATACTCAGTAATCCTTAAAAAAAAATAAAAGCATCCTAGGAATTCTGATACGGAGACTGTCAGCATAATCTGTACCTCTGTAGCAGAGAACAACAGCTTTTGGAGGAACATTTCATATTACAAATCTGGTCCCCAAGCCACATTCCAAAAACATGATTTCAGACAAAGTAGCTCACTGCCATTTTCCCTTTTCCAACCTCATAACTGTTAATTTAGTGTGGTCAATTTTATTGCCAGTTATTGATTTTAAACACAATTCATTTAGACACCCAGGAAAACTGTGAAGATCTTTAGAAGTAAGAGGCATCTTTCACAATTATCCTCCTTTCCCTGCAAAATCAATTTCATGATAGCAAAGCAAGGATTTGTTGACAGAAACACTTCCATGGTGATGAACTGCAACACCAACACTGTGGGCTTGCATCATCATTAAATAAATTTGGATGAAAGCTGAGGTTAGTGATGAATGAGAAAGCTTCTGTTTAAACACATTTATCTTGGGAATCGGCAGTGACCCAACTGTATTACAAAATACATGACAGTCTAAATGTTTTCCAAAACTGTTTTTATTTTTAAGTTACCTTGGATTAGAACTTTAGAAGAAACTACAACTGTTATTTTACATCTTTTAAAGTAGACACTGATAATGTTGCTACATTGGATATCTTTTAAGATAATAATCAAGAGAGTACAT
The DNA here is from genome assembly GCF_033118175.1 of Dama dama. Lineage (NCBI taxonomy): Eukaryota > Metazoa > Chordata > Mammalia > Artiodactyla > Cervidae > Dama > Dama dama. The sequence goes on along the minus strand of NC_083711.1, from coordinate 47,660,003 downwards.
ATACAGTTTTGGTGAACAGTGATCAACTAATAAAAAACAGAAATAGTTTATAATCAACTAATAATAAACAGAAATTGGAAAGAATTAAAATACAAAGTCTTCCCAGCACTTACCAGCTTTTGTCACATAATGACACAAACAGAAAACACACTGGATGGATGAAGAGGCAGAGGCGATGACCTGAGGGACTCCTGTCACCCCCGGGTTCCTCCCGGCTGCCCCAAGTACTGAGGAAAAGATCCATTTTTGGCACACTTGTAACTAAGAGTTTGAGAGGCTCTGGACCATTCATTAGTTGCACTGTCTTGTAAGGATTTTATATAATAAAGTTAATATCCCAAGTCCTGTGCTCTATGATTATAATGCACAAATTCTCATTTCGTCATCCTGCTCCAGATATTAAGTACAAATAGGCTTCCCAAGTAATTTAACGTTATTGGAGACCCACCTGACTCTCAAGGGGCTGAGCCTCTTTTAGAGGTTCCTCTCCTACGACTGCTTCAGTGTAACAGTTCATACCCACATGAAAAGTTATCAGCACTGTTGTATTAATAACACATATAGATTACTAAAAGTGCTACTAATCAAAGCTTATGGTAAAGACAGCATCATCTCTTTAAAAAGTTTCTTTTCCATAAAATCATACAAAGAATGACATAGACTAGATTATTGGGCTTTAATTTCAAAAATAATTCTTCATAGCTCTGTATGCTTGTGTGTGCATATGTGTATGTGGGGTTCCAGGACTTTCTTTTTATTTCACATAAAATCACAGACAAACCCTGAAAATTAGGAAGGAGAGAGGAAATGTCACTGGAAAATCTTCATATGAGATATGTGAAAGTGGAGGGTTGTGTTCTTGATGAAAAGAAGGCCCTTAAGAGGGTCATAGGAGACATGACTATTTCTATAAACATCTGAAAAAATATCTTCCTTTCATTTCATCTGAGGTCCTAGCTTCAGAACCAAGATTCATTTACTCAGTCCCTGATCCTTTTAACTTTTTGAGCTGCAGCATTCTATCACAGTTTTGAATGATTTTATTTTGTCATTTTATTTTAATGACATTCTCCTTGCCTTTTAAGACCATTTGCAAAGCTTTCCCAAGGAGGCCACTGCTCTCTAAGTCATCCTTACAAGAAGGACATTGTACATTACAACAACTGGATCTTTACATACAAAGGAAAGTCTCTTTATGTGTTCAAGATGATGACAGGATTATATAAATTCTATTAGTAGTTAGAGAGTCTCTACAACTACATTTCAGAATGCCAAGACATTAGGCAAAGGATAAACTAGATTGCACTGTGAGATGACCATAAAAGGGGTATTTAATTTAAAATTTTTAGACTTGTAGTATAAGGATTCTGTGATCTTTATTGACTAAAATATAACTCCACACAAAAACATTTTTCACAGCTGTTCTGATTCTTAATCTTTACCAAAACTGACAAAGGCAGGGAGAGAGCTTTAATAACACACTAGTTTCCCTACATGTTGGCTTCTGATGTTGTCTTTTCCTCCAGATAATCATTTTGCTTTGCAATCCTAAGAGAAAAAGTAATTAGGCAATAATGCATGCCCAAAACAATAGGATCTACATTTCTCAAAGTAAAATTCAAAACACATTATGAAAATCCCCTGATGTCCCACCCAGGGCTATCAAATCCCAATCTCTGAGGGTAGAGCCCAGGAAGCTGCATTGTTTAACAAGTTCCTCTACTGATTACTATGTACCTAAAGAAGGAATTGGGCTTCCCAGGCAGCACTGATGGTGAAGAACCCACCTGCCAATGCAGGAGACATAAGAGGCACAGGTCTGATCCTTGGGTCAGGAAGATCCCCTGGAGAAGAGCAAGACAACCCACTCCAGTATTCTTGCCTGGAGAATCCCATGGATAGAGGAGCCTGGTAGGCTACAGTCCATAGCACTGCAAAGAGTTCGACATGACTAAAGCCCCTCAGCACACACACACACACAAAGAAGGAATTCCATTGTTTTCGACATTTCTATTGATATATTGATAAACACTAGCAAATACTTCTGACTCTAATCTTGCTCTTATCAGAATGAATTACACCTGTTTCAGGAAGTGTGACCATTCCACCCTCTAGTGGCTGGCATGACAAACAGATGGCTTATTCTCCAGGTTTTCTTTTTATTCAAAAGAAGAGCTCAGTAGAAACTGCCATCTTATAAGGTGGGAAGGTTCCCAGTTTTACAACAGTAGCAAAGCAAAGATGTCTGAATCTTTGAGCAGTAGCAGGCTGTCTGACAACTACAAGCTTTGTTTCACCTTCAGGTCCCTGGGCCTCAACATAACCCTACAAGCATTTCTTGGGAATGGTCCAGAACACACATTAAAGAGAGCAGTTTGGATGAGCCAAAACAAAGGACTCCATTCACCTTAGGCCACAGTGAAGCAAATCCAACAAAGAATAAGGAAGATAAGTGGTTCAATAAAATCCCCAGACCTTAAAACTCCTTAAAACTCATTTTCATTTAGATTAAGCTCCAAGTCCTCTCCTTTGCAACTGGTGGATCCTTCTACTGTGCAGTCAGAGCAGGTACCCCCAAAGGCACGGCTGTAGGATAAAGAATCCTTAGGGAGTTGAGCAAGTCAACCAGCTAACACACTTCTAAGTACCTTATAATCTGATAATAAATTAATGCTGTTCATATGGCAACACATACAAATCTGTCAATATTCTATCAGGATACCAGGTTTTATAACAGTTAGAATAGTGCCATAAAAATGTAATCTGGGCTCACCTTTAACACTGCAGTCAGCAATCTGACAGATAATCCTCTTGTGGCCTCATTTTAAAATTTATTTTTGTCACAAAATTATTGGTCAAGAGAAATAAAATTTATCTAGTTATGTGAGATAATTTTTTTGAAAGCCTGAAAGTTTTATTTTAGTGAGTTCATTTTTCCCCCATAGCCAAATGGTTCTGTATGATATTTTTGTGAGGTTACCTAAAACAGACCCTTTTTTTTTGCCTATCAGTTTTGTTTCTTTTTCAAAGGCTAGTCATCTCTGAATAATCAACAATAGGCCCTACAGACCTACAAAGGCTGTCTCACTCTCTGCCATTCTTCAGGCCTCTGGAAGGGTAGAGTAGGTTTACTGACATAGCACCCCTGTCTCAGTGACATGCACAGCATCTCAGCATTAGTGTCTCCTCTTCAAAGAACCACAATGGACACAGTGGATCAACCCACTGACAGTGACAAACGGAACGGGGCGGGTACTAAGGAGAAAGATTCACTGTCCTCCAAGAGCTTCCTACGTCTGGAATACAGAGATAAGAATCTTGAACCAGACTAAAACAAGCCTCAAAGCAACTTTAAAAATCTGCGCTGAGGAGTTTCATTGCAAAAGGCTTGCTTCTACTAATTTGATAGATAGGCCTGGAGCACATGCATATTTGAACATTTTTATTTGTATTAATACCTTTTACCTTTGTCTGTTTCAAAGATACCATACTACAAATCAGCATTTTCAGATGAGCTTTCCATTCTTCACATGCCTTTGGAAGAAACAGAACACTAGACAACCAACCAACTTTGCTTTGGTTGGCAAAATGGGGGAAAGGTGGGTTTCAGCAGGAAATAACCCTTAGGTTATTTCCTAAGAACTTAGGAAATAATCCTTTACTGTTTAGAACTTTCTAAAGTCTCCTCTGAGGAGTTTCAGTCCCATTTGTATTAGCTTATAATCACAAGTGATTCTATGTCTTCTATGAGGATACAAGCACCATTCATTCCTCAACAAATCACTTACAGAATGAACCCACAGACATTTATGAAACACCTAATATTTACTCATTGCTGTGCAAGACAGCTATGCAGGTGATGAGACTTAGAATCTAAGGCAAGAGTTGAGAACTACCTTAAAAGGTACTTAAGAGCACACCACAGAAAAGGAATCCTATAGAGAGCAAGTTCTACAGGCCTTTGGAGGAGGAGGAGATTACCCTGGACAGGGCTCACAGGTCAGGTTTCAGACACAGATATGATCTGACTGGAGGAGAGGTAGCTGTCTGCGAGAGAAGGAAAACTGGGATAGAGATTCTAGGAGGATCTCAGAGCAGAGGTGCAGGGGCAGGCAGGAGAGCAGAAAACCAGCATTCAAGGAACAGTGAGTGATGCAGTGTGGCTGATGTCGGCACGGCTGGGGAGTGGTCACAAAGAGTCGAACACAACTGAGCGACTGAACAACAAGATGCAAAGGGCACAGTACTGTCAGAACCTGAAGGTCCTTGACTACCATGCTAGGGGCACGCTGTCCTCAAAGAAGTTCTCTGGGTAGTGAGATCAGAGAAAACTAATGCTTTATATACTGTTATTTTATTTCATAATAACCCTGTAAAGTGGATATCATCACAATTTTAGAGATGAAGCTGTCTCAGCGCAAGGGGGAAGCTTAATAAATCATATCTAATCCTGCTCAGAACACAGACAGGGCACCTAACATCAGCTGCCTGCGCTCTGCCTAACAGTCTGCCGCTTCAGCCATAACACTGGGAACACGCCTGCATACACACACGTCTGTGTGTACACACACCCTGCCTCCTCTCCGCTGCTCTACCTGGAGAGAATTCTCTGCTCCAATCTAGTGATCTACAGCGAAAGTTCTGGCTCAAGCCTGACCTTCTGAAACCTTCCAGGATCACTACAGATGAGAGCAGCAATCTGCCTCCTCTTTCACCTCCTCCCATCTGCAGACCACTGTTATGAGATAATGAAGGTGAAAGCCAAGCCCCACACCAATGGGCAGGCATGGGGAAGACTGACTGGGGATGATGCTGTGGATAGAAGATAGGAGAAAGCAAGACCAAGGAGAGGTACAAGTTGTCAGGGAGCACTAAAGCTGCAGTCCAAGCCCACTCTATCCTAAAACAGGTGTCTGTAAGCAAAGGCACAAACTCCAGGAGTGAAGAATGAATTTGCATAGGCTATCAGTCTGTGAAGAACAGAGGTACCTGATCTCCTCAGACGTGGCTGGAGTGAAAAGCATCAGAAATGAGTGACAATGATCCACAGAAGCAACATCACAACCACACACATCGAAGTTTATAAGCAGGTGGCCACACTGACAGTCCTGACAGTGACCCAAAACCTCCAGAGAAAGCAATCTAGGGATCAAGGTCTAGTCATCAAAAAGACAAGCACCACCAGCTTAGCCCAGAGGCGGTGAGACTTCTGCTTTTGCAGAACCCTAGAAAATCTTCCTGGGATGGCATACCCTAATTTAGGGTTTACATTTCTCAAGCAGCATCATGACTTACAAGGAAAGACTTAAGGTCCCAAAATCACTTTACAAAAAAAGAATTGTGAATTTCTTGAGCTCAGGGGGAGAAATGTTAGGGTTCAACCTTGCACGCGTTCATTTTCGGTCGCTTCAGTCATGTCCGACTCTTTGAGACCTCATGGACTGCAGCATGCCAGGCTCCTCTGTCCATGGTATCCTCCAGGCAAGAATACTGGAGTGGGCAGCCATGCCGTCCTCCAGAGGATCGTCCTGAGTCAGGAATCAAACCCACATCTCCAGCATCTCCTGCACTGTAGGCAGATTCTTTACCCATTGAGCCACATGGGAAGCCCAGGGTTCAACCTTGTCAGTCTCTAAATTCTGCTTCCAATTCAGAATTAAATAACTGTAAACTTAGGGAGTTATCACAAATTGTCATTTTAGAGAAAAATCTTCAAGTTGATCTCCAAGTATCTCTCACAGCAATTGCTGTTTAGTTGCTAAGTCGTGTCTGACTCTTTTTGCAACCCCATTGACTATCCTGCCAGGCTCCTCTGTCCCTGGGCTTTTCCAGGCAAGAATACTGGAGCGGGTTGCCATTTCCTTCTCCAGGGGATCTTCCAGACTCAGGGATTGAAGCCGGATCTCCTGCATTGCAGGCAGACGCTTTACCATCTGAGCCACCAGGGAAGCTGGGCCACCAGGGAAGCCCCTGGAAACAGTAAGTGCATATAAAGACCTGCTTCAGTGCAGCCCCTCCAAGCAACTCCTCAAGAACAAATTACCAGCCTTCACAATGTAGTCAGTTGGCTGCTTTTTGCCCCTTCTCTTTATTCTTTAAAAAAGAGCTATTACTTTTCTGTTTTCTGTCTTTTAATGGTGTTCTTGCTTAAATTCACTGATACCATTCAGTTTTGAGGCCTCAGAGAAGTATCATTTTATAGAAAGAGGAGTTAACGAAAACCTGCAACAGACCCCTAAAGAGTCCATTACATGACAAACATTTAAACACGTGACGGGTCCCTTCAGGGTAGCAGGGATCACTCTGAGAAGGACGATCTCTCTCACAGTGACAGACACAAGCAGCACAATTTTTTATATAAAACTTTATTCTGATTATAATAATGCATATATATTGCAAAAATTTTAGAAAATATAAAAAATGCTGCCAGAGTTGCTGATTTTAACTTCTAAGAAGCATAATGAGAGGACTAGGGAGAACAATGGACAATTCGTACTATTTTCTTAGGCCAACTTATCAACTATGGCTCTATTCCAGGCGTTCTCAGACTGCCAATGAGGAAGGAAATGCGCTACAGGGGGACCATCCTGTAATTACTGAACACCCCTGTGCTAAGGAGTGGCAGACCCCCTCAGAGACTGCAAGTTTAAGTAATCTGTCTGTTCAGCCCAAACATAATGGCCCAGGGGCCAGCCTGGTAACTACAGGAGAGGGGCAGGGTTTCCCTCCTCTCAGAGAGCCAATCAGTGCTTGGAAAATGGCTCAATCACTGTGCATTGTTCAAGGACTGGAAAGAAACATCTCCTTAGAGGGCTGCTCTCAGAACTAGTCACACTCTTACCAATTAGTAAGACAAGCAGCCTTGTAGAGGGAATGTGGGCATAAAACTCACCTCTCAGACTCTGGGAAAAGTATACAGAAGTACCCACGGTGGGAGAAGGAAAAAGTGGCAAGTGAAGAGGAGTCACATTTTCTCCCTGGGCTGTCTCAACCACTTGAATGGTATCAGCAGTGTTTCTAGGAAGATTCTCAAAGCAGCATCTCCAAGTTTTCAATGCCTACCAAACAGCTGCACATGGAAGATGGGACTACACTTCAAACCTGGCATGTGCCCACAAGCCTGGGCTCTGTCCCTCTTGGATCACTCTCTGGATTGCTTTGTCTCACTTCTGGCGGTGGTCCACCACCTTCCCCTGTCACCCAGGGTCAACATCTGAGTCCCGTTCTCCACTTCTCTGCTCATCCTCTAGATCCAGCTGACCACTCTGCCCTGGTATTTCTCCCTCTGCCCTCTCTCTTTTATTTGTGCTAGTACTCCCCAAAATCAGACTTCAGAACAGATGCTACTGTAAAATAGTTCAACTATTGCATTTAATCCCACACCTCTAATCCAACCTTCACTTGTGTTGCTGGTGATCTATCTACAACACTGTCCTGACCAAGGCAATTCTCCAGTCCCTCACCTCAAAACTGCACTTGCTTGGCACTTAAATTACTGAGTGGCCCAAATCCAAACTTTCAGTCAGGCCTCCACCTGTCACCTCCTCTCCCTCTGAAACTCTGGACAGAATGTGCGCCCTCCCCAGGACACTGCACTGATCATCTCCTCACACACCATCAGGCCTTCTCACACTATGCCTTTGCTCATGCTCTTCCTCGGACAATAATGCTCTTCTTTCTTTGTTCCTTTACTGAAGTCTTCCTCCTACCTCAAGTGTCAATCCCTTCAGAAAATTCTTTATTTTTCTCAATTTTCCTCTGAGTTTCCAAAACATTTGTTTATACTTTTATTATAGCACTTAATTTTGCCTCATTATAGTCTTTTGTCACCCCTCTTACACTATAATCCTATAATCTCTTGAGAGTAAGAATAAGCTGTCATTTATTTTTTGAAACTCTCATATTAATATTTCTCAAAATGCAGTCACTGATCACATTTATCAGAATTACCAAGTCCTCCACAGATTTCCACATACCCAGACCTGTGAAATCCAATGCAAGGAATCTGCATCTTAACAAGCTGCCTGGCTCATTCTTGGGTTTATGAAAGTTAAGAACCACTGAACTACATTATCCAGGGCTTAAATACTGCTGGTAATAGGTGCTGAGCAAAAGTGCACAGGTCTAACAACACACCTGGGGGCCACAGTGGACTTGCATTTGTTGTTTTCATAGAATCACTGAATGTCAGGGTCAAAGGACTTTATAGATGGTATAACGGCTTCATTTTTTGAACAATTAAAAGAAAAAGACAGGATAGAATATGTTTTCAAATAAACTCTAAAAAAGAAAGACAATGACTAGACTAAGTCGGATGAGGACAGAAAAGGATGTGTGAAGGTTTTCTGGGCCAGAGGTGGTTAGAAACACAGCCCAGTAACTGGCACTGCCTGGTCAGCTGCTGCAACTGCTATGCTTAGCAATATGTTTCCAAGAATTAATTGGAGAAATGGGAGAACAAGAGACAAAGCAAAAAAACAAGAAATGTAAAATAACCAAAGAAGACAAGTTATCATTATGATCAAGAAATGAGTACCTTAAGAACAGATAGAAAGAAAAAGACAAATAAAAAAGAAAAGAAAAAAAGCAAAGATAATAATGCTGACATTAGTAAAAACTGGCACTTTGGATGCGCCAGGGACTTTCCTACACAGTATCTCTACCCGCTAAGGAACTTGCAAGTAGGCCGTCTAACCCTAAGGGTTACAAGATGAGGAAGCTAAGGTCGGCCACAGGCTGACAGGCTTGTTCAAGAACACACAGACAGTGGTGGCAGGACCAGAAGAGCCCCACCCAGGTCTCTCTGGCTCCACAGCCAGTGCTCTAGTCACTAACCCAAGGCTGTTGTAAAATACAAGCTGGAGAATGATTTTAAGAGTTACATGGGTGTATATGAGGGGATGAGAAAGAGGGGAGTGGATACCAAAACAGAAGAAAAAGAAAAAAGAGCTGAGGTGAAAAGCCTGACAAATGAGTAAAAAGAAAGGGGATAAATAAAACAGTTCAAGGTTAGTATACTTTAACATTCTGTTATGGGAGGCTATGTGTCTGGACACAAAAATGGAAGTAACTAGGTTAGGAAGGATTTTTGAAAACTGTACTTCAATGCTTATTCTTGTACTACCCATGGTGTAATTACCACAGAAAGACTGGGAGGTGACTAGGTACAACCACAAACCATGTTACATTATAAAATGAAGGCATCAATTTCCTCTAGCCTTCACCTCAGAAACTGGACAACTCTTAAATATAAGTCACAGCACTGCAGTTCTATTTAAAACCAAATGTTCTCTCACAAGACATTAGTGGGAATGAGCTAATGAAACTAGAGTATCCTTTTGAAGGACCGTTTGCCATATAAAACTAAAATTTTAGTGATCAAGTTTTATTGTATAATGAGGAAGTTCTGAGAAAATCAAGAGAAAAAAGCCAAAGCAGCATATGAAATTCTGGGCTATCTGCCAGATTCATTATCTGTTGTTTCCTTTAAAAAAAAAAAAAAGTTAGCAATGATTTACCAAACAATACAAAAGACAAAATAAGGCAATAATATTCCAAAGACATTTTTTCTCAATTTAGCATTTCCTTCTTTTCATCACCATATCCATCACCATTACTTATGTACTTTCCCATAAACAGAGATAAAAACAAAAATACAAAACACTGCCATTCTGATAACACCAGGGCCTTGACCAAGCATTCCAGAGCCGGGTCCCTAAGTGAGTCAGGCAGCCCTGAATCCTCCCCTCCCTTGTCTACCCCAGTGACCATAGATGAAAACGACTCAAGGTCTCTGCAAGTGCTGAGCCTTTCAACCTCTAGAGTTAAAGGTGTAATGAGGGGCCCTGCAGTCCCTGGAGTCAAGAACACTCCTGAGGGAACACAGCTTTCTTACACAATATGTTGCCAATACATCTCCAAAAAGTTCAAAGTACTTACAAATTAATTTCATTTAGAGGAAAGGAAACATCCTGACTCCAGCTGTAAAACTAGGATCTGATAGTTTCCTCATACAAGGAAACTAATTTTGTTCTGGTGTTTGCCCTCCAAGATAGTGTGAAAGAGAACAAGGATCAAGTAGAAATTGGATTGCAGAATTGAGATTTTGAATAAAACATTTTCACCTTTCAGTACTTCTTTTGGTCACTAAGGCTCACTGCCATCTAATGACTTGCTATAATCACAATCATATAGACAGCTCGGTTTCTTTTAAGAACCTACAGGGTAAACAAGGTAAAATTTTAAGAACTTAACGAATTCTCCTTTTCTTTCTACTGTTACCTAAATATAAGTGAGGCCTCTGCCTCTCTGAACTCAGCATCTTTCAAACTTGCAATCCATTCCAAACCCCAATCTCCATGTTAAACTGAGTTAAAAATTTAAAAAAAAAAAAAAAAAAAAACAAACCCACAAACTTTTCTTCTATCAATGAGCTTTCCAACTTGCTTAATCTCCTCCAAGACATCTGCTTTCTGATGAAACCCAGAAACCGCCAATTCTTATTCACTGTGTGGTCTTAAAAGAGCCATATGCATCGATTCCTCTTGCAATATGGTCTCCAAATTTGGGTAAAGTTTTCTTGGAGCTATTTGACATAGTGTTCTATAAAAATGATCCAAGAGATGACACATTTTAAAGCTCTCTACCTCATTTACTGAAACATGTCCAAGTATAAAACTCATACAAACAAACAAACAAAAAATTGCTGCTTTTTTTTTTTTTTTTTAAGATTTGGGAATGAAATTTAGAGTTGTCCTAATAATACAACTAGCCTCTGCTGCCATCTAAAGGTAAAAACTATGAAGTGAGATCAAGAGTTACCAAGAAAACCAAAATTAACTTGCAGCATCAATGGTATACAAACAATGGGGACCCAATAACTTCCAGGCAGTTGAGCCTACCAATGACCATTCCAAGTCATGTTGTCTTTACAAACACGTATCAGTATAGCTCACCAGAAACAGGACCCATCAATACTGTCTTCAATATCGACTAGTTTATTGGACAGGTTTCAGTTCTGAATAACCTGTGGTGCTCATTCCACATTCCTAGACAATCTGAGTCGGGAGATTTTGAGAAGGGATCTGGGCATCTGCAGTGGTTTAAAAGCTCCCCAGGTGGTTCTGATGAGCATCTAGGACCACCGGGCCATGAAACACTGGCCTTCTACAGTACGAAACCTCCCACAGCCAAGCAGACGAGAGTTCTAGGTAGAAAGAAACCTTAAAGCTTGTATCTAAATGAGATTCAACTATGGCAGTGTTTATCAAAGTATATCAGGCTGACCACCCTGCATCAGATAAATCACCTTGAGAGTTTATTAAAAATGTGGATTCCGGGGTGCATTCATAGACATTTAAATGAATTACAGTTCCCAGAGGTAAGGCCCAAGAATCCACAATTTACGTAGAATCCCAACACCGATTTTTGTACACTAAACAGGACAACCAATCTAAATCTTGACAAAGTAAAAGGACATCACTGAAACCTATTTTGTAGAGGCTATTATTAATGCTGTGGTTATAAGGTCAGCTGACTTACTCATGGTTTGCACAATATGTTGATATTCACAGAAATGTCCTGACCCTTTAAGTATTTCTTTCCTTTTTTATCCTTTAATATAACTTAGTGTGCTTTTTAAATTACATACTTATTAATTACAGAAAATGTAGGGAGTATAGAAGATATAAGAAAAATAAAAAACACTATAACTCCACTAACCAGAGTTAACCACTGATTTGTTGTTGTTCAGTCACTTAGTTGTGTCTCACCCTTTGTGACCCCAGGGACTGAAGCATGCCAGGCTTTCCTGTCTTCCCTATCTCCTGGAGTTTGCTGAGACTAATGTCCATTGAGTCTGTGATGCCATCCAACCATCTCATCCTCTGTCATCCCCTTCTCCTCCTGCCCTCAATCTTTCCCAGCATCACTGTCTTTTCCAATGAGTTGGCTCTTCGCATCAGGTGGCCAAAGTACTGGAGCTTCAGCTTCAGCCATCAGTCCTCCCAATGAATATTCAAGGTTGATTTCCTTTAGGATTGGCTGGTTTGATCTCCCCACTGGTGTATTTTCTCCCAGTATTTTCTCTTCAAATATACACAGTTAAAGCATGTATAGAGTTTTAAAGCCTGCTTTTAACATTTCCAGTAAACATTTTCCTATATCTTCAAAAGCATCATTATTTAAAGACAGCATAATATTTTCATATGATTACAGTGTAATTCATTTACTCTATACTGATTTTTACAGCCTTAAACTATGTCCGTTTTTCATTGTTACAAATAATGCTAAAACAAAGAGCCTCGCCTGCATCTGTGATTATTTCCCGGCAGGAGACTGGTATCAGAGCATCACTATTTCAGGCGCTGTGCTTGGGCGCTGCGCTTAGTCTCCCGGTCGTGTCCCACTCTTTGCGACCCCATGGCCGGTAGCCCACCAGGCTCCTCTGTCCATGGCGATTCTGCAGGCAAGATATTGAGTGGGTTGCCATGCTTAGGATTAAGTATTTAAAAATGTCAGTACGAACACCAAAGCCTAACAACTCTCCTCGTGCCTAGGCATAGAGAAGGCTGTACCAAAAGAAAGCATAGTCCTCATATAGTTTATACTTTATTGAAGGATTCACATTTTCTAGCCAAGTCTGTGTAGTATTTATTTGAAAACCTAAATGTGGTTGCTATTAATAGTTAGGTGACATTTAAAATGTGAATGTTTACATAAAGAGACCATGGGACTTTACTGTACTTTTATCAGTACATGTGTAAACAGATTTCTATAGAATAAAAAACAACACAAAGAGGGTTTCCATAAGAACACTATTTGAAATCTATGATGAAAAATACAATGCATTTTTAAAAGATTTCTATTTTTGAGGTCACAGCAAGGGAAGAACAATGCAACAAAATGAGGGAAGTTGTCTTCATCATCGTCATCATTGTGGGTTATAATGGGAGAACTACAGTTACCTGAGACCTTTCTCCCATTTCTTTACCAACACGTATTCTTAATCAAGAATATTTTTCCTAAATAAATAAGAGTATATTTCTAAGCAAATATGAACTAAGTCAAGTCTTTAACTCTTTCACACTCCACAACCTACTTCTTTCCCAGTCAAGATCATTCAACCTGTGACTCCTCTCTCAACCTTCATATGCTGTGGATAAATATTAATTCAATTGTACCTCCACAATATGTCTTCCCTCAACCTAAGTCCTTACTATTCCCCTACCACCATCACCCCCGCCCCCCCCCCCCAACACACACAGAGTCTATAGAATCAGGTACAATTTTCCCTATCTAGCCCTAGTCTACATCCCCATTCTGTTTCTCAAACACAATCTAATTTAAAGTCATTCCACTTCTCAACTGTATCCAATTTCCTACCTCAGGAACATTGTCAAAAAAGTATTCCTTTACTCTGGAATGCTCTCCCATTCTGCTGTTAACAATCCTACTAGTCTTTGGAGTGAGTGAAGTTGCTCAGTCATGTCCGACTTTTTGCAACCCCATGGACTGTTAGCCTACCAGGCTCCTCTGTCCATGGAATTTTCCAGGCAAGAGTACTGCCGTGGGTTGCCACTTCCTTCTCCAGGGAATGTTCCCGACCCAGGGATCGAACCCAGGTCTCCAGCATTGGAGGCAGACGCTTTACCCTCTGAGCCACCAGGGAAGCCCCTAGTCTTTGGAGGCCCAAGACAAATGTTACTTTCTCAATGAAGCACTCTTAGATCCCTCAGTTGAAATTCACCTTTCTCTGGCAATCTCATTAAACTCTGAGATGAATTTGGGACACTTCTCTTGTTTATCTCCCACTATACCATGATTGCTAAAAAGCAAGAAACATAACCTATTTATCTCTGTATCTAACATTATCTACACTTGAGGGTCTTGAACACAGCACACACTTAACTCATGTTGATGAACTGTTTAACTGAATTTTTTTTCTTCAACATGACAATCCTTAATCTGATATGTCCCTAGAACCTAGTGTTTTCAAAAAAGCCAGAATCTCCAATCTGACTCTATGTCCTGAACAATGTCTGCTTCTCTACCAACTGTACTATTAACTACCTTCTTTTTTTCTGTTTAATTCAAGATCAAGGAGGTATGCAAGCAGAGAATTCCAACACGGATCCCTAAACCAAAATCTACAGGCATCACTAAGCCTTCCCCTAAAGCTCCCCCAGGACCTATGGATAAGACTGGCTGTGGGAAGCTACACATCATAAGGACTGTCACCTCTAACACTTTCCTCCACTTGGGAGGGAAAAGGTAAGTTATGCCAATGCAGTGCCTGGATACATTCATGACAGAAATATCTGGGAAGCTGGAGTTATTAGCATGGAAGGACAAAGATGAAGGGCCACCTCTCCAGGAAATGGCGAAGCAGCAGACAGACGTGGTTCATTCACAGGTTGCTGGGCCAGGTGAATACCTTCCTGAAGGAGCAGCACAACTACAATTCTTGTACCTCTGTGTGCATATGCATACACATATACATAAAATCACAGACCCAGACACACACCCCAAGTCCTCCCAACTTGTCAGCCTTCTTATAATGCAACCCAAAGCTGGACATTAGCCCAAAACAGGACTGGATGTGTTGGAATAGTTTGAAAATTTTCTGGCGAACCCAGAAGTAATTCTTCATTCCACAGAACTTTGCTAAGAATATGTGGTAGCAAGAATTCCTACTCTGCTTCAAGAAAGTCAGATTATCTTCATCAAAATGGCAAGCTGATTAAATCATACTTTAAGGTCTAAAAATATGACTTCTTTTGACCCAGGAGGAGAAAAAAAAAAGTGGTTCTTCTTAGTTACAAGAAGAAAAGAAACAACAAAAATGAGTAACAGCCAAACACGCCCTTTTTGTGGCCTGCCTGGTAACTGCTGGGGTAGTGTGTATACTTGGCTGCCGGCACTTAGTCTTCTGTCCTTCTTTTCCTAGTAAGTTGTCCCCCTGTATATACCAGGCCATGGAATCTCACTGCTAGGCTTGTAAAGCAAACCATTTTAGATTGACATCTCTACTTTCTATAGTAATCAGGACATCTGAGAGTCAAAGGTCACTAATTCTGCGATCTTTTAGGGAGATATGAATCACTGTCTTAGATGTTTTAAAAAAAAATTTATCATCTCATATGGCATTTTTAAATTACATCTGAATCAACACTATAGAAAAATCACTTGATCCAACAAAAGCTTGTGATCAGGAGACTCAAGTTCCAATTCAAAGTTTTCACTCATTTGACAGAGCTTGGCATTCATTTAACTAGGCCCTGAGTTCCCAGAATGTAAAAACAGAAAAGCTAAATAATTCCCCTGGTTCCTTCAACTTCTGCTCATCCATGACTACATCCAACTACAGAATACTGAATTCAACCAATCATCTATGAGGCAGAGCTCAGGTTCCTGGCAGTAAACTAGTTATTTTCTTCCCACTAAAAACTCACTGAGTCTAGAGAAAGGTGTGTCTGTAATTTAGTGTGGGCAGAGTGACACAATGATGTTTTAAGACAAATAAGGTATTTTTGACATGGGACACAGATATCTCACAAAGCTTCAGTCAAAAAATAAATAAATAAATTCTAGAAGAGCATGACCCAAGGTTTTCTGTACTTTGGCACCAAGAACTGGAGGCATGATCCTGGAAGAAATCCTCCTGGTTAAGGACAGTGCTTCAGCTCACTGTCCTGGGATGCAGTCAGCCGAGCAGGAGCAAAGGAATGGCCATTTCCACACTCATCCAGCCAAGCCCGCTCCGGCGCACTGATGTCAGTATACAAATGCCCCTGGGGCCCGCTTCAGTTTCAGGGAAGAGGAAAAGGAGCTGAAAGCCTGGGCAGCACTGAACTATGCAAGTTAAAAAGAGGGAGGACGTGCAGCAGGCAGCAGGCAAGTGGCATAAGGGGAGGGTAGGGGGGTTAATTGGATTAAAAACACCAAGTGGAAAAGTCTAAGTTAAAGGAAAGCAGTAAGAGAACAATGGAAGGAATGAACTACAAAAGCTGATAACCCTCTGACATGACAACAATATGAGACAGTTCAGAAGGAAGTACAGGGCAGTAATAGGGAGATGGTGAAGTGGGAAAAAGTGGAGGGTGCTTATGACTGTGCCTGATATTAGCAGGTAATATTTAGCAAAGAGAGAATGAGTGATTGAGGGACAGAAAAGCCATTTAGTCAAGAATTAAGTGAGAAAATGTGCTAAGAGATGGCAATGGTACATGACAGGGTCAGGAAAAGCGGTTATGCTGCATAACATTCAACACTGATAATTATGCTAATACAAAGAGGAAACACTGAACCTCGTAGGGTGGAACCCAAACAGACTGGAAAGAAGCATGAAACAAAACAGGAAAAACAAGCACCAACAGTAGTCAGAGAAAAACACAACACCCTGGGAATATTTTACCTTGAGGATGAGCACGCAAGCAGCAGAAATCCATCTTTAAATGGATTTTATTTTCTTGGACTCCAAAATCACTGTGGACAGTTACTGCAGCCATGAAATTAAAAGACACTTGCTCCCTAGAAGAAAAGCTATAACAAACCTAGGCAGCAAATTAAAAACAGAGACATTACTTTGCCAACAAACGTCTGTATAGTCAAAGTTATGATTTTTCCAGTAGTCATGTATGGATGTGAGAGTTGGACCATAACGAAGGCTGAGTGCCAAAGAATTGATGCTTTCGAGCTGTGGTGTTAGAAAAGACTCTTGAGAGTCCTTTGGACTTCAAGGAGATCAAACCATTCAATCCTAAAGGGAATCAGTCCTGAATATTCACTGGAAGGACTGATGCCAAAACTGAAGCTCCAATACTTTGACCACGTGATGCAAAGAACTAATTCATTGGAAAAGATCCTGATACTGCGGAAGACTGAAGGCAGGAGGAGACGGGGCCAACAGAGGACGACATGGTTGGATGGCATTACTGACTCGATGAACATGAGTTTGAGCAAGCTCCGGGAGTTGGTGATGGACAGGGTAGCCTGGCAGGCTGCAGTCCATGGGGTCGAAAAGAGTTGGACACAACTGAGTGACTGAACTGAACTAAATACTATTTAGACAGGTCTTTAAAATAACAAAATCTATTCTAACAAAAGGATTACCAGCCAAAAACTATACTTCTTATTTTAAAGCAATGTGTAATACAGCGAAAATGCATGAACAACTTACAACCAGGGTAAGTTCAACAAATGGTGTTTGACCTGTAACACAACCAAAATATAAAGAATTCTGCCTCCTGAGCATAATCCTGTTTCTGCAGAAATATGGTTCTTCTAAAAATAAAAAGAAAAGAAGCTATCCTAATAATTTTAGAGTGCTTTCATTAGGTTAAATTTTTAAAAACAGATAAAAATACAAGTGAACAAAGATACATTCAAATTGTGAAAAAAAGTTTAATAACCTGATATTTGTATGCTGGAGTCTTTCCTCAGCTCTTCATTTATTTAACTTCAATGATTTCTGAACTGATCTCCTTATAACTTTTTAGAATCAAGTGTCTGATTTTAACAGCAAAGTGATTGATCTAATACATGACTGGCAATTATGGGCTAAGTAATGGAGTAACTGATGTGATGCTGGAATTTTCTTTGGGACCTGTTTCAAATGATATGTGTCATAACACTGGGGGTCTGACACTGAGTCAGAGGCAGGGATCTGCAGCGCACAGGCCAAATTCAGCCCACTGTCTTTCTGTATGTTCTGCAAGTTAAGAATAGTTTTTATATTTTTAAATAGGAAAAAATATCAAAAGAAGAATATTTTGTGAGATGTGAAAATTACATGAAATTCAGATTTCATTGTGTATAGATGACATTCTATTGGAACACAGCCACGTTCATTTATTTACATATTGATTATATGATCACTTTTCCGCCACGATAGCATAAAAGTTGAGTGGCTGTGACACTGGCCAACACAGCCTAAAACACTTACTACCTGGCCTTTTACAAATAGAGTTTCCTTACTGCTGTTCCAGTGTGATCTAGACTAAAAAGGAACTTAACAACTTAAGAAACGCTTTATCAACTAATTGTTAAAAGCAATGCTAGCAATTTAAGAATGTGACTAAAAATTCCATAAAGGCTGATGAAAATGAAAAAACTATTTCAAGCTTGCTTGTGATATCTTTTGTAAAATGTATACTTCCACATTTGCACTAAAGTGTTCAACTAAAGAACATCAGATAAGAACAGGTCAAAGGATTTATGTCACAAAATAATGTAATGTGCAACTGCTGAATCTGAGTGGGGAAGCAAACTATTTCTAGGCCTTCCAAATACCTGGTATTTTCTAAGACAGCAGAACTACTATACATGTTTTTTAGAGAAAGATGTGTAAATCTGCACCTTTAAATATTCATAATTGTTGTCAAGAACCACTTCTTGAGGGATTCCCAGGTGGAGCAGTGGTAAAGAATTGGCCTGCTAATTCAGGAGATGCAAGAGACATGGGTTCAATCCTGGGTTGGGAAGATCCCCTGGAGAAGGGAATGGCAAACCACTCCAGTATTCTTGCCTGGAAAATTCCATGGACAGAGGAGCCTGGCGGGCTACAGTTCAGGGGTCTCAAAGAGTCAGACATGACTGAGCATGCATGCATACATATGCATACCACTTGTTCAATCATTTACAAGAATCACAGAAATTGTGTACAGTGAAGTAAAACTTATGGACTTCCCTGGTGGCTCAGACGGTAAAGCGTCTGTCTACCATTAAGGAGACCCGGGTTCGATCCTTGGGCCAGGAAGATCCCCTGGAGAAGGAAATGGCAGCCCACTCCAGTACTCTTGCCTGGAAAATCCCATGGACGGAGGAGCCTGGTGGGCTACAGTCCATGGGGTCGCAAAGAGTAGGATACGACTGAGCGACTCCACCACCATCACCACAAGTAAAACTTGGTCAATTTGTTACAATCTTCAAGTACAGAACAAAAATGTTGTATGCTCTCTCCTCTTTCTTTTTATAATTTATCCTACCCCTGTTTTCTGCCCTTAAACATCTGTCTTAAAATAATATTACTTGCATTTTGATTGAACCATATCAATGTGTAACTCTCATAAGGTAAACAGATTATGTTTTTTCCTCTAACTCCATTGCAATTTCTAAAAGAGGGCCAAGTATGAGGGCTCAATAAATGATTTTGAAAACAACATGCTCTGATGTTGATCCTGTGATGTATGTTATCAACATCAACTGTAAATATTCCAAGTCTGAATTTTACATGCAGAGGCAATGCTTTATAATATCTACCATGCATGGATGCCTCTAGGTAAAATTAATGCTGTAAGGCCTCACTTTGGTGTTAGAAAAGCAAAAAAACCCCACAAAAACTGAAGCTACTTATGCTTAAAAAATCCAAGGTGTGCCCCAACTTCACCATTTCCAGAAGGAACTTAGCATAAGGCAATGTGATTTTTTTAAGGATAAAGTAATATTACAACAAAAATATTTATAATGCTTACTTCAGTAATTTCAAACAAAATGAACAATCACAAAGATTTTAGGTGATAAAAGCCATCACCAGTGGGAATTATCAGCTCATTTACAAAGCAGAAGTCTTTTGTCCTTTCAAATACAGAATTTCAAAACATAAGTTAAAAACTAAACCCAAATGTGGTTAGAATGAAACGGTAGTAGACACAGTTGTAAAACACCAACTTCTAATATGTTTTCAGAAAGAGAAAAACAACATCTGCCAAGTTTAACAAAAGCCTGAGCAAGATGTTGACAACCCTTCCAGTGGACCAAGTTTCTTTAGATGTGGAAATCCTATGTTAAAGTCTCCAAGATGTGGCTGGGAAATACTAACAGTCAATTTCTTAATGAACAAATTCTTAATGAGTGTCTTCTAAGTACCCAGATACTACTACAGGCCCTGAGGATACAGCAAAGAACAAGATAAACAAATCTCTGCTCACATGGTGCTTATGTACTAGTGTGGGGAGACTGCAATAATTTAATAAGGAAAATAATAGTTGGTGACCAATGCTCTGATGAGAATTACTATAACATGATAATGTAAGTGGATAGCTACTCTAGACTGACTGATCAGGAAGGGCTTCCTATTTAGTATGTTTGAACTTAGCTCTTAATGTCAAGAAAAGGCCAACCATTCAAAATTCAGGACAGCCCAGAAAGGAAGAGTAATAGCTACTGCAAATGGATAAGACAGAATGAGCTTGGTCAGTTGCGGCACAGTATGAAGGCTGGTGTGGCTGGTACAGAATAACCTAGAGGAGAGTAAGTAGGTTCCAGCAGATAGCAACCACGGTAAGCAATCCAGGGGGGAAGCCACTGACAGGTTTAAGCAGGAATGTGATGTGATTGATCACTGCAGCTGCTGAGTGAAGAACAGAGGTACAAGATGGAGGTTGGGAGCCCTGTTAGTTTACTGCAGAGGTTTAGGCAAGTGAGGATGACAGCACATATTCAGATGATGTAAACAAACAAGCAAAAAAATAATAATAAAAGGAAAAATAAATTCAGGATGTGTTTTGGAGACAGAGACAAGACTAGATAGATCAGATGTAACGGGTGAAAAAAGTAAATGAATAAATCAGAATATTCCTAGGCCTTTGTGAAATTGGTTAATTGGTGACTGAATTTATTGAGATAGGGAAGTCTGGAGAAAAAGCAGCTTTGGGGAAAACTTCAGGAGATGGGCCTCATTTACATTTAACATTTTCGTCAAATAAGTAAAGACTTCAAGAAGACAGCCAGGTATATGAGCCTTGTGTTCTAGGGCCAAGTATGAGTATCTGGGAAGAGACTGTTCTGAAAAGTCCAATGGTGCAACCAGATTATTTGCATCTCAGAGTAGTCAGTGTTCTTTAGAACAGTACACTTTGCAAGACTAAGAGTTAACAGATAATTTGACAACAATGACATATATAAACAAAAGGTTTTTTAAACTATTATTTTGGAGATGAAATTACCATTGATAATTAAATAACTTTGAGAAATTTAAGTGCACAGACTGGCTTCCTGACTGCCTGTCTATGAATCTCTGCCTCTCCACTTACCAACTGAATAACACTGGGCAAATCACTTAACTACTTAGGGCCTCAATTTCCTCCTTAAAAAAAAAGGAGATAATAGTACCTATATATCATGGTCATAGAATAATCTGTGAAGATTAAATGAGCCAGTACGTGGAATGCAATCAAAACAGTATCTGGCAAAGAGTCACCACTCAACAAGTGCAAATCAGTATTGTTACCTGCGATCTCCCTGCACCGTACACAGAAATGTCTTCATACTTCAGTTTTCTAGTTAGATGATGAGTAAGATGGCATCAAAGGTTTAGAATAAGCCAGGGAAGCATATGAAAAACACTCCTCAAAAGAAGTGGAAGCGAAGAGTCCTGCAGTTTGCTAAAAATATTCTCTTTAAAAGTAAGTTATATATGTGCCAGTCATTCCTAAATGCATGTCTCCAGATGCAACCCTGGAGCTGTAGACTCATAAACCCAGCTGTCCACTGGACTCTTGACTTGATAATTTAGTGAGCATATTATTGGAATAAAAAGGGAAAACAATCAGTGTTCTCTTCAGGAAGTTAATGACTGACTGCTTCCAACAGCAGGAATTCTTTGCTCTGCTCCCTAAGTCACAAAAACTGTAATGTGAGTAACATTCAGCTTCACACTGAGAAAGGGCCGGTTTGGTCAACTGCACCCGGTCACTTTGGCACTAATGTTCTGGAGCCATGATTCTGCTGCATGTACTGTTTACTGTATGTATTACAGTAATTATGTGTTATGTAGGATTACGTATGGTTGTTTAATCACTGAGTCGTATCCCACTCTGCAACCCCAGGGACTATAGCATGCAAGTCAATAATTTCTTAAGGTAGGCAAGGAATAAAGCAGAGCAGAAGGAAATAAGTGAAATGAAACATCAGAAATCACGAGAGGATTCCTAGGTTCTGTTGCCTGAGGCAGACTGTGCAGCACCCACTTCAGCAGAGCCAACTCTCGGTTGCCTTGTCCTGGGCCATGACTCCAATCCCCGACGATGATGCCAACAGGGTAACCAGACATCTCAAGTAGACAGTCCCAGCAAAATTCTAAGAGCATGGCTTTCCACTCTCAAAAGTGTCTAGACTGGATGAGAAATTGTATGTCTACTTGTGTGCATTATCACCAGAAGTCCTGTAGCACGCATTCACTCATTCAGCTAATATCTACTAAACATCTACCAAGTGCCAGGTCCCATGTTGGGCTCCAGTACGACTCAGGATTCTAGCACAGGCATACCTTGGAGATTTTTCAGTTGAGTTTCAGACCACCACAATAAAATGAGTATCACAATAAAGACAGTCACATGAATTTTTTGGTTTCCCAGTGTGTATAAAAGTTACATTTCACTATTCTGTACTCTATAGTGTGCAATAGCATTACATATAAAAAGAGTACATACCTTAAGTAAAAAATAATTTATTGCCAAAAAAAGGCTAACCAACACAGGGTCAATGCAAACCTTCAATTGTTTAAAAAAATGTACTATCTGTGAAGCACGACAAAGTTAAGTGCAAAAAAAAGGAATGATTCTAGAAAAACAACAGGTTATGAAAAGTCAAACTGCTGCTGCTGCTAAGTCGCTTCAGACGTGTCCGACTCTGTGCAACCCCATAGAGAGCAGCCTACCAGGCTCCTCCATCCTGGGATTCTCCAGGCAAGAATACTGGAGTGGGTTGCCATTTCCTTCTCCAATGCATGAAAGTGAAAATTGAAAGGGAAGTCACTCAGTTGTGTCCAACTCTTCGCAACCCCATGGACTGCAGCCCACCAGGCTCCTCCGTCCATGGGATTTTCCAGGCAAGAGTACTGGAGTGGGATGCCATTGCCTTCTCCATGAAAAGCCAAAAGATGTATGCAAAAAAAGGTCATATGTAGATCAAGACCTTTAGTAATGGACTCTGAATTACAAAGCACATCCAAGAAGTCATGAAAACAGCAAAAACGGTTCCTTTACTTGACAACAGATAGCTGGATGAGTATTTTATGCAATATGTGTCAGGGTTTGGGCATCCATGTGTATATATAGCTTCCTCTTAGAAAATGTACATAAGAATTCATAACCACGAATGTTAGGCTTTTGTGGTAGATAAATGTAGACTTCTGAATAAATGACTAAATGCTCCATCACCTTGCCACCATAAGCATGAACTGGGAACAGGGGATATTCAAGGAAAGATGTTTACTTTTATAGACAAGTAGCATAACACATCAGTTTTAAAAAGAACCTGCCTGCCAATGCAGGAGACGCGCATTCGATTCCTGGGTTGGGGAGATTCCCTGGAGTAGAAAAGGACAACCCACTCCAGTACTCTTGCCTGGAAAATTCCATGGACAGAGGAGCCTGGTAGGCTACAGTCCATGAAGTCCCAAAGAGCTGGACATGACTGAGCATACACACAGTGTAACACATACGGGAATAAAGGCATATTACAACTATCTTTTCTTTCTGTGACTTAAGGCACTATTTCTCTTTTGACTTTCAAAACAAAACATAATTGACACATTTTAGACTGATGTTCCTCCATTAACACTGGTAGGATTAGGAAACCTGAAACCTGTGATTTCTTCTGAATCAGAAACATTATTCAGATTAGTTAGACAAATCACCAGTAACTAATTAACCAAGCAGATCTCAAGGAAGCACATACACTTACCATTCTTCAGAGCAGGTAACAAAGCAAAGGCCTCTGGTAAATTTAACGCTGGCAATTTTCAAAGCTCAGACTTAGAGTTAGAAGGAACCTAAAAAGTAGGGTGATCCTGGAGACTGCAACATACCTTGATGGGAATCCTGGCAACTTAGAGAGAGGCTGTAGCACTTCACAGTTCTATCTAGGTTCAAAGTTTAAAACTCTTGGTTGGTAAGATCCTTAAAAAGGTGATCTCTAAGGATCCCTCACTTTGCAGTTTGTGACACTGAGGACCAGAGAAGCCACACAGTAACGTGAGAAAAGTGTGACCTTGAAAGTCAGGTGCTCTTAACTAACCTCTTGCCAGATCTCTCCCTTGTCTGTCATTCAAACATGAAGGTAACACTTACCTTTTAGGCATGTTATGAATATTAAATTGAAATGCTTACCTTTTAGGCATGTTATGAATATTAAATGAAAATGCTTACTTTTTAAGCATGTTATGAAGATTAAATGAATTCATATTTATGAAAACATCTGGCATACAGTAGATACTCAATACATGTTAATTTCCTTCTTTTCAAAGGGTGACTAACTGAGACACATAGCTGGCAATGGGCAAGAGAAAGGACTAGAACCAAGAATTAAGATCCCCTTCACCACTCAAAAAATTTTTACTTCTTAATTAGCCTTTATCCTTGAATCATGCCATGAAATATAGTTTTTAACACCTCAGTTATGAGAGGCAGGGGTTATTAAACGTGAGATACCACAACAGGCAAAAAAAGGTATCTGTGCCTTCAAGCACATACATCTGCTAAAACCAAAGCCACAAAAAGAGTCAAGAAGTTTAATCAAGGAAGTATTATACTGTCAACCTTTGTAAAAATGCCATCTGCTCTGGATGTACCTAAAGACTGTCCTTCTGGAAACAATGCTGTAGAAAATAGAATTCTGTTGTTTTTAATGGCTATTTCTCAACTGATATTTCAACATTAGTATTTGTAGCAAATATGTATCAACTGTCAATCACGTGCAAGGCCCTGTGGACTCTACAGACATAAATCAGGATTTGGCTTTTTCTTCAAAAACTCTTAGAATCTAGTAAAGAAGAGAGGCTGACCTTGAAGAATGATTTTAAGAAAACAATTGTATATGTACCAGGCACTGTGCTAAAGGGCATCATTTGTGTTATCTTCATTTAATCTTCACGACAATCGTACAAAACTGGCATCATTACCCTTATTTTACGGATGAGGGAAAGGAAGTGAAACAGTATTAAAAGGCTGTAGGAGCGACCTAACAGAAGCAGTCTGAATCTAATCCAGGAGTTAACCCCTAACCGCTACGCTCAAACTCCCAGTCTTATCCATTAAGAAATAAGGAAAAACAGAAAACAGCCAGGGAAGGGACTCCTCCCGGCTAGAGGGCAGATCTGGGTTACTGTCACACTTGTGTGTTTCACGTGTTAGTAGATCTCTTGCCCCACTTGCTCCGCAGCGCTCGCGCGCTCCCACAGCGGCGCGTACCGCCGCGGGACCGACCGCGGCGACCGCCAGCGGCTGCGCCGGCCCGGGCTGAGGCTCACGGAAGGGCTGGGGGTGCGGGAGGCCCCGCAGGAGCGCGGGCAGAGTGGGTACCTGGGCTGCTGGCTGCTCCTGCCGGCTGGTTCTCCCACCACTCGTCTCCAAGGTCGTCTGCCATCTCCACGCGGGACTCGGCCGGGACGGACCACCAGGGACGAGCAGGCGCTAGCCGGGATTCGCGCTGCCCTCAGAGCCGGGTAGCGGGCGTTGCAGCACGCGGAGCCTCTCCTCAGACACGGTCGCCTCCGCCCCGTGGCGATGACGTCATAACATCGGCCCCGCCTCCCCGGCCGCCGAGTCCAACTCGTCGCAGTTTCTACACCCGTGTGGATGAGCAGGATCAGTTGGAAGACTTAAAATAAACCCCTACAAAAGCCAAAAGAAGAGAAGACACGTAAGTAAAAATAAAACTGTATCAGATTTTTAAATTCTTATTTTAAAACTTTTTGTTTAGGTTTTATTCCTGCCGAATAGATATTGTCGAATGTGGGAGACAGAATGCTAAGACAGTTTTTCTCCATTCAGTTTCAAAGGCTTTGGGTCGCGGGAGAAGACCGTAGCACGTGGATGTGTTTTCGTCCGTATGTTACAGTTTGGGCGTCTGTCTTTTGCACTGTTTGCTTTTTTAAAAAACGTACCCAAGTCATGACCATGAATTTTGGACCTTTGTGGCAGATGAGAGTACTGTTGTTGTTTTTTAATACGGTATGAGGGAAGAAAATGTTCACTGGTCCAGAAGGGATTGCCCACGGACAGACCCGAGAAATCAGGGTTTCTGAGTCGACTTCCCCACATGCCCTTCGGTTGCGCCGACCCCTCTCGGTTTTGTGAAACAAGGGGAGAAGAAAGGAGCCAACTGCTGCCCAAGTTTGGGTAAGAGACCTACAATGCTGGTGTCACGTCCTGAAGTGGCAGAGATGGCTGCTTGGCGCCTTGTGCTGGGGCCAGCTGGAAACTAAGTGTGGACGATACTTTTCAGGACAGACACTGAGGTGAAAGCCATACAGAAATGCATTAAATACACGCGGTGTGCCTGGCACTGTGTTGTGAATACTGGTTTAAAGATGAATATGATATGATCCCGCCTTCCAGAGTTCACCAACTTGAGAAACTACTGCATGTAAGAGTAAAGGTCTAAGCTAATGATGGGAATGCATTCTCAGAAAGGATGGAGACTCTCAATTTGATGAGGATGAATCAGAATCAGTTCAGTTACTCAGTCGTGTCCGACTCTTTGTAACCTCATGGACTACAGCAAGCCAGGGTTCCCGGTCCATCACCAACTCCCAGAGCTTACTCAAACTCATGTCCTTAGAGGTGGTGATGCCATCCAACTGTCTCATTCTCTGACGTCCCCTTCTCCTCCCGCCTTCGATCTTTGCCATGCAGCATCAATCAGGGTCTTTTCCAATGAGTCAGTTCTTCAAATCAGGTGGCCAAAGTATTGTAGTTTCAGCTTCAGCATCAGTCTTTTCAGTGAATATTCAGGACTGATTTCCTGTAGGATGGACTGGTTGGATCTCCTTGTTGTCCAAGGGACTCTCAAGAGTCTTCTCCAACACCACACTTCAAAAACATGAATTCTTACGCTCTCAGCTTTGTTTATGGTTCAACTCTCACATCCATACATGACTACTGGGAAAATCATAGCTTTGAATAGACAGAACTTTGTTGGCAAAGTAATGTCTCTGCTTTTTAATATTCTGTCTAGGTTGGACATAGCTTTTCTTCCAATGAGCTAGCGTCTTTTAATTTCATGGCTGCAGTCACCATCTGTAGTGCTTTTGGAACCCAAGAAAATAAAGTCTCTCCTTGTTTCCATTGTTTCCCCATCTATTTGCCATGAAGTGATGGGACCGGATGCCATGATCTTAGTTTTCTGAATGTAGAGTTCTAAGCCAACTTTTTCACTCTCCTTTTTCACTTTCATCAAGAGGCTCTTTAGTTCTTCACTTTCTGCCATAAGGGTGGTGTCATCTTCACATCTGGGTTATTGATATTTCTCCGGGCAATCTTGATTCCAGCTTGTGCTTCATCCAACCTGGCATTTCACATGATGTAGTCTGCATATAAGTTAAATAAGCAGGGTGACAGTATACAGCCTTGATGTACTCCTTTCCCTATTTGGAACCTATTTTTCCATGTCCAGTTCTAACTGTTTTTCTTGATCTGCATACAAATTTCTCAGGAGGCAGGTCAGGTGGTCTGGTATTACCATCTCTTGAAGAATTTTCCACAGTTTGCTGTGATCTACACAGTCAAAGGCTTTGGCGTAGTCAATAAAGCAGAAGTAGATGTTTTTCTGGAACTCTCTTGCTTTTTCGATGATCCAACGGATATTGGCAATTTGATCTCTGGTTCCTCTGCCTTATCTAAAATCAGCTTGAATATCTGGAAGTTCACGGTTCATGTACTGTTGAAGCCTGTCTTGAAGAATTTTGAGCATTATTTTGCTAGCATGTGAGATGAGTGCAACTGTGTGGTAGTTAGAACATTCTTTGGCATTGCCTTTCTTTGGGATTGGAATGAAAACTGACCTTTTCCAGTCCTGTGGTCACTGCTGAGTTTTCCAAATTTGCTGATATATTGAGTGCAGCACTTTCACAGCATCATCTTTTAGGACTTGAAATAGCTCAACTGGAATTCCATCATCTCCACTAGCTTAATCGTAGTGATGCTTCCTAAGGCCCACTTGTCTACAGATTCCAAGATGTCTGGCTCTAGGTGAGTGATTACACCATCATGGTTATCTGGGTCATGAAGACGTTTTTTGTGTAGTTCTTCTGTGTATTCTTGCCACCTCTTCTTAATATCTTCTGTTTCTGTTAGATCCACACCATTTCTGTCCTTTATTGCGCCCATCTTTGCATGAAATGTTCCCTTGGTATCTCTAATTTTCTTGAAGAGATCTCTGGTCTTTCCCAATCTATTATTTTCCTCTATTTCTTTGCACTGATCACTAAGGAAGGCTTTCCTATCTCTCCCTGCTATTCTTTGGAACTCTGCATTCAAATGGTTATATCGTTCCTTTCCTCCTTTGCCTTTCGCATCTCCCCCCCACCCCCGCCCCCGCCACCTAGGCTATTTGTAAGGCCTCCTTGGACAACCATTTTGCCTTTTTGCATTTTTTTTTCTTGGGGATGATCTTGATCACTGCCTCATGTACAATGTCACAAACCTCCATCCATAGTTCATCAGGCACTCTTGTCTATCAGATCTAATCCCTTGAATCTATTTGTCACTTCCACTGTGTAAGGGATTTGATTTAGGAAAAGTTACTGCATCTTTTATTGACCATCTACTACCTATGCAAGAAATAGAAAACAGCATTTGGTGCATTTGTTTAGATTTTACACCTAACCTATGCCATACTGGGAAATACTGCTCTAACTCACTTATCAGTGGAGTCAAAAGGCTGCCAGTTTTGAGTAGGGCAAAAGAAGAGAAAACTCAGCAGTTGGTCCTGGCTGTGAACAAGCTGCTCTTCTCCTTAGTTCATAATGATATGGCAGATTCCATGGTGCTGGGTGATAGGTAATGATGCCGTGTAGAGACTGGCAGGACCTGAAAGGAGAACCACAGCACAATTCCTAGGGTTTTAGAGTATGGTCATGACTTCAGTTTTTCCAGTGGTCATGTTTGGATGTGAGAGTTGGACTATAAAGAAAGCTGAGTGCCGAAGAATTGATGCTTTTGAACTGTAGTGTTGAAGATTCCTGAGAGTGCTTTGGACTGCAAGGAGATCAAACCAGTCAATCCTAAAGGAAATCAGTCCTGAATATTCATTGGAAAGACTGATGCTGAAGCTGAAACTCCAAAACTTTAGTCACCTGATTTGAAGAACTAACTCATTGGAAAAGACCCTGATGCTGGGAAAGATTGAAGGCGGGAAGAGAAGGGGATGACAGAGGATGAGATGGTTGGATGGCATCACCGACTCGATGGTCATGAGTTTGAGTAAGCTCTGGGAGTTGGTGATGGACAGGGAGGCCTTGCGTGCTGCAGTCCAGGGGCTCGCAAAGAGTTGGACACGACTGAGCCACTGAACTGATCTGAAGTGATGCCTTGATCAGCCAACTATTCAGGAGGCAGCTACTGACATGATACAGGGTTCTAGCCGAAACTAAGCATTTGACTGTGGGGCATCAAATGAATAGATTACCAGAGCTGCCCTTCTGGACCTAGGTTTTGTAAGTGAAAAACAGAAATGCTATACATGGGATCATATCTAAGCAGGTCCAGGGGTTGTAATTTACATGAACAGGTGGCGAAGATCTCTGTGTCTTGTATTCCTTACTCATGCCTATCACTTCGTGAGGTGTTCCCTGTGACCAGCTGATGATAGTGGTGGAAATATTCACAAGTGATTCAGGCCTGATATGTTATTAGAGCTGAAAATGGACTGCTACTGCACTGCAGCCCACGAGGGAGGGGTCCTGAAGGACAGTAGTGAGGCGAATCCTTCCCGTAGGCAGAACCTCAAGGTGTACATTTAGTTATCTCCTTTGAATGGGGAGAGAGAGAGCATGAGCTCAGGATAAATTGAGCCCTGAGCAATAGTGAATTGTCTGGTTGAGTGGGTCAGGGGCCTAGAAGATATAATGTTTGAAGTTCAATAGCAAGGAGATCTGGGAAGAGACATGTGCAGGGAACCAGGCAGTGGGCAAAAGTGTGTGCATCTTTGTGTCCCACGTCCACATCCACTGGTGAGTATCTGCTGCAGATGAGACACTAAATATCCAGGAAGACATACTGCTGGTTATATTTAACGAAGAAGGCCACCAGTGCTTCCCATCCCACATACTCTTCTTACAATGTGACCTTGATGCACTTTCCATTGAGTAGCGGGGTCTAGTTCCCTCTCTGTGAATCTGGACAAGCATTTGGGCTTCTCAGGTGGATCAGTGGTAAAGAATCCACCTGCCAATGCACAGTACATGGGTTCGATCCCTGGGTTGGGACTATCCCCTGGAGAAGCGAATGGCAACCCACTGCAGTATTCTTGCTTGGAGAATTCCATGGACAGAGAAGCCTAGTGGGCTACAGTCCATGGGGTCGCAAAAGGGTTGGATATGACTTAGTGACTAAACAACAGCAAAACAACTGATAGAATATGGTAGGAAAGCTATTCTGTGACTTCTGAAGCTGAATCTTGAAAAATCCCACGCATTTTCACCTGGTTCCCTTAAAATATGTGCTCAGAATCCAGGTGTAATATGGTGAGAAAGCCACACAGAGAAACCACATGAAAAGAACATATGTAAATATTGTGGCCCACTGCTCAGCTGAGGTCCCTGTGGACCTCCAGGTAGACCTGTAAATGAAGATGCTTTCAGATGATTACAGGCCCCAGTTGTTGATTTCCCTCCAGCTGTAGCCCCAGATATCATGGAGCAGAAACAAACCATCCCCACTCTTGTCCTCAGAAGTGAATTATAGACCCACTTTTCTCATGTAAGGAAAAAAACCCGCTTGTGGAACTGTTGTTTCTCCTCTGGCCACAAGAGGGAGACCTTGTTCCTTGGGAAACCTGTAAGTTGCAGAAACCATGCTTGCTTCCAATCTCTTATGGCCTGCAGGGAACCCTACTTAAGAGTTGCAATGAATTTTCCATCTTTTTCCCCACAGGGCCTGGTGAAGTCAAGTGGCTAAAGTAAAACTTACAGTTAAAAAGAGTGCGTATCTTGAATATGTATGAGCCCTAAAGATCCCCTCATTTAGAAGAAACATAGGCTCTTTAACTTCACCTTTGGAACCAGAAAATTGCCATGGAGACTGCATGTTTAGGCTTCAAAAAGAAACAATTCTAGTTTGCCCTTTGGAGTCATTGGGTGAAAGTGGACTGTCTGCCTCTGGCTGCTGGTCTTAAGCTCCCTAGAAGGTCACATCCACTGAAGTGGAGCAAATGTGGTAGGTGCCAGGCCCGTGGCGGTCTGCAGAGCTTGCCTGGGAGAGGCTGGGGCTTCTGCTTGTGGTTTCTGGACCGCCACTATACCACTGCCAAGACTCCTACGCTTCTGGTGAACACTGTGGTGAACTTTGGTAAAGGAGGCTGCTGGAGGTCATTTTCAATTACCTCCCACATCATGGGTTAGTCCTATTAACAGATGTTTTCCCTCTAGGGTTTTTTTTTTTTTTTTTCAGATTATTATTATCCATTGTGAAATGTGCATCACATAAAATTTACCGTGTTAACTACTTTTGAGTGTACAGTTCAGTGGCATTTGATATATACACATTGTAGTGCAACCATCACCACCATCCATGTCCAGAAGTCCTTTCATCTTGCAAAACAAACTCTACACCCACTAAGCAATAATTCCTCATCCCTTTCTCCCCCCAGCACAAAATCACCCTTCTGCTCTCTGTCTCTGGATTTGACTTCTCTATATGTCTCATAAGTGTAATCATACTGTTTTTGTCCTTTTGTTGTTCACTGATTTCTGTTAGCATAATGCCCCACAGGATCATCCATGAGGTAACATGTATCAGAATTTCCTTCTTTTGTGAAGTCTAAATAATATTCCATTATATGTATATACCACATTTTGTTTGTCCACTGATCCCTCAGAGAACATTGAGGTTGCTTTTACCTTTTAGATATTGTGAATAATGTTGCTATGAATTGGAGCATGCCAAATAACTCTTTGTGTCCCTGCTTTCAGATCTTTGGGGTATCTACTCAGAACTGGAAATGTCGGGTCACACAGTAATTCTGTTTTTCATTTTTCGAGGGTCCTCCATACTGTTTTCCACAGCTGCTGCCCAACTTTACTTTCCCATCAGCAGTGCACAGGACTTCCAGTTTCTCCATATTCTCACCAACACTTGTTATTTTTGGTATTGTTTTGTGTTGTTTCCTAGTAGCCATCCTAATAGGTGTGAGATAGCCCCTTTAGTTTTTAAAGCCAGCTGCCCTCATATCTCTTAAGGGAGAAGGATGTCACCATGACGCCTGTCAATAGATAGTCTTTGGGTAGCTGGCTGTCTCTGTTGTCTCTGGTAAGGACAGTAACTAACTGAGGTCATCACTCTCTCTCTGGGGGCAAGCTAATATTCTAAGCCCTCACTGGCAGGGTTTGCTTCTTAGGTGGCTGAGAACTTTTCTGTCGTGCCTTTAGGCAATATGGTGTAACAGCTCAGAGCGTGGACTGTGGAGTCAAATGCATGGGTTAAAATTTTGGTATTGCCTTTTATTAAATCTCGAACAAGTTACCTTGCCTCGGTTTCTTCCCATGTAATATGGAGCTAATAACAGAGTCATTATAAGGAGTAACTAAGTTAATACATAGACACTTAAAGCATTTTGATCCCTGGTTGTCACTCAGTAAATAGTGGCAGTCGTTACCCGTCTGTAACGCACCATAATACCGGCCACAACTTCATCCAGCCTCCCAAGTGTCGAAGATAGTTACTGTTACCACCTACTGTTTTTTAAGTGCAAAAGCTGAGGTTTAGAGACCTTCAAGATATCACAGCTGGTTAGAGGAGCTGGAATTGGTTCTCTGAGCCTGGCCCCAGGACCCTCTCCTAACACGTTCTGTGTTGGTGACTCTGATTTTGGCAGAACAAATGACAAAGAGAGCTTTGTCCTTGGTGAGGAAAGGCAGCTCTCACCAGCAGGCAGTTGGAGCCTGGTAAGCATTCCATCAACTTTCCCCTTTGTGTCTGTCACCCATGAATGAAGAGCAGATGGTAACGTTGCTGCCAGCCACTCATTTGTCAGATGAGCACTGACTTGGCCATGCTCATTATAGAATTAATTTGTAGGTCTTGGTGGTTTTTAACAAAGCATGTGAATTGTAGGTCTCCACAAGAATCATCAACTTTAATTTAGAAGTGCCTTTGAATCTAATAGTCCATTTTTACTTGCATTAAGATAGCAAAGGGAAAAAACCTCTGAAAAGGCTCTGTATGCCTTGAACGAAAAATCAATTAGATGGTTCTGTGTTTCAGTAACATACACGAGAAACTTCTGAGTACTTTGTTAAAATGGGATAATGTGCCCCACTTTTAAAATTCAAATTCTAGTGCACTTATCTCTAGGATTTAGCAAAAAATAATTTTCTAATAATAAAAGTCATTAACAGTTATTTGACATCGTAAAGATTAGCTTACTTGGAGAATAAAATTGATCCTGATACAAGTATTGGTTTTGAAGATGAAAGCATCAGAAATCCCGTGTAACTCTTTGCCAGAAGAAAGATAACCATAAGGCTATTCCTTAGATATTTTTCTTTTTTGTAATATGGAATGAGCAAGATATTTACATTTTAGAGTCACAAGGACCATTAAAAAGAAAAACTTTTCTGAAATATAGTAAAACATGATTAATTTGCACTCTTTGTTGACCCTGTGTATTTGGAATTCATCATAATTCCATGTGGGTTGGGATGACATTTCCCTTTGCTGTATCTATGATGAAAGGATTTGTCAAATACATTCCTACAATGAGTAAGGGAGATTTTAAAGCAGTTTTATCATTTTTGTCTGCAAATGGTGCCACTGATTTTGAGTAAGTCTTTTCTCTCCCTCTCATTACCATAGGCCACCAGGTCTCTCTCCAGGCTCATGGCTCCACCCTTTATCTTCTCAGCAAATACATGTTTGGAGCACAGACAGATCCCACAGGTCTGTGTATAAATCGAGCATCTCTTCTTTCCCTGCCTGGAGCAGGCTTCCCTGAAAGACTGCCTGTTTCTATCAGGGGCACCATCTCCAAGCGTATCAGTGAGAGGAAACCGTCTTGGAGTCAAACTTCCATCTCCCTCATAAGGCCTTTCTGGGATTGTCCCCGGGTTCAGTTCAGTCTATCAACTGCCTCTTCAGTTTCAAGTTCTTCTTCATTCCATTTCCTAGCCCTTGAGATAGCTCCATGGTTATGCAGTCCTTACACCCTGACACTGACCTGACAGTTACTCTCGCTCTTGAGACTTGGTTAGGCTCCCTCAACCATCAAACCATCATCCCATTCCTGGATTAAAGCTGTTCGACCTATTCAGTGGTTTTGATACCTGTATCATAGCTTCTCCATAGAATTATCAAAGTAACTTTTCTAAAATTCTTATGTTCATACCATTTTTTTCTTCTTAAGGACCTACCATGTCTTATTGCATATTAGATAAAATATAAATGTATCTTCCCTATATGTAAAGCCCTGCATCGTGTGATTCTACTTTGGTTATTCAATATTTCCTTTATTAGTTTTTTGAGTAATTCTGCTGGTCTAGTCAGGCCATTTCCTTTATCTCTGCTCTTTCCCCCACCCCCCTGCCCTTCCTGACTCTCTCTCTCTCTCTCTTTCTCACACACACATACACACACATACACACACACACACACACACACACACACACACACACACAATACCAGTTTCCTCTTCTATTAGAGGAAGAGAGGTTATTCTTCTTGGGATGCCCTATGCACCATTCATCCAAATTCTATCAAATTAAAGACGATTTATTTAAAAGTCACCTTCTCAAAAAAAAAAAAAAAAAACTACCTGAGATTAGATTTCATCTCACATTAGGCTTCTAAATAATCTTGGGACATATAATCTTCTGTATAGTCTTGGAGCTGGATTCAGTCACACCTCACATCAAGTTTAGCACTACCTCCCACAGCAGCCCTGAGAGGTTCTTTATTCCTCCAAGCTGGTGCTGGACCAGAACTCTGTCATGAGCTGTGGATGAAACAATGAGGTGCCTGCTCTCAAGAAGCTTCCACTCTCTCAGTAGGGGAGACAGACAGTTCAGTGGCCAAGCAGGAAAAGTGAAGCGACAGAAGATGGTATAGGCAAGGTCGGAAGGAAAGGTGATGCTTGTGTGTGTCCCGAAGGCTGAAGAGGATTTACCCCTCACCAGGGGTAAATCAGAGAAGCAGACAGGCCAGAGAATCATTCCCAGGAACAGAGCAGCATGGAATGGCCTTCCTTTTTCTGAGCTTCGCTGGCACGTATGCATCCAGTCAGCTGTATGCCACCTGTGTTTGCAGATCACCTGGAAATCAACTTGTGTAACAAACCCTGATACCCTCTAAACAGATGATACTTTTTAAACGAATGGTCATGTTTTCTATTCCTTATGTACCCTTCACATTGCCTGGTAATATCAGGTGCAAAGTAGGGGCTACTCTGTGTTGTAACATAAGGGATACAGTAGACACATAGTAATAATGGATTTGCCCTGCTTGTCCAGCATTCTGAATCCCAGCCATTTATTCCTTCCTGCCTCTGTCTCCTGTTATCTGTCCTTCCATTGCCTTTTGTGACCAGCACTGTATGCATAGGAGATAACTGATGTGTGTTATGGAAGCGCCTTTAGCCGTGGGAGGAGATAGAGCTGGTTGGGCCACGTGGGAATGGAAACTATTGTCTTGAGCTTTCAGATTGAAGGGTTTAAACAAGGAAGTTAACCAGCCACAGAGTGGTGCTCCATAGTTGTTTATTGAATGATCCCTTTATAATAAGTTTTGTGATAAGTTATGATCATTCGGAGCTTGATAAGTCATTGCGAAAGAATTCTTTCCTTATCAGTGATGCTTATTAAGACCCTTAGATTCTTGAAACAGATCTGCTTCCCATCTGAAGCTCCACCCACCACTATCTCCCTTCAAAATTTTTGGCTCTGGTGTGGCAAACTGTAGCAGAATTTAGTACTTACAGATTAGTTTTGTGTGGGAGAGGGGTGGGGAGAAAAGAAATTTGTGGCAGTTTTTCCTTTTAGGATGGATGTGACAGATGCAGCAGCTAATTGTCCCCCACTATCAGTTATACTTTCTTCTGTATTAATAGAACCTGTGATTTTTAGTTGGACACGTGGTTGCCCTAAATAAATACTCCATTTCCCACACTCCCTTGCAGCTGGTTGTGGCAATGTGACTAAATTCAGAGCATGGGATGTGGGTGGGTGATTTCAGCAACCCCTCAGTTGAGTTCTTTAGGAAGGAAGCATGCTCTCCCCTTCCTGACTTGTCCTCCTTCCCTCGGACTGGAGCAGGGCTGTAGTGGTTTGCTCTCCTGGCCCCTGGAGACAAGGGCCACGCCCTCGGGGAGGAAGATCAACGCTACAGAAGGAGCCTGGGGCCCTGACTGGGGCGACCACGGCCACCCCAGCCTGCTTACACTTGCAGCTGCTCTCTCAGAGAGAAAGAATTGTCCCCATTAAACCAGGATCGGGGCTTCCCTAGTGACTCAGACAGTAAATGATCTGCCTGCAATGCAGGAGACCCAGCTTCAATTCCTGGGTCGCAAAGATCCCCTGGAGGAGGGAATGGCAACCCTCTCCAGTATTCTTACCTGGAGAAGTCCATGGACAGAGGAACCTGGCAGGCTATCATCCATGGGGTCACAAAAAGCCGGACACAACTGAACGACTAACCCTTTCACTTTCAAGCTAGGATTATGTTAGGTCTGTGTTTCAGCAGCTAATTAACACATTAGGGGATAAACAGTTACAAAGTTCAGACAGTGTCAGCTGAGTGATATGAACAAGAGGAGAAACATACTTTTAAAGGTATTTAATAAGACTCTTTTTTTCAAATCAGTACAAAATTTTAAATACAAAAATGATTTGTTATTGACATGTCTCAAATCTATCATGGAAACTCAAAAAAAGTTACCAGTCTGTTCACCATTCATGGTTATCTGTAAAATATTTTGAGAACAGTCACCCACTGAAGACATTCTTCGCCCCTGTGGGATGTTACCCTACATTCAAACTCTGTATTGAAATAACAATATTGTCAGTTTGGTCCATTTCACATGGAAAAGTTCTAGTTAATTTTGAATTACTAGGAATTGTAGCACTGTCCCTAAACTTTAGCACATGTGCTTGTTTCATCTGCCTGTACACTCAGAGTGTTAACATGATGTGTAACACTCCAAAGGGAAACACAGATGCATAGATAATTACTTAAAACTCTTTTTTAAATTAAATGGAGTAATTCATTTAGCTCTGAGATTAGCACCATTGTATAATAGAATACACAGTATCTGGCATAGATTTTGCTCCTCTCCTATCTAAAAGTTAGAAGCATATGCCTGATAATACACAAACACACACACACACACAGATGCAATTGAGTAACAACCAATAAATAAGTTGGAAGGTATTTGAAAAGTGAAATTTGGTTTTGACTAAAAAGGTACTTCCTCTCTTTGTGGAAATAAAAAGCCCATACATGTACAGATAAATACAGTTTTATAAACGAGCTGAGCTGACTTGCTTCCGAGCCATTTCCATGCAGCTATTCAGCAGATGGAACCCAAGTGGACCCAAGTGGCCCTCACAGCCGTTTGCCCACAACCAGCACCCTCAAGACCAACCCAAAAGATGTTTGGCCACATAGGTGCTATCTGCTTTGAAAATGAAGGTTGAGTGGGATATGTTTCTGATGGGAAAAGTTTGTCATATGTTTAGCCATGAGTAAGAAACCACGTGATAATGAACTCATTTCTCATTCTAACGAATTGAGAACAAATGGTGCTTGTATACCATATAAGGAAAAGAGGGAAAAGACAGATACTAGGCTGAGGAGAACATTTTCGATGGTTAAAAGGATTCCGATTTCACGTAGACACAATTCCATGTGTGTTTATATACCGTATTTATTTGTGTATTTTCCCATCTGTACCTATCACCTTGTTTCCTCACTCTTAATTTTGAGGAGAAGATACAAGACTTCACCACCATAGCCCCACATTATTCCCCCCAGTGGCTTATAGTATCAGCAGCATACTCATAGCCAACTTGAAATGCTTTGTCTGTGTTTTGAGACCAGATGTTAATATGCAAAGCAATTCATATGTAACTAAGTGAAAACCTGGAAAAATATTTATTTTTCTCTTTAAAATTGTATTGATTCTTGTACTTGTGGGGTGACATAAAAAGCATGTGCTGTCATTGCCCTTTAACATTCCACACGGCTCTTTCACAAGTTGCTTCCTGCATTTTTGGGTACTTACAGCAGGAAGTAACATCCATTTGTTCATTTAAGACTTCAGAAATTATTTTTTCAGAAAAATTTTTTTTTCCTATATAATCCTGAAGCTCCCCTTTCTTTCCCCAAGTAAAGGACAGCTTAGATTTAGGGAATTCACTCTGGAACCTCAGATGACACACGGATTTGTATGTATACTACGCAGGGAAATTTCATTGAAATTCAATAGCTACTAAAAAGTACTGATATCCCCTTCATGCATGAAACCTCATTGTAATTATTTGTGTGTGTAGCCAGAGGAAGGGGATTATTATATGCATGTAAACACAGTTAAGAACTGCTATTGATAATGAACTTTCCACAAGACTGGAAAGTTCGGCTGGGAGAGGGTTATTTTTTTTTTCTTATGACTTCTAGGTGTTCATATTAGTTGATTCATAGTGTAAATTACATGGAGACAAGAAGAAAGAAAAAAAAAAAATCACGGGAAAGGAAAATACAAGCAAATACATTTGTTCCTTGAGGAACAAATGAGTTACTTTCCGCTCATGTCTCCCAGCTGGTTTGTTAGCTTCTTCTGGGGCACTCACTGTCTTAAGCCCCACAAAAATGTGTCATCCAGTGCTCGGCACAGAGAAGGCACGAGTAAATACACTACAGTTGTTCTTCCAGGGACACTGGACATACAATTCTGAGTAGAGCTCTTGTAAAAGACACAGCCTCCAACAGGGGTGAAATATCCTGTGGACTAAAGCCCTACCCTGGTTCTTCGTCCCCGTCTCACTGGGGAAGAGCACTGCAGGACACCCCCACATACCAGGGCAAAATATCTGCACAAATACAGAGGAAATTATGCAAGTAAATACGGTATGTAATTGTTATCACTGACATTTCTTTAAGCCATATTTATAAATATTTTAAAGTAAACAATATGAGTGAGTGACTTTCATTGCCTATGATGCTCTTTCATACTGAAATACTTCGATCTGAATTAAGCAGGTTATCATGGAAGCACATAACATAAGCAGCTAATACAATTCCAGTGGGTACAACACGAGTGTCAGTACTTGATACATAAAATCTATCCCATCATTTTCAATCACAGGCTGCCGTGCAGAGCATTAAGCATGCATCTTAGTTTTTATTTGTACATGTCGGTTCAAATTTTCACTTAAATATAACTTTCCAACTATATAAATGTTTCGAAGCAATTATGTTTCTCATTTGGATTTTGGGGGTGCATCATTTTCTTTTCTTCCATTAAATCTCTCTCTTTGCTTTTTTTCTTTTTTACATGGGATACAATAAATATCCTGAAAAAGAGGAGTGGACGTACTGCCCCGCGTACAGCCCCGCGGCCTGTTCGGAGGGCATCTGCAGGAAGACCCGGTCTCCGGGCCGGAGCAGCAGCACGGCGCTGCCGGACGCCTGGTCCAGGAAGCCCTTCTTGTACTCGTCGTAGGTGTACATCACGGGCTCGTTGTTCCTGAACAGAGCAACCCACACGTTGCCCCCCTTGCAGTGAACGTGGTAGACAAAGTAGTAGACCCCGGGGACCTCGCAGGTGAAGATGCCCGTCTGCGGGTTGTAGTTCTGTCTGCCGTTATAGAGCAGTTTGTCGAACTTCACCGGGGCCCCCACGGGCGGGAAAGGCGCCGTCAGCTCGGCGGTGAACGCGGGCATCTCGTAGGCCGGCCCTCCTCCGTTCTTGGCTTTCTTAGCCCCGTAGGCGTGCGGGGGTTTCGCTCCGTCGATGCCCAGCCCCATATCTGGCAGGTACTCTCCATGGGGTGGTGGTGTCGGGGGCATCACAGCTGGGGGCCCCGGGGGCCCCGGAGGGCCTGGGGGTCCAGGAAGGCCTGGCTGGCCTTGGGGACCCAGGGCACCAGGCTTCCCCGGGGGGCCATGAAGTCCTGCTACTCCAGGCTTCCCTACTCCAGGGAACCCCGGGGGCCCTGGGAGACCGGGTTCTCCTTTGGGGCCGGGAATTCCAGGTGGTCCAATGGGGCCACTCGGGCCTGCAATCCCTGGGATGCCTGGGGGGCCCTGTAAACCCTGATCCCCTGGGATTCCTGGCTCTCCCTTTGGTCCAAGCAGCCCTGGGGCGCCCGGTAGCCCTGGCAAGCCTTTGAGCCCAGCCTCCCCCTTGGGCCCTATGGGACCTGGCAAGCCCCTCATGCCAGGGGGCCCCACTTCGCCCAGGAAACCTGGCTTTCCTGGGAAGCCTTGAAGCCCTGGCTCACCCTTCGGTCCTGGGGGCCCCTGTGGCCCCACAACCCCACCTTCTCCTTTGGGTCCAGGAAAACCAATAGCACCTGGAGGACCCATAGGACCTGGAATTCCAGGCAGGCCTGGCTCTCCTGGGGGACCCCCCAATCCAGGAGCACCTACTGGTCCTTTCTCCCCCCTTGGTCCCAGAGGCCCAGGAAGACCCCCGACGCCCCTGTCACCTTTGGGTCCAGGGAAGCCTG
This sequence comes from Dama dama, assembly GCF_033118175.1. Lineage (NCBI taxonomy): Eukaryota > Metazoa > Chordata > Mammalia > Artiodactyla > Cervidae > Dama > Dama dama. The sequence goes on along the minus strand of NC_083711.1, from coordinate 47,619,346 downwards.
GTTTCCCAACCCCTGGGAGGCCTGGGGGTCCTGGCAGCCCTGGCAGGCCTTGCTCCCCTTTACCACCTGGAAATCCTGGCTGCCCGGGGATCCCGTCCTGGCCCGGTTTGCCAATTCCAGGTATCCCAGGAGGTCCTTGAACCCCTGGGACCCCGATAGGGCCTTGTGGCCCAGGTTCGCCTGGAGGGCCTGGCTTTCCCAGGGGGCCCTGGGGCCCAGGGAAGCCTGTCACCCCTGGTTTACCCACTCCTGGAAGTCCTACAGGGCCAGGAGGGCCGTGCATCCCTGGAGGACCCTTCAGGCCTGGCAGACCCGGCATCCCGAAGCCCTTCTCTCCTTTAGGACCCTGAAGGCCTGGGGGGCCTGGTGGTCCTTTGGGTCCTCTCTCACCTTTGGCACCTGGTTGCCCTGGTAACCCTGGCCCACCTGGCTTCCCAATGCCAGGAAGTCCGTGAGGCCCTGGAGGCCCTTGTGGTCCGGGGATCCCCATGGGTCCGATCTCCCCCTTGGGTCCGATCTCCCCTTTGGCCCCAGGCATTCCCATGGCTCCTGGCTTTCCTGGCATTCCGGGCATACCTGGCTTCCCAATTCCTGGATACCCCTGCGGCCCCGGTTTTCCTTTGACTCCAGGTATCCCCTGACCCGGTAAACCAGGGGGCCCAGGTGGTCCTCTTGGGCCAGGCTCTCCACGGGGACCTTGCTCCCCTCGCAGACTGGCTAGTGGTATTTCTACTGGGAGAAGGGAGAGAGAAAGAGGAGGGCACAAGGAAGGAGGGGGGAGAGAGAGAGAGATTAACACTGATCATCCTTCACTGCATTTCAATCATTATTTAGTTCTGACACTTTGGCCCGTTAATTATCAAGAGAAAAGATGAGGAGTAATGTGTTCATATTCCAGGACTGTATGGCCTGTATTTAATGGACAATTAAGCTGTTAGTTTCTTTGTCACGTCTGAGATACTGTTTTGAGAAACGATATCTGCAGCTGCTTTTATCAGTGTTCAGTTCAGTTCAGTTCAGTCACTCAGTCCTGTCCGACTCTTTGCAACCCCATGAATCACAGCACGCCAGGCCTCCCTGTCCATCACCAACTCCTGGAGTCCACTCAAACTCATGTCTATCGAGTCGGTGACGCCATCCAGCCATCTCATCCTCTGTCATCCCTTTCTCCTCCTGCCCCCAATCCCTCCCAGCATCAGTTTAGGTTAAGTAAAAAAGCTAACAAGTAATGAAGAAATATTTTTCCCAGTACAAACTTGGAAATATTATGGTGTGTTCACTATAAAGAGTTCAAAGAAGGATAAAGAAAAATCAAAGTTGTGTATAAGCTCCACTACTCAGAGATAATTGCTTGACATTTATGTGTATTTCTATCTCATGTGTTCTATATATACATATAAATGTATATATGTGTACATATATGTGTGTGTGTGTGTACTTTAAACAATGTTGGAGTCATTTTTATTTTTTCTGTTTTACCCCAACTTGTATTTTTCTATGTCCTTGAGTTTTAAATGTAATAATATATGGTAAAATAATGTTTTCTCCTGTGCTGAAGTATAGTATGATGTAGGATGACGGTCATTATGATGTGAACCCAGGGAAGAATAGAAGCATTTTATTTTGTATGTGGTTTAATGACATCTTAAACCTCTGTCTTCTGGAGTCAAATTGATTTATTTAATTTCTTTAATATGCTATAGGATTTCCTAAGCCTCAGATATTTCTTTAATTTAATAAGCTATTTCTCACTTGCAAATTTGGTTTCGAAACGGGAGAAATGAATTAGGTATGTTAGGATGATAAGCAGTACAGATAAGGAACCAACCTGGGATCAGGAGCAAGAAGCTTTCTGGCCTTGAAATGAGATCTTGACTGGGTTACTTAAGCCATCAGCATCTTTGCTTGCTTATCTGTATGGCAAGTGTGATACACCTACACTACAAGCTTGGATAATAGATGTGAAAGGCATTATGCTTCCTCGAATTGTTATCAGAATACAAAGCACATGCTGTTACACTGACTAAGCTATGCCTTGCAGAGAAACAAAACTCTGGATCTCCCGTGCTACTGGGAGTAAGGAATAACATCAAGAAAGGAAATTCATGGCCCCAAAGTCTTATTTTTAACCATTAGTTGCATCTTAATCCTGCTGTTGTATTTTTCACTGACCTACTGTCAGGGAACAAAATAGAACCACAGAACTCATATGTTTTTCTAAATTCCTCAGTTGCAATCTGGTACCCATCTGAATAAGTACAGGAAGTTTCAAAATCCAGGCCGGCCATTCAAGAAAGGAAGGAAAACAAATGACTGAGTAATCCCCCAAGTGGAATATCAGCTCCCAAAGAGAAGAAAATATAGCTCCTGAAAGAAGGAAATACTTCTGTTGTGCTAATAGACCTTACTATATGTGATTAAGGTGTGCCATTTCTAAGCAGGGGTTGGGTAGCTCCTGTATCGAGCAGCGTCTTGGGCAGGGTCATGTCATCTTCATCAGGGGTCCCCAGTGTCCAGCCCGCGCCTGGAGTTCACTCTGTCCTTACTTAGGCTTTGTTGAATGACCAGCTGTAGCAACTCAGAGTTCTTAGGCGGCTTTAGCGTTTATTTAGTACTTACCTTATGTCATCAACTCTCTCAATAATCCTACTTTACAAGTGAAGAAAAGTGGTTTCAGAGAGGTTGAATGACTAGGTTTCTCTCATTTCTGGCCTCTGGGCACCCAGGCCTACTGGCTCCAAACCCCACAGTTCCCCGCAAGTAGAGCTCCTGCTTTTGTGGGGACCATTGGGAAGGGCGTCCATTCCTCAAAGGGAATTGCTACTCAGATTGCAATTCCTTTCCTGCAAGTGCGAGGTTTCCTAGCTTTCTTACAAACCAACTGAGTGTTTAAGAAAAATGTCTCTTGGGAATTCCCTTGGGGTCCAGTGGTTAAAACTCAGCACTTTCACTGCCGAGGGCCCGGGGTTCAATCCCTAGTCGGGGGACTAAGATCCCATAAGCTGTGCGGTGCGGCCACAAAAGAAAAAGAAAATGTCTCTCACAGTGATAGGTATTTAGCAGGTGTTGAATAACTAGTGACTATGCCTAGAAAGTAATGGAGAGATTTTCAGGTGTCATCCCTAGACGCTGTCTGTGCTCTTCAGGCTCCTTCTGTTGATTATTGATTGACATGTGTAGCAGCTTCCTTTGAGCTGTCTTAAGAGCACATTTATCTGGCATCTAGTTACATATTTTATTTTTTAACATCACAGGTTCTTACCACATTTCTCTCCTAGTTCTGAAGACTGACATCATATATATATATAATTTTTTTCAGTGCTTTATCCCTCAGCGTTTAGCTGAGAGCCTGACACTGGAAGAGATGCTCATTAGTTGCAGTGTGTTTGGATAAAGAAATAATGAATCAGGGAATTAACTATTTGTTATTAAATCCATCTTGTGCCATTTGATGCTGTTGAATTAAAGCACAACATAAAATTATAACTATGTCTTTCTTTAAGAGTTGAACTTTTTCAAGGATAGCGTTTAAAACACAGTAGGCATTTAATGAAAGTCAGACATACAGGCTGAAATAAAAACACCCAAAATTTAGTTCTTGCCACCCCCACCTCATTCTTGGGGTTTGGGGAGGCTGCTATTTCACAGCAGTACCGAAGCATGTTACCTTTGCCTTTCTTGGGCGCCGCTTCCTTGCCCATTCTCGGTGCCGGCTGAACTTCCTTCCTATATTGGGGTAGGTGTGGATACTCTTTGCCATACTGCATGTGGGGCAGCTCCTTGCCCACGTTCAGGCCATCTTTGCCCAAAGGCATATGAGGTACTTGCTGGCCCAGGGGCTGGTATTGCGGAATTTGCGGTGGGATCTGAGCAGGAATTTGAGGTGGCAGCGGCTTGATTCCATAGTAGGCACCAGCTTGGATGAGCCGGACGGAGCCCACAGAAAGGGTGAGCAGGACTCCCAGCAGCTGCAGAGGGGAATGTGGCCCAGCCATCACCTGTGGGGGAAGACACGCACCCAGATGGTGAAAACCGGCCGGCCAGGTGACCAGAGCTTACTTGAGAAAGAAAAGGAAGCGTACGTAGTCTTTATCAGCAGAGCCTCATGAGTGGAAGACAAATGAAAGGGAAAATGTCACCTTTCAATAGAAAACAGACAAAACCCAGGGAAGAGTAGGATCTACCAAATGAAGGCAATTGGTGAGACTGTAGTCTATGGGCGGGGACTTCCCTGGTGGCTCAGTGGTAAAGAATCCGCCTCCCAATGCAGGACACGTGGGTTCGATCCTTGGTCTGGGAAGATGCCCTGGAGAAGGGAATGACAACACATTCCAGTATTCTTGCCTGGAAAATTCAATGGACAGAGGAGCCTGGAGGGTTACAGTCCACGGGGTTGCAAAAGAGTCAGACACAACTTAGTGACCAAACAAAAACAGGCTATGGGGAGCCTGCTAGCTGTCTCTGAACATGACCTCAGCCTTCTTCCACAGTACTGGCACCTCTGACTCTAAGCTGGAGCAAAGCAAGCCTAGACCGAAGATGTTTCATTTAGATGTGGCCACGTGACAAAGTTCTGGCCTGTTGGGTGTAGGTATAATGGGCACAGCTTCCAAAAAGGCTGTAAAGGGGGAGTGGACATGTCTAGGGCTATAGAGTGAAAACTGTGCATTGAGGATGGCAGAGCAAAAAGCTTGAAGAAATCTTGGCCTTGGTTGAACTTGGTGGGGTTATAAGCATGTGTAAGGGTTAAAGAGCAAACAAGGACAATAAAAACCAAAGACATCTGAATTGGAAAGAAGGTACTTCATGTGACAGCCCCAAATGTCATTAAACAACAAAAAATAATCGCCGTTATAATTACATACACACAAGGATACCATTTCTTTCTTCTAATTATGTACTGTGAAGTCATTTGTTTAGAATTCAGTTAATTGGACCTGGAGATCACTGAAGTTTCTCTTTGTACTATTATGAAAGAAAGGAGTTTTCAAAGCAAATTTGTTGCATAAATGAAAGATGTTTAAACAACTCACAAGGATAAACTTTTTAAGCCTTTTAACAGCACCCTTTGAAAGTTAGTAATTAATAGAATAAATATAAGTGAGGCTTATCTGTTTATTAAAAACAGCTTGAGAAGACAGACATCTGTTTGGAGACGCCCAGGGCTGAAGATGGAACAGCCCAGGGAACTGCAGTTCTCACGAATTCCCACTAGAGGGCAAGTGTGGTGCACATCGAGGTCAGCTCAATTACTCCCAGATCTAAAACCACACACAAAGCTTTGTTCTCACATCTTGTTAAAGGGCTCACCAAAGTAGAGTGTTGTGGTAAGGCTGCAGAGAGAGAGAGACAGACAGACAGACACAGAGGGGAGGGGTGGGGGGCTGGAGGAGAAGTGGCAAGTTTCTCACAATGCTTAATGTAAATGTCTTCTGGAAAACTTTGAGTAAACGTGTGTCTACGAATTTTAATTTCCATTCTCCTGAGAGTTTGTTTTCTTTGTTTCTGCCTTACTTAATCCTGGATCTTAGTTTTTCACTTCTCAGAAAACGTGCGTTGACAATGCAACATCTTATTCAAATGTAATGCTGAGAGTGTGAACAGGCTATAGAACTGACTAATAAAAAGCACCTAAGAAAATAGTTAATAAGAAGCTTTACCATTAAATTCATTGCATTACAATTTTTTAAAAATATACTAATCATTTCTTCCCCTTCGGGGAGGAAAAAATGAAGAAATATCTGTCAGCAAAAAGATTTATAAAACTTTCTCCATTTCATAAATCGGAATAGTCTTTAAGAACTGTTTGTTTCAAGTGTATTATAAATGGGAGAAGACAGCTGTTATTTTATGTCCTTATAAGAGCAATTAATTGTTATAAATCATTTGGAAACAGTCACAAAATTAATATTGATTTATACCCGGTAATAGTCAAATTTATTTTAGATGAAAAAAGAACATCTGTTCTAAGTACTCAGCAATGGCTTATTGAGTACTTACCAGACACAGTGAGATACCTGTCCATGGATTACAAAGATAACTATAATATGGTCAAGAGGTCCTGCCATCAAGAATCTTAAACTGTTTTAGTAGGAGTGACAGATATGTAACCTATTAATGAGTAGCAAAGGATATCAGGAAAAAGTAAATTTTCCTCTCACTTTTGTTCTTTAGTGTCTAAAATCCTGCCCCTTTGAAGTAACATTTTCCTTTGTATTTTCCAAGAGATAATCTATGAAGATGCACATTTAATATGCACCCATTTAAGACAAACTACACTTATTCTACACACCACTATTTCTTACTATTTTCATGCAGAAGACCATAAATTCATCGCAGTTCTGTGTATCTGAACAGATCCCTTCAGCTTCTTCTTTGGTTAAAAATGAGACTCAGTTGTTCTCTAAGCCCCATCTGATTCTAACATTCGGTGTCTCAGGCAGTCATTAGGGAGTTGACAATGGTAATCCATACTAGAAATAGCATGGTAATATCTGGTGATGTGTACCTGGGACTTAATTCTACCTTTGGTGGTTAATGAGTTCCATTATTCAACCCTAAACTTGTCCTTTGTAATAAGTTAGCAGGCCTGGTCCTTCACCTGTCCTTCAATTCAGTGGATGTGTTGGATTTACTTAATAAGCTTCAAACCAGGACGACCTAGTGAAACACCGGAGCATTGGAAAGGGGCGAATTCCTAGAAGAAGGCCAGTTCAGTATCAAAGGCCCACTGGAATTCTGCTCGACTGTGATTATTTCCTCTCACAGACTTGGCCTGTTTCTCCTGAAAACCACCCCTTTTGGTCTGCCATCTGCCATTTCTCTGGATCTTTATTTAAATAAACTCCGCTCAGTTGTAGCGTGAATATTTACATAGGGGCCCTGATTAGAATTTAGCACTTGACTTATCCTTACTCATTTCCCTCTTGTCCCTGAGGATGTTTTTGGTGGTCAAAGTGTTGCGGAGGTTCTCCCCAAATCACTCAGAAGAACATCAGGCTTGTGTAACGCTGTACAGACTCCTGGTGGGAAGAGGGAGCCTCAGAATTCCTGCTGGTGAGAAACGGTGGTAGTGGGTTTTCTTGCCTCTTCCCCCCCCCCCCGCCCCCCGCCACCAACCAAGGGTTTAGAATGCAATAATCCTGTGAGTTCTATTTGATGTTTTCTTGGATTTCTATTTGGAAACTGATACGTGGTATGTGTGTGCACGTGAACATGAACATTCATACTGTGTGTGGACACTGGATTTTTGCCAGCCAGGCAGACTTAGTGATGGGTGTCATGTCATACATTGTAGAAGAAGCCAAAAGACCAGGAGTTGAGGTGTAGCTTTGCCATTCTGCATGTTCATGACTTTCTGCAAGTCCCTTATCTTCACTGTGCCTCAGTTTCCCTGCCTGTAAAACAGAAATTATGATCTCCGCCTCTCCCACAGCACTATTGAAGGGCACACATGATAATATGAATTCTTTGTAGGCTGAAAAGCACTATTCACATTTATTATTAATGGAGTGTGACCAAAGAGACAAATCAAAACCAACTGAAACGTCAAAAGACTTTCAAAGAAAGATGCTAGCCAAAGTAAATGTGAGGTTAACTGCAATAATGATAAACCTAACATGAAGAAAACAATAATGGCCATTAAAATGTACTTGTTAAAAATGGGAAAACAGAACAGCTGAACCAAGACAGTTATTCATTCTGGGGTGGGAGTTGCCAGTCCTAACATTCTGAACAGCCCTAAATGCTTCCCTGTATTTGGGCTGGGCTGCTGCAGAGAGTTTCAGTTTCCTCATGTGAAACCTGCCATGTAAATAACAGAATAGTGTGATATGTATTATTTTAGACGCTCTTCGGCGTTTTCTTAGTACGTTGATCCTCATGAGATTATGGCTTGCTGTCCGAAAGAATGTGTAAGTATTTAAGCCTTCAAGTTCAGTTCAGTCGCTCAGTCGTGTCTGACTCTGCGACCCCCACAGGCTGCAGCATGCCAGGCCTCCCTGCCCATCACCAACTCCCGGAGCTTGCTCAGACTCATGTCCACCAAGTGGGTGATGCTATTCGACCATCTCATCAGTCCTTGTGCTAAATCCAACTCTGCCTTTCCCACGGACAGCGTCCCCTTTCCCGGCATGTCTGTATGTGTATGTATGCGTGTCCGTGTCGTCTGTGGCGGACAAGCCTTCTCTCATCCTGCCCCTTCTGTGCCCTCTAATCACCCTGTCACACAGGGTCTGTAGTTTCTCAGGCCTTCAGATTCACACCTAAAACGGGAAAGTCAAGCAGCACCCTACTCCTCCAGTATTCAGCAGGATTGTTTAGAATATTCTCTCACGGTTGATTACACTTCTCGGGGCACTTCATTCACTGGATATGGATGTTTATGAGACAGCTACTAATCACTACAAACTGCTTGGAGATTGAAGAAAGAGAAGTGAGTTAGGTAAGTCCCTGATCTCATGAACTCACAGTTTAGCCTGGGGAGACATGTAATTAACAAGTTAAACGTAAATTTTGTAATCTCAGATTTGGGGGCTTCCCTGGTGGCTCAGTGGTGAAGAATCAGCCTACATTGCAGGAGATGTGGGTTTGATCCGTGGGTCAGGAAGATCCCTTGGAGGAGGAAATGGCAACCCACTCTAGTATTCTTGCCTGGAAAATACCATGGACAGAGGAACCTGGTGGGCTACAGGCCATGGGGTCGCAAAGAGACATGACTGAGCAACTGAACAACAACCCAAACACCTCAGATTTAAATGCTGTGAGGAAAACAAAGATGGGGAAAGCGCGTGGGAATGCCTTGGGGAGGCAGATGCTGTTTTGGAAGGGTGAGAAGGGAAGACATCTCTGAGGAAGTAAGTTTTGGATAGAGGTGTGAGGATTGAAAGCTTTAGTTATCTCTCTTTAAACAACAATACTGGAAAAAAAAAAAAAAAGAGTCCTATTAGTTACAAGAGATAGCTATATTAGTTCCAAGGTAGTTTTATACAACATCCATTAATGTAAACCCCTGTTTCAAAACTCTGTTCCTCATCTATGTCAGTCCTCATTTTGACCTCTTGATTGAGGGTATCCTGTTCTCTTTAGAGGATTCTTATTCTTTTTTTTTTTTTTTCTTTTTGCTGTGCCAGGGCTTAGCTGCAGCACTTGGGATCTCTGTTCTTCACTGCAGCATGTGGAATCTTTAGCTGCAGCTCACGAACTGTTTTAGTTGCGGCATGTGGGATCTATTTCCCTGAGCAGGGATTGAACCCGAGCTCCCTGCGCTGGGAGCACAAAGTCCTAGCCCCTGGACCACCAGGATCCTTATTCTTTTTAAACCCCTCTCCAGATTTCAGCCCAGCTGTATTGGTTTGCTGGGGCTACAATAACAAAGGACGCCAGACCGAGTGACTCAGGCAACAGAAGCGTATTTCCTCACAATGCTGGAGGCCAGAAGTCCAAGATAAAGGTATTGGTAGGGTGAGTTTCTTCTGTGGCGTCTCTCCTTGGCTTGTAGATGACTGTCTGCTCCCTGTGTCTTCACCTGGTCTTTCCTCTGTGTGTCTGTGGCTTAATCTCTTCATATAAGGACACCAGTCATGAGATTAAGGCCCACCCATTTGGCCTCATTTTAACTTAATTTCCTCTTAAAGACCCTATCTCCAAAGGCAGTCATGTTCTGAAGTATGGGAAATTAAGACTTCAGTATGTTCCCCTTCTTTCAGGGGAACACAACTCAGCCCGTAACACGTATAATTCCTCTAGTAGGCTCAATGCCTACCTCTTCTGTAAAGTCTTCCCTGCCTACCTCCTCAGACATCATTATTCTGCTAGCACTAGTGAAAGTTTAACAAAAAGTTAAATGCAGTCCCAATCAACATTATGCTTTTTTCTACTTTTTCCCACGAGACCTCAATATGATCGTGTTTCCTGAGAACAAGGAAAATGTGTGATATTCTTTGACTTCCTCAATATTTATCGACAAACCCTTACAATAAAAACTTGCCGTGTTGATAGGGGCTTTAGAAAAATATCGAATTCAGCCTGACTCCCAGTTTGGAATCCTTCCTACAACAGTTGTTGACAGAAGTCTTGCATATTTCCTACTTGAATATTAATTATGTTGGAAATATTCCTAAGGCAGCTGACTACCTTCTTGTGCAGCTTTTTTTTTTTTTTGCTATTTTTATTATCTGAGCAGCTTGTAGGGGAGACCCACCTTTTTTGATTCATAACTGGCAGTACATAGGTACCTTACTTTTAGTGAGTGGTGGAGAAGGCTGAAAGAAATGTATCCCCAAATTGGCTAAGGCAAAAGATAGATGGACACATGATCTTTTATTGCCATGCCAATAAACCCACCTTAGGGTCATCAAACTAGGGATATGTAACTTGTTGCACAATTTATTAGTATTACAAGACATTAACCACTCTATATGTTGATTAAACCCACTCAGGTTATGGTTTTATTGCCCTTTAGAATATTAACCAGTATTCTAATGCTAATTTTGTCAAATTTAACATTATCTCAGCATACTTTTTATCTGCTCATTACAATGAAAAATGCAGAGTTTTAATATTTTATTTCAAATTGACTTTGTCGTCATTTAAACCTTGACATGTTCATGTACAAATGAAAATTGTGTTTTTAACATTTTGAGTATTATGCTTTGATGGGGACACAAATTAAACAAAAACACAAATGTATGGTGTGTTGGATGATATGGAGGAAAACAAAAGAGAGGGCGGTACGGATGTTGAGATGATGAGCTCTGAAACCCACTTTATTGTAGAAATTGAGCCTTCTGCACTTGGATGGGCTGGCACCTGTGTTTTAAAGAAAGATAGAAACAATACTAATAGAGGGTACAGAGAGTTGGCCTGGTTGGGAAATCTGGAGGAGATTGTGATTGCTGCATGACAAAGAGAGGAAAGAAGATCTCCAGGGAAGGAAGAGTCAAGAAAGGAAAACATAATTTCAATTGAGCTCTTCTTGTTTATAATAGGATACCTATTATAAAATCCCTCCTCCATGTCCTCAGAGATGAAGAAACTCTTCTGTCTTTTTTTAAAAAAACTTTAAATTTTGTATTGTTTTGCCTTTTCATACTGTTCATGGGGTTCTCAAACCAGTCAATCCTAAAAGAAATCAGTCCTGACTATTCATTGGAAGGACTGATACTGAAGCTGCAACTTCAATACTTTGGCCACCTGATGCGAAAAACTGACTCATGGGAAAAGACCCTGGGGCTGGGAAAGATTGAAGGCGGGAGGAGAAGGGGACAACAGAGGATGAGATGGTTGGATGGCATCACTGACTTAATGGACATGAGTTTGAGTAAACTCTGGGAGTTGGTGATGGACAGGGAAACCTGGCATGCTGCAGTCCACGGGGTTGCAAAGAGTCAGACACGACTGAGTAACTGAACTGAACTGAAACAATAGCTATATTAACAACTTATTATGTATTACATTGTATTATGTATTAACATTGTGGTATTGACAAATGTTTTGATAGTTTTAGGTGAGTAGTGAAGGAACTAGCCCATACATATACATTCTCCCCCTGAATTCACCTCCCATCCAGGCTGCCACATAACACTGAGCAGGGATCCATGCAGTAGATACTTGTTGGTTATTCATTTTAAATAAAGCAGTATGTACATGCTCATCCCAAACTCCCTGACTATCCCTTTCTTCATCCTTTCCCCCGGCAACTATAAGTTCATTCTCTAAGTCTGTGAGTCTCTTCTTGAAACTCTTATTCTTCTGATGACACCTTCAGAAAACCTAATTCTTTGGGGGAATGCATTTTTGAGGGTAGGTAGACAAACAGTTCAGAACTGCTCCATATTAGCACCGGGCAAAATCAGTGACTATATTTGAGAAAACCAGAACTGCAGAATGGTTGGGGGAAGAAAAAAAAAAAAAAACATCAAAGTTATAATAATATTAGCTATGTGTTTAAGCACTTACTTTATGCCAGCACCATGAACATATTTCAGATACAAATCACTAATCTTTCATCCATTTACTCGGCTTTTTTTAATGCTAAACTCTTTCATATGGTATCTCCCCATCCTGTATTCATATATTAATAGTTGATTATTTTACTGAAATTCGAGGCTGTTACATTCCAAGTTAGAAAGTTTAAATTCTTACTTGAAAAGAGACAAACATCATATGATATCACTTATGTGTGAAAACTAAAAAGTGATACAAATAAGCTTATTTACAAGACAGAAATAGACTCAGACAGAAAACAAATTTATGTTTACCAAAGGGGAAGAAGGGGAGGGGAAAAATTAGGAGTTTGGAATTAAAATATATACACAACTATATATAAAGTAGATAACCAACAAGGAACTACTGTATAGTATAGGGAGCTATACTAAATATCTTACAACAACCTATAAAGGCAAGGAATCTGAAAAAGAATATATTATATATATATAAATTATATATAAACATATAAATTATAGACATAAATATAAATAAACTGAATCACTTTGCTACACACCTGAAACTAACACCACATTGTAAATCAACTATATTTCAATAAAATTTTTAAAAAGTATTTCTTATTTGATTATTGTTAGGAGCCTCATCAATATATTAAATAACCAGGTACAGATCTAACTATATTTCCACTTTTTTCCATCTTGTCCTCCAAATTCCAAGGCTGCCTTTTTCATTGAAATAAAGAGTTTCCCTGTTATATAGTGTAAGATCCTGAACTAGATCCCTTACTTTTTGCTTTCTGGACTAGGGACACAAGCTTGGGAGGTATTAATGATGGCAAGGTGAATATGCTGAGATGGAACCCAAAGAAACTAAACCATCAGATTTTAGTCTATCAATCCAGTAAAGGCAGTGGGCAGAAAATCCAATAAGCATTCATTAGTTTTAGTCAATCTGCCCAATTATACCTCTTAGGACTGATATATATATGTAAGATCGAGCTTGAATATGTGCCTCACTGATGAATCCTGAATCTACTATAGTTAAGAGGAGCCAACAACCCCACCTACCAGCCATAAGCAGAGCATGACCTCTCGGGACTTACAGAACTTGAGATGTCAATTAGGTTGTGTCCTCTGCCCTAGAAACGGGCCACCCACATAACCCCTCTGAAACAGATGGCCAACCACCACATTCCACACGTCCTCCAGAAGAGATTTCACAACCTTCCCAAGTAACCAACTGCAGGCTTCGCAGACCTGCATTTCCTAACATCTAATCTGAATCTTACTTGCTGAACTTTAAACTCATTTCCTCTTTTGTATTCTCAAAGGAGGTGGGAAACATCTGGAGAAAATTTTTCTTAAAATAATAGCACACATACTTGAAGTCTGCAATTAACTCCTTTTGTTTCTCTAACTGAGATCATGTCAGCTGCCAAAGAGTTTCTAAAACTCTTGAGAGAACCCCTAAAAGGGAAGTGCTAAAGCAGAATCCTGTTTTGTTTTGTTTAGCTTTTCTTCCCATAATATGAAGACATCATCGTTTATAGTACCTAAATGCTGGTTCTGACCTAAGCAAGTCACTACCCTAAGTGGGCATCTGTTTCCTCATTTGCAGAACAGGGACACTGGCTAGATGATCTCAAGGTCCCCTCTAGCCCTAAAATGCTAGGGTAGCTGTGAACCTGAATAACAAATCCACACTTCATGGACAAATGCTTTCACGAAGGTGCATGCTTAAGCCTTTTGCAATGTCATCTCACACATCTTTTCAGTATTTTATTCTCCTCATCTTCTTACAGTGGAGATGGAGCAAGAAGAGTTTGAACAGCCCCCTGCAAGTATCTCTCTAATGAAATAAGCTATACCTGACAAGAAACCAAAGGAAGAACCTCAATAAGAAATAACATTTACAGATAAAACAGTGATTTATAACTTTTTAATACCACATTCAAAGATTTACTAAAAATGGAAGCTTAATGAGAAATCTTTTAAAAGTGGCTATAAATGAAAAAACCTTATTACAACATATAGGCTCGAAATGTCCCCCAGAGCCATTCAGCAAGGATTGATGTATGCCTTCTGTCATAGGAATGACAAATGAATACAAACTATGCATCTCAGGAAGGAGAAGTAGGCAGTGGATAAGTATGACGTAGAAAAATGGGGGATCCGAAATTCAGAGGCAGGTCTTTAGTAGACAAAGATGAGAGCTTCCCAAGAATAAAGCCTTCGCCTTTCCATGAGCCTGGGAATGTGTAGCAAGGCAAATTCCTTCCTGGTGTGACCCAAGGAGGGCTGGAAAGAACTCTACCATTCACACAAGCATCTTTCTGCCTTCTCTGTACTACTATGGTTTATGTGAATGACACAATGTAAAATAATGTGTTTTCAGGCCATTGCAAGGGAGAGACATGTGTGAGGAAGTCTTTTCTGACGTAATATTGAACTGGACATTGTGAAAATATTTATCTTGAGCAAATAACTATAATAATGTATTTTGTAAAATATAAATATCATGTACACGGAAGTACAAAGTTCCAGTTATGAGATAAATAAGTACACATGATAAATGCAATTAACACTGGTGACTGTTAATGTGTGAAAGTCATTAGGGAAGTAAATCGTAAGAGTTCTGATCACAAGGAAAATTTTTGTTTCTGTTTTCTTTTGTATCTTTATGAGATGATGAATGTTCACTCGGCCTCTGCGGAAATCATTTCATGATGTATGTAAATCAAATCATTGTACCCTACACCTTAGACTTATAAAGTACTGTGTGTCAATTATATCTCAGTAAAATTAGAAGGAAAAAAAATGTAAATTTCATGGAACATTTGTTCACTGCAGACACTTTCATTTCATCCTGAACTCTTGTATAGACCAATGGGATTACAAATGAATTTTAACCAAACAAAATTCAGCAATGTCCTTGTCATATGCATAGCTAAAATTTGGTATTTGTGGTAGAAGTTTTCCTTTATAAATAACATGAATGAGTTGAATAAAGTAAAGTGAAAAAAAATTATACTCATTCCCAAAATATCTAAGGCTACAGAGACTAGAAAGTTTAAACCAAATTTGGTAAAGAGACAAAGGCACATAACTTATTTCCTGAATGACCTTTATCCAGGTCTTGAACTTGTAGAAGTTGGGGTCCTAGGGTAGCCTCTAGATGTAGGTCTTGGAGTAGTCTCTAGACGTGGGAGGGAGTGATTGGGAGGAGGAGATGGCTTGTCTTTAGACTCCAAATTTTTCTGAGGAAGCCTGCCATATTAGAAGCTCTCGCCTTATCTACTTTTCTATAGTTCTGCATATTCTTATAGATGCTTCACCATTGCGCAGCATCTTACTCAAGAAAAGTTGAGAGATCAGGTGACACTCAAATGAGGTGGCTCTGGTCGAAGTTTTGAAAACTGAGCAAGTTGAAATATAAAGTACAGCAGGGTCAGTTCCCAGCCAACACGGGCTCTCCCCGGAAGCAGGGGGCAGGGAGTGATTTGCCACGTGGATGCTGCTCCCAGTACTTTCCTAGGATGGTGGCAACGAAGGACTGACAAGTACAGAAGGGTCTCCTGTCTCTGCCCCATTCTGCCTGGCACTTAGTATTTACTCTATCAGCATATCCAGAAGATGAAGCAAGCAAGCCAGTCTCCCATGCTCACGTTTTCGTTTTATTAGCCAGCCATTATGGAAGTAGACTGTTCATTTTGGTATTTATATAGGAAACTGTGAAACAAAAATTCCCTCGACTGAGCAACAAATCCTAGCCTTTCCTATCTTTCATAATACTAAAATATTTATTAATGAAATTACTATATGGGTACATAGGCGTCTTCGTGGATTGAAAGGCAAGAGATAGAGGACGTGAGGCTGCCAATTAACATCCGCCCCCCACTTTTGAACTAGTGATTTAGGGGATTCCGTTGTTGAAGTCTTATTTAGCTAAAATTACTTTGAGTCACATAACCTTGAATGACTTGATGTTAAAAGTTAAGCTCTAGAGTTTCGATCACACATGGGCAAAACATTAAATCAAATCAACAGCACTTGGAAATAAAAATAATTAATAAATTTCTTTTAAAATTGCTCCCCCCTCATGCCCACACACACACTCACTTGGCTAATCTCCAGTCAGAACAGCAATCCTATTAAAGTTTGCAACATGTACCCCTGGAAATTTCTGAACTATATAAGAATTAAAAAAAAAAATCTCGACAATTTCTCAGGCAGTAAAAATGTGAATTTGTTTTTTCTCTGTTGTGTGGTTTAAGAGTAGCAGAGATCAGTCCATAGGACTGTTCCCAAAAATGAATTTAAATATGAAAAAAATTTCGCTCTCAACCTGGGGCTAAGCCTAAAACGCCAAGCTGTGATAAATTGTCAGCCACAGAGAGGGCAGTCTCTAAATCCACCACTTTTCAACCATGGCTTCATCTAGATAATTAGCCTGTGTGGTAGCATCCTGTCCTTTGAACAGAGGCAAAGTGCTGAGGCAACTAAACCACAGCTATCTTGGTATTGGAAGTTCTACTTCTTTCAGGGGTGGAATTTATTTTGAGGGAGAAAGAGATGGATGTGCTGTCTGGGAGGAAAATCATAAGGTTTTCACAGTTAATCCACCAAACATTTTTCAGAGAAAATGGAAGTGGAGAAAGGAAAGGACAAGGAATTATGTAACAAATGCCAGTTCTTGGAAATGCTAAAGTGGAGGAGGTTGGGAGTGTGGAAGAGACTTTCCGGTTTTTTTGGTTTTTTTTTTTTTTTTTTTTTTTTTTAGCAAACCTCGCTACAGGGCACAAAGAATTCACAAAAAAAATGAGGGATTGCACTGATAACCGTGCTTCACAAATGCCATTTCTTAGGACTTGGTGGGAATCGGAAACTGAATTGGCGATGAGAGATGTGGGGTATATGTAGCCACTGCTCTGTCATGGATATATTCCTGTACTTTTCAGGCCCTCCTCTTCCTAAACTGTAAGATGAGGGGAATGAATTAGAAGGGGAGGGAGTCCAAATACCTGGAGGAAGCAGGGAGACGGGGGAGCGAGTGGAGTTGGCTAGCCAGAGTTTGCGGTGGACTAGGGAGCTCTGCCCTGTCTAACGGGGCAGAAGTTCAGCTACTCACTTGTGTGCCGGGTTTGGGCAGGTTTTCCAGTTTTTCAAGACAAGCCACAAATTGGGACATTTTGTAAAACCCCTTCATCTTGAAATTTTGGATTGATTTAAACAAAAATAATGTCTGGTAGAAAAAAGAAATACCTCTCTGCAGGCAGAATCCAAATGTTGGGCTGCTGCATGCCTTTGGGGTCAGATGGTTTCTAACATATCTCTCGTCCTAAAATATTGTATAGGGGATTCCCTTGCCTTTATTTGCTACAGTTTCTAACTCCTGGCATGGTTTCTCTCTACTGTGGCTGTTGATTAGTTTAATTATTAATATTAAACCCAACACTTTATATATTGAATTTTTAGGCACTACCATGTTAGTGGCTGGGACTTTCCAGGTGGCGCTAGTGGTAAAGAACCTGCCTGCCAATGCAGGTAGATATACCTGGGTTCAATCCCTGGGTCAGGAAGATCTCCTGGAGATGGGCAAGGCAATCCACTCCAGTATTCTTGCCTAGAGAATCCCATGGACAGGAGCCTTGCAGGCTGTAGTCCATAGGGCCATACAGAGACGGACATGACTGAAGAGGCTGAATCCGCACATGTTAGTGGCTGGCGATGTATAAAAATAAGTGAAATACAAGGACCTACTCTCAAGAAGTTTCTAGTCGACTGTTGAAAGTTAGATCTTAATCTGGTGTAAGTGCTTCAACAGAGACAAAAAAGAAAAAAAGACTTCAACCTGGTTGCAATGTATGGGTGGCAGGGTTGGTCAGACATGAGGTCTTTGAGGGACAGTGTTAGAACTAAGGTTTGAAGAATAAATGGGCATTGTTTAGCGGAGTAAAGAGGGCAGTAGAGGCTATAATCTAGAAACAGACGTTGGCAGCTACAACAGTTAAAGGGCAACTGTAGGGGAGAGTGGTTGAGAGCAGCAGCCCTGAGCTAACCTGCTTGAATTAAATCCTGATCACCTGCCTTCTAATTCTATCGAGCTCTGTGGCCTCAGGCAAGTTACTTAACCTCTCGGTGCCTCCATTTCCTCTTGATAAATTGGGGATGATAATAGCATTGTCTCACGAGGCTATTGAGGGTGGGAAGAGAATTAATACAAGTAAAATGCTGAGAACTGTGCTCAGATGTAGCTAGCATTATATAGGTAGGTGTTAGCTACTATTTGGAGGAGGAGTGGAAGCGGGAAGGAGGAGAAGCAGAGGGGGGATTCTGAGCATTTATTCCCCCACACTTAACTTTATTGCAGTCCTGTTTCTGAACAGTTTGAAAAGACAAAGACTCTTGTCTTTACTTTGCTCCTGACCTATTATAAAAACTAGGCTGCCCAACTGTCCCGTTGCCTGAGATACCAGGACAGGTCAGGTAACAGAAGATCCTACTATGTGCATGACAAGTAGTGTCGGAATTCCCACCCCTCAGTGCAGCCTGGGCCCCCACCTGCTCGTCACATGAGCACAGATTCAAATTCTGGGTCCCTTCC
Source organism: Dama dama (assembly GCF_033118175.1). NCBI lineage: Eukaryota > Metazoa > Chordata > Mammalia > Artiodactyla > Cervidae > Dama > Dama dama. Next base: position 47,600,797 of record NC_083711.1, on the reverse strand, counting down.
TGCTTCGTATCCCACACAGGACTGGCCGCTTTGCAGCCTGTTTTTGTATTGACTAAGAAGGGCTTTGGCTATGACATTCGGAGAAGCAAAGACATTTCTCTAGGCAGTGGTAGTAGAAAGTTGGCCTTTTTGGAGTGGCTACAGGAGTTAGGATATGTCTTACTGTTGAAGGAAGTAAGATTCACAAGTTAATAATAGAATTATTTTCAGGTCAGAAAAATAATCAGCTTACAATCACTTTCTTTAGAAGCTTAATCTTTTCATAATCAGGTAGTTTAGGAATAATAATAACATTTATTATAACATTCATTTAGTGTTTACCCTTTTATCACAACAAACTGTGGAAAATTCTTAAAGAGATGGGAATACCAGGCCATTTTACCTGGCTCCTGAGAAACATGTATACAGGTCAAGAAGCAACAGTTAGAATCAATGTGGAACAACGGCCTGGTTCCAAATTGGGAAAGGAGTACGTCAAGACTATATATTGTTGCTCTTCTTATTTAGCTTATGTGCAGAGCACATCATGCAAAATGCTGGGTTGGATGAATCATAAACTGAAATCAAGATTTCCAGAAGAAATATCAACAACCTCAGATATGTAGATGATACCATTCTCGTGGCAGAAAGTGAAAGTGAAAGTTGCTCAGTCGTGTCTGGCTCTTTGTGACCCCATGGACTATGCAGGCCATGTAATTCTCCAGGCCAGAATATTGAGTGGGTAGCCTTTCCCTTCTTGAGGGGATCTTCCCAAACCAGGGATCAAATTCAGGTCTCCCACATTGCAGGCAGATTCTTTACCAGCTGAACCACCAGGGAAGTGAAGAGGAACTAAAAAACCTTTGATGAGGGTGAAAGAAGAGAGTGAAAAGCTGGCTTAAAACTCAACATTCAAAATACAAAGATCATGGCATTTGGTCCCATCACTTCATGTCAAATAGAAGGGGAAAAGGTAGAAGCAGTGACAGACTTTATTTTCTTGGGTTCCAAGATCACTGTGGACAGTGACTGCAGCCATGAAATTAAATGATGCTTGCTCCTTGGAAGGAAAGCTATGAGAAACCTAGACAGTGTATTAAAAAAGCAGATACATCACTTTTCCAGCAAAGGTCTGTATAGTCAAAGTTATGGTTTTTCCAGTAGTCATGTACAGATGTGAGAGCTGGACCATAAAGAAGGCTGTGTGTGAGTGTGTTAGTTGCTCAGTTGTGGTGTCCAACTTTTTGCAACCCCATGGACTGTAGCCTGCCAGGCTCCTCTGTCCTTGGAATTCTCCAGGCAAGAATGGGTTGACATTCCCTTCTCCAGGGGATCTTCCTGACCCGGGGATCGAACCTGATTCTCCTGCATTGCAGGCAGATTCTTTACCGATTGAGCCACCAGGGAAGAATGCTTAGTGCTGAAGAACTGATGCTTTTGAACTGTGGTGTTGGAGAAGACTCTTGAGAGTTCCTTGGACAGCAAGGAGATCAAACTAGTCCACCCTAAAGGAAATCAGTCCTGAATATTCATTAGAAGGGCTGATGCTGAAGCTGAAGCTCCAATACTTTGGCCACCTGTTGGAAAGAGCCAACTCAGTGGAAAAGACCCTGATGCTGGGAAAGATTGAGGGCAAGAGGAGAAGGGGTGGCAGAGGATGAGATGGTTCAATAGCATGACAAACTCAATGGACATGAGTTAGAGTGAACTCCGGGAGATAGTGCAGGACAGGGAAGCCTGGAGTGCTGTAATCCATAGGGTCACAAAAGAGTTGGACACCATTTACCAACTAAACAACAACAACAACAACAAATATTCTAAGACTTGTGTCTGAAAGATTCATATTACTCCCACCATAGATCCTTGCTGAATTCAAGATTATGTTGGGTTTTGGCTTCTCTGGTAGCTCAGATGGTAAAGAATCTGCCTACAATGCAGGAGACTTGGGATCAATTCCTGGTTAGGGAAGATCCCGTGGGAAAGGGAATAGCAACCCACTCCAGGCAACCAGGTAAGTATTCTTGCCTGGAGAACCCCATGGACAGAGGAGCCTAGAGGATATAGTAAATGGGGTTGCAAAGAGTCGGACACAACTGAGCAACTAACACCTTCACTTTTATATCTGAAAAAACACAGACTCAATTCAATATATGCTTCTTTTATAGTTAGTGCAAAATAGTAACCTCAAATTCAAAATACCAAATAAATCTCTAAGCATCTTTTAGCCATGAACACTTATTTCAATAGAAAATATTAATTTCCCTCCAAATGAAATTTGTAATGTATTTTATTTTGAACATGGTGGTAAATTTTAGGAGCTGGTTATGGGGGCAGGAAGTTCCATGTAAGAGCACTCTGAAGTGTCTGAAACCCTGGTGTCAGACGTTTGTCTTTGGGAATTCTCTGCACCTAGTTCATAACTGTGGACGGAGTAGACTTTATGAAGCTTATTGAACAAGTATATGAAAGGTACCATATTTTCATCCCCTCCCCTCCTGCCTTTTCTAAATGTTCAAATAAGGTCTTAGGTGATGTGAAGGCTGAGAGAACGTTAAGGTTTTTGAATACTGGATCAACATAATTCTCTCTGTCTTCTGTTTTTATTCTTACTCCTGATTTTGTGTTCTAGTGTCTGCTGCCAAATCACAAGAAGGAAAAATCCTACATAATAGCTTTTCTGACTTAAAAGTTAATTGAGTGCTCTTTTTGATTTAAAAATACAAACTTTGTAAAGATGGGGAAGTGTTGGTTGAAGGTAACCTAGTCTCAAGATTGGTGATTATTGTCATTCATCGTAGGATGCTTGTTAGAGTCTCTATGGCTGCTCTATATATGGTCTATATAAGGTCTTAGACTTGGCCTGAGTTGAATGACAGAATCATGGAAGCAGTTTTGTGAATCCTCCATCTTAACATTCAACTTAGACTCTGGAGCTCAAGTGAAAAATCTCTGAAGTTCTTGCCCTCTATAAAAGTAACCTCTGAGCCTCCACTTCCTTGTTTGGAAAACCAAGAGTGCCGCATTAAATGATCCTTAATGTTCCTTTCAAGTCTAAAGACTCACTGTCCTTGGCTCTACCCAGTCTAGTCCTTTTCTGTTCTGTCCTAATTATGCCAGATGCTGGAAGGTGTCAGGCAACAGGCTGTGGAGTCAAGTATTAACATGAAATTGGATGGAAGGTGAGGAGGAGGAGGAGGGATGGCCATGTAATGATTTCATACTCATGTGAACGCTTCAATAACAATTCACAAAGTCCCATGGTTCTTTTCTCTGGGATGGCCCGTGTCGCGGGCCACATCCTTGCATGAATTTCTGTCTCCTGACCGTGGAAACCGGCCAAGGACACATTACTAACTACCCTCTCACTTTCTTACACAGGACGACTCGCCAGACTTATTTTCTTTGCTTTCTCCTCCTGCTGGTTTATGGCGCTCTCTTATGTAGCAATAAAACTCTTGGAGAGTCCTCTCAGGGGTGAATGAATGCCACTTAAGTATATTTCCGTTAGCTGCTCTTTGATGGTTCTGCTCGAAAATAAAGGGGGAGTTGGGGCAGCTTGGTTCTTATTGAAAATTTTCCTTCCCTTTGCTTTAACGTTACCATTGCTGAAACTCTTAAGTTACACTCCAAGGGAGTTTTGCTAACAATAAAAAAATGTCTGGGAGATACTGTCAGACAACAAACTCACCATCTTTCAATAATTTTTCCCCCCATTGGAAAGGTGTTTGCATTATAAAGAGGCCCAGCCTGGCCTGTGTGAACTTTCCTTGTATCCCTTTTAAATATTCAAATTTATAAATAATAAATAGAAAGTGTGACTGAATTCCAGTAAGCAAAGCACTATCTTGTTCTCCACCCTAATAGCAAACAGATTCAGGATCAGGTGTCACGATCCCCTTTCAGTTTTGTGTAGTCTATAATTTATTTTTACTTTCTCCATGTTTTGTTTTAAATTGTATTAATTCATCTGAATCTTGTACTTAATCTGTGTCTGCTCTGGAACAGAACAGCCTATGGCTTCAGTTTCCCCCTTCTCACAGTTCGTGTCCTGAGAGCTGGGAAACAGCAGTGTCTGTCTCTGTGTGGCCTTGGGTAAGCCACTCAGCTCTGGTAGGCTTCTAGCTTCTCTGCTGTAAGATTAATAGAATCTGGATATTGAGGGGGGAAAAAAAATCCCAGGAGAGAGAGGGCTTCAGCTACTGCCATAGAAATTACCACTAAAATAAACGATTTTCATTTTTCCCTGCTTTGGTTTGCTTAATAAGTGATGTTGACCAGATGACATGCAATGAGGATTGGGGTGGTGTTACCAGGACCCATGACCCACTTCACTGAGGTCATTACCACACACCACTTTAATTTTCTTATTTATCCCATTCCACAGACATTTTTTGAACCCCCATGCTAGGGACCATGAAAGATTCAAGCAGAACTAAGATATCACTTCCACCTCAATGACATGCACGCTAAGTCGCTTTAGTCATGTGCGACGCTGTGTGACCCCATGGACTGTAGCCCGCCAGGCTTCTCTGTCCATGAGATTCTCTGGGCAAGAATATTGGAGTGGGTTGCCATTTCCTTCTCCAGAGGATCTTCCCTGACTCAGGGATCGAATCTGAGTCTCTTATATCTCTTGCCTTGGCAGGCAGGTTCTTTACGACACCTCAATGGCAACCCAAGACAAAGACAAAGTCTGAAAAAAATGCAAAGAAACTGATCTTGCTTCCTGTCTTGATCCTACTTCCTGTTTACCCCTTTTCTCTTATACTTTTCTCTTCCCTTGTCCTTTCCCAACTCTATCCCTAATTCCTTTTCTCTTTTCCAGGGTTTTGATTCCCACTTGGTGGTTACAATTTCATCAGCCCAATTTGAACCTGCTTCTGTGAGCTTACTCCCTCAGTTGTGTCTGACTCTTTGCGACCTCACGGACTGCACCCCGCCAGGCTCCTCTGTCCATGAGGTTTCCCCAGGCAAGAATACTGGAGTGGGTTCCCATGCTGTCCTCCAGGGGATCTTCCCAATCCAGGGATCGAACCCACATCTCCTGCATTGCAGGTGGATTCTTTACCAGCTGAGCCATCAGGGAAGCCTAGTCTTTTGAACCTAAGAGGGAATAAAAGCTAATATGTTCAAAGGCCACAGTGGGGCACAGGAACCAAATCATCTTCTCTCTTCACTAGATTCAAGGGCAGAGTTCTTATCAGTAAGGAAGAAAGGCCATATGGGATGACTGGGGTGGCTTTAAAAGGAACCCATCCCCACTTGGGTTATGCCTCCTCCATAAGTCTGCAGAGTACCTGAAATTTCTGTTAAAGTTCCAGAACCTGGCAAAACGGATACATTCCAAAGATTTTTTTTTTATGACAGATGATTGATCTATAACAAAGAACAAACAGGGCCCAAGGCACTGGGACTCAGGCAGTTTAGAGGAATGGGGCCTGGACAGTGTAGGAGCTCTGGGGGTTGCCCTAGCTGGGAATGGGTAGATAGTAAGATGGAGGTACAAGGTAATAGGTATTTCGAGGAAGTCAGAGGCATGAGATAGAAGCATGAAGCTTAGCCTTACCATGAAGAATCTCTAGCAGCTCCTGGAGAGAAGGGCTGGTCATTATGGCATGATGAAATTTGTCTACCACATCATCGCTGAGAGGCAGAGCTCATGTGTTCAAGAAAGCTTCCCTCCAGTAAAGTTCCAAGGAAACTGACTATAGCCCAGGCACAGCATGCTTGAGATGAACAACCTTGGTCATTTGCAAGACTCAGACCCCAGCCCTCCTTTCCCCCAAATCCCTAGAGTGGGTTGCCATGCCCTCCTTCAGGGGATCTTCCCAACCCTGGTATCGAACCCAGGTCTCCTGCATGGTGGGCGGATTGCAGGAGAGAGAGGTACTTGTTTCTCAAACATGCATATGGATGGGGCAAATCCTGCTAGCATCTCACTGCACTGTTTAGCTGGAGGTGCAAGGCTAGGACCTGTCTCCCCGAGAAGAGATGTGTCGGTGCTCCCCTCAGCCACGACTGCTGCGTGTACAGGAGGGGGCTGGAGCCAAAGTTCTGCCACATCATCAAGCTATTTAAAAGATCTCAGCCTCTGATCACACCAGGGGAAGGGCTGGTGTGTCCCTCGTCACACAGTTTAAATGCCTCACAGGCCAAGAGCAGTTTCTTCTCTGGGAAGCCTGACTTTCAGGCCTGCTGGACTTTTATGTATGACCTTTGCCTGGAACATGCCAAGGACAGGGGGAGACCCTCACACCTGTTACTGTTCCTCTCTTTATAAAATTTCCCTGAAACTCTCCTTGGTCATTTGTCTTTCTTTGCAGAACAACTTCCACATCCTCCCCCCTGGTACTCAGCTGGGGATGGAATTCTACGATATAAAGGCTGCAGAGTGATGCTTTCACCCATTAATTACCTAATTCATTGATCCATCCATTCAACATTGTTCGGTGCTTAGCAAGTGCCAGGTGCTGCAGACACAACAGTGCGTGGAGAATGAGGTCCCTGTCCTGGAATGACTCACAGTCTAGAGCGGTTGGCTGGCTGAGCAGGCGACGGCTCAGACTTCTTCCCTGGCTCAGTTTCCATCTCTGTGAAATTAGTCACAAGGAAACATTCAACTCCTGTTCATGTGTGCTGGGCTGACCAACTCACTTGGAGGATGACTGCCAGCCGTTTTACAGTCTCATGCTGGCTTCTGTCCACCCTCCAGTGTGTGATCGGGCTCCTTCTACACTCTAGTCCTTGATGTGCATCCACAAAAAACAAACTTATTTTAATATCAGTCTCAACAAGACTTGCGAAGAATGCAAATGGAAGACACTGCATAGCTAACATAACTTTTGAATTATCTCTGTGAACGTCTGGCCTTATACAGAAGCATATTAAAAAAATAATGAGTTAGCCATGAGAAGTCTGAGGCAGGCAAAGAATTCCTCAAACTACATATTATTTAGCATATAACAATATTCTGAGTTTCTTTCTTTTTAGAGGAATCAGATTCTCTCGGCTGAATGCTACATGTTCTAGCCACTACCAAACTCAAATAACAAAACGTTTTCATGAATATGTGAAGAAAATTCCTTTTGATATATGTTTATCATCTACCCACCCTCCTGTTCAACTTCCAATCTATCACTTTTCTCCCCATCTACCTGTAGTTATCAATGAGTGCACAGTCTATAGAGACACAAAGGCTGGCTGTTTGCTTCGTTCTAAGTTCTGATTGGATAGAGAAGTGGGTATTTCCTGCACCTGTTAAAGGAACTTTTGGATTGAACACAAAAAATGTAATTACGTATTACAGTTTACAAGAGACTTTTTCTTGCAAGAGCTCTTACAATATAAAGATATTTTAAAATAAAGATCCTCACAGTAAAAATCTTTTGCAACTAGAAATTGTAGTAGACTGAATTTTAATTTACTTTGTATCCTGTGAGATTCATGAAACATAGGTATAGGCAACAATCAGGGTAGAAACATTATATTAAAGTTCAGCAGAATCCTGTTAAGAGGGTTTGACTCACTCCTGGCTACCACACCTTAACATCTGGAATCATCACTGTGAAATGGAAACCAGACATTATCCTTTGCCCCGACACTGGCAATACCAGCGGTTAATTGAAGTCTCGTTATTAATTCATTGAACACATTTTGTAACGGCTGAGAAGGTTTTAGGCACTGCTAACTCCATTATTAATAATATTCAGAGTAAAAAGCCTTGAATAAATGTTTACCAAGTTCCAAACACTGTGCGAGGTACTTTACATAAGTTATCTCATTTAATACAATCCTACCAACTCTGGGAGGCCGGTGCTACTGTATATATTTTGCAGAAATGGGAATGAGGGTCCAAAGTGGCTTTGTGTGTACGTGTGTCTCATCTTTTGTGTCTTGGCTTTTGTAAATAAGGATGATAGCACATTTCTTTTTACTGCTGGATAATATTCCATTGTCTGGTTGTGCCCCGGTTTATTTATCAATATGCTTCTATAGAATTTTTTATTTTATATTGGGGTATGATTGATTTACAATGCTGTGTTAGTTTCAGGTCTATAGCAAAGTGATTTAGTTATACATATACATATATCTGGGCTTCCCTGGTGGCTCAGATGCTAAACAATCTGCCTGCAACGTAGAAGACCCTGGGTTTGATCCCTGGGTTGGGAAGATCCCCTGGAGGAGGGCAGGGCAACCCACTCCAGTATTCTTGCCTGGAGAATCCTCATGGACAGAGCAGCCTGGCGGGCTACATAGAGCCCATGGGGTCACAAGGAGTCAGACACGACTGAGCAACTAACCACACATACATATATCTATTCTTTTTCAGATTGTTTTCCCATAGAGGTTATCACAAAGTTCAATTTACTCCTTTTAAGACCATATTTTTGACTTCCCAAACTTCTCCCCCGACTTAAAAAACTGCATATGGACTCTGCTAGCCACAGTCAGGTAATTTAAGAAAACAGTGTTGGAGGGTATTCATGACTGACCATGGTGTCATGGGTTACTTCTCCAGGATAGGATGTTTGTCTTTTGATAGAGTGCTCATCACCTCAAGGAGGAGTTTGTGATAAGGAAGTCCAGGAGTGCAAGGATCATTAGGAGGATCTTGGAGGGGAAGGTGGCCTCTCAATGCCTCTGGGATCACAGCATAGGGGGCACCTCATCCCCAGAGGGCAGGAAAGCTAAGATTCTTTGAGCACCAGCTTGATGCCACACTTTGGGTCCATCAGTACCCTCACAGTTACAGAAGAGGCCCTGGCTTACTTTCAGCTGGGCAGGATTAATATTAATCACAAACCAGCTTGATGAGCTAGAAAGGTTACAGCTCAAACCTGCTGTTTTGTAGAATGCACACAAACATGGAGGAGTATTCATTTCATATAGTGTTTACCTTGCCTGGCATCTGTTTGTTTAGAACTTATTAAAGGGTACTTTTTTTTTTTCACCATTTGGGTCACCTTGGTCATTACCGACCCCTGAGCTACTGAATGTTCCCAGATTACCGAATCATAGCATTTAATCTAGTGATGCTGAAACTATACTTCTAGTCATAATAGTGGACAGTATTATAATTATTTAAAAACTGATGGTCATTGTATGTATAATGTGATAAAAGAATTATTATTATTATTTTTTGAGTCTATTTAACCTTATTAGGCTTCCTGGGTGGCTTAGTGGTAAAGAATCTGCCTGCCAATGCAGGAGACGAGGGTTTGATCCCTGGGTCAGGAAGATCCCCTGGAGAAGGAAATGGCAGCTCACTCCAATATGGTTGCCTGTGAAAATCTCATGGACAGAGGAGCCTGGTAGGCTTACAGTCCATGGAGTTGCAAAAGAGTCGGACATAACCTGGCGACTAAAGAACAATAACAACAACCATCTTATTAGAGTGTGATTCTATAAATATCATCACTGAAACAAATGTAAGTCAGAGCACAGTACTCTTTGGCTGAAATCCCTCCAATGTCTTCCTACTATTCTTCACATAAAATCCAGACTCCCTTCACTGTTTTCAGATCTTGATCTCATCTGGTTCCCGCCTGTCCCTCATTTTACCTCTCCCTGTTGATCAGCGGAGTTCCTCTGCTCATTTAACTTACCCATTTGCTCCTGCTTGGGACTTTGTACCATCTGTTGTTTTTGCCTGAGCAGCTCTGCACATGTCTCCTTTTCATGTCATGCAAGTCTCAGCTAAATGCCATTCCCCAGAAGAGCTTTCCCTGACTGCTCTGGTGGAGGAATGTTCAAATATGGTCATTCTCTATCACTGCTTCATTCATAACATTTCTCAGTAGCTGAAATTATCTTGCTCGTTTATTATACAGTCTATTCCTCTTGCTGTGTCTATAAGCTTTGTGAAGGAAGAAACCTGGTCTGTCTCACTCACTCTGCTGTTGGCATGTAGTTCATGCCCAATAAAAATCTGGAGAATGACTAATTGCATGGGTGATACCACGGATGGTAATTCTTGTGTTCCGGGTTTGTTTCTGTCTTGTGGGTGTGTGTGTGTGCACTTTTGGGGGAAGCATTTCGCTGTTTTTTATCACCTCTGCTACCTGGTAGCACGTGGCAGTACATTGGCTGCTTTCGTTTCTGCTTTCTCCAGGGCTTAGTACAACACGTGGCGCCTAGCAGAGAGCTCATTCATGTTGTTGAGTGAACGGATGAGTTTGTAGGTGATTTTGATGAACTGCTTTAAAAACCAGGCTATGCCATGCTGACATATGATCCAACATCATGAACGCTGGTCTCTAGAGAAGGTGCAGTCTCACCGGCTTTCCAAAGTCTTTGCTGACTCCTCCTTCTCCGGTGAGTGTCTGAGTGGAGTGCAGGCTGCCAAGGAGGCAGATAGCAGGATGACTGCCTTAACGGAGGAGCCTTGTCGAGCCAGCTTCCCTGGTGAAGTGATGGCAGCCTACATCAGGGACTAGCCCTATGGACCTGTGTTGTGCTGGGAGGACAGGAGAAGGACTGACATTTATTGAATGCCTACCAAGTGCAAGGCAGTATGTTAGGTGCTACACATACCTTATGTTACTTAGTTGTGGCAATACTACTGTGAAGAGTTATTGCTTTTGATCTTTAAAATAGGTGGGGAGCCAGAGATTCAGAATAAGTTACTCACCCAACTTTACATAGCTGATAGGGGTAGAACCAGGATTGCATCTTCTTTCTGACTCCAAAGAGTGTGCTCTTTGTACCATAGGCACCAAAAGAAAAGAAAAAAAGAAAGAAAAAAAAAAGCAACAACAAAATAGCAAAGAAGTCCCCTCCTATATGATCCATTTGGGTGAAGAGTCGGACACAACTGAGTGACTTCTTCCTTTCTTCTGAAACGCAGGTGGTCTCAGATAGTTATCCTAGTAAATCATTTACATATTTGTCCTAATAATTTTGAGAAGATGGACTATTACCTATTCTCTAATAGAAGTCATTATCGCATGAGGAGGTACAGTTGTGAAGGTGGGCAGGGGAATTTCTGGGAGGGTGACAGGTCAGGGAGCAGAACTGGGTGGGCTGAGAGACTCTGGACAATGGGAACGGAAGGGCGGTGATTTGGGGAGCCTGCCGAGCTGCGTCCACCTGACATTTTGTAACGGGTATTTGGAAGGGAATTTACTAGGAAGTCTGACTGGCAGGCTGACTGGAGGATGCTAAGTGTGAGACAAGCGTGACAGGGTGGTCACATGTAAGGGATCTAAACCAGATGCTTAGGGTTAATTACCCCTTCTGCTATTCACGGTCTGGGTAACCCTGGGGAGGTTACTTACTTCCTTGTACCTCACACTCTTTACCTATAAAAACGGTGCTAACTGGTGTTGCATATTACCCTTGGGGGTTGCAAAGAGTAAATGAAGTTTTCCCATACACAGTGCCTGGAGTTAGTGATTCATAAATGTCAGCCCTTCGTGTGCAACTGCCCAAGCCACTTGAAAGTCTCAACCTGCCATCAGCCGGTGACAAGCTGTGAGTCTCATGTGGTCATTTTAGTGAGTCATTTAGAATCAGAACAGATGGTTTGGTGCTTGATGGTGGGGACAACTGGGGAAGAAAGAGTCTCTTTTGGAGCTGATGAGCTCTCTAGAGGTTGGGTTTGTGGGGTTCCTCATATCCAGGAATGTAGTAACTTTTTGACTAACACGAATTTCTACTTTGCTCTTGCAACTCTGCTATTAATTAACCTTAATGTCACCAACGACTTTTTCAGTTTGAGAAAAGGAAAAATTTCAACTACCTGAAATACTTAATAGTTCATCTTATTTAAGATGAGATTGGTAATCTGCCAATTTCAATCAAATTTTAGTTATGTGCAGATGAGCTTCCGTTGTATTTGACAAATGATGACAATCTCCTTATATCATAATTAAAAGGAGAATGGGGGCATTGTTCCTTTCATAGATCCTGGAATTTGAAATTATTTTAGTGTTGGTTCCTCACGCTGATTCTGAGATACGTGTCTTATTATCATTAATATTATCTTACTTGCAGCTCCTTTGTTTTGACTTCTGCTTTGTCTTTTGTAGTAATTGGACTTCTATAGTTTGCACATTGTGATTCCCAGACCCAGTAGCAGGGTGCATTATACATTGATCTGCTTTTTGATAATCAACTTAAATGGTGATGATGGTCTGCAATGTATTTGGGTTGGAGTAAAATGTTCATCCTAATGAAATGTAACTTTATGAAAGAAGTGCTCCTAATCCTCTCAAGTACTGAGCCAGGTCATCACGGGTAAATGGGAGGTATTTGAGGTTTCTTCTCTTCTTTTTTTTTTTTCCTTTTCCTTCTTTTTTTCCTTTTCCCTTTTTTTTTCTCCCCCCAAACATGTTGGGTACACCAGCTGTTAGCAAGAACATTATTAAAAATCATGTCAGCTCAGAGTTATTGCTGTTTCTGAAGAAAAGATAAATGTATTTATTTTTAAATCTGGACATATGAAGGTTTAAAAAATATTGTTGTAGAGTTCTCCTGGCTACTTTTACTTAGCTCTTTTCCAAGTTTTGGGCTGGAGAAACTTAAAAATGTCTCCATGCCAAAGTTAAATATTAAATGAAAACCTTGTGTCTGAGGAGCTCCAGGATTAATAAACTGCAAAATAGGTAAGATCTCAAATCGCTAGAGAAAGAAATTTCCAAAGGGAATGGGGTTGCATTGTAAACGGTGTCAGTTCTGAGCTGTGGGATGAAACCCACAGGGAAAAGATGGATCATGGCTCATTTTAGGCTCGGAGGAGGCACCATCTTTTTGAAGTTGTAGGGGTAGCACATTTATCGTTGAGCTTAGTACCCATTTGAAGGAGTTAAAGAAATCAATGCTTTACACAAATGTGCAATGTGATATCATAAGTCTCCTTCCCCAGGAAGACATCATCTTTAACTATTAGTAGCACTGGTTTCCTAAAGTCAAATCCAATTATTATAGTGAATATTAATTTTAGTAGCCCCATATTTTGCCTCAAGATTTATTATCTTTTTTCTCAAAGAAAACACTAGGGGCAAGTGAAGCACCATTGAAAGATGATATAATGAACCAGGAATATAAAAGTTGAGTTTTCATTTCCTAGTTAATTCTAGAGATAATTTTCATCCCAGCCTTGAATGCATGGATTGGTGGAGCTGTTTGAGTTTCAGTTCTTTCCTGTCAGACGTGCTGCAGTTGCTGGGGGCCATGTGCTGAGAGGGGCCTTCCAGGGAGAAGGCTATGGGCTGGAGAGTCTGCACCGCCTGGATTGGGATCCTGGCTCTGCCACTTACCATCTGTATAACTTTAGGAACCTCCACTCCTTAGCCTGGAAAATGGAAGTAATTCTTTGGGGGATTATATTAGATAACAAGTGTCTAATAGGGACCTGGAAAGTAGCAGAAACTCAAGAGAGGGTAGCTATTATGATAAGGATGTATATAGCTTTGCATTTTTTCTATTACCATAGTTCCAGGATACAATAGGATATTAACATATCTTTAACCAGCTGATTCTAGTATCTTAGGCACATCCATAAACAAAACCATCCTTAAAAGATATAAGCTATCCTGGGTTTGTTGAGCAAGCATCTGATATTTATATTTGCTTGCCCTGAATGATGTTTGAAACACTTTCCTGAAACAAAAATGTAATTTTGATACTGTTGAGTAAGCATCAGAAGAGAAGTCTGTTGTGTTGGATTGAGGATATTGAGGATATCTAGAAGAACTAAAGGAGAATTAAGGAAAAACTGTAATAAGCCAATGAGACTTGGCTTATTTACAAGTGGAGAAATTTACAGAGCAGGAGAAAGCTGTGAAATGTTAACATTCTTGGCCTGGAAGCCAAAAACACGAACACAACCAAAAGGAGTTAAAGGACCAACTGAACTTGACTCTGGTTACCTTGCCAGAAGGAACTCCTGCCTTATGCTAATGATATTACAATGAGAAACTCATGTGCCAACGAGGTAGACAGTAACTAGAAGCAGCACCGTGAGTGTTCCAAGCTTCACTGTGAAGAACGGCCTGGGGAGGAGTCTGGGCAGGGTTCATACAGCAAAGGTTAAGATCTTGAAGAAAGGAATTTGGGCTCCAAAAAATATTAAAACTGGTGTGTGCTTTGGAACATGTTGGATATGTAGTCCTGCTGTAATTTCCTCTGGCTTCATTGAATAAACAACAGAAAAAAATAAGTGCTTGAGGATTCCCACTGAACTATCTGTCCCACCAGAGACACTTTGCTGAATGGATGCAGTGTTGGTCTGGGAACTGCGCAGTTTATTCCCCTGGTGTTTCCTGTGGGACTCTAAGCAATTGTGGCGGACTACAGCTAAGACTGATGTGTCTGCTCCCTAAATTCTTAGAAGGGTGAAGCCTGCTCCGAGGAGAGAGGGGGAGAGTGAGTCAGCTGATTCTGTGATGGCCAAGACCTTGCCTCTGAGAACCATATTTTCATGACAGAACTTAATATATTGCCTATGCTCAGTGGCTAATGCAGCAGGTATTATATTCTATTATTCCTGGTTGTGCTTTGTTAATTGTTATTATCAACCACTGTTCCCTTAACCATTAAGAAAAAATATGGTTAACTACTTTATCAATTCCTAAAAATATAATTATTTTATGTGCTGAAAGAAATTGTATTTGTTTTTAAATTATGGAACGGTTTGGCATGGCAGCTGACATTCATGGAGGACTTACTATCTGGGGCTTCCCTTGTGGCTCAGAGGGTAAAGAAGCTGCCTGCAATGCAGGAGACCTGGGCTCTATCCCTGGGTCAGGAAGATCCCCCAGAGAAGAGATTGGCAACCCACTCTAGTATTCTTGTCCAGAGAATTCCATGGACAGAGGAGGCTGGCGGGCTATAGTCTATGGGGTTGTAAAGAGTTGGACACGACTGGTCGACTAACACACACTGAAAATATTTTATATTAATTAATTCATTTAACCACTTTGTGTTGATTAATTTATTTAATTCTCAGAAATCTGCCCCCCCCACCCCACCGAGAATGGAAGCTATTATCATAAACATTCCTATTTACCTATACAAAACTGGGCATAAAGGGTTTGAATAACATGCCAAAAGTCTCAAAGTCAGCAAGTAGCTAGATTAGAATTTGAACTCGAGGAGGCTGCCTCCAGGGTCTAGGCACTTAACTGCTATAGCATATCACTTCTTTGAATAGGAAGTTTGAATATAGAATAGACTCTGGAGCATACATAAACTTTCCATATTGATGTCCACCCACAACAGTTGCATTTGGAGTCTTTATGCAAATATTATTCTGTTTTTTATACTCATTGAACAGACAGATTTAAACCCAGGATTATTGAAGAATATAGCAAAACTTATTCATTTAAAAACTTCTGAACACCTCTTGTATGTAAGGTACTCTATCTAGTAAGAACTGAAAATAACGAAAAATGAGACCCAGCCCCGAATCTTTTGTGACCCCTAAAGATTAGAATAAGTAAAATTTTAATACACAAAATTCTAAGAAAAACTTTCATTAGCTGTTGAGAGAATTTGGGGACTGTTATGGTTTCCTTGACTTTTTTTCCTTAAATGATGCACTAATCAACAATTTGTTTTAAAAGTGACTAACAATTTTAGTATCATTAAAAAACCATTGTTGCTGTTTAGTGGCTAAGTCGTGTCTGACTCTTTTGCAACTCCATGGACTTTAGCCCACCAGGCTTCTCTGTCCATGAGATTTCCCAGGCAAGAATACTGGAATGGGTTGCCATTTCCTTCTCTAGGGGATCTTCCCAGCCCAGGGATGGAACCTGTGTCTCCTGCATTGGTAGGCAGAGTCTTTACCACTGAGCCACCAAGTAAGCTCAATACACGAACTGTAGTGGGCTTAAAACCAAGTCCTTGGGTCCATATTGCACTTCATGGTGATGGCCACGGGACACTTTTCTCTTCCCACAGAAAGCAGAAAGGGGAAGCGGAGGGTGAGAAATGGCTGAGTTGGCCAGTCCCTGGGTGGTGGGACATCCCAAGAAGCAGTAGAAGGTATTGCTAGTGCACAGACTCTAGTGATGCACAGACAGTGTTCAAATCCCCACTCTGACTCTTATTACCTGTGTGACCTTGGGTGAGGCTTAATTTCCCCACCCCACCTCCCAAATCTTTTTATGCCTCACTTTCCTCCTATATAAAATGAAGATAATAATAATAGCTACCTCATAAGGCTTTTGTGTAGACTAAATGGGTAAATGTAGATGCAGTGTTTAGAATGATGTCTGGCACAGAGTAAGTGTTACATAAGCTGTTTTGTTGCTATCATTACTGACAGAGACAGGAGTGAATTCAGGGCATTAGGCAGGCAGGAGAATCAAAGTGTACCTCACTTGAAACGGATGTAAACCCAAGGAACCCTGTCTCCCTCCCATCTCCCAGAGTACATTTCTCTGGCTCTTGCTTGCTTCATCCTCTAAGGAAATTTATGACAATGACATGTGTGCTTATTCTCCTTCCTCTTAATTAAAGTTATTTCTACGTTAGATTATAATCCATTGTTAATGACGTCTCCTTTCGAATATTTAACAGATTCTATTTCTTCACTGGCTTTGGACCACAAAAACTAGAACAGGAAATCAGATGACTGGGCTTGCAATTCAAAGAGCAAATTGCATAATCCTCAGTGATATTGAGGTGTAGAAGCCTTGCCTTATGAAAAACCATGGATCTGGAGCCTTTAGTTCTAAATATCCTTCTGAGATGCCTTTCATGTGACTTGGAAGCTATGGATTAAAAAGTGTCCAGTATAAGGTTAACCCTCACTTAGCCATTACAACAAAGGGGACATTAAGTCCAAGCGCTGCTTCCATCAGGCCAAGAGAGACCTCTGCCTTGACTTCCCTGAAGCTGTGCCGCCTCCGTCTGCCGTGGGGGTAAGGAGCCCAGAGATTGCGCTGTCCAGAGCCCACTCCCTTCTACACCAGACCCTAGAGTTCTCTACCCAGATGATCCTGAGCTCCTTCTAGTGACTCCGAAGAGTTTATCTCAGGGCTCAGGCTCCTGAGGTAGATTGTCCCTCTGGGTCCAATGAGGGGCCAGGGAGCAGCTGCTTGTTGGGGGCTGTGGATGGAGTTGACTGTGTAGGTGGGGTGTCCACGTGCCTGGCTGTGAAATCTCTTGTGGTTTGTGGCCAAGCTGGAGGTGAGGACAAATGAGCCAGAGCTGGGCTGACCTCCCCGTGCCTCTGTGTCCTTGGGCAGCGCCTCAAGGAGGCTGAGAACTCCAAATCTGAACATGGACTTTCAGGTTGCCATGAATGTACACTTGCC
The DNA here is from genome assembly GCF_033118175.1 of Dama dama. NCBI lineage: Eukaryota > Metazoa > Chordata > Mammalia > Artiodactyla > Cervidae > Dama > Dama dama. The sequence continues at coordinate 47,583,554 of NC_083711.1, read as the reverse complement.
AAGAAACAGGATAGAACATAAAGCTTTTGATGTTCTGTCAGTCTTATCCATAACTTTTAAATACATAAACGTAGTATGTGAGAGCCTCCATTTATAATAAACATGTTAGGAGTGGGCCTAATTAACATGGATACACATAAAAAAAAAATTCTGCACTAGCGCTATTTAAAATAGCCAAGACATGGAAGCAACCTAAATATCCATTAAGAGAGGAACAGATAAAGATGTGGCACGTATATACAGTGGAATATTAGTCAAACATAAAAAGGAACAAAATTGGGTCATTTGGAGAGATCTGGATGGATTGAGAGTTTCATACAGAGTGAAGCAAGCCAGAAAGAGAAAAACAAATATTGTATAGTAACGCATACATGCAGAATCTAGAAAAATGGTACAGATGACCTAATTTGCAAAGCAGAAAGAGAGACACAGACATAGTAAACAGATGTATGGATACCAAGGGGAAAGAAGTGGGAGGAATTGGGAGACTGGGATAGACACATATACACTATTGATCCCACGTATAAAATAGACAAAGGGGAACATGCTATATAGCACAGCCAACTCTACTTAATGCACTCTGGTGACCTAAGGGGAGGGAAACCCACAGGGGAGGGGATATATGCGTATGTATGGAAGATTCGTTTTGCTATGCAGTAGAAGCCAACACAACATTGGAAAGCAACTATGCTCCAATAACACTGACTTTAAAAAACTGAAGGAAAAGTCAGGATCAAAAGTGAGAAGCTTTACTTTAGAAATGTTCTTGAAAAGTGAATCAGAACACTTGGAAAAGCAGAAAAAAAAATCCCCAATGAAAGCCACCTCCTGCAAGCACACACACACACATTCCATGATAAAATGCCCATGATTTTCTTTGCTGACACAGGAAGGCCCAAGAAATAGAGCAGGCTGTTCAAAAGCAAAAGCCGAGGAGAATGAACAAAATAACCAGGAATGGCTATCCACTACCATTTTTAGTCTTTTCTTTTCAATCTTGCAAATAAGATTTCTGAAAAGGAAAATATGATCATAATTAATAAATCAACCACTAATGGGACAGTTTCATTGGAAGAAAAAGCAGAAGAAAGCAGAGGGAAAATCCCCAGACTTTGATTGCACCCAACCGGGTCTGTATCTGCCCTTTGTCAGTCAAAGTTTGGTGTCTGAGAATTATTGCTGGAATATCTGGAATTCTTAATAAAAATTCCAGGAAACCTGGGGGCTTCTGGGCAGCATATGTGAAGTTAAGAGGCAAGAAATATTTCATCTTCTGTGAAAGTCAACAAGAACAAAGAACAAGGTGTTAGCAAGCTAGTGGCTAGGCATGGCCGAGTGAGTCTGTTTTCATGTTTCTTATGCTTTCTGTAAATGTCTGAAGCCAAAGCTTTTTTGAGAAAGGAGAATGCCTCTTCCTTCTCCCCTCAAAGTTTCTAGGGGGAAGTTGCCTGAGCCTACTTGGTGTGGTGGCATTTCTGGCATGCACGCAGCTGCCAACCACTCCTGTCCCATCTTTAACATTTATTCCTGGGACACATGTGAGGACTAGCAAAAGTCAGGTAGAAGAAACAGATCTCAGATGCTTTCTGTTTGGATCTCAGTCCTAAGGACCAACAGGGGACTGTTTCTTCATTTATAATCATCATGGCCTCTGGCAAATCACCAAGTCTCAAGAAGCCTCTGTTTCCTGGGGCTATCACCGGAATAATGACAATGCGCCTCAGAGGATCATTGGAAAAATTGCCAACGCAGTGCCTAGTTTACAATAGATGCTTCCTAAAATGTTTTGGAGCCTCTTCCAAATAATGTAGCATTTTAAAACTGGCCTACAGGTTTATCAGACACATACTATTTCTTTTTGTATTTAAATACAACTATTATGTAAATAAATTTTAAATTATGATTTAAAGAAATTCAAATTATAATTTAAAAACACTTCTACCTGTACCCTTCCCGCAGTTTATTCCATCATTTTCTCTGCATACATTGTCAGAGGTATGGTTCAGGACAGCAGGTCTAGGAGAAGGGCCAGAATGGAACCAGAGGATGTTGTGTGGTTATTTTCTACCCGTCTTCCAAGGAACTCCTGAGTTAAAAAATGCATCTGGCTCCCATTTCCTGCAGAATTTTGCTTATTTGAAATGTTCAAGAAATCAACTGATCCGACTTCAAACAGACTAGGTTTAGCTGGCCGTGTACAAGCCCAAACCCCCGTTTCTGTCACTCCCAAGTCTGGACTTCACAAGCAGCCAGTTCCTTTCATACCTCAGGAAAGGACTTCTCTTTGGCCGCGCACTCTTTGTTCTGAGCCAAGTGTCAGACCAGGAATTGAGGCAATAAATCTCTGCGATTCTTCATATTTGGAATTTCTCCTGTTGCTTCTGATAAGGAAATGACAGAGTCTTTCAGCTCCATGCGTGAGCCTCAGAGAAATTTGTAATCCAAATCATGTTTTGCTCACAAAATGGAAACAAAACGTGCTAAACCTGGCTTTGAGTTAACCCAGACTGTTTTGAAGGCCTGGGTCATGAACATAGAAATTATCTTTGCTCTTGATTGATTGCACTTGAAAAACTTTTCAATGAAAACAAGTTCCTCTTTTGTTTTAAAAATTCTGATTCTTTCTCAATGTGGGTGGGGCTGAGGTGGGTGTGTGCTACCAGGCTCCTCTGTTCTCCCCCGCAAGAATACTGGAGTGGGTTACCATTTCCTTCTCCAGGAGATCTTCCCAATCCAAGGATCAAACCTGCATTTCCTGCAGTGGCAGCAGATTCTTTACCACTGAGCCCCCTAGGAAGCTGGGGTGGGTTGGGTGGCAGCAAAATTCTTCATAGGTGAAGGTATTTGCAAAGGATCTTTGCCTTCCTGCAGTGAAAATGGACCTCACTATTGGTTGTATGCCCTCCTCTGGCCCTTCCCTCATTTACTTCGGTACTTCCAAGTTCGAAGTTTCATACTAAGCCTCAAAGACTGACTGAAGTGAATATGATGGGGGAACAGCAGTTTCTCAAAGACGGACGATTTCCCCATGATCTATCCACATTCTCTGAGATGACTACTGAAGCCAGCCCAGGCTTGGCTAACTCCTGGCATGATCACAGTGAAAAATACTCTCAAAATAAAACAATGAAAACTTTTTTTTTAATGTTTCTATTTGATTTTGAGTATATTCTATCCAACAACATGCCTGACAAAATTTACCGTTTGGCATTTCGGTGAAAGTGGTAAAAAAATGACTCGGAACAAAAGGCTTCATTCAGCAGCAGTGCCTCAGCCCCAGCTCTTATTTGCCTGAGACCTGTTACCATAAATGAAGAGAAGGAGGTTGATTTGATCATCCTTGATCAGAGTCTTGCCGGGGTTTGTTTAGCAGTGATATGACATCACTAGCAACTGGCCTTTTTCAAAGACCATGGTGTTGAGCCATACTATTTGAGAAATCCATTTTAAATGAGTTTCTTTCTCTCTCTAAAGTCTACAGTCAGCTCCTAATTTTAATTAAATTAATTAAAATTTAATTTTAATTTAATTAATTAAAATTTAATTTTAATTTAATTAATTAAAATTTAATTTTAATTTTTGGGGTAAAATGGTCAATGATTCTGACATATACACCATTTTGAGTGACCCGGTCTACCCATTCTTTTTACTATTGAAACAATTGACTTGAGTTTCATTCATTTAACTAGCTCTTCAAGTGTCATGTAGATACAACTTTTTAAACTAGTAAAGCAGAGTCATTGTGTGGCTAATAAAAACATTGGTTAATCTAAAAATCATGTACATTTAATCTTGGAATGTGTTTTTTACTTACATTTGAACACGGGTGTGTCTGATATCCTAAGAATTCATTTCAAACAAAATATTGACACCCTAGGGTTAAAAAATCTTCCAGACTTTTCATTTAAACCCTTACTGGTTCTCCCTTTTTCTCATGTCCAATCTCTGACTTGGGACAAAGTAGATCAGGAAACCATCTTCAGGACATTTTTGGGTTAGAGGTTTTTCTTTTCTTTCTTTTTTTTTTTTTTTTTTGCTTTTTACACTTACCATAGTTTTGGAATCTCTGAGAGAATTAAGAAATTACATAGCAAACACAACTCCTTTATTTAACATTTACTGTGCATTTTTAACATGTATTCATTTAAATGTTTCCTTGATATTTACTGTGAGTCATGCATTAAAGATACAGTGACAAATAAAACCTGCAAGATTTCTGTCCTCGTGAAGCATATATTGTTTTGGCTAAAAAGTTCATTTGGATTTTTCTGTAAGATGGTACAGAAAAACCTGAACGAACTTTTTTGCCAACCCAATATTTTACTGAAGGAAGTCACTAAAAAAATAAAAAAATTTAAAACAACCAAAAACCAAACCAGGTATTTTAGACAGAGGCAAATGCTGTGAAGAAGAGGAACAGGAACTTGTGATGGGGTGGGTGTAAGACTGATGCTACTTTGTTATTTTTTGTTTGTTTGTTTGTTTCTGATGCTACTTTAGAAGGCCATCAGGGGGGGTTTTCCTGAGGAGGTGGCAATTGAATGCAACAAAGGAACGTGTCACGTGACTTTGGACAGCTTATGAGCGTAGTGCCCAGAAAGTGTCAAGGCTAATGATAGACCTTTACTGTGAGTGTTAAATGGCTTAATATGTGCAGAGAGCTTACGACAGTGCCTGGTATCCATAAATGCTCACTGTCTTTAATGCATTCAATAGTCATCAAGTATCTAGCAGGTTCCAGCCAATGTTAGGTGCAGGGAACTAGAGCTGGAGAGAATTCTGAGTTCATGGAACTGGCTCCACGCCCCAATGCAGTGATTCTTAATGAATGCTGGTAGAAGCACTGCATCTCTCGCATTGGTCTCCCTTATTCCTGCTCTCCTCCCCTATGGAGGAGTCTAACTAGGCAGACTCAGGGTGAGGACCAAACACTGGATTTTCTACAAGCTTACTCCAGTTGATGGGTAGGCCCACAAAAGTCTGAGAACCACAATCCTATTGCACAGATTGTAGCTAATTGGTTCTTTTCAATATGGTACACTCACATGCTAGTAAAGGAATGCTCCAAAATTCTCCAAGCCAGGCTTCAACAATACGTGATCTGTGAACTTCCAGATGTTCAAGCTGGTTTTAGAAAAGGCAGAGGAACCAGACATCAAATTGCCAACATCCACTGGATCATCGAAAAAGCAAGAGAGTTCCAGGAAAACATCTATTTCTGCTTTATTGACTTTGCCAAAGCCTTTGACTATGTGGATCACTATAAACTGTGGAAAATTCTGAAAGAGATGCGAATACCAGACCACCTGACCTGCCTCTTGAGAAACCTGTATTCAGGTCAGGAAGCAACAGTTAGGACTGGGCATGGAACAACAGACTGGTTACAAATAGGAAAGGAGTATATCAAGGCTGTATATTGTCACCCTGCTTATTTAACTCATATGCAGAGTACATCATGAGAAATGCTGGGCTGGAGGAAGCACAAGCTGGAATCAAGATAGCCGGGAGAAATATCAATAACCTCAGATATGCAGATGACACCACCCTTATGGCAGAAAGTAAAGAAGAACTAAATAGCCTCTTGATGAAAGTGAAAGAGGAGAGTGAAAAAGTTGGCTTAAAGCTCAACATTCAGAAAACTAAGATCATGGCATCCGGTCCCATCATTTCATGGCAAATAGATGGGGAAACAGTGGAAACAGTGGCTGACTTTATTTTTCTGGGCTCCAAAATCACTGCAGATGGTGACTGCAGCCATGAAATTAAAAGATGCTTACTCCTTGGAAGGAAAGTTATGACCAACCTAGACAGAATATTAAAAAGCAGAGACATTACTTTGCCAACAAAGGTCCATCTAGTTAAGGCTATGGTTTTTCTAGTGGTTATGTATGGATGTGAGAGTTGGACTATAAAGAAAGCTGAGTGCTGAAGAATTGATGCTTTTGAACTGTGGTGTTGGAGAAGACTCTTGAGAGTCCCTTGGACTGCAAGGAGATCCAACCAGTCCATCCTAAAGGAGATCAGTCCTGGGTGTTCATTGGAGGGACTGATGCTGAGGCTGAAGCTCCAATATTTTGGCCACCTGATGCGAAGAGCTGACTCATTTGAAAAGACCCTGATGCTGAGAAAGATCTAGGGCAGGAGAAGGGGACAATGGAGGATGAGATGGCTGGATGGCATCACCGACTCAATGGACATGGGTTTGGGTGGACTCTGGGAGTTGGTGATGGACAGGGAGGCCTGGCGTGCTGCAGTTCACGGGGTCGCAAAGAGTTGGACACGACTGAGTGACTGAACTGAACTGAGAGCATCAAATATAAGCAATGGCCCCAGTGGAAGGAGTACTTCTTGTGCTCAAGAGTAGCTGTGTTCAGTCTCTGGAGCCATAAATATCATGGGATTATATTTCACAATTAGCATCCTCTAATCCCCAGGCCTAGTTTTGTTTTGTTGATCTTGAGCTGGCTGAGGATGCTGTGTATTTTGGATTAACCTGCTTTTGGTCATGGTTTGGAAGGTTTGCCGGACACTCTTAAGTATCATTTAAAACCTGCCAAAGGGGGAGAAAAAGGCTTTTACCTTTTAGGAAGAATGTGCCAACCAACGTTTGCCAAAGACTCCTGTAGCCTGGAAGAAATTCTACTTGTAAGTAGTAGCTTAACTGAAATTCATCCCCTAGGCTCCTCCCCAAATCTATTTTTACAATGTAATGTCACCAAAAATGGGATGGGAAAGATTTACATTCTCTCCCCTTGACTTTCTACTAGAATGTATCCTTTTCACTTTCTCACTTTAGAATGACTTATACACATTTCTAAAAGGTCTTTGAGTTAAGGATCTCAAAGAACATTGGATACAAGAATAGATGCCGGTGGATCCAGTTGAGGCTGAGTGATAACGGCCTCTAAAATCCAGACCAGATTCCAGACAGGTCCATACCTTAGATGTTTGAGGCTTCTGTTTCCTCATCAACTTTCCTAAAAGGATACTTCCTTTTTTTGTTTCATATTTTCCTCTCTCTACTAGCTTCAATCCATTGCTACACAATTCCTGTGGCCAGATAGAATGACAGCAATTGAAAAAAGGCTCCCCTTGAGCTTGAGGTCAGAGCTGGTTAGGGTGAATGGACTGATGTAAAAAAAAAAAAAAAAAAAAATTTAAAGAAGAGTGAACTGATGTAAATTTAAGGCAAATTAGAATCTTAGAATTGAGTTGGTGGTCAAAAGAAATGAACACTTGTGGTTGCCAGCCTGTCAATTATTCAATTTTTTGTTTAACTCTTCAGTTTGGTGATGCTCACTTGTCAAAGATGATAAAGATGGGGTGAAGTATGTAGACTACATAAAAACTGGTGAAACTCAAGATAAAGATCTATTATGCTCTGTCAATGCCAATGTATATTGTAAATATGTGGGGCCATGAGAACCCAAGGATGGCAGCTGAGAAAAAATGTACATTAGATAAGAGCTGCTCCCCAGAAAGAAAATTTTCTCTTGTAATTTTTGTTAGATTTCAGCTGACAATATGGCTTTTTACATAAAAACAATTAGGAAGAGAAGATTCCTTCTTACTTCCTGTATTTTCCTTTGACTTAGCAATTTATTCCAGTTTTTGTTCATTCATTCAACAAAAATGTGCTGAATACTAGCTGTATGCCAAGAACCACTCTAATTTCTGGGGACACAGCAATAGAGAAGACAGAAAGGTCCTTGCTTTATATGCTGTTAGAATTTCATGTCTTTATCTAGAAACAATTTATAGCTAATTATAATAGTTTCCATCAGACATGCCACAGTGTGGTAAAGGAGGCATTCTCTGAAAAAGAGGGGACCTGACATAGAAACCATATTTCTTTGGAATTTGGGGTTCCTTTGGTTTACTTTGCATGTAAATCCAATAATTCCAGTATCGATTTGAAAAATACTGTTTACTTAGTTTGGGCTTTATGCAGATTTACGGTGATTTTGGCTACACCCTCAAAGCATTTCCTCGCTCTTAGCAATCATGATGTCACAGCACTGTCCCCAGACCTTTGTGGCCATGCTCAGTTTGACCCGGCTGCCTGGAAGTTCAAGACTCTGCTTCTCACAAAAGAGCCACTGGCTCACAAACCAGGCACATTTCTTCCCTTTTTTTTCCACTGTAACATTCTTTCCCAAGAGTATAAATCTCAGGCTGATATTTAACATTCCTTTGAACTGAACCATGGACTTTTACCTTGTACTTCTTGAAAGAGTGGAGAGCTAAGCTTCCATTATGCATATTTCTAAACATGTCCTAAACGGAAGGCATGATTTTGTAATTCTCTAGTCATGGGTCTTTGAAACTATTTTATAAAAGAACATCTAGCAACATCACACTGGATCAGGCTGATTGCCTGGCTTAGGATTCTCTCAGAGTGGAGTCCATGTGGCAGTGGAATATCACTGTTGCCAAACGTGGCTCAACCTTGAAAAGGTGGCGACATATCCCAGAACCTCTGGAATTAAAAATTCCTTTCACTTAAAAAAATTGATTCTGAAATTGAATTAACTAATACAAGTAGAGGTTTATAAGTTTCAGAAAACTAATTTTACCCTAGGCTTCCCTATTTTGGAAAATGATATTACCACTTAATCCTGATTGCTCAAGCTCAAAGTTTAGGAGATGTTCTTTTGGTTTATGTATTTATTTTGCATCAGAAATTATGAGAGCCTCTGTAGTTCTTTTAAAATTTAATACTTATTTTGATAAATGCATAGTGTTTTAAATATAAGTTTTGAAGAAAGCTATGGTTATATGACATTGCATGGATAACAAAGAATAATGTTGAAAACTAGTCCTATTTCCCTAAAAAACAGTATCTCAAAGATTTTAAAGTCTGCCTTACATGGACAGCAACAATCTTTCGTTCCTTTCTTCTTTCCTCCCCACTTTCTTTCTTTCTTTCATGGTAGGAACAGATAACACAAGATCTAATCTCTTAAATTCTTAAAGATATAATACAGCATCATTATGGAGTAGGAAATGGCAACCTACTCCAGTACTCTTGCCTGGAAAATTCCATGGACAGAGGAGCCTGACAGGCACAGTCCATGGTGTTGGAAAGAGTCGGACACGACTGAGCGGCTAAGCGCGCACACATAGCATCATTAACCATCAATACAGTGTTCCCCAGCAGATCTCTAAAACTTACTCATCTCACATAACTGAACTTTTGTGCCCATTGAACAGCAACTCTCCAGTTTTGCTCCCCTCGGTCCCTGGCAATTACCATTCCATTCCTGTTTCTGTGAGTTTGACTGTTTTAGATACTGAGGAAACATTTTTGACATCAGCCAGTTTTAGGATCTCTCCATAAAGACTTATCCTGAGTCACTATTACTTAGGCACCATTACCTTACCTTATTTTGAGTATCTTTATTTTAAAAGTAACCTTATAGAAACTTGAGCTCTTTGAAGGAAAAGTATGTACATTGTAATACATAATTACATTCATGTGTTCTGTCCAAAAGATCCTATATCAGGTGCTGGAAATATTCATTTCTCTCTCCGGTCAGAACTCAGCACCAGGCAACAGCCAACATGTGTATCTCTGTACCACTAGGGTCAATATTTTGGTTTGATAACGATCTTGTAGTTATTGAGGTTAGACATGGTTTGGTAACTGAGAAGTCTTAGATAGGGAGTTAAAAGGATTAGCAGTGACCAGGTTTTTAAATCCAAGGAAATCTCTGATAAAAGAAGTCTGGAGTGGAGGGGGGAGGGGGCGGTTAGATCTCAATCCACCAGCAAAGATTCAGCTTTTCTAAAGCAAAAGTGCTTTCGTGAGGACTCTTGGAAGGCAGGGACACACAAGGGTGTTGAGCTCAGGTATACAAGCTGAGGGCAGCACCCAGGAAGAAGAATGAAACACAGACCTCCATTATTGAGCTCCTTACTTCTCTGCATTCACCGTGCATGTCATTATTACCTCTAGCACTTCTGCATAATCGACCAGGAGATCAAACCTGCGGTCCTGTTGGCCTTTCTTCTGTGCAGGACAATTTAAGAAAAAACCAATCTGGTTACTGCCCACTGTCTCCCTATTTGCTCTCATGACTACATTCACTGGATAAGTTGAGTAGTGACTCAAAAATGTAATCTAGCTTTAAAGAACTTCCAGCCATGTAAATTACATTTTAACTTTTTCTACTTCATAGATGAAGGAAGCAGGGCCCAGAGAGGTTAAGCATCCTGACCAAAGTTGCAGAGCAAGTTCGAAGTTGATTCCAAGTTGCTTCTCCTGTTTTTGCATTGTGGTATCTTTTGTAGGTAGAAACGTTTCTTTAGTTATTACACATAAGCTGATTTCATTTGGAAGAATTGAAAAAAATTAATTGCTTCAATATATATTTTATAAAAATTTCAAACCCATATCTGGGAGCTGGTACCTGTTCATAGCAGTACCCCCTTATCTGTGGGGGATACAGTTCAAGACCCCACTGGATGCCTGAAACCTTGGACAGTACCAAGCCCTATGGACATTTTTTCCTATACCTACATACCTATGATAAAGTTTAATTTATAAATTAATCACAGGAAGAGATTAACAATAGGAACTAATAACAAAATAGGACAATTATAACAATATGGTATAATGCAAGTTATGTAAATGTGGTCTCTCTCTCAAAATATCTTATTGTACAAAGTTCATGTCTTTTCCATCTTAATTGCATACTTATCACACACTGGGGCCATAATTTTTAGTTTATAGTGTGACTGCAAAACTTGCATGGATTTCTTTTTTCTTCTTCACTATTTCATAGATAGAAGATTTGTTTTTACTGTAGATCTTAGCAGCCTCAGCATGTTTTCTTTTTTCTTTATGAAGCCAAGAGCTTCCCCTCTATCATTTAGAAGAAACACTTTATAGCTCCTCTTGTGATGTGCTGAGTTGCTCAGTGGCGTCTGACTCTTTGTGACCCCATGGACTGTGGCCCGCGAGGCTTAGGCATATCCTAATTACCAGCATAACTGCTCTGGGGCTCTGAGGTCATTATTAGGTAAAATAAGTGTGACTTGAACACAGCACTGAGATACCACCCCGGTTGATCTGATAACTGAACCGGCTCCTAAATGACTAACTAATGGGGCAAAGGGATAAGATTAATACTGTCTTGGGTGGGTTGGGGCAAGAGGGCACAAGATTTCATCATGCTGCTCAGAATGGCATGCAGTTTAAAACTTATGAATTGTTTATCTCTGGAATTTTCCATTTGATGTTTTCAGATGGTGGTTGACTGTAACAAACTGCAGAAAACAAAACCATGATAAAGATGGGGCTACTGTACAGGTATCAGCTGTTTCCATTACCTGTGCATTTAAATGGCTGATACAAGAAAGACTGGCTAGAGCAGGATCTCTCCAGCAGCTGTCTAGGTTCAATCCCAGCTCTACCACTCTACTGGCTGGGCAGCCTCAGGAAAGCTTAATTTCTTCGCATATTTGTAGCTATAGTTCCTGTCTATAAAGTGGGTGTAATAATTGTGTCTATATTATTGGGTTGCTGTGAATAACTGAACACAGATACTGTGTTAGAACAGTGCCTAGCACATCGTAAGTGATATGGGCCTGTTTATTTCTACAGTGCTGAGGTAAAAGTGTAAACAAGACCAGCGTACATTAGTCTGTTTTCGGAAGTTCTCATCTTAAACACTTCTGTAAAAAATAGTTTCCCAATGAAAGCATCCCTTCCTTCTGTGGTCTCTAGATGCAGTAACTCAAAATTGTCACTAGATGGCGACTGTGACCCACTATGACTTGAGAAGCAGTTGGTTTTAACAGACAGATCAAACCCTGGAATTTGTTTTCTGTGCAGGGCAGCATTGTGATCTCCGGCTGCCCCTTCCCCACAAGTTGGGCCTTTAACAGAACTGTTCCGGTCAGCAAAGTCTGCCCTCCGTGGCCACTCTTGGAACGCACCCACAGGTACCCAACCTTCCTGATGGCAGCTCCCCAGAAGCCTGGGTTTCCTTGCTCTTGGCCAGGTGGCAACAGGACAGTGTCAGGATACCCTGTGTTAAGAAGATTAATCACTGGTTCTGGAAGTGTGGGCGCCACCCCCCCCCCCCCCCCACCATAGCAGCCTCAGCATCACCTGGGAACTTGCTAGATATGCAAATTCTGGGGCTCCCTCTCAGACCAGGTGACCAGGAATCGGTATTTTCACAAGCCCACTGGATGATTCTGATCTCTGCTGAAGTTTGAGAACCACTGAGATGAACCAATGTTTAGCATCACTTAAAAGATGGCATTGAGTGGGTCTTCAGAGACCATTTTGCCCAATTCATTCATTCTACAAGGAGAATGAGTCCAGAGTTAAATGATTCTTGAAGACCACAGGGTTAGTCTTGTGGCAGGGCCAGGGCTGTGGAGCAGTGTCCCCAACTTTTCCCACGACACGCTTCACCCTCTTTCCCCTTCAAAACTGAGGTCACAAGATATACATTCTAGCCTCATAACTACTTATGAAGAAAAAAAAAACCACTTGTATAAATAGATGTTTCTAGGGATACAAAAATGTGTGTGCAATGCATTGAGTGTGATGCATTTCCAGTTCGGTGTGTACATGTGTGTGTGTGTTAGAGGCGAGAAATCAAGCTTAAAAAAAAAAAAAGTCACGATTCAATCACTGCTGCTGCTGCTGCTAAGTCACTTCAGTTGTGTCCGACTCTGTGCGACCCCATAGATGACAGCCCACCAGGTTCCCCGGTCCCTGGGATTCTCCAGGCAAGAACACTGGAGTGGGTCGCCATTTCCTCCTCCAATGCATGAAAGTGAAAAGGGAAAGGGAAGTCGCTCAATCGTGTCCAACTCTTCGCGACCCCACGGACTGCAGCCCACCAGGCCCCTCGGTCCATGGGATTTTCCAGGCAAGAGGACTGGAGTGGGGTGCCATCGCCTTCTCCAGATTCAGTCGCCAGAAGAGGCATGTTACAGGGCACCTCGGGAAATGAGTGAAAGCAGCTAAGTCAGGCAGAGGGATGAGGCAAGACAAGGAAGAGGAGGAGGTTTCAGAGCTGAAACTTCTGCCAGCGAAGTAGGGAAGGAACATGTGGAAAGAGGGGTCAGCATGTGTGAGGACAAGCGGCCATGGAACAAAGAGGCGATCTCAGGAGTCTGGTTTGCTAGAGGGGAAAGGTATGTGTGGAGGAGTTAGTGTGTTTTAAGTAATCTCACTACTGTGACAACTATCTGACACTTAGCGAATGTTAACTATGTTCCACACACTGTACTAAGCATTTTACATTCATTATTGATTTAATCCTTAAACAGTTCTGTGAAAATCTACTCTTATTCCCATTTTATGGACTGCATGCACTGTTCTATTTTCCTTACAATCAAGTGTTACCATCTCAGTTTCTTAGACAAATTTAGAAAAAAGAGCCTTAATATTTACTTGTTCCAGAAGAATCTCCGTAATGTGTAGTATGTATTTTTTTAGGAGAGGGATGAGGAATATGTTTTTAATACATACAATTTTATTATAAGCATGCTTTCATAAGTGCATAAAATCAGGAGGATTTTGACATTCTTTTTAAACTCTAGGAATGAATGTTCCATTATTTTTTGGTCTACCAGCAACTGTGGGAGTAGCCAATTTCTCATGATAACAAACAATTTGTGTCTGAAAAGTGGCAAAGAAAGTTCCTTTCAATTATTTAACTCACTGAAGAAAGGAAGCTGAGTAAGGAGTGAGTGATCTGGTCTGAAATCATTGGCTTTGTTATGCTTTTGGTTTTTACTTTATAGGGATTCACTGGAAATATGCTTTTAACATATGATTTAAATATTAGTCAACATTAGTATATCTTCTTTCTTGCACAGGAGTACGCACAACTAAACTATCAAGTTCTGGTAGCATTTGAAATACCTAGCCTTTCTTAGGTGCTGCTGCTGCTGCTAAGTCACTTCAGTCGTGTCCGACTCTGTACGACCCACAGATGGCAGCCCACCAGGCTCCTCTGTCCCTGGGATTCTCCAGGCAAGAATACTGGAGTGGGTTGCCATTTCCTTCTCCCCTTTCTTAGGTAAGCTTCCAGAAATTCCTAGATACTTTGGGATATTTTTCAGTGATTTCATTTTTTCCTGAGAAAATAAATTTTACGGTCCTTAGTTTTCTCATCTGTAGAATGTTGGTATTGGATGAGATAATCTATAAAGCCCCTTTCAGCTCTAATGGTCTGTGGATTTACGATTTAATGATTAAATGGCACAAGGAACTCATTTCTGAGGTTTCTTTGTAGTTAAATTTTAGTGTTGTTGTTATCAAAGAAGTTAGCTGACCAACTATTTCTCTATGAATACTTGAAATGGAAGCCTAAAACAGCTCTGTATTCCACTATTTTTTAGGATCCCTACGATCACTATCCTGCTCAGAGATATGATTATATAACATATTCTCACATGACGTCTTACACATCTCAAGGTCTAAGACGAAGGCCAGCTTGTAGACACCACTAGAAATGACCGATAGGCAGTTTGTTTTATAGGAGAGGTGCACGTCACACGATGCTCTGCTCTTCTCGTTGCTGTAGTAACAACTTTTAGATTTAAGCGCACATATTACAACCCTGATCTTTATACTCAAGTACATGGCTGAGGGGAAACTGCTTTCTTACGAAAATCTAGAAACTCCAATCTAGGTTTTACCCTATCTAGAGAAACTGAATAATAGTTCACAGGATGTTTTATTTTGAATCAAAGGAAGGGCAACAATGCCTCAAAAGAAGAACCCATAAAATATATAATTATTTTAAAATGTTATGGTTGAGAACAAAATTTGCGTTTTACACCAGCCTCTCACCAAGATAATTTTGTCTTTCTTATTTGCAGTCATTTCTGGAGTTGATTACAACTTTTCTATTCACTTATTATAAAAGCAGTACATGTTTATTCAAGAATTATTATAAAAAAACTATAAATAAGGACAGAAATATCTAAAATTTTGCTACCCAGAGTTGGCTAGTGTTACTATTTTTCTTTTTATTTCATTCCAAGTAAGCATGAACATTAAGAAATTGGTAACAATTTGAAATCTTTAATATGAAAACTATTAATATGTATTAATTAATATGTGTTTTAAATATTAATATTAAAATAAATCAATATTATTTTATTAATAATATTAATATTATTAGTATGCATTTTAAATATTTTTATTTTATGTATTTATTTATTTTATGTATTAAAAATACATAAAATATGTAAATGAAAATATTTTGTGTATTTTAAATATTAATATTAAATTAATTTAATATTATTTTATTAACAATATTAATATTAAAATAATATTAAAATAATCAATATGTATTAATATGTAATAATGAAAACTATTAATATGTAATTAGCATACATATTACAATTTTTATATATACAATTTTTATTGTCAACCTTCAAAGGTAGCATTTTATTTTTATTGTATAAAAAGTTATAAAGCTCTTTAGTTTTCACTGTTTTGTGATTATCAATGCCATTTTGATTTAAACCCCCTTTTAGTTTATTTATACTCATTTCTTATTTTTCCAGAAAATATTTAAGGTTGAATCCTCCAAGTGGCTATAATGCATAGAGGAAAACAAATCTCTGGAACTCATATAGTTATATTTTGTTTAAATGGGACTTTTGCTTTGTAAATAATAGGTAAATTTTAACACCTTGGAGAGTGTTGTTGTAAAGATTTCTATTGTACCATAAAGAAACCTTTAGAAAGTGAAGAGTAATTCCTCCTTCATATAATCTTGTTTGTAAGTATGTATGTTTCAGAAGGCTTCCCTGGTGCAAAGCAGGAAACGTGGTTCAATCCCTGGGTCGGGAAGATCCCCTGGAGAAGGGCACGGCAACCCACTCGTGTTCTCGCCTGGGAAATCCCGTGGACAGAGGAGCCTGGAGGGCTACAGTCCATGGGTCTCCAAGAGTTTGACGCAACTTAGTGACTAAACGATAACAACTATTTTTCAAAAACATGTTCTACTACCTTGTACCCTCTTTGAACGCTGATTTTTGACCTTATTACTCAACAGTACCTTATATTCTAATATTGTCTCCATAGCTCACATTGTGACTTCAAACAGCATGGAAGTAAGAGGCAGTAATACTTAAGAACTACGTTTCTGCTCGTTGTTGCTAATCTTCAAATCTCTAAATGAGATAATCTTGGTTTAACTCTTAATATAGTGCCCAAGACTACATAATAAATGCCAACTAGATGTTAGTTTTCAGTAATTTGAGCTATTTTTTTTTTTTTACCATATGTAGTTTTCTGCTAAATAAGAAATTTTAATTTACCATTTTTCCTGAGGACTTTCACTTAGATTTTTCAAAACAGAAATAAGCTACTTCTTTAGGGATTATATATAAAATATCTTAAAGAGTTGGTAGGAGGAACAAAATATACTACATTTTATAATAAATTTATATATAGTTATTATTTTACATTACTTGTATCACCTAATCGCCCAGTGTCTCATTCACTCATAATGTTAATGGGAACCCATCTAAAAATAAGCTGTGCTTCAGAGTCACAAGTATAGTTAATTCTTCTTTCCAAGGTATGTTTACTCTAAGCTTTCCAAGCATTCAGCAAGTATAAAATGAGACCTTTTAATGAATGAGCAATTTGAGGCATCTACTAATAAAGTCTGACTTTTTACCTGCCTGTGGAAGATGGGTGAGAATTACTAAATCATTACTGCAAATCTACACCACTCTGCGTTTGACAGAATTTTTGGAAATTAGTCTGAGCCACATCACGGCAGGTGTATAAAGAAGTCCAGGACCGTGAAATCCAGCCTGTGGGCTCTGACCAAGGGAATCCTCTAGTCCAGCTCTGACCGAGAGAACCACTGTGAGCCATATGTGACTCGACATTTTCTAGCAGCCACGTTAAAGAAGTTAAGGGGACAGGTGAGATTAATTTTAATCATACAGTTTATTGAACTAAAGATATAAAAAATATTATTTTGATCCACATCAAAATCAATGTAAAAATATTAAGGAGATAGTTTACACTCTGATTTTTTTTGTTCAAGGTCTTAGAAATACTGTATTTTATGCCCAATGTATGTCTCAGCTGGGACTAGCCACATTTCAAGTATTATATCACCACCTATGGCTCATGGCTACGATATTGGACAGTTCAGCTTTGGAGGTTCTGCAGCATGGTAGTGTGGTATATGAGACAAAGACCAGCTTGGAATCATCATACACGTCTGCTCCTGGCTCTGACATTTGATATTGAGATGACAAGTGATTTAGTGTCTCTGGGTCTCAAATTTCTACTCTCTGTAACAGGGACTGTTAATAACTGCCAGGCTCCTCTTAGAATGCTGTGAGGAAGATTTAAATACTACATTGTATTTGAAAATGCTGTGTAAGATCATAAAGCACCAGACATATGTAAGGCATTATAGCTCTCTTTTATTGTAGATTTATTCTCATGACTTGCCCAAGGCCACCTTCCCAGTTGGTAGGAGAATCAAGGATAGAATCTGGGACTTCTGACTTCTAGCCATCTGCTTCAACTAAAGGCTGTTCAAAATATGCTAGCTTAAAAACAAACAAACAAAAAACATTTTTATTTAAAGAAAAATTAGGAAGGAAGAGAGTAGCAACAAGAAATAAATGACATATTAAATGGTTAGGGTCTTCTTAGACACTGTCATGATGTTCTTCAGTAAAATGATACATTGAGGATATTTATATACTTAAATATCATCACTACAACCATCAAGGATTGACTTTATTGCTGTCCTGTAATAGAACCATATGTTCTTCAGCGTTTCAAACAACTTCTAAATTGACCTGTGGTTTCCCCACTCTATTTATCTCCAAAATATAGTATAACCACAAGAAAGCCCTTTTGTACTGGGCTTGATTAATAAAACAGATATGGATCAATTTATCAGGTTTTCCATGGACATTTTTGGTTACAGATGTAACTCATTAATCCCCATGTGTGAGACACCACCTCTCTAGTGTCAGTCCAAGAGACACACTAATCTCTGAACAGAAAGTGGAAATAATTTAGTTCAATTCACCATATTATTTGGTGCTTACTGTGCGTAAGACACATCAAGTATTTTTAAGGAGCAAATGGACTTTGTTTCTATGATAATCGTCACTCAGAAATACATTCTTCAACTTGAGGAAAAATATGGAGCCTAACAAACTTTCTATGATATATGATTCAGGAATCTGTATTTTTGGAAGATATAAGGATGATCAGAAAGAAAAGTCCAGGTTTTCCAAAAAATAATTTAAAAAGCTATCTTCTTTACCTTTGGAGGGCACAGAGCAGATTAGTTATTATGATCTATTTCCCTAATTGTAAGTTTATTATAGTTTTCATATTTAAAATTTTAGGGTCATTTTCTACATTTGTTTCAATGAATTTCTTCCTAGAACTTAAAAACCACATAAAATATTTATCTTTATACTATGTGAAATTAAGCATAAGCCAAGTTCATTTTTGCTGAGAAGAATGCACTCAAGAAGTTCTTTATTTCCTTTTCAGTCAAAATTCCTTCTTAAAAATGACTTTTGTCTGGTCATCTATTTTTTTTTTTTACTAGAAAACTATCATAAGCTTCAGTTCTGCCTGAACTGATGACTCCATTGAATAAATATAATTTTTATTTTCACTTGTTGAATGACTGCTGTTGATCATTGAGTGAAATCATTTATTGAACAAATGTTACATTTTCTTGCTTTTACACCCTAGTTTAGAAACAAAGTTTAATTTTTTAAAAGTTCAAAAAAATGTATTTTTGGTATTTCCATCATAACTTTATAACTTTCCTTTCCTCTTCCCTATAATAACCGCCTTCTGTATTTTTATGATTTACTTGAACATTATTGTAATTTTTTACTGTGTGAACCCATCAATGCCCTTGGCTGCAAGATTTTGTTACAACAAAGCCAGAAGTAGCTGAGCTCTAGTAACAATTATCAAGTTTCTCTGGGTTGAGTTCAGAACCTTACCCTGACATTATGAATGTAACCCACATCATGCCTCCTTCTTCGGCTTCTCCAAAATGTGTGATTGGCTTGAGTTCTACAACCTGTTGCTTTTAAATGAGCATATATTTTTTATTCAATGGTTTTACATTATAAATATTTCATTCAATTAATATCTGGCCTTGATGGAATGCAGCCAAAATAATTAGTGGTACCTGTAGTAAAAAATGTGATACATTAGGAAAATGAATAATGTATTTGCGTTTCTCCAGGAACTCTGAATAGATTCATTCTAGACAGGATGTGGTCATGTGGCATTAAGTATAGGGAGAGATGCTGTTTTTCTTTTTGTTCAAGTGCACCTCCAGCAAGAACACAAAAATCTGAGGAATCTTAACTCTTCATTCTTTAAATTACTAAATAAAACTAAATAGACTATAAAAAGCCATTGTACTATTAAATATTAGGAAACATTGAGTTGTGTGTCCAAAAGTCACACTTAAGACCAGGCAAGGGTAATAAGCATGAGATGGCTGTAGATACTATGAGATAATGTCTACTTGTCAGAAATGGATAGAATTTTTTTTCTGTCAAAGTTCAAAAGTTAATGATTTACTTTATATTTTAATTGCTTCTACTGAGAGATCTATTAAGGAATAAAAGAGATTCTGTCATGCTGTTACTATTTTTCACTGTTGATATATTCAATACTGCATATGAATAAAACCATATTTGTTACACCACGCTCTGTTTCATACATCCTAGATTGTCTTTAGGAAAATTTAGTACATGTCACTTCAGTCATCTGAAAGGAATCATTTCTTCATTACAACTCATAACTTAAAACTATAAAGTATCAGCCAGAAAAAAAAAAAAATTGGCACAATTAAGAGAAATTTGATGATGGTAGAAAAGCACATACAGACATGACTGGGAGATGATAAGATTATTTTAATTTTCCCATTTGCGCTAGAATTATTTATTTTACAAATCTCCCGATCTTTTATTACTTAAAACCCTCTGCTGAATCATGAAAAGAAGCTTAAGTTAGCAATTTCCCTCTGCAAATCTAGCTGCTAGCATCTGGCGAACACTTGGATACCTAGTCAGGTCCTATGGAAATGATTATTTTAAGACTCTATTCAGCATGCCTAGGCTTAAAAATCAGCTCGAATCACACTCTGCACATGTATTTTACTCTCAGGGATTTTAAAACCTGGCATTAGTAGCGGCAGTTTCAAGGCTTTTGCAGTGGAGATGAGGGTGGGAAATAGGACAAGCAGGCAGGCTGGACACCCCAGCAGCCCCCGTGCTCCCAGAAGAGACAGTGACTTCTGCAGAGGCACCCGCAGCGCCTGCGGACCACCCGCCCCCAGGCCACCGTGCCCTCCGCGGCGTCTCACACTTACATTTAGACTTGGCCGCCTGCGGAGTCCAGGACCGCTGTCCTTGCTTGTGCCTCCCTGGGGCACGTGTGGGGCTGGTTTCCGTTCCTTCCCCAGATGCTGCTCCACTTCCAGAACAGCTTCTGAGGTAGAAAAAAAAAGAGAATACTTTTACTCAGTTGGAAAGACAACAAGAATCTGGATTATTATCAAAGTGCACTGTCCTGGGATCATAGGAGAAATTACATTATAGCAATGTATAAATACATGCTGCAATAAAAGATGCTGTTATGGACCAGAATTTAAGTGACTATTTAGTTGATATTACAGATATTTGTATGCTGATTAGGAGAGTTTTGTGCATTTTTATGTATGCAAATAGGTGCTTATTTATTTTCAAACACTTACTACCATATATATAATTTTTATCCAAATAAACATTTCTTGTGTATGTTTATTGCTTTTCATGGTTATATTATGTGCTAGGTTCCCATTTATTTAATTTCTGTTAATACAGATTGCAGATAATTTAGAAAGGATGTGGGCAATTGCTACAGTGGGAGGAAATTTATGGAAGTAATACCTCAGGGAGCAATGTTAGGTTAATTTAAGAAAAGTGATCTCTGCCATCAACATAGTTCCATCTAATTTGCATACAATAGTATTTGAGTTAGAAATTATTCTCTGTTATTTATCAAATCAGGTCTGGTAGAACTTTAATTCAGCAGCACTTTCAGGTTTTTGTTTGAGATTTTTAATTAGAGTATACTTTATAAACCATCTGTAATTTAGACTCTTTACAAGGCATATGGAAACTTCTCCCCATTTAATCAGAATTTTGGAAATTTAACTCTGTGTTTTGCATATTAGTCTATTTTGTTTTGGTACATTTCACAGAAACTTGTTTAGGAAATATTATTTATATTTGTTGTTCAAAAAATGATTTAAACAGGGAAACTTTAGACACTTAAAAACATTTGAAAGCCAGGATTAGTTGATTAGGAAATAAACACAGATTTGGGTTTCTAATTTAGAATTTCTGCAATATGACATAAGTGATATATTCTAGAGCAGTACTATTCAATAAAACTTTCTGTGATAAAGGAAATGTTCACATTTTGCAATGTTCAATATGATAGCCACTAGCCACAAATGGCTATTAAGCCCTTGAAATGTGGCTAGTGCAATTGGGGAAGTGAATTTTTAGTTTTATTTAATTTTAATTAATTCAGATTTAAATATTCACTTGTGGGAAATGGCTACTGTATCGACGAGTATAATTCTGGAGTTTACATATATTTTGTGTTCAACACAAAATGAGGAAGGACTTGAATGGTTCTAGTTGCTGAAGGAACATACATCTTATGTTCCCCAAAGACAAGGCCCAGGCTCTGACATGTGAGCTTGTGCCAGAAGAGTGGACCCAGGAGCATTCTGAATTTTGGCTCAACTTGGGGATATTCTGACATAAAGTTAAAGTTTGGGTTAACCATAGATGATCTGAGAACACGTTGTGTATAGAAACTGTGGCATCTCAAGTGATCTCCCATAATAGAGTTCAGGCTGTAAATGGACCCAAGGGCCTGACTTTCCCAATCCATTGTTTGTGTGGCAGGCAGCGGGGACAGATATAGAAGAGATACTCCATACATGTAGCTGCCTCCATGAAAAAGAAACTCTCCAGATTCAACGTAGATCACAGGAACAGGCTGGTAAATACGTTTGTGCCTCTACCCAAATCATTCTTCACTAAATATTCATTGAGCACTACTATGCAAAAGGCACAATGCTTAGTGCTGGAGATAAAATGTTAGAAAAAAAAAGATATGAAACCACACCCTTGTGATTAACTGCATTAGACAATAAAATTTTTCCCAGTGTTTTCTTCTTCCAAAATTCCTTTTTCTTTTCCTGAATGTGGTGAAAAGAAAATAGGAGAAAGACACACAGGATAAATAGAAACACTGAAGATGGTGA
Organism: Dama dama; assembly: GCF_033118175.1. NCBI lineage: Eukaryota > Metazoa > Chordata > Mammalia > Artiodactyla > Cervidae > Dama > Dama dama. The sequence goes on along the minus strand of NC_083711.1, from coordinate 47,561,214 downwards.
TTATGTGTGTCATACATCTTATTCAATTTACTTCTTTCCACACAGCTTTCACAGTTCCATACTGAGATGGCAAAACCAGTTTTTGAAATGAACCATTGGAAACAGAAAATAACTGAAAAGATCTCAATCTAAATTTTTAGAACATGCAATGACCATCATCATTTAGCATTTATTAAGTTTTTAGAATATATGTTAACATAGAGTTCTTTCCTCCCTGTTAACTAGAAGAATGTCCTTTAAAATAATTACCAATTAAATGCTGTTATGGGAGGACACTTTTTTTTTTTTTTTTTGCTTTGCCACTCAGAACACTGTAAGAAAGAGTGCTACAATCACATTTATGAAATGAATCAATTTTTTCAAAATTTGAGCACCATTGCAACACCTGATGGGAACTACTAGCTCCACAGACCAAATGTAGCTCATTGTGTTTCAGTTCATTTTGGAAGAATGAACCAGAAAAGTGCAAAGAACTAAGCAAGAACTATTTAGCCACACTTCCCTCACTGTCTAGAGCAACTGAATAATTAAATGTGTGGTTAACCTAAATTTTTAGATGAATTTTCCAATGTGTCACTGATGGAAATTTAAGGATGAAAAGGATTAAAAACTATAGTAAATGAATGGAGCCATAATACATAGTACTTAAAGCACCTAAAGGCCCTATAGTCATTTCTCTGAATATAGTAACTGATAACATCCTTAATATTTTAGACATACAGTATGAAAATAATTTTTAAAAATGAATTACAAAGCAATGGAAGAAATCACAAAGAAGAAGAAAGAAATTAATATAAGTACTTGAAAATCAGTTGCTCCTTAAAAACATTATAAGCAAAGGAAAGGTGAAGTGGAATTTGTTTTAATCTTTAAAATATTTAATCGCTATGGAAGTTTGAAACAGTCACAGATTGTTTAACCCACCTCTATGTTCCCTCCCAGTTAAATCTGGAAGGGTTTGTGACTGCTTTGGTCAGTAAAGCACAGTGGACCTGACACTATGTAACTTCTGAGTCTGCCTCAGGAAAGGGCAATTGCTACTTGGTTTCTAGAATACTGTCTTTTGGAATTCTGAGCTGGTAAGACATCTGATTACCCCTAGGCCACCTTGCGGGAATAGCCAGGTTTAGGTGCTCCAGGGGCAATTCCAGCAGAGCTCAGACTTCCTTCCATCCCTGCCATGGCACTGGATGTGTGAGTAAAGCCATGTGAGGCCCTCCAAGTCAGCCAGTCTATCAGGTAAATAAGCCAAGAGAGAGAAAAAGCTCCCAGCTGAGACCCATAAAATTGTGAGATACAATAAAACGTTGGTTATTTTAAAGCCACTATATTTTCATGTGGCTTGTTATGCAGCGATAGAAAACTGGAGAATACCTGCATATATGTGTTTTGTTTTTACAGTAAAAATTTAAGAAATTGAACGTAAAAGACACCCTGTGAAGTTGTTTGAGAAATTGACAGTCAATATCCTTTGTATAGAAAGAGCTCTTATGAATTCAGGGGAAAGAATTGTAACATTGTGTTTAAAAATGAGCAATTAAATGAACACAAAATTCACAAAAGAAAAATAAAAAGGCTAAAAAAGTGTAAAAAATGTTCAACCTAGTAAGTAAAGGAAATGTGAATTACACAATGGTTAAAATTTTGGTTATCAAACTGGCAAAAATAAAAAAAAATATTAAACATTGGTTTGGGTAAAGTGGAGTGTACATAGTACAAATTTTCTGGAAAATAAATATGTCCAGAGTTTAATGCCGTGAAGTTGGTCATTCATTTAGAACCTGTTTTTGCCCAAGGGCAAGGAAAAACCAGAAACCTCTGTCTCACCCTTTAAACTAGGACATGCCAATCTATGCAATTACTTGCAACGTGTCTCAGCTCAAAACGGGCCTTCGGTTGAGTCTGAATTTTGCTGGTGGTTTAGTCGCTGAGTTGCGTCTGACTCTTGTGACCCCATGAACTGTAGCTCACCAGGCTCCTCTGTCCATGGGGTTTCCCCGAGTGGGTTGCAAGTTCCTTCTCCAGGGGATCTTCCGGACCTAGGGATCCAACCCTCGGCTCCTGCACTGAAGCAGATTCTTCACCGCGGAGCCACCGGGGTTCCCAAGTCTGAAGTACGGAAAACGTGTAACGCAGCTCTTCTCTTTAAGTCCAAGCTTTAACCTCCAGCAAGACAGCTGCCGAAGATTTCTAACTGAGAGGCAGCAACACCTGTGGTGTGGAGGGACGCTATTGAAGTAATTCCAGGAGGCTGAGACTGAGTTTGCAGAACTGAGCTGTTTCCTGTGATACCTTCTTCCTTCAGAGTAAATTCAGAGTTAAGGCCAGAAGGGTCTTACTCCGTCGACAAACCCGGGTTCGGGTCTTGCCTCTACTTCTTTCGGTGAAAGTCATTTGGGCTACCCATCATGTCTGCAAAGCTGCTGGCCTGGGACAGAGAGACACTCTGCAACATCAGGGCTGGCAGAACAGAAAGTCCAAGGAGTCTCCTCGGTCTCCTGGGTGATGTCACCGAGGAGGGCAGAAGCTGTGGGGTGAAGATCCAAACTGAGGTAAGGGGGGAAAGACCTTTGAACTTTCCGGAGATAAGGAATTTGTTGTTAATGAAGCGAAGCGGCATCAGTTGCCATGATTTTAGCCATCCGTTGGCGCAGAGGCGCAGCTCCGGAACGCGGCATGGGGCTGGCCGCGCTGCTTCAAGGCCAGGAGCCTCACCCTGGTCTCAGGCAAGCTGGGCCCCGAGACAGCGCACCGTCTGACAATCAGGCCCGGGCCTGCAGGCGTTCCTCAGGGGCTCCTGACCCGGGTAGAAGGCTTTTCTCCATCTGTAGCATCCAGGCGATGTCAGCAGGGTAGGGCCTGGGGCATAGCCCTCAGGCCCAGGTCAGGGATGCTGGGCCGCATCTCCAGGATGCCGGGGAACGTGGCTTCAGCTGCAGGTTGGTACCCAGGCTTCTCACTACACTTCGAACAGCCTCCTTTGGCTTGTTCTACCCGATTGAGACGGTCACATTGTCTTTCCATTTCCCACATTTCATTTGGCTCCTGCACTTGAAGGACCAGACGGCCACAGGGCAGTTCTGGGCGCTCGGGGATGTGGGAGGCTGACTGCTTCCTGTCAGCCTGTATAAGGACCACAGGCTTCTCCTCCTCAGACCCCGGCTCTGAACTTCCTGCCCTCACGGCGCCTCCCTCCACAGCATCGTCAGCCTCAACCACCCTCACTTTCCCTCCAAATTTCCTTATGCATAACTCTTCCATGGTTCCAATTGCATGAAAAATGTTATCTACTTTTGCTCTGCGGACAAACACAGCAGATGAGGTGAATTTTGAAAAAATCTGATCCCCCATTCAGCCGCTTAACACCCCCACTCTTGCACCTAATAGCTCCCCTCAGTACTTAGCCTGCCAGACACCTCTGTCCATGGAATTCTCCAGGCAAGAATACTGGAGTGGGTAGTTGTTCCCTTCTCCAGGGGATCTTTTTGACTCAGGGATCCAACCAGGGTCTCTTGCATTATACGCGGTTTCTTTACCAGCTGAGCTACCACGGAAATCCCACAGCACTTAGGTCAGATCTAAACTGCTTTTTTGCTGCCAGGCCCCATATAATTCTTACTCCACCGACCTCCCCATTCCCGCACACCTCTTTCTCCCTTGCCCTTTATTCTCCAGCCACACTGGCCTTCTCCTTGTGGGAAATATCATACTGGTCCCTGTCTTCAGGCCTCTACTGTTCCCATGTTGGGAATGCTCTTTCTGCAGAACCCTGAATGCTGGGCTCTTCATTTAAATCTCCACTTACAGGTCACTTCTGCAGAGAGGTTTTTCTTGACCATCTAAAGTCAGCCACTCATTTTCATGTATCTCTAATTCCCTTTCATCACACAGTGACCCTTGTATACTCCCTACTTCATCATACATATTATCCGTTCATAGTCTGCCTCAAGAGCAACCCTTCCTCTCTCCCCACTCTTTGAGAGCAGAGAACTTGTTTGTTTCATTCTTAGTAACATGCCTTGCCTTCCCTCATGGCCCAGTGGTAAAGAACCTGCCTGCCAATACAGGAGATGTGGGGTTGGATCTCTGGGTCAAGAAGATCCCCTGGAGAAGGAAATGACAACCCACTCCAGTATTCTTGCCTGGGAAATCCCAGGGACAGAGGAGCCTGGCTGGGCTATGGTCCATGGGGTCACAAAAGAGGCAGATGTGACTTAGTGACTAAACAACAAACAACAACATCCCTTGTGATTGGAACTAGGATGGGCACATGGTAGGTGATTCATAAATATTTGCTGGATGCCTCGCAAATACTTTTTGTACTTTTGAAATACAAAACTTAGCCGTGCAGAAGACACAGCATTTGAAACTATTAAAAAAAAACCTAGACTTTGTATGTTATATGGGCATTTTTCAAAGCTTTGATGGTTCTGATTAAAGTACACTGCTTCAGTTTAAAAAAGAAGAAACAGCCAGCACAAAATCACAACATCATAAAATCATTTCAGGACTGTGATGAGAGCTCCCCTGTCAAATCAGATACTTTCAAAACTAGAGCACCACTCAACAGGCTCCTTGCTTTGACTTGAAGAATGTGCACCTCCCACCAATTTTTTTTTGCTGCTGAACATATGATTTATTCACTGGGTAAGGAACATGTCTTGAAAAACTTCCCTTTCAGCACTGAAAGTGTTGAAAACAGAGTTTCATCTTTTGAGGCTGGTTTAATACAAACCTCTGGAATGAGGAGATGTCTTAATTGTCCCCTTGAGTGAATGAGAGTTAAAACTGTTCCTCTTGGTGTCATTCTCTCTGGAATTGCAGGAACCTTAGTGGCTGGGTCTCAGTGGCCAACTCTGATTACAAGATTCTACAGAAATGAGATCTGTTTCTATAAAATTCATGAGAAAAATCTGAATTGCTATTTATAAATAGGCTACACCATTTCAGAAGTGATATAACATTCAGACACTCAAGCACAAGTTTTGATATGTGTTTCAACATAGCCTATCCTTACTAGTTTATAATTTCCTCCACAAAGCAGGCAGGCCACATTCTTATGATTCTTGAAGGGATGGGAAATACGCATTTATTAAACATGTCCTTTGGGCGAGTCTCCTTGCTAGTTGTGTTAGTTGCACAGACTCATTTAATCCTGAGAAGTGTGCAACACGTGAGTGAGGCCATGAGAAGAGACCTCCTGTTCTCTCACACAATATTAAAGAAGACTGATGAATCAGGAATCAGAAAAATAAAAGAACTGCCTATTCTTATCCCACTGACATTGTCTCAGGGTTTAGTTCCAAGTTTTTCAAGGGACACTATATTTTACTATGCTGATTCATGGCAGTTGTCTGGAGCGTGGAAAATGTTCATTGATTTTATAGTGTTATTAAATTGGGCACAAGATTTGCATAGTAACCGTGTATTTGAGTGGTTTAGAAATGTCAGGGCTTTAGAAGACAACTGGATAAGGTGCCTGGAGGCTATTTTCACAGTCCCACAGAGTGGTACATCTGATTTGGTTTCATTAATAATGTTTGGAGAGCTGGAGGAAGGGGTGGGCAGACCATTTCCCTTTCTCCACCCGTCTGAAGGAACGCCTTCACCCTTCAGCTAACTTTTTATAAAAACTTAAGGTTGTATGTCTCAGATAAAACAAGGATTGTGAAATTTCATATCTACTGAGACAGGATTAGTTCTGAATTGATGACTAAATCCTGATGAGAGAGAGGAAAATAAATCTCCTAAGGTTGTACTAAGCCACCACTGAGGGTCTGGATTGTGGATAACTGGCCTTCTTTTAAGTACCTTGCGGTTAGAGAGACACTCATTTTCCCTTTTTTTATAAGACCCACGTTATAGTCACACATTTTACAAACACACAGTATACTTCAAAGAAGCCGAGTATCAATGACCTGGTAGAAAAAAGCACTGAAAAGATCTAAAGGTCCAAAGTATATCTGAAATTCCTACTAGTTTGGAATAATGAAAGACAAAGTGAGAAGTTAACACTTCTATATGCAAATAAATTTGAGAAGTAGTGACTCTAGGCAACTGGAGAGCAGAAGGTTCATTGGTTGCAATCTAAAATTAGGTTCTCATAATGCAACTTAAGAAGAGATCATTGACAGGAAGTAGTCAATGAAATTTTCATCCTAGGTATATCCTCTTGACACTTGCAATTCATAAAAATATATCACCCTTTCCTAGAAGTCCCTCATCCTTGCTGAGAAATTATAGCCCCTTTAAATGAAACCGTTACGTAAACTTTCAGACAGGATAAAATATTAGTAATATAATGGTGATTCAAGGTATGTTCAGAGGTCTTCTAAACAACTGAGTTCAGGAAAAAAACTAAGGCTGTGTCTTTGTCAGGTCAGTATTCAAGGAGAATCTAGCATGGAGTCTCTTTTCAATTATTCAGATATTTTGCATTATATAGCAATGTTTAAACTGAACCAAAAAGTGCAAAGTAAGTGAACTTACTTAAAAAAAAATTCGTTTGTTAGGGCTGACAATATTTTGACCACTTTGCATTCAATCATCTGGTCATTTGCATCATGATTCATTAATCTATTCATCCAAATAATTAAATAATTGAGTAATTGATTAATTAAACATCATACATCATCTAAGATGACTGTGAACTGATTTGTTTGAGGCAAGTGAAAAAAAAAGTGCCTTGGGTGAGTAAAATTTGATTTAGTTTCACCTCCAGTTAAAAGTGGATTTATTCTTATTGAAGACTAATTGATGATACTGATTCAATAACAGCTAACAAATTAAAATGATGCCCCCAAATAAGCATTTTATGTACCTTTGAAATAAATGTGGAAAACTTCAAGTGTCCCTTAATAGTCACTTGCCGGTGGAATAACTTTGGTGCAGACCATGGTAGAAAGAAGCAGGAAGGAGAAAAAAATGTGCTGTGCATATCTGAGGTGTGGACAAGGTTCCGAAATACTCCAGACAGAGATGGCAACCCAACTCTCAGGACGTTAGAACCTGGCTGAGCTCTATTTTAATGGCAAAATACTGACTTCAGGGTTCTTGATTATAGTTTTTTTGATTTTGCATTTGAATGTGATGGTTCTTTTTACTCCCATAACAATCAAACATATTGCCTATAATCCAAGGTCAAGTTGGATTTGAGAGATAACCTTCTCAGAAGAATTGCTCTAAATTAAGCTATAATTCAGCAGCAATAGTAATAGCTATTACTTATTGAGGATGTCTTATATGGCAGGCTCTGTGCTCAGTATAATTTACATGTACATACATATATCTTACATTATTTAATCCATACTATGATTCTACAATAAAGCAATCTCTTATATTTAAGATAATTTAATAACATTTCAAATTAACTCATCACACACACACATATTTTGAAGATAGAGTTTATGTTTTACTCCCCTTTCTCTCCCCAGAACACAAGTGGCTCATAATTGGTACCTAGAAAATATTGGTTGAGTTAAATGAAATGTCAGTCCCTGTGCTTTTCCTGAGGGATGGGCTTTTATCCATCATTTGGTCCTTTGATGTAGCTTTGAAGACGCTTAGGGATGAACAGGCATTGGAAATGTTTAACCCAACTACAAAACATGGATCAACTTGTCTCTGTCTCTTATGCCATAAGGCTGGCATAAAGTAAGGTTGAAGGGGGATTGTGCAGGGATTGGTGGGAAGGTAAAAATACTGATTCTGGTGAAAATATCTGGGTTGCAAACATAAAGAAATAAGAAAGCCAAGAGACTGGACTTGACAGTCTTCTGTGGAGGGTCTTAAATCTGACAGATGGCGCTCTGAGCTGACAGCATCAGCAAGACTGGGTTTATACACAAGAGAAAGGAGGGTCATGGTGTTGGGAAAGCTCCCAAATGAATGAGGTCTTACTTTCTGTATGTGTCCCACCCTGGTTTATCAGATTTTCCTGTTGTTGATGGGACGCTCATCCATACTGCTCAGTTCCTGATGACCCCTGACTGTCCCTATGGCTTTGGCGTGCTGCATATTGGGAGATTATGGGATGATAGAGAGTCTAAGAACCGAGTCTTAGTCATCTCCCTCCAGCTTTGATTAGTCCATGGAGTTTATTGATTGATCGAGGATCCAGGCATGCCAGGAATTGTCACTGTCAGGCACAGTGTGCATGTGCAGTGTTGGGCAAAGCAAATTAAACAGACTCCATGTGTCTCCTCCAGGAGCTCACAATAAAAACCAGACAATAGATGTGTGAACACAATGGGGCAAACAGATGCTCAGCTGTATAAACAAAGAAGAACAACAAATTAGAGAATTTGGGTATGAACTATGAGTGCAAGTGCTCTTGTTTCTGCTCTGGAAGTGACAGGAAGTTCCACAAGTTGCAGAGAACTTGTTGAAGTCTGTATGAGGGTAAGGAGTATGTGGATGATGCTCAAGGTGGGATCACCCTGCTTCTTTCAGTTAGGAGGAAAACAAGTGTTCCTTTGCAGTGGGGGGAGAATTTTTTTTTCCTTCCCAGGTATTTGCTCTGAAGGCACGTGTATTTCTACTTAGGTCTAGGTTCTTCTAAGAGGTTTGGTTAGAAGGAAAGTAAAAATTATTAAGCAAGGAATAGCTTGCCAGAGAGATTTCATAAGCCTTCTTTCCACTGGAAACCAGGCTAAAAAGAAAATAAAAACCAGAGTCTATTATAATTGTACATTCCACTTATAATCAGCTAGCATATGCCAATTGATTTTTCAAGGAAATGATTACTTTGGGTGGATTTTTTTTTTTTTTTTTTTAATAAGGGGCAACACTTTGTGTCATTGTCTAGCACTTGCTCTCTCGGACTTCTCAAATATTGTCAGGATTTAATCTGGATTTACAGAGTTCAGCTGAAAGCGAATTCCAGGTGGGTCTCTACCTTAACCACCCTGGACTGATAGGTATCTCTCTTCCCTAAAATATATCCAGATAGGGGATTCCTCCCCAGGAACCTTTTACAGGGTTTATAAAACCTTCACTGCCAATAAGATCTTTCAATTTAACTTAAATTCCTTGGGTTGTAATTTAAATTCATTTCCTATTCTGTCCTCATTAAAAAAGAGGGAACTATCTTACAACAGTCATTCTTCTGAATACAGTGGTTAAACACACATCCCAGGCTTCTTTCTTTCCTGGATTTTCTTTCTATTTCAGATGTCATCTATTTATATATATTTTTTCCTGTCTCATTTATCTAGTTGCAATCAGGTCTTATTTATTAGGTCATAAAAATATAAAAGAGCATTGGAATTTATATTTTGTTTTTTTTGGAATGGGTGAGATGATAGTCTCAACCTATTAATGGCCACTTCCTAGCTCTTAATCCCTTGGGAAAGAATTTACCTGTAGATATCGCAGTGGGTTGGGGTGGGGGGGTATCTTGTTTTTCACAACTATCAAGTGAGACAATGGACAAAATATTTTTAATAAGGTTTTGTGTACTTTTACTGTTCAACACTCCCATGGCTAAGTTCCAAGTATCCTTTGGCCCCAAAGAGCAGCTATTTTTCCCTTAACTAACAGTATTCTTACAATAGCAGTAATCCTATGTATGTTAATGTGTCATCCAATGACTGATTTCTAAAGCAAGAATCTCTAAACTCTGTTTAACATTTTTTTATTGAGGTAGAACTTACATAGTTTAATATAGGTCTTCTTGGGTACCTATTTCTGCTTCTATGATACATTAATGTCAAAGGGTATGCGTTTTTGTATATGCTGTCATTTTCCAGTTTATTACTGCCTGAATATTTTTGCAAGGCCACTGATATCATATATGAGTTTTTTCATTAAGTTGGTTTTAGGCTCCTGGAAAGGAGTCTATAATTCCCCATCTTCTCTATCCACATGGATATGCTTTCCATCTTTCTTGCCCTGGGGGTCTTTTAAACCACATACTAAAACAAAGTATATTGAGAATATAATGACACATAGGATTCCCTTTAAAAGACATTCTTCTATTTCAAACACTTAGGTGGCATGGAATATTTTATTTATTTATTTTTATTTTTTAAATTACCTAAGTATGATAATGCATTTGCAGGAGATTTGTATATAATGGAACTATATGGAACTTTGTTCTGTGTTTTCCAAGCATGGAATTAAAAAAAATTTACATTATTGAAAGAATTTTCAAAAGTAGGGCATTGAAAAAAGTCCATGGCAAAAATATTTTTGGGGTGGATCTCTTTCTCCAAGTGATTATATATTGAGTGATCAATTTTCACTTCATTTCCTTTTAAACTTCTGCTGAACTTTGAATTAAGCATCAAAAGCCATATCAGAGTTAGCCACAGCACCTCCCTGACTTAAGAAACCCAGCATCTGCTGAAATATTCTCAGGGATTTTTATAAGAAAGATGGATACTTTCATCTTCCCTTTTTCATTTTCCTGCATTAGACTGGTTTTTGCTTGCCTGACTTGAAAAATATTCTTCAACAAACCTCATGACTAATTAAGGAAGGGAAGTCTGTATTTAATCATATTCCAGATATCAAAAAAGAATAGACATTTGTATAAACTTGAGCCATTTTTCTTCTATTGCCGGGTTGTCAGCAATTTATTTTCTGTCTCAAACAACAAAATCTACCTGGGTTTGAAGCCAATCTTTTGCCCTCCTGTGGGGACCACCAGGCCCCTCTCTTCTCCCTCTCAGCCCTCTCTACCCAGGCTGTGAGCACAGCTTACAGACTAACTGAGCACAGAGCTTGTGCTCTGGACTCGCTGGCTGGCCGACTGGACTGCTCGGCAATCAGCTGACATTTTCAACAGCTCTCTTCCTGCCTTTGTGCCATCTTGCACCACATAACTCACATAGCATGTCCCTGAGTGATGTTTGCACTTTTCACCCAGTAGGCGTTCCTCCTGGCTTGGTGTTAGAGTTGATGGTGAGCAAGGGGCGTGGCGTGCCTGAGCGCCTATCTGCAGTGCTACTCCCTAATTCTAAATGGTCTGAGAATGCTCCCTGCCACGCCCTTCATCTTTTCAGCCCTTTTTTTGCCCAGTTTCCCACTCTTCCTCTCCTGCCCCTTGTTTGCCTGTCTTCCTTCCCTCATCCTCTCACCACACCAAAATCACAAACAGGACAGTACAGAACTACGTGGGGCTAAAGGAATCATGATGCAGTCTTTCCTCCCATTTGTTTTCATTCTCCAAAATTCCTTATCATTCTTCTAAGGCCTTGACTTAAGTAACTTGCCTTCCTTTCTGGTTTTCACTTCAAAAACAAAGACTGCCTTTTCTTACAGTCCAGGTGGTGATAGTGGTAAAGAACCTGCCTGCCAATTCAGGAGATGTAAGAGACCTGGGTTCAATCCCTGGGTTGGGAAGATCCCCTGGAGGAGGGCATGGCAACCCACTCCTGTATTCTTGCCTGGAGAATCCCGTGGACAGAGGAGCCTGGCAGGTTACAGTCCATGGGGTTGCAGAGAGTCGGACACGACTGAAGAGACTTAGCACACACATAGACTAGTACTAGGTTCCAGTTTTGGAACCTAGTATTTTAAATACATAGCCTTTTTTTTTTTTTTTCAAAATTTTCCTAATACATTAACCACTAAGGAGATCACTCTGCAAAGATAAACCAATTCACACATGGTTTAGCGATGGAAAAGACTGTTTGAATTTAGGTTTTCTCAGATAAGTATGCCAACTGACCTGACACATTTATATAAAAGGCTGCTTTTTGGTGAATATAAAATTGCCATGAAGTCTCCAGCTGAAAGTCTACACGTCATTATTATTATTGTGTTATTCTTATTCAGTGTTATCACCTTGAATTCTACAAAGAAAAATTCAGGTTAGCTGGGCAACCATCTAGGAAGTCCAGAGTAATGTAGCATATACATGCACAATAAGAACTGGAATTAAGAACATGTTAAGTGGAAGGTCGGTAGGATTACAAAACTTTTTTTTTTTTTTTTGTTCCACATCTTGCCACTTTTCTTCCCTGAAAATTCTCTGCCTGTCATTTAATATTAGAAGATAATAGAAGATACACTCATTGATGAGGTTGAGTTAGCCATGTACAAAAAGTTACCCAGCCTCTTTTGCTATAAGCTTCAGAGAGAGATTAACTGTTGAATCATAGTATGGTATTGTGGCGGTAATCAGATGAGAAATTCTGTGGCAAAAATAACAAATCCTATTGGATCTACTCATGATAAGAACTTCTACACATAGGCTTTGGGTTCAAAAGGTTCAAGATAGCTTTGAGCTTAGAAACCGCTATCACAAAGATGGTCAAAAACAGGCCTGGATCTGAAAGCCATAAATGGTTATTGTTCTAGCAATGTGGACTTGCAAATAGGCAAATAAATGTCAAAGTTAATGTTTCTCAAAGCAAATGGTAGAACTCTGAGAACCAGTGGGATGGAGGAAGCCACCAGTCATCACTAAAGCCACTTAAATGGGTGCATGGCTATTAGGATGGAACCCCCACTGCAGTCGGAGCCCCACTGACCTCTGCGGCTCCTCTCTCTCCCTCATTTCATTGTGTTGAGTGACACCGGTCAAAGGAAGTGACCATGCCCTGTCGCATGTTAACAGACCCTTCACGTCTCAATCAGGATGTCATTTTTTTTTTCCAGAAGGCATGTAGTTTCCTTGAGTTTGGACTAATTGTTCCTCATGCTGTTGTCCAGTTGCTAAGTAATGTCTGACTCTTTGCGACCCCATGGACTGCAGCACGCCAGGCTTCCCTGTCCTTCACTGTCTCCCAGAGTTTGCTCAAACTCCTGTCTGTGGAGTTGGTGGTGCCATCCAACCCTCTCATCCTCTGTTGCCTTCTTCTCCTCCTGCCCTCAATCTTTCTCAGCATCGGGGTCCTCATACCTTCTCCCATATGCCCTGTACTACCTTACCAGAGCCATCAACCTGGATCAGAACTGCTGTTGACTTGCCTCCCTTCCCTGCAAGGCCCTACTTCCTCCTGAAGGTTAGGATATCATCTTGCTCACAGTTGTATTCTGGGTTCCTGCCACATTGTGAAGTTTTGGTGAGGAGTGAATGAAATCAGTTATTCATTCATCAGTTATATACTCAGTGCCTGTGTGGGCTAGGGGCTCCTATTGGTGCTTGAAACATGTTAATGAACACACACATTTTTTGCAAAAATTATATCTGCTAAAAAATATGTAAACTGCTTAGCACGGTACCTGACATATAAGTATTTAATAATGATTATAATAGTAATGATAAATAACTAATATTTACCGAGTGCTTACCATGTGTCATACATTTAAAGTGTTTTTTTCATGTACTATCTTGTTTTAATCCTTACAACAAATCTGAGTTAATATTATTCTTTTTTCTACTTAATAGATGAGGAAAGTGAGGTACAGTAATGTTGAGTGACTTGCCCACACAGTTAGCCAAGTTGTGAACCCAGAATTCAAAGCCAGATTGTTTGACTCTTGAATCTGGGTTTTTAACTTTTTATTATGTTTATTTAATGGTCTGTAAGTATTACCATCATGATGCACTCAATAAATGCAAGCTAAAAGAAAATAAGTGAGGATAAGAAATATTTTCCTAAGATGTGCCAAGTGTCACTTCATGTCTATATAATGAAGCTGTGGCATTCTGGTACAACTAAGTAGGCAATTGATTTTTTAAATAATTTTGGCTCATAGAGGTTCATATTATTCATCTTTCATCACATGGATTCAATAAAACTTTTCTTACCCCATGAGAAAAGTTTCAAGTCTAAAGAGCAGACTTATTGCCAGAAATTGATGCTACAGAAGTGGAAATCTCGTTTAAAAACAGCTATCAGTCACCTGGGAAGTCTCAAGTGGATTTTCTCCACATTTCAAAGAAAGGATTGTAGGATGGGATTAGGAGTGGCATATCTGCTGTCCTTTCCTGCCCTCCCTAATTAGTTCTAATTAGTTCAAAACCTCAATCAAACTTTCCAGTTTTAAGTTTTTGTATTAGCTTTTGTGGATTCTCAGAAGTTAATCAAGAATGGCTAGAGACAAGTAAAAGCTTGCTCTCCTCTCTGCCCCCTGCCCAGCCAACTGAGTGTTAATGAAATACCTCTGAGTTCATCCGTCTCGGTTCTGCTCCACTACAGCTAGGTAAGCCTAAGTCATGGTCCTTGTCTTCAAGGGGCCATAAGTCTACTTGAAAAGATAATATGTACACAGGAAACAATGAGGAAAATGTCATGCCAGTAGAACTGTGTCCTCCTCTCTTGTGAGCTAGCTTTGGGAACTGTAGGAGTTCAGAAGACGGGGAGATCGATGCCACCAGACAAGTGAGGGGCGATATTGTGGAAGAGACGGAAAACTGACCTTATAAACACCACTTGTCTTAGCTGGGCCTCAGTTTCCACATCTGTAAAGAATAAACTGAATCCTTTCATTTCTAATGACACTTTGAACTCAAAGACGTGTGACTTTACGATTTTTTTGCATTTTTGCACCCCCGTGTGATCTTTTATGGTGGATAAACTAGGATGGATTTTTCAGATTAAACTCAAAACAGCCTGAGTTTCTCTTAAATGGATTGGTCTAGGAGGTATGTTGAATGTGTCATACCTTTGTGTGGTCGCAAACAATTCAATCATAAGATTAAAGATTTTAAGCCTTTCCAGGGTTAGGCTCAAATGGAAAATAGTGTTCAGTCACTCCCTACCTTTACATAAATGGAGTGATGTTGTTGATGATAATAATATACACTACTTATTGAATGTTGATTTTGTACCAGGAGTTTTATATGATATATGTATCATTTATATAATAGTCCTCCATGTACCCTCCATTTATTGTGCAAAACACAGGGTTTTGATGACTTTCCCAAAGTCACCTAACTCACCAGTAGCAATGCTGAGATTCAGTTCCAGGGCTGTCCACACACAAACCTATGCATTTTTTTTAAAAAAAAAAACTAGGAATGTCTCCTTGCTCAGTGAAGGATTCAGGGGCAAACACTGCTAAAACATAGGTGCTGGTTCTGAATACAGCCAGGAAAATTTGGAGCACATAGGAAAGATGAAAGAGTTAGGCCCCTTAGAAATAATTAGGACTTTTGTGTTCCCTATTATGTTTAGGCCAGAGAGTCAAATACCAGAGCTGGAATTTAAAAGGGACTGAACAATCTTATGACTAATAATAGCATTTGTAGTCATGAGGATTGAGGCAAAAAGGGAGCAAACAGTAAGCTTTAAGGTCAAACATTCAGCACCAAGGGGTTAGCAAAATACTTTTCTTCCTAAGTTCAAATGTCATGCAAAGAAATGCTGAGGGTTGACTGCAACGTGGCTTGTGCCATTGAGAGGGCTTCTGAGGGGGGTGATGTGAGTTATCTGGTATGACAGGAAGACCACCTACTTACTACATTTTTTCATCTGGGTTTCTATTTTTTCCAGCATTGTTGACAAGGTGTGCTGACTGAAATTCTTATTATTTAATAAGCTTCCTTCTTGTGGCACATTTTAGAGCATGCATAAAAACTGTCATTATTATTAGAAGAATCTATGTGTTATGTTCACAGAGTTAATGAATTTGCATTTTGGTTCTAATCATTTGGACAGAATGTTTCTCTTAGAAGTAATTTTTTCCAGTGCAACTCCCTGGGTGCTTTTTCAAGAGGCTGGTCTGATGGATAAACTTTCACAGGCTGAAGGAATTCAGATAAACAGGGTGCTTCCCAACCAACATGTGAATTAGAGTGCTCAGGGCGGTCTTTTACTTATGTTCAAGGACCAATCAGTTGCAGTTAATATGTTTACTAAGAGAATTATTACCCTACTCTATACCAGGCTAACCATCTCCAGTATTATTGCCTGGAGAATCTCACGGACAGAGAAGCCTGGTGGGCTATAGTCCAAGGGGTCACAAAGAGTTGGACAGGATTGAGTGACTAAGCACACACATTCCAGTCTACTTCTGGCCCGATAATTACTAACCTGTGTAGGCCAGGGTAGGTAAACTGATGTCACACAACAGGTTTAGTTCAGATTCCAAAAGGTGTCACCTAGTGAATGAACAGTTTGCTGATGGTAAATTCTTCCACCTTTAGATAAACAGGGTTATGCTAATATAAAGTGTTCTTATTTTAATAATGGCAATCTAAAAAGTGCCCCAGAATGAGTGCGTAAGACCTTTTAATTCTGTTTCCTAGACTCCAAGGAATATGGAAATGCAATAGGCTGTTCAGAGAGGCAGTCTCCGGGAGTCCACTAATTTTGCAGATTGTTTTAGAGAGCAAACATTTTAGGTCCTGACCCTAATCCTGCTTTTAGCGTTCCCTTTTAATGACCTAATCAGCTTGCTTGTTTTAAGGAGCAAAACCTGCAAAATCAAAATGCAAGCCTTCATTTATTCTTCCATTTCCTCAGATACTGAGGGGAATTATTTTCTTTTTGCTGACAGTTCATGTATCTCTGACTCCAACACATTTTTTTTCTTGTTTTGAGATACATGCAGAAAAGATCTGCATTGAAAAGCTGTCATTCTAGAGGGGTAGGATGGGCGGGAGGAGGGAGGCTCTAGAAAGAGGGGATATCTATATATAATTACGTGATTCGCATCATTGTAAGGAGGAAACCAGCACAACACTGTAAAGCAATTATCCCCCAATTAAAAAAAAAAAGCTGTCATTACAAAGACCAAGGGCTGAAAGCATAAATAGCATCTTGTATCTCAAGAAGGCAAGAATAAAATAAAAGACCAGTTAACAGAACTCGTTCTACCGACCTGGTTTAGGATTATTCATGAGGAATCAGTGTCAGGAAATGGCTCAACCACCTACCCCATTGTGTAAGCCCAACACTTCAGAGCCCTTCTTGGTTCTCTTCCTTCCCTCATCTCCTGTATCTAAATCACCATAAGACCTCTCAGCTCTCTCTTTAAAATGTTTCACTGCTCTGTTTACCTCTTACTAGTTTACCTCTTACTATGTTTACCTCCACTACTAGTCCAAGTCACCATCATTTCTCATTTGTTTACTGTTTAACAATCTCTTAAATGTTCTCCCTGTCACTCTTGAACTTTGTCTTGATCTTTGCTATACTCCTGAGCCTAAAATCATGCTCAAGTATTTGTTGAATGAATGAATGGATAGATGGATGGATAGAGAGATGAACAATGGATAGATGGATGGAAACAGATCCTTGGGATTGTTGCCATTGAACAAAAGGCAGTTGCTTGCAGGTGGCCAGTAGGTTGCAGACATGTGTTTAAGCTGCAGGAGCCCCAGAACAAAGGTCAGTTCCTCAGATAGATTCCAGTTCCTCATCTTGTCTGCTGAAGTTTTGGGAAGCACTGGACACCTACATCAAGAGCTCCATGAGTCACTTGTTTCCTTGAGAATCTGGAAAGTTTATGGGACTGGCTTTAGAAACTGCTTCCCTCCAGCCAGCTGGTCCTAATGCGTATGCTTTACTTTCATGGTGAAGGGTGCCCTTGGGGGAAAAAGAATGTCATCTTACTTTGAGGTGGGTCAGGTTTTAGGAAGTCCAGTAGAGCACTAAGTTGAAAACAGATGGTCTGGATACAAAAAAAGGCAGAGCTACTTGCATTTCAGCCGCAACAGTGTGGTGGTGGTCTCTGGCCCACTAGCAGTAAATACATGTGTTTTCGGATGTGTCCAGGGAGAACAATGTCAGGGGCTCTGAGTTAAAATGTGGAAATCTGAATTTGTCATCCACATGTATCAATGGTTAGACTCCCAGTTGGATGTGTTTTCTATTTGCCTGATTTTAAGTGTTAAACTGGAGGTACATCCAGACTGCCTTTTTTCCTCCCCTCTCATCAGAGCCAGAAGCTCTCGGCCTCCTCTTTTTATGCAGGAAATCAGCTTAAGTAAAACAGCTTCTCTCCATAAGATCAATCCTCTGGTGACCAGTCTGGGGCAAGTTGTCTCCTCCTGTGCAACTATACACTCCATATTTCAACAGAATACTGTTCACATTTCTTCTAATTGTATTTTTCACCACCCCCTCCCCCCGAAATCCATTCCCAGAGCCTATAATACTCTTAAGTGGTAAGCCAAGCAGTTACAGTGGCAACTTTATTCAAACAACACCCCCGCTCTCTGAGAGAGGGATTAAACAGGGCTCCTGGGCAGCTGTCTGGCAAGGTGCTTAACTCCAAAGACGTTGCCCAGTGCCTAGGATCAATGACTGAAGGAATGCTTTAGAGAGAAGTCACCGAAGGTCTTAACTCATGCAGGATGCAAGTAACTTTGCTGTAGAGTTTATAGGTTTATTCCATCAAAGCCTGTGGATTCTGTTTTAGGAGGTGCTAAACCAATTGCCATTTAACAAGCGTTAGCCATACCGTTTTCTCTCTTCCTTCATCCCTTTCTTGAAGGAGCATCTGGTATCTAGCATGTTCTTAGGTTAGCAAACAAAGAAGTGATATGTCCTGTTCTGCTTGCGTGCGTGCTAAGTCACTCCATGCGACACTATGGACTGTGACTGGCCAGGCTCCTCTGTCCAGTGGGATTCTCCAGACAAGAATACTGGAGTGGGTGGCCATGTCCTTCTCCAGGGATCTTCCCAACCCAGGGATTGAACCCGTGTGTCTCATGTCTCCTGCCTGAGCAGGTGGGTTCGTTACCGCTAGCACCACCTGAGAAGCCTAATTCCATCTTAAAGCTTAAAGAGGCTGCTCGTGGGGCATGAGAAGATTCTGAATGGTGGAAAGTGGAAGGGAGAACTCTTGGTTAAGCTCAATGTACTTTGTGCTATTCATTCAGGCTCCTGCCTTACAGTGTATGTGTAAACTTGGGCAAGTTACTTGAATGTCTCTGCTCCTTAGTTTATGTAAGACGGGGACAAGAAGAAGTAACTTTCAAGGCTGTAATTGGGATTAACTGAAATCAGGTTTGCAAAGCACACAGCAGAGGCATGGCACAAAACAGGGGCTCTGTGAATGTCAGCTGCTATTATCAAGAGTTTTTATTTCTATTTTCTCCCTTGCTCACATTGAACAAACTTTTCTCAGTATCGCTAGGATTTTTCTTTCTCAAAATTGGAGCCACAAAGGCATCCAAAGTCTTCTACTGGGGTGACCAGTCTCCTCCTGTCCCAGTTTGCATGGAAAGAGGGGTTTTCAGAGATGCTAGGCCTTCAGGGTCCAAATCAGGAAGGACCTGGGCCAATCAGGCTGGAGAATCACTCCACCTTTGGAAAGATCCCATGTCTGATTCCCAGTTCTGTGAGGTCTTCCTTAGGCTAGGCAAGCCTTCAAAAAACAGTCACTCTGATGGTCTTTGAAATTCACCTTGTTTCTGGAAAATCTTTAGATCTTTTCCCTTACCTCATCTCTGCAGACATGGGGCAAAAAAAGAGTGCCAAGGAGAGCGGGGTTCTCCATGCATCTTCAGCTGCTTGGTTTTCAATTCAAGGCTTAGAAATCATGGGCCCAATGTCCGGCAGGCTGGGAGGTGGACCATGGAGAGGATTCAGGATAAACTGAAATGACTTTTGCCATTGGCTTGGCCAGTATACCTTGACAAGTGGTTTTCCCCTCAACTTTAAACAGATCAGTGTTATAAGGGGAAATGTACTCCATATGTTACTCATGCCTTTGCCCTCAATTCACAAAAATGCCATCTTCTCAGAGAAGTAGTGTTTCCAGGAATTGTTTGGGATCTTTTTCCTTCAAGAAAGTACCACTTGAATAATCACAAATAACTCAGTTTTTCTTCACTGTTCAAGGTGGAGATAAAAAGATCTGACTTTGGCTTAGCAAATTTTCTCGTAACCTTTCAAAATTTCTCATTCCAAAGTATAACTTTGTCTTTTTCCAAAGAATATAGATTTTGTTCACTTCCATGTTTACCTGAATTTAATAGAGGTTGACAAAAACCTCTGACAGCCTCAAGTATATTTTATTACTGGAAAGAATAGTTGCTTCTATTTATTGATAGCATCAAAATTTTTTTTTTTTTTTAAACCATCCTCAGTTTGGAGAAATAAACCATCATTAAGAAGGTAGATGGGTAGAAAATATTATCCCTGCTTTGCTGATTTTTTCCCTAAAAAACATTCTGTTAGAAAGGAACCAGACTACTTAGCTTATTATTAAATTCTATCCCGTGTTCTTTCCCTCTGATCAAAAGTAAAATTCACCTGCTTTCTCATGACCTCATCAGTTGCCTCTAAGTTCTGACGTGGTTCAGTGTGTCGTGGTCCAGGGCCAGGCGGGCTTGGCGCTCTTTGTCATTTTTAAGTCAGGGGTACCACCCCCACCTCCCCCAGGTATTAGGTCGCCTCCATTTGTTTGTCTGGTGAGAACTGGCTTCCTTTTCTGAGACTGGACGCCAGATTGGTTCAACACCAGAAGAGGAACCTGGAACTGATATTGGTTTTGCAGATGTGCAAAAAAGTCCCAGGAGTTTTGAAAAAAGAAAGAAAAGGGAGAAAGGGTTTTGAGAAGAGAAGCGAGAAGGTTTTCAGAGGGCTGAAAACAAAACAATTAATCATATGGTGACTATTACACTTGTTTCTATTAAAGTGACTCACTTTCTCTGCATTTTCAGACCATAATTCAATTCCATTTTTATGTAACTACTGAATAACTATCACATTTTTTCTTTGCTTTCTCTTTTTGTTGTTATTGTTGTTTCCCAAAGTCAAAAGGCTTTCAAATTGCCTCCTTGCTCCTAAACCAGAAAAGGAAGTGATTTCATACAGGAGATAATGAAGTGAAAAAGCAATGCCTGATCACTGTAAAGATTTGCAACTGGAAAAATATAAGTCCAGAAAAGAGTCTTGTAATTTTCATAATAAATTGCCCAGGGCAGCCAAACTTTCTCGGGACCCTCCCCTTCATCATTTCTGGTTTGAGGACAGATTTGCCTTTTGGTACCAAGGTAGAGTTCCAAAATGGTGAATTTTATCTCCTATAGGTAAGGCCCTGGAGTGGGGCCAGAAATTACATGAGAAAATATAGCATGTTTTTCTACCTCACATTCATTCAGTTCATTAAAAAATTTATAACATTAGCAGAAGCTTCCAGATTTTTGACAGTGCAGGAGGCTCAGGCCCTGGATGCCCAGCCCTGACATCAATTTTATCATTTGCCATTTGTGTGACTGTGAACTAGTTACTTAACATCTCTATCATCTCACCTATAAAATAGTAATAATAATAATAGCAGTCATATCTGTGTCTGGTACAGATGTTATCCTATCTATGCCTGGTGGAAACCTTGTTCTTGAAAGTCAACAGACTGACCATTCCTCTTGACAGTAGCTGACCAAGTAGATTAAACTCTTGAAAAGTTGGTGAAAACCTCTTCTTTTATGCTTGCATTTCCTTAGCTTCAGTTCATTCACTGTTCTTTGGAATTTTGTTTATGGGGTACTGAAAACGTAGTTTAACAATGTCCCTTTTATTTGATCATAACTGAATTCCTTAAAAGGGTTATCATGTTGTTACTTTTCTGTATTGGAGTCTGCTCTTGGTGCTTGGAGAGCACACGGAGATGACAGAGCTGTTTTATTTCAGTGTCCTGTGGCTTTCCCGCTGTCATAACCTGCTCCTCTCTCATGGAGGCCACTTTTCTTTGGGCGGGGTAAGGAGAGAACATTTGGGGAGTAGCCCAGTTGAGGCCTGGGAAATATCCCAGTTTCACAGATAACAGTGCTTTGCTCTGGGATCCTGGAGTCATCTGTTTTTTTTTTTTTTTTTTTTTCTTTTTTAGTTTAACATTTAACTCAGAATTTTCTTTCTCGATAACATTTTAAGTGAGTTAAATAGCCAGGCTCTCCTCACACATGAGAAGGGAGTTGGGTGTGAGATTAAAAGGGATTTTCCTATGTATCACTGTCTCTCTGAATTGATCTTTGATATAAAAACTCTTGGTGCTTTAAGCTTTGTTTTTGAAAATCTTTCAAAAAATTGCAACAAAAACCTCATCTTCTGGGCCATTGTTGCGGCTGTTCCCTTGCTCAACTGTGTCTGACTCTTTGTGGCCTCATGGACTATAGCCCACCAGGCTCCTCTGTCCATGGGATTTCCCAGACTAGAATACTGGAGTGGGTTGCCATTTCTTTCTCCAGGGGATCCTCCCAGCCCAGGGATGGAACCTGCTTCTCCTGCTTAACAGGTGGATTCTTTACCACTGAGTCATCGGGGAAGCCCTTTCTGGCCAATAATTAATTGTTAATCACTGACAATGCCTCTGTTTCTATTCAGTACATTCATGGAAAGTACACAGGTCAAATAAATGAATGTGAGGTCAGATTCAATATGGAAAGGCAAGTGAACATTGTGTGGGTTCTGGTTTTTGACAAGATTCTTCTTCTTTTTTTTTTTTTACTTTTATTTGCATTTATTTTCTGCGGCATTTATTCCCGGGCCATAAGTTTTTGTTTCTTCAGTTTCTTCTGGGATATCTTTTTCTTCTGTGCAACCTCCTCTTCTGGTTTAGGAACAACCTGTTCTTTTTCAGTAAGGATCATCTCAATGTGGCAGGGAGAGCTCATGTAGGGGTTGATCCGACCGTGAGCTCTGTAAGTCCTGTGCCTCATCTTGGGGGCTTTGTTCACTTGGATGTGCTCAATGACCAGAGAATCTACATCTAAGCCCTTAAGTTCAGCATTACTCTCTGCATTTTTGAGCATGTGTAGTAAAAATTCAGCACTCTTTTTGGGCCACCGACCCTGCGTCCAGCCCCACTGTTTGGCCTGTGCACACCTACCAATTCCACCATTGTAACGACGGAATGGGACACATTGCTTCTTTAAAGTGACATCCTTCAGATACTTGGTGGCTTTTCGGATATGCATACCCTTTATGGCCTGGGCAGTCTCACGAGTGTTCTTAAAGTGAACACGAAGATTTGAACCTCTTGATTTGCATGATTTTGTGGGGTTTTCTGGGTCTAGTGAATAGCGCACCATTTTTAAGGGTCAGCTCAGGCCGCTTACCGGAAAAGCTAGATTCTTCTTATAAACTTGTTTTAATTGCTTTATCACTTTCTGCTAAAAATGGAAATGGATAATTTGAGAAATTGAATATTTCCTATTAAATTCAATATTTCTTAAAAAAAACATTTTGAAGAACTGATTTGCTTCAATTCAAGTCAATAAATATTTAATGAATGCCTACCAGAAGCCAGAAGATGCCAAGAACTTAAAACTCAACTATGTCTCTGCCCTGATGGAGCTGATAATGGGATGTAGAGGATAGACATTAAGTCAATTAGCACTAGGATGAGGGAGTGGACAGGGGTTATGAGAAGATAGAGCACAGAATTAACTCAGTATGGAACAGAAGTTCTCAAACTTTCAGGTGCATAACAATCACCTGGGAATTTGTTAACAGCACAGTTTTCTGGGCTTTGATCATTCTGATGCAAGTGGTCGGACTTTGAGAGAGAACCCTTGTCTAGTGAGTCAGGAAAAGCTGGCTTGAGGACTGAAACTTGTCAAACACGGTCTAAAGGATGAAAAGGGAGTTACCTTTCTAGTTGGTAGTTGGAGTAAGAAGTGTCCAGGCAGACAGGAGCAGGAAGACATGTTAGAGATGGGACAAAAGGGACATAGAATGGTGGGCAGGCTCCTCTGGGGGCCCTAGACCTCGTGGGTGCAGGAAAAGAGTCCTCATTCTGTCAATTCCAGGTGTTAATTGGGGGTGGAGGGGTGGAGGCTGGGGGTAGGGGGACAGCATTTCTTTAGGGTTGCTTTCTCAGGTAAGCACGTAGAAGGCAAGACCCAGCTATCTAGGCAATACTTGCTAATACCAAAAAGGAATAAAAAGAGAGAGAGATAGAAGGGAAAGGCAAGTATGCACCCTGGGTCTAATTTCACCCTCAGACTATTCTCACCACTGCAAACGGAGTGGTTGGAAAATGCCTTCCTAAGCAGACTTTGGTGGTATAATTAGAAAATTATCTCTTCCTAGAACATTTTGTGAAATTCTGCCGTGAGGTGTCAACAGGTCTTCGTGGCGTTCTCTCCAGGAGAGATCGACTGACATGTAAAATACAGCGGCGTTCCAAAAAAGCCACTGTAAAATCCCAAGTATGTGGAAGGAGTTTGGTATGCTTGCCAGTATGGTTTTTCCAAAAAAGAAAAATTCTGCAGAGATCAAAGATGGGCGGAGGAAGTAGGCTCTAGCTTCAGGCGGAAGGTTTTATCATCAGAATAATTCAAGCTGGTGATTTTCTGGCAAGGCGAGTCAATGGGCCAAGTGAGAGGAGTGAACGTCTGAGTTTTGGATGCGAGTTGGAGGAACGGAGACGCAGCGGTGAAGGAGAAATGAGGAATTAGGGACAGCCACTCCCCCGAATTTAAGTCCCTGACCACAGACTGTCTGTCTGAAGGCCTCTGGCATCTTGTGGAGTTTCCAGCTCTGGGAGGGAACTTGCTCAGCGCTTCCTCAGATGCCTGCTCACCGCACAAAGCCAGCAGCCTTGTCTTGGAGAAAGAGGTTGGGGACGATGGACCAGCAGCACAAGTAACACTCTGGGGCTTTCCTTTAACTTTTTTTTTTTAATGGAAAGGGCGTCAGGATCACCCAGGGAGAATAGAAGTTTCAAGTGGTGAAGGATGAGGTGAGGTGGATGTTGGAGTTCATAGATGGGAGGTTAGCTCTGAAGTGACACCTTTAGGGTTCAAATCCTGAGGGTACCACTTATTAGCTGTGTGGTTTGGGGAAATCACCTAGCCTCTCTGTGCCTCAGTTTCTAGGTCTGCAAAACATGCAACAGTATTTACCTCATAGAGTGGTTGAGCGGATTAAATGAATGAAATGTGAAGCTCTTGGTGCAGTATCAACACATAGGAAGCTTGATCAATGTTAACTATTATTTTATTAAGGGCTTCCCTGGTAGCTCAGATGGTAGAGCATCTGCCTGCAATGCAGGAGACCCGGGTTCCATCATCCCTGGGTCAGGAAGATGCCCTGGAATAGGAAATGGCAATGCACTCCCGTATTCTTGCCTGGAAAGTCCTGTGGACAGAGGGACCTGGTTCATGGAGTTGCAAAGAGTTGGACATGACTGAGCAACTGAGGACACATTTTATTAAACATGTTAACATGTTAATAAATTATTTGTATGTTTAATTTATTTTCTATTTTTCTTACTCGATGGCATTTTTCTCCAATTGTCTCTCTAGGAATAATGCCTCAATTTAGGCAGGGCCTGGGCAGAATCACCTGGACTCTTTTGACTTTCCTATGCCTCTGCCTAAGGCATCAGGACCAAAATGATACAGAAGCAAGGGACAGCCCAGTGACTTCTTCCTGAACACACTTACTAGGCTCTTAAGGGGAGGTAGTCATGCACTTGCCTTCCCAGAAGAATGATGGGTTGTTTTAGGCAGAAGAAAGGAGGATACTGTCTCACTTGGTGAAGTTTTGAAGCTTACTGGTTGTCGCCACTAATATAAAGTGAAAGGTGCTCTCCACTTAGATGTAAAATTGAACTAACTCCTGGTGTCATCTTGGAGCTTGAGAGCCTGGTGACTCCCCCTGGATTGCCGAGTTGTAACCCTTCTCCCGAGGTCTGCACAATTCTACCCGGCAGTGTCAGCAGTGGTGTGAGCAGCAGGTTAATTTTGTGTGTGTGTGTATGTCTGTGACTGACCATGTTTCTGTTTTCCCATGGTCTGATAGAAAGATCTAGGCCCTATCTGTGGCCTGCCTGTAGCAACTATACAGAATGTCATGCACGTTTGGTACAGCCTTTCTCCATATTTCCATATCATGTTTTCATTCTTAGTTCCTCTTTGATTCATCATCTGTGTCACTATAAGCTGACCTGAATCCTTTTGGAAAAAAGAAATGCTAAACATTTAAAAAGCACATATTATAGAAATCAACTCAAGGCCTTGGTCATTCAGCAAGACTTGTACAGATCCAGGCAGCTCTCTTACTTAAATTTAGCTCTCTTCCTTGATACTTTATATAAGAATATCCTTTTTGCAGTCATCCCAAGAGAACCCAATATTACTCATGGACAGCAAAATCTATATACCTTTCTTAAGTAGCTAGTGAATCACCATTGCAGATATATGAAAGTTGGATCTGAATTATTATTTAGAAGTGACACAAAAATATGCACATTAAGGTGAGAGGTAATCTGTGTTCTAATGAAAAGGCAGCTGACAAATTCCAGATTTACCAGTCCCAACCAGTCAAGCAGTTACAACTGTTTATCATGGACAAATATAATGGTCATTTGGTAAGAACACAAAACCACCAGTCTGAAAATGTGTTTAGAGTTTTGGAGTTCTAACTCTGGAATTCTAACAAGGAATTTCATCCAGGGTCCAGCAGTTTTCCTCCACTTTTTCTTGGGAAAATGACCACATCAGATATGGTTGAGCACCTTGTGTTTTAGAAAATGACTCTTAACTTCCAACTGCTTAACTGGGTTCCAGGGAAACAAAAAAATAAAAGAAAGAAAGAAAGAAAGAAAAAAACCTATTCTAGAAACAAATCTTTTTCATTGAGAAAATTTGCTCCATTCTTTCAAATATTGTAAGATCATGTTAGGAAAATGGAAGCCCTGAACTGGATATTAAGATCCTTTCTGACTGTCAAGAGCTCACACTGTTGCCATTTTCCAGTGAGGAGGGCAAATGCAAGCTCAGACCTGTGTGATGTTTGAGGTGGGCGGCATGGGGTTGTTGAAAAGATAAGACTACTTTGCCCTTTGCTTTTCTGAAGTTGTGTGCATATTTTTCCTGACTTGACACTCATTTATGTACCTGTCCCACAGTTCACTGTAGTTATGGTTAAGCCCCATACAATTTGGACTTTCTCCTAACATGCCTAAGACATTTATAGAAACATAGTACAGAAAGAGATGAAAAAATATATATAATGTGTGCTGACGAAAATATATTGACATGTTAAAACAGGTATTATTATTTATCACCACATTCTATGCTGGGAAGATGTTAAAATTGGGTGAATTGAATAAATAAATATTCATCTTATTCACCTTTTATTTGTTTATTATGCCCCTGAAAGGGTCATATCTGCGGGTAGGAGTTTATCCATCCCCTGAATCCAAACAAAGTTTCCTTGCTTCTTGAAAAAAAAAAGTGAGTTTTTTTACCTCTTCCAATTTTTGAAACACAAACCATGTTCTTTATTTGCAGACTGTTATGTAAATCAAGTGACCTGCCTTGTATTACAGTTTTCTCAACCACTGCTGTGATGGATATCTCTCTCGGGACTTTTATAAAAATGCCATCCCTTGAGCTTTTCCCAGAATGCAAATAATTCAAGTACAAAGAAAGGGAGAGAAATAAATAAAATCAAGCGGTGTGCAGCCCTTTCTTCTGAACCTTCATACTGTCCTTAAATTAAGGAAAAGGCAGCATGCAAATTGGAATACAGAAAGGATACAAGAAACCCTCTATTTACTACTGGGAAGAGTTCCCAAAGGCGTAAATCAGTAGTCGGGAACTCCAAACACAGAATGCCTATGGAAACGATGGAGGCTGGGCTCCAGGTTAGTCCTCAGAGGCCTACTTAATTCATAACAGAGGCTCCATAAATTTGTTAAATGAATAAATAAGCTCTTGCAGTGAGTCAGTACATCAGAACTACCTCGGGATTCTAATGGGAAACCTGGTTTTGGAATCAAATAACACTACCATTAACTTGTCATGTGTGGGAGACGCAGAATAGCATGTAGATAAAGTTGTCCTCTATTGAGTCCTTCCTGTCAAGTCTGAAAGATAGCTCCCCTCCTACGTGCCTTGCCGGGCAACTCTTCCACATTTGAAATCCTCTTTCTCAAACTCGTAGACTTCTAGTACCTTGTTACTGTCCAAAGCTGCCTCTTGAGTACCTTGCCTTGGACTGTTCGCCCTATTAATGGGATCCATGTTCAGAACTGCCTGCATCAGCCTTTCTTCTCTCTGATCAATCAAAACTTCTGCTCTGTGGGTGTAAGGGGCCTTCTAACTGGGTGAGAAGAGAAAGCCCTTCACACTGCTAAAAGTGTGTGGATGGACTTGACAAGATTCAAATGGGGAGTGCAGGAGTGTAATAATATAGGGTAAAATGACCCAGGTTGTTCACAGTCTGGAGGGCTCAGAGGGAGAACAGAAGAAAATTGACTGGCAGGAGGAGTGAGAGCTGAGGCAGGCCAGGGCTGCCTGGGAGCTGAGCCCAAGACTTCTGTCAGTGCCCTGGGTATTCAACACTATCATTAACTATTATCTGCATTTTTCCTCCCTTTTGGTATAAGATTTGGGTTTCCCAGGCAGTGTTAGTGGTGAAGAACCTGCCAATGCAGGATATGTAAGAGTTGCGGGTTTGATCCCTGGGTTGGGAAGAACCCCTGGAGGAGGGCATGGCAACCCACTCCAGTATTCTTGCCTGGAGAATCCCATGGATAAAGGAGCCTGGTAGGCCCTAGTCCATAGGGTTGCAAAGAGTTGATGATTAAAGTGACTTAGCATGCACGCATATAAGCCTTTGAGATATATATCATATAAGCCTTGTCCTCTGACAAGGTTGTAAATTCTTTGAGTGTAGAAATACCCTGTATCTAGTTGCTTCTTTACCTTTTCCTTCAAAATTAGGGCTTCCCTGATAGCTCAGTTGGTAAAGGATCCACCTGCAATGCAGAAGACCCTGGTTCGATTCCTGAGTCAGGAAGATCTGCTGGAGAAGGGATAGCATACCCACCCCAGTATTCTTGGGCTTCCCTTGTGGCTCAGCTGGTAAAGAATCCACTTGCAATGCGGGAGACCTGGGTTTGATCCCAGGGTTGGGAAGATCCCCTGGAGAAGGGAAAGGCTACCCAATCCAGTATTCTGGCTTGGAGAATTCCATGGACTGTATAGTCCATGGGGTGGCAAAGAGTTGGACATGACTGAATGACTTTCATTTTCATACTTTCTTTCAAAATGTTAAGGCACTGAACAGATTCTCTTTGAGCTAAACTGGGTTTTGGTTATTTGGTGGGATTCATTTAATTTACTTGAAAATCTCTTAAAAAATTGAACTAGAGAAAAACACCATACTTTTTTAATTGCATAATTACTTGTATATATGTCACTATATTCTCCCATAATTATTTGTAAACATTTTACATAATTTTGTGAAAAGATGGATTTTTACCAATATTACACATTCTAATTGTGATAGTTCTAAAATTCTGGCACATTATAGAAGATGTTATGTTTCTAGTTATGTTTCTTTGTATTCAAAAATAGTGTTGAAGAGATATCATGGTGATAACTTTCTCTTTGAAGGTTTGGTAGTCAGGTATTTAATTTTTTAAAGAATTTGTAGAGGTGAATTGACAAGATTATAATAAAAATTTGGGGAAGGATTTCTTTACAAGTTTTAAATAATTAGAGAAACCCAAGTCATCTGGGAATGAAGGTTGAGAATCACTGATATGTAATATCAATGGAGTAATCACAAAAGGGAATCTTAGTCCTTTTCATATTCTTGACTTCACATTGGGTGGGAAAATAAATGTGCAAAGCTCCTTTCCAGTACTGCAACTGACAGTTTAGGCACCTGCTACAAAGTTATTAATAGGTTCTGCTCTAACTCTTACATTTCTGACTTGTAACATACTGTTTTTTAACAACTGACATAGCCAGATATTTCTGACTCATTTGTCTACAAAGTGCAACTCAGTCCATGAAATAATGGAAATAGAATGAAGCAAAATCATGTTTCCTTCCCCAATCAGAACTACCCCTAGGGGTCCCCAGCCAATGATATTTGCATCAGGTTTTCTTGCTTCAGCCTTTGACATCTTTCTTGAGAAGTGAGAGTGTAGAGGTTAAAAGCATGACCTCTGGAGCCAGCTTGCCTGGGTTCTTATCCTGGTTCTGCTATTTGCCATCTGCGTGACTTCTCCCAGCTTTGTCATGTGCAAAACAGAAAATTATAAAAATCTCATAACTCATGATGCATAACCGAGTTAATACAAGCATCTGCTTTTGCCTCTAAAGTCTAATCTAAACAGAGCAGCCAGAATGATTTTTTTAAAAAAACATGAGTCAGATCCTATCACTCTTCTACTCAACACTTCCATAGAATCCCCACCTCTATTGGTGTGAAAGCCAAGGTCGTGATGATGGCTTATAAGGATCTGCATGGAGTGCTCTGGCTTCAGCTTCTACCATTCTTTCTCTTGCTTACTAAACTCTAGTCCCACTGGCTTTCTTGCTATTCTTCAAACACATCAATCATACTTCCTATATAGGGCATTTGTACCCACTGTTCCTTCTGCTTGGAACACTCTTCCCTAGAAATATTCATAGCTCACTGTCTTGTTTGCTTTAGGTCTTTGCTTGAATGTGGCTTTTATACTGGCACCTTCCTTGACCATGTCTATAAAAAAGCAACTCCATGTTCTGGTTCAACATGAAGATAGAGGAAGATCCGGAACTCACCTCCTCCCACAGACACACTGAGTCTACAGCTACAAAAGGACCAATTTCCTCTTAAAAATCTAAAGACTGCCTGAGCGACAATTGCACGTTGGGCAAATGAGAAGAAGACCACACCAAGGCAGGAGGGGGGACTTTCCTGGTGGTACCATGGCTAAGATACCACACTCCCAATGCAGGGGGCCCAGGTTTGATCCCTGGTTGGGGAACTGGGTCACACATGCTGCAACTAAGAGTTCACATGTCACAACTAACAATCCCACATCCTGCAACAAAGATTGAAGATCCAATGTGCCACAAATAAGCCCTGGTGCAGTCAAATTAAAAAAAAAAAATTATAATGGCAGGTAGGAGAGGTTGAGACATATCTTTCCATAAACCCTACGCCTGGTACAGTGACCCACAGCTGGGAGGAAATTCAAAACCTGGAGCTTCTCCCTGAGGAGCAAAGGGTTCAGACCTGTCATCAGGCACCCCAACTTTTAAGACACCCACTTGAGAGAGGATCACTCCAAATATCTAACTTTAAAAGTCAATAGGGCTTGCATCCCCAAACTCACAGGATGGCAGTGAACTGGCTGGCAGCTCTTAAAGGGCCAGTGCACTCAGACTCACCTGCCGAGGACCCAGCTCAGAAGTAGCTGATCACGCCCAAACTTAAAGTGAAGGAGTCTCATCTACTGCCTTAACACTTCACATTTCTATGAGCCTGCTGCAACACTCTCTGTGGACAGAGCCTGGGAGATTCTCCTTTTGCCATGCGTAGGGCACCAGAATCTCCCAGGAGAGAGCCTTAACATATGGCTGGAGCCTCAAATTTTGTGGCTGCTGCTCAGGGGATGTCTCTGGGTTGCTTGGCCCTGGAGGCCAGGGGAACTTGTGTTCCTGGTCACCTGGGACTCTAATAATTAGTGTCACCCAGCAAGGAGCTCCTAGCCCTGTCTGGCACCCTGAGTTTTATGACTGCTGCCAGCGAGCACCTTTACATCACCTGGCCCTGGTGGCCAGTGCATCCCACAGGACTGTAACCAGTGTAGAAGGAGTTCTTAAATAGCTACCACCCACACGGTTACGAAGAGGTAACAGACCTAAGAGTTCGGTCTTTCTATGAATCAGGTATGTTAGCTAATCATGTCTGTCCAGAGGGGCAGCCTTCTAATCAGACATGTACCTAGGGGCTGGCTGTAATTCTTTCCAGAGACCTTGGAGGGTGGGTGCTATATTCACTCTCACTCTCCATTGTACTCCAGAGTGCCAGTGTCTCTTGGAGGGGAGATTTGCATGTGTCTGGTGCCTGGTTTTTGCAGCTGACACCCAAGGGACAGCCTTTGATTGCCTGGTCCTGGTGGATGAAGAAGCTTGTATTCTGGTGTCCCATGAGACTATGGTGATCAGAGGGATGGTTCTTGGCAGCTTACGATCCCCCAGGGCACAGCTCAGATAGCAGCCTGAGGCATATTTTTCAGTCTTTCTGTGAATGATGCCACTTTTCCTGTCCTGGAGCTTCCGCCTGAGGTGTTAGGTCTGGCAGGTATTTAGTGACCTATAGAGCTGCTCTCAAGGAAGGTAGGGTGTGAATGCCATCTTGGCCTTCTCCTTCTACCTTGCTCCAGCTCAACAGTATCGCAGGAAAGGAGCTTACACACTCATCTGGGGTGTGATTTTTGTGATTGTAGCTCAGGGGACACTGCCAGATCACCGACTCTGGTGGCCAGCAGGGGTTCTGCTTGCTTACCCTCAGAACTGCATATATTTGCATATTTTTAAAAGCAGCTGCCCGAGGGTCTGACTTCCTGTCAGCCTGATCTAGATGTTGAGATCTTTCCCTTTGGGACTCTGAAAGGTCTTGGCATGTGTTCAACCACTGGGAGGTATTAAAAATATATTAGGCTGCTTAACAAGCACAGATGTTTGAGAGATGACCAGGAGCTGGGACAGAACTGAATTAAAAAAAAAAACTCATCTTCAACACAAGGCTACTCTTTCAAGACTGGGAAAGGTGGTTGTTTTATTTACTATATAGAAACCAACACAGAGAATCAAACAGAGGAATATGTTCCAAATGAAAGAACAAGATAAACCCGCATAAAAAATCTTAATGAAGCAGAGGTAAGTACTTTACCTGATAAAGAGTTAAAAGTAATGGTCATAAAGATTCTTACCAAACTGGGGAAAAGAATGGATGAACACAGTGAGAATTTCAAGAGAGAAATGGAAAATATAAGAAAGTACCAAATAGAAGTCACAGAGTTCAAGAACACGGTAGTTGAATTTAAAAAATACACTAAAGATATTCAACAGATGAAGCAGAAGAAAGGATCAATCGACTTGAACACAAGGCAGTGGGGTTCACCCAGAAGAGCAAAAAGATAAAAGAATGAAAACAGATGAAGATAGTTTAAGGGACTTATGAGACAACATCAAACAGTAGGGAGCAGAAATCTTACTTGAAAAATTAATGGCTGAATTTTTTCCTTCCCTGAATAATTTCCTTCCTTAATTTGGAGAAGGAAACAGATATCTAGATCCAGGATGCCAAGAAAGTTCTGAATAAAGAGACTTACAATAAGACACATTGTAATTATAATGTCAAAAGTTAGAGACAAGGAAAGAATATTAAGAGCAGCAGGAGGAAAACTTTTTATGTACAAGGGAGGCCCCATAAGGTTATCAACAGATTTATCAGAAGAAAATTTGCAGGCCAGCACGTAATGGCATGATGCATTCAAAGTGCTTTAAAAAACCCTTAAAATCAAGAAAACTCTACCCAGAAAAGTCATCCTTCAGAATTGAAAAAGAGGTAGAGTTTTACAGATAAGCAAAAGATAAAGGAGTTTATCACCACTAAACTGGCCTTACAAAACCTATTAAAGGGATTTTTCAATCTGAAAACAAATGATGACAATTAGTATTGAGAACATATATGAGAGAATAAATCTTTTTGGAAAAGTAAATAGTAAAGGTGCTGGATTAGTTACTTATAAAAGCTAATATAATCATAGTAAAAATGTCTATGATTGTAATGCAGGCATACTTGTTTTATTGTGCTTCTCAGATACTGCATTTCTTTTTTAAACAAATTAAAAGTTTGTGGCCCTGCACTGAGCAAATCTGTTGGCACTAGTTTTCCAACAGCATTTGCTCATTTAATGTCTCTTTGTTGTATCTTGGTGATTCTTGCAATATTTCAAACTTTTTTTTTTTTTTTAAATAATATTTGTTATGGTGATCTTTGATGTTACTACTGCAAAATTACAACTTGCTCAAGTCTTAGATGATGGCTAGTAGTTTAAGCAATAAGACATTTTAAAAGTAAGGTATGTACACTTAAAAAACATAATGCTATTGCACACTTTATAGACTACAGTATAGTGTAAATATAACATATGCCCTGGGAAACCAAAAAATTCATATGACTCACTTTATTGCAGTGTTTGCTTTATTGTGGTGGTCTGGAACTGACCACAGTGTCTTTGAAGTATGTCTGAAATTAGTTAAAAAATACACAAGATAAAAAAAAGTAGTAAAATGTGACACCAAAACCATGAAACATGGGGAAGAGTAAAAATGTTGAGCTTTAGAATGGCATCAAACTTAAGTTATTACTAACTTAAAATATGGTGCTATACAATTGTATATGATATGAAATGAAATATGATATGTTACAGAATATAACTTGTTATATGTAAGATTCATGGTCACCACAAAGCAAAAACCTATAGTAAATACTCAAAGAATAAAGAGAAAGAATTACAACCATACAACTAAAGAGAAAGTCATCAAACCACAGAGGAAGAGAGCAAGAAAAGGAGAAAGAAACAGAGCCACCACAAAAACAGCTAGAGAAAAATGAGTAAGATGGCCATAAGCACGTACTGATAAAACGTTATTTTACATGTAAATGAACTAAATTTTCTAATCAAAAGACATAGAGCCGCTGAATGGATAAAAAAATTACTCATCGATATGCTCCTACAAGAGACTCACTTTAGGTGTAAAGACACATACAGACTGAAAGTTAAGGGATGGAAAAAGATATTATATGCAAATGGAGACCAAAAGGCTGGAGTAGCTATACTTATATCAGACAAAAACACTTTCAAACAAAGATAGTAATAAGAGACAAAGCAATGTTACATAATGATAAAGGGGTCAATCCAACAAGAAGATAAAACACTTGTAAAAATTTACGCACCTAACAAGAAGCACCTAAATATATAAAGCTAATATTAATGGACTTAAATGGAGAAATAGCTATCAATATAATAATTGTAGGCATGAATACCCCATTTACATCAATGGATAGATCATGCAGACAGAAAATCAATAAGGAAATATTGACTTTAAACAACATGTTAAAAAAGATAGGCTTAACAGATATTTACAAAACATTATATCCAAAAAGCATCAGAATACATATATTTAAAGGCACATGGAACATTTTCCAAGATATGTCATATGTTAGGCCACAAAACAAGTCTAAATAAATTTAAAAGGATTAAAATCATGTCAAGCAACTTTTCCAATAACAATGGTATGAAACTAGAAAAATTTATTTCTTTATTAAAAATGTATCCTTTAATTGATTCATTTTTGTTACATAATTTTTAAAGGTTATATTCCATGTATAGTTATTATAAAATATTGGCTACATTGAAACTGTAAATTAATTACATGACAAAAATTGGAAAATCTGTAAGTATGTGGAGATTAACCAATATGTTACTGAACAACCATTGGGTCAAAGAAGAATTAATGGGAAATCAAAAAATACGTTGAGACAAAAGTGGAAATGTAACATACCAAAAGTTACAGGATGCAAAAAAGTAGTTCTAAAAGGGAAGTTCATAGCAATAAATGTCTGTTTCAAGAAACAAAAATAATATTAAATAGATGACCTAATGCTATGCTTCAAGGAACTAGAAAAAGAAAAACAAATAAGGCTCAAACTTAGTATGAGGAAGGAGTTCACAGAAATTGTGGTTTAGTCACTAAGTCGTGTCCGACTCTTGTGACCCCATGGACTGTAGCCTGCCAGGCTCCTCTGTCCATGGGATTTTTCAGGCAAGAATATGGAGTGTGTTGCTATTTCCTTCTCCAGGGGATCTTCCCAACCCAGGGGTCAAACCTGGGTCTCCTGCACTGCAGGCAGATTCTTTACCAACTGAGCTCCCAGGGAATTCCCATTAGAGCAGAAATAAAGAGAGACTAAAAACACAACAGAAAAGATCAATGAAACTAAGAGCTGGTTCTTTAAAAAGATAAACAAGATGGACAAACCTTAGCTAGACTCACCAAGAAAAAAGTATTATGCCTCTCAGGATGTTTGAATTTTAAGGTGTGGATAGGGTGATGCCTCAGCTAACACTCAGAATACCTCACAGTGGAGACTGTTGGTGTGTGGTAGGACTGGGGAAGCAGACAGAGAAAGTCTCTCCATCACCCTTGAAATGACATTGTGGGGGGCTTCCATGCACAGTTAGTGGCTTAGATCACCTCATGAGAGGACAGAGTATGAGAGGACAGAGGAAAATCATGGAACCCAGAATACCAAAGTACTTTCCAATTAATGCTTTCATTCTTTCGTGTAAAGCTGGTGTAGTGACAAGAGCATGGGCTTGAGTGTTAGCCCTGTCTCTAATTAAGAAATATTAGAACTTCACTGCAAAAGACCTCAGTCACACATGCATGCGGTATGACTGCTCAAGTGTTTCAGATCTGAAACTAATAATTTCTAAAGCTCCATAATTAACTGGAAGTCCATAGTTGAGATTTTTTTTTTTTTTAAAGGGAGGGACAGAGGGTCGGCATAAGCTTTTGTAGATATTATTGGTTAATGGTGCACGCGATTCAGACATAGACCGGGAAAGGATATGGCAATTGAAGAATAATCACTGAACTTCTATTTAAAGAGGGAAAAATTGAGAAGATATTTGTATCACTTCTGCTTCCTCAGTGTGTCCAATTTCCTTTTACATACTGGAGCAGGTGGGATTCCCAAAAATTAAGGAGAATGAAGATCCTTTGGGGTGTGTGTTATATCCTACCAATTGCAAAATACTGCCAAAGATATGCTTCTCTTTTTCTTAAGGAGAAATCTCACTCATGAAGTCTATGTGTAAGACTTTCTAAGGGAAGGTTTGTACTGAGTCCACCCATTTTATGCTTGGCTCTGGTCAGCACCATTATTTTTCTCCTTTTTTGTTTTAAATGGGGTGAAATTTGCAAGCAGCAAGGAAAACACAGGCACAGGATCTTTCACTATATATGTGTCTTGTGAAAGGTAAATGGAAACCAAATGAATTCAAGGCTGATATTAAACATCTTGCTTAACAGACTAAACTAAAAGTGAGTGGTGTTTCCCAGTTCCCTCAGCCAGGTTTCAGATGCTCATCCACTGGTCCTCACAGAGGAAAAGAGACATATACTATTATCTGAGTGGTCCTCTTCTTTTGCCTTTCTTCTTATAAATGAGTTCCTTCTAAACTTAGGAACTGGATGCAAAAATCATGAAGTTATGGGGAGACGGCTGGGGAAGTCTATACACATGGGAAGCAAATAGAACTTTCTAAGTGGAAGACAACCCACATGTCTGTAGACATTGGGCTTCCAAGTAAACAAAATGATGATGCCCAGGTGCCCAATCTGTTGAATGCTTCGATTCTATTATGTCATCATTTCTGGTATTTCCCTTAGGCAAGTATTTGCATTCCGAGCTGGCCAGGTAGCAACAGTGCCATCAGTATGGGGGAGACACAGTTGGGTCTAAAGAGGATCATGTGTTAGGAAGTAAAGAACAAGTGGCATCAATGTGTATCCACAAATCTTCTCAAAGAAACTGGCCTCCCCGAGGTAACTTGAGTTAGCCTCTCTGTGCTAACTTGAGTATCTCACATCTCCTTTGACTCTCTGTTGTCAGAATTTATAACCCTCATTGTTAGAATTGTGTATTTTTCAAGCTCTAGGTGCTGAAAGATTCTCTCTCATGCCAAAGCCTTTTCAGTTAACTCCCTAAAACATCCTTTCATCTCAGCTTCCCCAATCTCTTTAGGGAATGCCAGCATTTAAAACAATTTGCTTGTTTTCCTTTTAACTTCCTAGTCTAACTAATTTAATTCTGACTCATAAACCTATAAAGTTTATTAGCAGATCTAATCATCACAAAGATGTCTTCATCGTAGCTACTCCTTTGACATCACTTGTGGTGAACAAGAAGCATTTCATACTTCAAAGAGGCACTCAGGTTTTTTTTTGTGTGTGTGTGTGTGTGTGGTTTTAAATTTTTGTCTATTTCAGGCAGAGAGTATAGCAAACTGATTAAATTACTACTTAATAATTGTTTCAAAAAAATAACACTAAAATAATGTGAGATTGAGGGGAATATGGTGAAAATATGATAAACAGATCTGAAGGAGTGATGCATAAATCTGTCACGTGAATTCCAAAATAAATACCCCTGTTTCTACCTTGGTAGCCGCCTTTAGGTCTGGTGACCATAATCGGGTGTGAGTGCGGCTGGCTTTAGCTTCTGTTTTGACGGTGAGGTAACCATGTGACGCTGGGCCTGACCAAAGGCTGCTCAGGGTCTGCGCAGCGCAGCCTTCCAGGTCTCGTCAGAGCTGCTGGCCATGTGCAAACAGGCCCCTCAGGGTACTGTGACCCTTGTTTGCCCCCTCAGAAGGACTTTCAGATATTCACTTGGCCTTTCTGTGGATTCTACCTGTAGTCTCCCTCTTTGAACCTATCTCAAAGGTCCCTTCCTGACTGAACTGCTGTTGGCTGCTCTGACAGAAAATACCCCAACTCTCAGAATCTCTCTTCTTGGGCTAGGCTTCTTGTGAGGTGCCCCTACCTAGCACAGACCCTTTCTAGCTCTGAGGTGGGACCCAGACAAGCCTTAAATCTTGTTAATCTTTTTTTTTTTTAATGAAAATTATTATTTTTTTAATTTAATTTTTATCTTTTGGCCTCAACACGGAGCATTCAGGATCTTAGTTCCCCAGCCAGGGATTGAACCTGTGTCCCCTGCAGTGGAAGCACAAACTCTTCACCACCGTGCCACCAGGGAAGTCCCATAAATCTTGTGAATCTTGACATCTGGAGGAAGAAGTTATTCTTAAATACCTAGGAATTTGTGCTACAAAAGTTGAAACTTTTGGTATGTTTATTCGCTCAACTTTGTTCAATTCAGTGGTGGTGGTGGTTTAGTCACTAAGTAGTTTCTGACTCTTGCGACCCCATGAACTGTAGCCCGCCAGGCTCCTCTGTCCATGGGATTTTCCAGGCAAGAATACTGGAATGGATTGCCATTTCCTTCTCCAGGGGATCTTCCTGACCCAGGAATCGAACGCTAGTATTTAGAATTCTAGTGTGTGTTATTAATGAAAAAGACCCTTACTTTTATGCTGACCTAGCCGATGTTTCTTAATTTGCTTTATAATTCTTTTAACAAATATTGAGTGATTCTCATTGCCAGGCTGGAGGGCAGGTACTCTTGGAATAACAGTGGACATAATGTAACATAACATGATGTGTGGTTCCTGCTCTAACAGAGCTTATGTTCTGTGAAAAGGAAGGAAGGCAACACATAAATGAATGATTACAAACTGGTGCTTTGATGGAAGCAAATACAAGGGGGAAGGGAGGGAAAGAGGGAATGGCCAGCTGGTCTTATGATTTTAAATTATCTTTATTTTAAATTTTTTATGGAGAAACTTTGCTAACTATAAATGTCACTCATAAGTAGTGATGAGAGAAACCTTCCGTTTTATTTTGAGATTTATTGATACAAAAGGTAAGAGGCTATTATAATTCAATTATCTTAGGACTTATGCTAGTTTATTACTGAGAATACTTTTCCAATAAGTTTTCAACTGTTTTTATTAATCATTCTAATCATTTTCTCTTCCTAATCTTTTAAGTTTAACATGGAGATTAGTACAATTAATGTAAAATAGCTTTTTGGTAAATTTCTATTTTGATTATATGTTGAAATGATACTACTTGGGACACACTGGGTTAAATAAAATATAGTACTAACTTAATTTTACCTATTTTTTAAATGTGGCTGCAAGAAAATTTATATTTATTTATATGACTCTCATATTTCTATTGAAAAGACTGCTATAGAATCTTGGTATGAAAATTTGTAATTATTTTGGATAGACTGTGCTTCATAATGTGTACCCTTAACAATCATTACTAATAAAAAAAGAAAAAAAGATAAGATTATTTGGTTGGAGTGCTTAATTATATCCCTGAACATCTGTCTTTTATAAGGATCCACAGCAATTTTTACTTCTGCCATAAGTCAAAAATTTCTTGAGAAGAGGCATTATGCATTTTGAACTATATTTTGCTTCCCATCCACAAGCTAGATATTTGTATTATTTGGCTAAACTTGGTAAATCACCTAATGTTACCACACTGAATGCTGTTGGTCTATCAAAAAAAAAACTTATAATTTTATAAAAGTAAAAGAAAATAAGAACAATTTATAAAGATTTACAGACAGCAGGAAACTAAAGAGTGAGGAAGATACTGGAGATTTATTAAGCATAAAAGAAATAGTGAAATTAACTTTTGGTTGGATGCCTTTGGATTAACAGTTCTCAGATGATAATGCTATGAGGAAGAAGACAAAGAAAAGATCATTTCCAAAGGGTGAGGATGGTACCATGCAGTTATATTTCCTCCATTTTAAATATAATGCCTGGGACTTAAAACCCAGAGTAGTCTGGAGGCAAACTGAAGAAAGTATTTGACAGTATGACTACGGCCAAATATAGTATGCTTGATTGTTCTTTCCAGTGGTTTTGCTATTATTCTTGACTTTGGACAATTGATTTCTCTTGTTTCTAGGTCACCATTCAGTGGGAATAGTGGCAAGAGAAGTGGGAACAAAATGGAAAGGGAAGATTGCTGGGGAACGTACAAATATTCACTATACTCTATAATGAACCAGTGAAATTTTTTTAATGCCACCATATATTATTTATTCTCTCTACCCATTTCTTTATGGTTACTTTAGATAAATTTGGTTTTCAAGTTGTAGAAGCTTGAAAAACCCTGTGCCTTAAGATAAGGCACCGGGCTTTTCCTGGTGGCTCAGATGGTAAAGAGTCTGCCTGCAATGCAGGAGACCCCAGTTCGATCCCTGGGTCAGGAAGATCCCCCGAGAAGGAAATGACAACACACTCCAGTATTCTTGCCTGGAAAATCCCACGGATGGAAGAGTCTGGTAGGCTACACCCTATGGGGTTGCAAAGAGTCGGACACGACCGAGTGACTAACGCACACACACAGACAAGGCACAATGCTGGCTGCTAAGAGGGATTATTAATTCAAACTGGACTTGCAAGCATCCTGGATCATGGACTTATCTTGTTTCTGC
Organism: Dama dama; assembly: GCF_033118175.1. Taxonomy (NCBI): domain Eukaryota; kingdom Metazoa; phylum Chordata; class Mammalia; order Artiodactyla; family Cervidae; genus Dama; species Dama dama. The sequence continues at coordinate 47,520,460 of NC_083711.1, read as the reverse complement.
TGTTATTCATAATTGAATTACACATTATTGGTGTTGGCCCTGCATGCGCGCGTGTGTGTGTGTGCGTGTGTGTGTGTGCACGCTGCACATTTGCTTGGGTAGAGGTGGGTGCCTCAGTGGTGAGAGGGGGAGGAAGCAGGAAAGTAAGCATCTGGCCTGAGTCTAGAGGTCTTCCTACCACCTGGAAGAAGAATGAGACACCCTGTAACTTGATTCTTCTGGTTGTACCTCCAGAAATAACATAATTTCACTAAAAACCAGTCATTTTTAAACTAAGAAAAGCTTTCTCCAAGAGAAGAAAAGCATTGCTGTTCATTTGTTATAACATTAACACTTGGCAATTTAATCACACCATTTTGGTAACATTCTCATGAAACTGTGTAATCAACTGCACTGGAAAAACTAATAACAAATTCTGTGTTCTGCTGCTAATTAGCTGTATGGTTTCAGGAAATCTGCTTTACCTGCCTGGGCCTCAGTTTCCTTCCCTGTCGAAAGAGAGGGCTTGGAATCCTGGCACTTAAAAAAGGAAAAAACAAAGATAATCCTTACTGCAAATTCTGCCTTGAGGGTGGTTGGGTGGGGTGAGGATGGTTAGGATTGGTATGGTCTTAGGTACTGAGAGGGGCTTCTTTTGTGGTTCAGCTGGTAAAGAATCTGCCTGCAATGTGGGAGACCTGGGTTCAATCCCTGGGTTGGGAAGATCTCCTGGAGACGGGAAAGGCTACCCACTCCAGTATTCTGGCCTGGAGAATTCCATGGGCTGTATAGTCCATGGGGTCGCAAAGAGTCAGACACGACTGAGCAAATTTCACTTCACTTCACTCAGGTACTAAGAACAGAGTTACAAAACCAGTGTATTAGTTTATCTAGGAATCTCGTTAAAATGCAAATTCTGACTCAGTAAGTCTGGGGTGAGGCCTGAGTTTCTACATTTCTAACAGTATCCCACGTGATGCTGATACTGCTGATCCCTACAAGGTGTTCGATGATTATTTTTCCCAACTGTCTCATTCTAAAGAAGAAAGTGGGTCATGAACAGGTAGAATGATTTGCCCAAGCTTACCTGGTAATCGAGTAGTGCACCCCATAGAAGAATCCCTGGTATCATATTATTAGTTTGATGGCAATACCACTTTCTACATCTCTCATATATCCCTTCCAAAGCTAAAAACTCTTTGATAACATTTGGGGCTTTATATTTCTTAGGAGTTATTCTGGGTTTAATATTTTGGCCACACTATCTCATTACATTCACAATTTCATGTCAAACTGTCTGCAGTAGTTGCTAGAAAAATCAAATTTGAAAAATTTACCACTTTCCAATTCTTAGCCTTAGTCTCCATTTAGAATGACCCTTGCATGTTTATGTACTGCTCATGTAGAGGAAGTAAGAGTCCGCTATGGAAAAAATCCTGTTTGCTGATTCCATGTGCTGTGACCACTGTCCATTTGTAGTCTTCAGGGGATATTAACTTCAGCAGTGATTGCTTTTAGATTATCAGGGTGCACATTCTGTGCCACTTTATGACTTAAGATAAAAAAGATGTTAATTACTTCTCAAAGCAAAGAAGTAACGAGTATGAGCCATGCTATAGCCAGTAAAATAATTTCCACATTGTCTCATATATTTATTTGTCATTTGCATTCAGTAATGTTTTTGAGTCCCTGGGGGTGCAAAACAGAGATGAACAAAGTTAATCCAGAGAAGATGGTCTGTTCTTCTAGGTAGTTGTTAAAATATAAGGGAGTGTACATTTAAAAAAAAAATCCATTATCCTAGAGTTTGTTCTTCATCTCAGGAAAATACTGTTTTCTCTAATCTAGATTTATCAGCATTTCCCAAAATATGTTCCTCTGAATACTAGTTCCAGGGAATGCTCTTAGGGAAAAAGAGGATATTTGTCATTAAATACATTTAAGGTTGCATGCTTAATATCTATTTCTCTTAAGTTTTACAAAGCACAGTAGAAAATGAAAGCTTTTGACAAGTCTTACAATAGAAAATTAATTATGTTTAACAACATTTCCTCAAATTATTTGACTAGATCTCTGCCAACTTCCCCCCTTACCTTTTTCCCCTCAAGTAATGTCTACTGAGATCATATAGAATTAGTGTTCTGTGAAATACACTGTGGGAAATCCTGGCCTGGATTACTTTCTCTAGTGTTTGAGTTTGCTTTTTTGGTAGTTATCTGACTGATGTGATACATTAAACATATCAGTACGAACTACCTGATATTGCTGTTTTTAAGGGCATTATCTTAACTATTATCTGTTTTTAAAGGAAAATGAAAAGGAGGATGTTTAGGAAAGTGTGTAAATGCAAGCCTGAGGTTTTCCCTCTGATTGCGAAAGCAACTGGTTTTCTGAACTTTGATGGTCCCTCATCTGTGAGCAACTTGAGTAGATGGGAGAAACCTCTTTAGATCTAGAAATAAATGTCAGGCTTTTCCTGATGTTGGTTGCCTCCAGGACAATATTTCTTAAGCTCTTGTGTATGTACCTCGGAGTGAGATACTTTTAGATAGCATGTGGATAAACATGAAACTCTTTATAGTTACGTATTTAATTCAGTGTGTTTTTCTGAAAAATTTCAGTAGCATTATGAAACATGATTTCACTTATATTATTGTTAAAACATTGATGTTTGAAAATCATAAGCTGATTTAAAGATAAATACTGAGTAAATAATTACAAAAAGAAATCATGAAGGAGTTATGTGTGTGTGTGTGTTAGTTGTTCAGTCATGTCCAATTCTTTGTGACCCCATGGACTATATGCCTGCCAGGCTCCAATGTCCATGGAATTCTCCAGACAAGAATATTGGCGTGGGTTGCCATTCCCTTCTCCAGGGAATCTTCCTGACCCAGGGATTGAACCCAGGTCTCCCATACTTCAGGCAGGTTCTTTAGCATCTCAGCCACCAGGGAAGCCCCTATGAAGATTTGTACAAGTGACTAAAACTTAGGAGGGCTTCCCTGATGGCTCTGATGATGAATAGGAACTAAAGAGCCTCTTGATGAAGGTGAAAGAGGAGAGTGTAAAAGCTGGCTTAAAACTCAACATTCAAAAATCAAAGATGATGACATCTGGTCCCATCACTTTATGGCAAATAGATGGGAAAACAATGGAAACAGCCACAGACTTTATTTTCTTGGGCTCCAAAATCACTGCAGATGGTGACAGCAGCCATGAAATTAAAAGACGCTTGCTCCTTGGAAGAAAAGCTATGACAAACCTAGACAGAGTATTAAAAAGCAGAGACATCACTTTGCTGACAAAGGTCCATCTAGTCAAAGCTATGGTTTTTCCAGTAGTCATGTATAGATGTGAGAGTTGGACCATAAAGAAGACTGAGTGTCAAAGAACTGATGCTTTTGAACTGTGGTGTTGGAGAAGATTCCAGAGTCCCTGGGACTGCAAGCAGATCAAACCAGTCAATCCTAGAGGAAATCAATCCTGAATATACTGAATATACTGAAGCTCCAATACTTTGGCCACCTGATGTGAAGAGCTCACTCATTAGAGAAGAATCTGATGCTGGGAAGGATTGAAGGCAGGAGAAGGGGACGACAGAGGATGAGATGGTGGGATATCATCACTGACTCATCACTGATATGAGTTTGAGCAAGCTCAGGGAAATGGTGAAGGACAGGAAAGCCTGGCGTGCTGCTGTCCATGGAGTTGCAGAGTCAGACATGATTGGGGAACTGAACAACAGCAAAAGCTTGGGAATCAATGTGGGGAGGATTAGCCAAGAAGTGAATTCTGGGGCCTGGCCTGTATCACTTCAGAGATACCATCACCCCTGTGTTTGAGAACCATCATAGTACAATAGAAAGTTTGAAAGATGTAGGCTGAGATTATGCTGCCGCTGCTAAGTCGCTTCAGTCGGGTCTGACTCTGTGCGACCCCATAGACGGCAGCCCACCAGACTCCCCTGTCCCTGGGATTCTTCAGGCAAGAACACTGGAGTGGGGTGCCATTGCCTTCTCCAGAGATTATGCTACTCATAATGAAGTGAAAGATGGTAAGACATGGGTCCCACTGCTGAAGAGCTCATAGCTCTTGTAAGACACTGTGTTCCGAGGCACTCCTCTCTGCCTGATATCCAAAGCCCTGAAAGCCTCATAACCCACACTGGACTCATCAGACGCATGAGTTACTACCAATGAATAAGACAACTCTGAGCTTTGTGTCTTTTGGACAAATACATTTGGCAGTAAATTTAGTCTGCAGTGCTAAGATGTATGACTCACATTTGCCCCCTTAAGATTAGCCATCGGTCTACATATCCAAATCTTTTGCGTTCTATGAACTGTTGCCTTCAAAGAGGCAATGACAATAATTTGGCTGCTTTCTCTTACATGAGTGGTTCTCCACTGAGGGTAAATTGTTTCTACCCAGGGGACATTTGTCTATGTGCAGACACGTTATTCTTTGTTGTCAACAACCGTGGGGGCAGTGCTACGAATATCTAGTGGGTAGAGGCCATAAATGTTTCTCAAATTCCCACAATGTGCAAGACAGCTCCCCACAACAGAGAAATATCTGGCCCCAAATGTTAATAGGGCCAAGGGTGAGAAGCCTTGTGTTAGAATGACATAGGTAGGAAGAATTGGATGTGATTACAGAACTCAAATAAATACAAGGCTCATTGGGCATATATGAACACATTTTTTATGCTCCCAATGCGTTTTTCCCCCAGTGAAAAAGTAATGATAAAACAGTAAACTGTCTGTGGTATGCTGGGTACTAGACCCCCCAAAATATCCAAGTGTTAAGCCCTGAACCTGTGAACGTATTATTTTACAGAACAAAAAGGATTTTCCAGATATGATTAAGTTAAGGACCTTGAGATGGGGAGATTATGGAGTGGGCGTAATCTAATCATAAGGGTTTTAAATCTATAAAAAGGGAGGCGAGAGGGTCAGGGTCAGAAAAGGAGATGTGATGATGAAGGCAAAGGTGGCAGTGATGTGATTGAAAATTGAGAAGGGGCCATACACCAAGGAATGCAGGCTGTCTCTGAAAGATTTAAAAAGGCAAGGAAATAGATTTTCCCCTCTAGTTTCAGACGGATTATATCCCTGCTAAGACTTCGATTTTAGACCTATAGACTTTTGGACTTCTGACTGCTAGAGCTGTAGGATACTGAACTTATGCTGCTTTATGCTCCTAAATTTGTGGTGATTTGTCACAGCAGGAATAAGGAACTGATACACTATCATTTGGTATGCTTTGAGAATGGATATTTCCACATATTATTTCCACTATATGTATTTCAACAGATAGTAGAAATGGATTTCAGATTTTACTGCATTAGAACAAAAATTATAGTTAACACTATAGCTATTTGGAACACTTTTCCTCTAAGAGTAGGGGAGGCACTTGGGGGTTTTGCGTGAGGATGGATGATCTTACTGAAGAAGAAGGGTTGGTGGTATAACAGCTAATTGATAGAATCTTAAATAAGCCAACTTTATGCTGCCTTCTTTTACAGACAATTTATGGGTAAAATAACCCATCAAGTGGTTTGGAAGCTGCAAAAGTATGAGGAACTATTGTCAGAGTAGCTGTAACAATTCTTCATGAACTCTCCAAGATTATAAACATTTGTTACGCTCTCACTTGAATGGTTTTATTCATTTTTACAGCAACCATATTAAGTTGGTTGGTATCATAAGATGATCATGATGTTTCTCACTGCAGCCTCTCTAAAATCTTGCTTTCCAGTTTGAACCCTGAGTACGAGTGCTATCCTGTTTTTCTCTGGCCCGTATCCAGTACGGTTCTAAGCAGTCAGGTGATGTCCAGGGTGCAGCATGGAGGTTTGCAGCTGTTAACACACGGTGTGTGTACTCACTGGTGTGATGTATGTACAGCCTCCTGCCTAGGCACAGCTCGCCACAACCAACCTCATCACGCCAAGGGCAGCACTCTCATCTACCCTCTCTATCTGTGAAGTGTGAAAAACTTAGACTTATTTAATAAATAGTACACACATCCATGGGGGCTTCCCAGGTGACTCAGGGGTAAAGAATCAGCCTTCCAATGAAGGAGAAGTACATTTGATCCCTGGGTCGGGAAGATCCCCTGGAGAAAGAAATGCCCTCCCCCCCTCCAGTATTCTTGCCTGGAGAGAGGAGCCTGGTGGGCTATGGTTCATGGGGTCACAGAGTCAGACACGACTTAGTGACTAAACAACAACAAAAACACACATCCACACAAAGACACATGAACAGATAAGGGTAGCTGACATTCGAACGCTGCCCAATAGCTCACAAAGTGCTTTTTACCTCCGTTGTCTTATAGTCCTTAACTGTTATCCTCAATCTGTTTTGCTGATTAAGAAATGGGAACTGAAAGTTTCAGTGAGTTGTCTAATGTCAAAAAGGCAGTAGGGGTGGTGGGACTCAAATTTTATTTCTCTAATGTGGCTGCCCACCTGCTGCCTGGTGGTTCCATGGCTTCTGGATTTTCCAAGATGGGCAGTTATAGAGCTTAGCTGAGGTCACTGTGGTGATCACGCTGAGCACTTATATAGTAGAAGTGCCCTATATGTGGCCCAGTCAGCTGGCACCTCATGTTCTTCTGCTTTTTAAAAAACATATTTCTTTCTTTATTTGGCTGCACCAGGTCTTAGCTGTGGCATGGGGGATATAGTTCCCTGACCAGGGATCTAACTCAAGGCCCCTGCATTGAACACTTGGATTCTTGGCCTCTGGACCACCAGGGAAGTCTCTCTCCTGCCTTTAAGACTTAATATTTCTGCCTCTGGGCCTTGGGAGACCTCTTCTTGAAACTTCACTGTTCTCATTAGTCTGGCGGAGGGAATGTATTTCTCTGTCTCCTGGCTGTGTGGTATAGCTCTCTCCCCAGGGTCCCCTGGTTCCTACTTCATTGACCCTTTTATGGATTTGCACTCTCTAAAATCTATTTTTTTAAAAAATTGAAGTATAGTTGATTTATAAAGTTGTGTTAATTTTAGATGTATAGTAAAGTGATTCAGTTATACACACAAACACATATATATATTATTATTCATATTCTTTTCCTTTATATGTTATTGCAAGATACTGAGTATAGTTCCCTGTGCTACATAAGTAGGTCTTTGCTGGTTATCTATTTTACATATAATAATGTGTACATGTTAATTCCAAGCTCCCAATTTATTCCTCTCTCTCCTTTTTCCTTTTTGATAGCTGTAAGTTTGTTTCCTATGTCTGTGAACCTATTTCTGTTTTGTACATAAGTTCATTTGCATCATTTTTTTGAAAAGAGATTCTACATATAAGTGATGTCATTTGACCTTTGCCTTTCTCTGTCTGACTTCACATAATATGATCATTTCTAGGTCCATCCGAAATCTATAGAATAAACTAGCAAGAAGTGAAATGAATGATTAGCTACTTCATTGTTCTCTTTTTTAAATTTTCACATACTATAAAAAGGTTTGTACTAAATTGAATAAAGCATCCCACTAATATTATTTAATATTGTGGTAAATTCTATTAAATGTTGAGTGCAGATCTTCAATCAAAAATATAACCCATGACTATTGTTTTCAGGATGCAGCCTATTGTTTAAATTTATTTTGCCTCATCTGGGAAATTTTAGGCTGCATATGGTTGTGAAATTTTCAAAAGTTACTACCTTTGGGATATTTCTCTTCCAGCATTTGATAAAGAACAGAGATAGCATCAAAATATGTATTAGAAGCGACTTATTTTCTGTAATACTGAAAACAAAAATGGCAAAAATAAAAACCTTTGTATGATTGAAAAGGTTGCCAAGTCCCCAGTTAAGTACCTCACATGGGTATATCACATGCTCACCCTCGCATGGGCCTGACTATTATATCTGTATTTTTGTTGATCATGGAAAATTGCTGCAGTGGATGAATTATCACTCTTATTAAGAACTTATTCTATTTATTGCCATATTATGGACTTAAATAAGCAAAAATCAACATGACCCAGCCATACGCTTTTAGTATCCAGAGATAAATTATACATGTTTGGATTGAAAATAAAATATTTTACTCTATGTGGAAACCCATTAGGAGAATTTTTTAAGACTTTAAAATTCTACAACATAGAGAAAAGGGGAGAAAAATGTTTAGGACATAGTGTATGGTATAGGCAGTGCAGAGATGGGTCACTCTCGTTTCTTTTCTTCGAATTGACACACTTTTATTTGGCAGATTTTTAAGTTCAAGAGGAAACTGAGAAAGAAAAATTAGCAAAGATGGAAGTAATATACTAATTTCTTATTCAGTAGAACATGGCTAAATTAATATTATTTCATAGTTATGAATATAAAATACAATTCCAAAATGAAAAACTGAAATGTGTGGCATTTGAAAGATATTTATATTCTGGACACACCATGGGTATAAAAAATTCTTATTCTTTCTTACTGCTTTTGATGGCAGCAGAATGGTGTTATCACGCATGCCTTTCCATCAGCTTTTTATACTGTATTTTGTATTTTTTTGCATTCATCTTCTTACTGATTGAGCTTTCAATGTAGTTGATTGACATATTTTTTATTTAGAGTTTTTATTACATTAAGAATAAATTTATTTATTCCTTAGAGTGAGACATTAAAGTAGTAAATTAACATTTTTTTCAAAGATGTTAAAATTTGCAAAATACTCAGAAATATTTTCTTTGTGAATAGCATAATTCAGTTGTAGGTATTACTGGAGAAGCTGGGGAGAAAAGTGTTGCCTTGTATTCTCCCTTTCCTGTTGTAGTTACACCAACAAGTAGGATGACAATTCAGTCCAAAAAATTTCCATTTCTTTTAAGAGTGAGACCTTGAGGGCCACTTGAATTTTTGCACTGCCTCCCCTTCCCAGAACCTTTTAAAATTTTGGCAACCTTTTGCAATTAGGTAATGGAAGCACAATTCCCGTTCAGAAAATTATTCTGCAAGGTGCCAAATTCAGACATTTTAAAGAAAATACTCTACCTTAGGAAATGATTCTATCATTATAATAATACTGACAATTCACAGAGCAATGGAAAATGGGTGGTTGAGAGCCGACACTCTCCATTTCAGTAGGAAAAAATGTACAACTGATTTAAACCAAATGTCAAACTACTCATTCAATAATTCTTTGTGTCTACTTTCTATCTTTTCAGAGCTTTGGGGCTCAGATGCTTGTAAATGGTCAACTGCGTGCCACTCTGAAAGGCAAGCAGAGACAGGCATTTGACTTTAAATCCTGACTCTGACTTAGTAGCTGGACAGTATTGGGGAGTTTCTATAACCTCTCTGAAGCCCCTTTTTATAAAATGGGAATATGATATAAAATGGGAATAATGACCTCTGCCTTTTTTTTTTAGGAATATTTTTAGGATTATAGAGAATGTATATAAAATGTCTAGTACAGTCAGACTCACCCAGAAAGTGCTCCATGCACAGTGATAAATGTGACTGCCCTTCTGGTAAACTCATATCCTAAGTGTGGTCCCCATAGCATGTTTGGCTCACATAACCTGATGCCGAAAGCCTGAGTGAATGCAAGACATTCTGACAATGTGGCGGGTTCCCAGGACCTGAATCTGTCTGACTGCTCTGGACAGTCAATCTGAACTTAGCTAATCCACATAAAAAATTCGCTCCCTTCAGATCTCAGCCCCCAAACCTGGTTTCAGAAAGTGTTTGATTTTTCATTCTACTCTTCTGATCATATGGAGGCAAAGCCACAGACGCTCCTAGTTGACATTCACAGCGCTTGTGCTTGGCGGCAAGAATCTACTGATATAAAAACAGAATGTTTGCCACATGACAATATTGGGTTAAGCATCTGGACTCTTCTTTTTATAGGAGCTTGTTTAAGGTACAGTCAGGGTAACTGGAAAGAATCATATGATTGGAAGGGTTCCCCAGGGTTCATTTGGGATCACTGAGTCACCAAAACCCAGGATGGAAGAAATCATGTGGTTTTATCAACCTGATTCCCAGAAGGCCCACCCATTCCCTCTCACTAACCAGAATTTGTTCTGCCTCTTAAGAGCTGCTGCGAAGGGAGTTCTGGAAGTTTTGAACAATCATGAAAGATGCTTTGGTATTGTATTTAGTTATAGCTCTTCCCACACCTAAATAAGGCAAAAAAGAATTTCCATCTTCAATGAATGGTCTATCAATCTTAGTAAAGGAAATAAGATTCAATTTATATTTTTTCTCCTGTGATTTTGTTCTTTTTCCAATTAAGAACCTTCATTCATTCATTCAACAGATATTTTGCGAATGCCTATAGTCTGCTAGGCTCAGGTCTCGGTATGAATTTGGTAAATATGGAACAATTCTAGAATCCAGAATCTCACTGGAAAGAAAGACATGTGAGAGGATGATTCGAATATGATAAGCACCGTAATAGAGGTAGGAAAGTACAAAGGAGAAAGCAAATAATTAAAAAAAAAACCCCAAAACTGGTGCTTCTTCTCTTTGGACTTTTTCTGGAAAAGTCATCTCTCTTTCAGAAGATAACAATTCTCTAGTCTCCCTTTCTGCACTTAGCATATTTCTCAAACGTAATGTCAAAAGTTCTTCCTCTGTCACCGTAGACCCTTGTGCAGAAGGGAGAGTGGGAAAGGAACTCTTTGAGTGGTAACCACAGCAATGCAAGGTGTAGTTAGTATTGCTCTCATTTTCCAGATTTTCTTCACCATTGAATTCTGATCTATGTAAGTGCTTAATGGATAGTGTTGAATAAGTTGAGAGAGGAAACTGCATCAGAGAGGGTAAGTGACATACCTGAAATCACAAAACTCTTAAGTTCTCATAAATTCTGTGTTTACACACTTCTAAGTCACTGAAGCCTTTTCCAATGATTTCATAGTTGACGGAGAATGTCAGATTATGAGGGTCTTCCTACACTTGAACATCAAATCTAATAGCTACTCTTTCTTGTTGCATCACCATTGCATCAATCCTAACGATGGAGAGAGTTGGCTCTGGAGTCTAAATCTTTGAGTTCACATCCCAGCTCCTCTGCATGTGAGCTCCTTAACAAACCATAGTCTTCCCGTTGATAAAATGAGGACAACAATATTTCTCCCATAGATTTGTTGTACTGACATGAAGACATAAGGAATGTTAACATGTTTAGTGTGGAGCCTGAATGTAGAAGCCCTTCATACACATGGGCTATTATTTATCCCAGTGTCAAGGTATCCTTGAGAGGCAGTGACAATCTTACTTAGTAACTTGTTTCAGAGACCTAACCAGGAAATTTTTCTTTGGGTCTAATCCAAAGTACCACTTTCTGCTGTAATTGAAGGCGGTTTTCTCGGGTTCTAGTCTCTGAGGAAATTCAGAGCAGCTGGTCTTTTGTATTCTTGATGACTTTTATTAAATCAGCCACACTTCAGAGGTTTTGTTTCTAGACTAAATACACTCCCCAGTCAGAAACTGTGTCTACATAATTTTTTCTCACTCTAATCTTTCAGTCCCCTTTGGACCCTTTAAGAAATTAGGCCATTGGTGTAAAAATTTTGCAGATGGAAAATACGAGAGATTTTTCTTTGAAAATAGAGTCTATAATTTCTGACCTAGATTTACAGGAAAATTTCAGCCAAGGATAGATGATGAAACAGTTGCTAATGAAGTAACTCAGGGATGAAAATTTTCCTGGATATTAAAAATACACCCCAATCCATATTTATATATCTTTTATCCACAATAATTCATCTTGAAAATGTGTAATGTGTTGGCCTATTTTTCTTACTATCTTAAACTGAGATTCTGACTTGGCCATTGCCATGCCAGAAACAGATTGAACCTTTTCTACAAATATAAACTGATTTGCAAAAAGAATAGAATAATTCTGGAAAGACCTGTGGAGATAATTTATCTCATGTCTCATGACCATACGCCAAGTTAATGGGAGTGAGGTATTCTGACTTCAAGGCTCTTTATTTGATATCAAGAACTGCCTTTTATGTTAATTGCAGTAAACTGATAGGCTACTATTGATAGATGAAATGAAACTGCCTAATAACGAGCTGAAACTATGTCATAGAAAGATAGGGAAAGACTGTCCATAATGTTCTGAACAAATATAATTTTCCCCTTTTCTGGTGGATAAAGAGCAGATAGTAATAAAATCCTACAAAGAGAATATAGGTGGGAAGATTGTTCCCTCATTCTCCTTCTTTGTTATACAAATATCAATTCCTATGTGTCCAGCTTCTGTCTGGATTGAACACAGAAAAGGGCAGTTGGTCATAATATTATTTCATATTCTTAAACTGATCTCCCTTGGCTTTTACAATTACCTAATGACTGTTTTTTAAGCACATCTTGGACTTAGAAGATTGCAACCTTGGCTCAGAAAGGAGCAGTCTTATTCCTCAGGCTATTTTCTTAAGCTTTGAAAGCTTTAGTGAAATAATGCATTATTATGTCACATGTGGTGCTCATCTCAGATGAGCTAGAAGCTGCTGAGTTTTATACCAATCAGAGATATCCATTTGTGGTTGGAGTGAATTTGTGTGTCAACATTTATATGGGGAATGATCTCCTGTGCTTTCATCCCTCAATATTTGGAGCACTTCTATTTGTAGTGGGAGAAAGAAAAATATAAACATATCTTTAAGTCTAGAACACTCAGATATGTGTCCTAAGGTGTTGGTTTTGAATAAATTATCTTATATTTCTTAATGTGAAAATGCTATCCAATGGCTTTTTGATCGTAAAACATTCTCTTTCCCTATGAGCTCTCCTCAAAATTATAATTATTAGCAACTGTTTTAATGGTGAATTTGAACAATTCTGCCACATTTCTTTTAAGTACACAAAGGGAGGAGTGAAAAAAGTCTTGAGAGGCAATCAAGTTGCAAAAGTTAAAAATACCCAGAATAATGGTTATCCAGTTTACTATCTGAGAGAACTTCTGAATACACAATGTGCTAACTACCTAGACTTAACGTATCTTCTAGATGAGCATAGTGCTAGAGACATATCCTTCTATTACAGAAGTTGAAGTGACTCCTTTTCCATATTCACCACTGTCTTCCCTTTCTTAAAAGTCTGCTGTAGGCCAACGAGGAAGATTTCATCCCAGGCACTTACGTTACATGGTGTATCAAGTCCAAGTCAGAATGGCCAAACAATGGTTGAGAAACAAACCAGCAGTTGTCTCAGAATATCGCTGGCTGGTGACTCAGTCTCCAACATTTCAGACAAGTTGCTTGGGGAATTGTATGGCCTCAAGAAGAGAAAGGCAAACTTGTTCACCCACATGTTGAGAGGAAGCAAAGAAGATGGTAATTTGTTCCCTGTATAAATGTGTTCCACCCACGCATACCCACAAGTGGGAGTGCAAGATGGGGCTTTTGGCCTAAAGGGTGGAGTTACTTTCGTCCCCCTCGTTTCCTTGTAAGGATGTTGGGGAGACCAGTGAGATCATGTCTGTGAAGTAGATTGACTGGAATGTGTTCATATTGTCCAGTGTAAATTATGCCAGGAAGGTTTTTTGCTTTTCTCACAACACTCACAAACCATTGGCAACCTGTGTAGATTGTCCCATGTCCTTAAGTTCAAATCCCTCTGCCAGCCCACCCTGGGTAATTCATTTGTGGTTTGTGTGTAAGTGACCAAATCTTAGCTTTTCATCTTGTAGAGCTTTCCCATAGATAGCTGGAGTTGTTCCGAGTGAGGAACCCTATGGAAAAGTAGAAAGGAACACTTACAGGTCGCCCTGCTGTCTAGCAAACTCATCAAATCACATAATACTGAGTTCTTTAGACCTTGCTTGAGATGGTATTCAGAAGTTTTCTATTCAAAATTGCTTCTATGGACACATTGTGTATTTTCATGTGATATCCTTTAAGATGTTCTGCTTGAAGAAGCTATCTGATTACATGTTTTTTAAGAGAGCCAGAAAGACCCAGACCATCATGAGTTATTTCCTTTTGGGACTCTACTTCTATCTAAGACATAAAACCAATTTAAAACCAGTGACTTTGATGCAAACTGTTCTAAAGTCCATTTCTATTTTCTGATGTTATCAGTGAATTATGATAGCCTGCTTTTAAGAAATGTAGCAGCTAATGAAAGAGAGAAAGAGGAATAAAGATTTGGAGATTGGTTTTAGAAAATTACTATCAAAATTTAGTTATATTTACATGGGTTTTGGATCTATTTTTTTTCAGCACTTGTCCCATCAGATTATTACTTTTAAAATAGTCATTTCTTGATGTCTGTTCTCTAAATTTCTTTGCACATAACTAATAAGTTAATGCTTTAAATGCTATTGTAAATGATATCTTTTAAAAGTTTCATTTTCTATTTGTATAATGTTTGTATAAAAATGAATAATTTTTTGTATATTGAAACTTATATCCAATGGGCTTATATATGCATTATTAATTTTAATAATGAATAATGAAAATTATATTTCCCCTTTCCTATTTTTATGCCTTTTTTTGTTTGTTTGTTTGTTTTTTGTCTTATCACATTGACTGGGACCTTAAGTATAATTCAAACAAAAATGATCATAATGGGCATCCTTGCCTTGTTCCAAAATTCACAAGTAAGGATAATGTTTGTTGTAATACTTTTGGTAAATACACTATCAGATTAAAAAAGTCCCCTTGGTTTGCGAGAGAGTTTTATCATCAATGGATATTGAATTTTATAAAAAATTTTTTGAAACTATTGCATGTTACATGATTTCTCTTTTTTTTTTTTCTGTAAATGTGGTGAATTACATTGATTAATTTTTGAATCATAAACCATCCTTGCATTCCTGAAAAGAGCCCATTTGGTCATGCTACTGTTGTTTATGATTTTTGCTTCTCTCTGTTTACTATTTTTCTTTCTTGTAATGTCCTTGTAAGGTTCTGCTGGGCTGATAAATAATAGAAAAGTGTCTCTTATCCAATTTTTCTATTATCTGGAAGTATTGGTGCTAGTGTTATTTATTCTTTAAATTCTGAAATAATTCACTGGTGAAACTATTTGGTAAGTAGAGTTTTCTTTGTGGGAAGGCTTATAAAAATAGATTTAATTTCTTTTGTAATATCAGACAATTCAGGTTTTCTACTCTTTTTGGTGTCAGTCTGGTAATAATTTCACATAAGTAGTCATATTTACTGGCATAAAGTGTTTCATAGTATCTTCTAATAATCTTTTAAATGTCAGCTAATAGTTTACAATGCTATTTCTACAGCCAATAATAACGCCAAATACGATGCTCACTCCTTGAAGTTTGCCAAGCCATTTCCTATTATCACATAAGTTTATGCAATTAGATGAAATAATGCGGATGTAAATCACAGACTCTTTCCTATCCCTGTGACATCAAATGTTTACATTAATATGAAAGTACTTCTTCAGCCACAGGGGAATCAAAATGCTGTTAATAATAGTTATACTTGTTTTTAGAGACTTGTTGCTTCTATAAACTGAGGCATACTGCCAATAGCTCATATATATTACCTTTCAGTTACCTTTTGTTCTTGAGATTATTCCAAGGATGTGTTGGTGAAGGCATAGTTTCCCTGAATGAAGAGTGTGATGTTCAGTGGGGATGATAAGGAAAGTTTTTAACTAAAATGCTGCTGTTGTCAGACATTTCCATTTTAAGCAGTACAGGCTAGTAATTCTGTTACAGAAATAAGTGTGTTTACCTTCATTAGTTACTGACTGGGTGACTTGGGCGAGTAACCTAATTAACCTGTAGTACTCTTTTTCCAGGGTATGAAGTTAACCTGATCTTCCTTTTGTGCATCATTGGTACTCATAGCAAATAATTAAATATTGTATGTAGTGCATTATGCTTCAGGGAACCATCCAGAAAGAAGGTCTTGATCTGTGAAGTTGATAGAAGTAGTTCTGATATTTGAAAATGATTTTTCTCTGGACCAAAAATAAAGCAGGGAAGGTAGCAATGGGAAGAGATCTTTGAGGATCTTCAAAATATCAGTTGACTATGGCTGTAGCTTTCTAGGCCATTGTGAAATGTCAAATGGAACTGTTCCACAAACTGTTGGTGGAAGCATACTCTTCCTTAGACTATGAATGGAGTGATAAAATCAGAGAGAATAACCAAGAAAAAAGACATATATCCAATTATGCCTAGACTGCCTTGGTAAGAAAATGAATTTCAAGCTGGGAGGGATTGGAGAGGTCATTGAGTCAGGTGCTCTAATATTCCCCTAAAGAAAACTGAGCTCTCAAAGATTAAGTGACACCTAGATGATGCCATCTTTATGGCAGAAAGTGAAGAGGAAGTAAAGAGCCTCTTGATGAAAGTGAAAGAGGAGAGTGAAAAAGTTGGCTTAAAGCTCAACATTGAGAAAACTAAGATCATGGCATCTGATCCCATCACTTCATGGGAAATAGATGGGGAAACAGTGGAAACAGTGTCAGACTTTACTTTTTGGGGCTCCAGAATCACTGCAGATGGTGATTGCAGCCATGAAATTAAAAGACGTTTACACCTTGGAAGGAAAATTATAACCAACCTAGATAGCATATTAAAAAGCAGAGACATTACTTTGCCAACTAAGGTCCGTCTGGTCAAGGCTATGGTTTTTCCAGTGGTCATGTATGGATGTGAGAGTTGGACTGTGAAGAAAGCTGAGTGCCAGAGAATTGATGCTTTTGAACTGTGGTGTTGGAGAAGACTCTTGAGAGTCCCTTGGACTGCAAGGAGATCCAACCAGTCCATCCTGAAGGAGATCAGTCCTGGGTGTTCATTGGAAGGACTGATGCTGAAGCTGAAACTCCAATACCTTGGCCACCTCATGCGAAGAGTTGACTCATTGGAAAAGACCCTGATGCTGAGAGGGATTGGGGGCAGGAGGAGAAGGGGACGACAGAGGATGAGATGGCTGGATGGCATCACCGACTCGATGGACATGAGTTTGAGTAAACTCCGGGAATTGGTGATGGACAGGGAGGCCTGGCGTGCTGCGATTCATGGGGTCGCAAAGAGTCGGACACGACTGAGCGACTGAACTGAACTGAACTGAAATGATGGTAGGAAACTGGAGCTTCCTTGGTGGCTCAGACAGTGAAGAATCTGCCTGCAAAGCAGGAGACTGGGGTCTGATCCCTGGGTTGGGAAGATCTCCTGGAGAAGGGAAAGGCTACCCACTCCAGTATTTTTGCCTAGAGAATCCCAAGAATGAAGGAGTCTGGTGGGCTACAGTCCATAGGGTTGCAGAGTTGGACACGACCAAGCGACTAAGCACACATAGAAAACTAATGCTAAACTTGCTTTAAGGAAAATCATATTCCAAAATTCTATATGTGAAAACAGATAAACTAAAGGGTCATTGTTACTTTAAAAAGGGATTTTATTATTCAGTAAATAACCCGCTGCAGCATTTATTAAGCAGCAAATTCCCAGTGCATTCAAGAAGTGATTTAACTTGCAAACACTTGATTTTCATGCAGAGTTACAGCAACACATTGTTGAGGGAAGCAAAGTACACTAATGTTCTTTCTGTGACTGGTCAGGGTGAGCTCAGTCATCTACCTGGGTGTTTGCCAGGGCACACACAACTAGGGACATTTTATGGCATTTTCCCAGGTGGTAAGGTATGTAGATGTTGTTGCTTTTATGGAACAAAATGCAGAGCCTGAGCTATACAAACCAGACTAGAGAGGGTGGGCCATGAGCTAGGGCTGGTGGGCCTTTCAAGTCTGAACCTGTGGCAGGATATTGCTTTCCTTGTCAGCCACACCTTCAAGACTTTTTAAAAAATGGATACAATTCACTTTATCACAAAGCTAAATTAAAAATGGAACAGAATTTGGGTTGAGTAGCAATACCGCAGTTGAAAACCTTCACCTTCAAGTTGATGGGGTGGAGTGAGCAAGGCATTCCTTGCCAAGCTTGTTTATCTTGGCTCACAGGACCAGCAGGGGAGCGTGGGGGCCCCCTCTGACCACAGAACTAGAATGTTCCTCTTTTCCCTCAACTCCCTCCATTCCCAAGGGATTTCCTGTCACCAGCCTCAACAAAGGGTTTTGATTTCAAAAAGGAAGGCTTATTTGGATTCATTTCCTTTAAGATATCCATTCATGAAAAAAAAAAGTAAGATCATGAAAAGAGATAGCATAGGATTGATTTTTTCCTATGTGTATGTGTGTGTTCAGTTGCTCAGTCATGTCAGACTCTTTACGTCTCCATGGACTATAGCTTGCCAGACTCCTCTGTCCATGGAATTTTCCAGGCAAGAATACTAAAGTGGATTGCCATTTCCTAATCCAGGGGATCTTCCCAACCCAAGGATCAAACCCACATCTCTTGCACCTCCTGCATTGACAGGTGGACTCTTTACCCCTAGCACCACCCAAGAAGCCCTGTTTTCTTCTTTTTTTAAAAATATGCTTCAAGATATTGTACCTTGAGACATTTCCATAAAACTATGAAATCATTAGGCTAGGTTATAGTTAGAAACAGTCTCTTAGAGATGTCTGTGTCAAAAGCCTTATGGAAATTTGAAATATAATAATAATAACATCCACTGAGGACAGTTTAAATTTTTCTCTGTATATTAATTCATTTAATCTTTATAACACCCTGTGTAATAGGCACTATCATTCTCACTCTTTTCATCCCTGTTGTCCAGATGTGGAAGGTGAGGGACAGAGGTTAAAAAACTTGCCCACAGTCACACACTTAGTAATAACTGGTGGAGTCTGGATTCAGACTCAGTCAATCTGACTCTAGAACTGGGAATCTCAACACCTATGCTCTGCTACTTCTTTAAACTTGAACATAAGATAGATTTTTTTAAAAAGAAATAGCCCAAAGTCAACAGTTGTTTCAGAATCATACTGAGTGAAACAAAGGCAGGAAAATAAAACAATGAAAAACAAAAAGATTTTTTTCTCCTCAAATACTGTTGTTTAAAATTTACTTTCATATAAATGTTAAGGACTAACAATATGGACACTGCTTAATTCAATGAATAATAAACTCAAGTTATTTACACCAAAGGCAAAAAATATTTTAAAACTATTATAAAGAAATATAGAATAATTTAGGCAAATTGATGGGTGGTGGTAGTCTCATAATAGATTTTGAAGGGAAGAAGGGTGTCTCTAATATCAGAAGCTGAAAATTTACTCAGCCTGTTTTTCACTAGGAAATGCAAGGAATTTTACTCTTAATCAAGGAGGGCAACCAAACCCTTCTCCCTCATTATTTTTTTGTGCCAAAGTAAGTGATACTAAGCTATGTGCTGCCTATTAATTAAGCACATGTAGTGATTCTTATAGGGCTTCCCTGGTGGCTCAGAGGTAGTGTCTGCCTGCAATGCAGGAGATCCTGGTTTGATCCCTGGGTGAGGAAAATCCCCTGGAGAGGGACATGGCAACCCACTCCAGTACTCTTGCCTGGAAAATTCTGTGGACTACAATCCCTGGGGTCGCAGAGTTGGATATAGACTTAACATCCTTGAATCATTTTTCACTACAAAGGATATATTAAATGTTAAAAAAAAGTTCACCAAAAATGGAAGAGTCAACAGAAGTGAAAATTTGATAATTCAAAGAAGTGAATCTGTTTCTTACATGCAAAGCACACTTATATAAGATATCTAGTTACAGAATCCCCAAATTTATTTTTTTCAGATTTTTTTTTAAATTTTTATTTTATTTTTCAGATTTATTTTTTCAAAATTGATTTCTGGGATGGTTGGCTGACTAAGCAGATGTAGGAAACATATATTCTGACTCAAAATATGTAGTAATACCAGCTATAATAGAAATTAAAAATTATTAGCTACAAAGCAGAGTTCAAAAGCCAGAAAGAGAAATCTTTTAAGTAGTAGGAAATAGAGGGAACTTAAGTCATTGCAATGAGTGATGGTTGATGCCATGCAGGCCAAGGGTATTAGCCGGGATATACGCTTTAAAAGCTAATGTCTAAAGCACTTTGTATAATGGGGAAATATATCTGGGAATATCCTGTCCAATTCATACGGGGAGGTAGAAGTCCAGGGTCAGGCTGGGGATATAGCATGGGCATATGGCTTAGAAACAGATCATTTCCCTGGCCATGATGGAAAATAGAAGTCCAGATCCAGGCTCTTTGTGGGACCTGAGTTTGAATAACCCAAGCAGTGCAGAAATACAATCTTAGAGTCTAACCCAAGAGATGAGTTAAACAAAACCTATATAAACTGAAGACACAGGGAAGGCACTCAGAATGAAGGCCAGAGAGAAAAAGAGACAGAAAATGTAAGAGCAGTTAAGAAAACATGGAAGATAGGAAAGAGTAGCTTCAAAATACATCTGATAGAAGTACAGAAATCTTCCCTATAAATCGAATAGTTACTTTTGTACAAAAAAGCAGCAATGCCATCTACATATAAGAAATATAGATAGTGAAGCTAATTATTAGAGAAATGTAAATCAAAACTACAATGAGGTACCACTTCACACTGGTCAGAATGGCCAACATTTAAAATTATACAA